>NC_140071.1:83325860-83947360 GCF_964194135.1 Talpa europaea | reverse complement strand
TGAAGTAAATCCCACTTGGTCATTGTGTGTGATCCTTTTAAAGTATTGTGAATTCTTTATGTTGGGGATTTTTGCATATGTGCTCATCAAGGATATTGATTTGTATTATTTTGTGATGCCATTGGCTGCCTTTGATATCAAAGTAACATGTGCCTCATAAAATGTATTTTGAAACATTCCTTCTTCCTCAATTTTTTTGGAAAGGTTTCAGAATAATAGGTTTGACTCTGAAGGTTTGGTGGCATTCACTTGCAAAACTGTGTATCTGATTCTGTGTTTTGGTTTTTGAGAGATATTTGAATACTGTTTCAAGCTTGTAAATTATCTCTTCAAGTTTTCTTTCTAATTCAATCTCAGAAGATTATATGCTTCTTAGATTTTTTTGTTCATTTGTTTCTTTATTCTAGGTCATTTGATTTATTGGCATAAAGATGTTTTAGTAGTCTCTATTGATCTTTTGTATTTCTGAGATGTATGCTGTAATTTCTCTTTCATTTTTAATTATATTCATTAGTATTTGTTCATTTTTTTTCTTAGTGAATTTAGCCAGAAATTTGTCTATTTTGTTATTTTTCATTGTTCTTTTGGTTTCATTGGACTGTCTTTATGATTTCTGTTTTGCTTATTTCTGCTCTTCTAGAGGCTTTTAGCTTTTTTCTTCGTTTTCTGGTTCTTTAAAGTGTAATTATTTCATTCGTCCTACTGGTTAGTGTGTTTTTTATTTTTTTTCTGATTCCTCAAGGTGTAAGGCTGTATCGTTTATTGGAGCTCTTTCTTAATATGGAACTGTATATCTATATACTTCCCTCTTAGTAATGTTTCTGCTAGGTGCTATTGATTTTGGAAGCTCATGCCTTCATTTTCATTTTACTCCATATATATGTGTAACTTCTTTGATTTTTTTTAATAGTCACTGATTAGTATTTTCTTCAGTCTCCACGTATTAGTGGTTTTACTGTCTTTCTATTTGTGGCTATTTCTAGTTAGATACCATTGTAATCAGAAGAGATACTTGATATAATTTCAGTCTTCATGAGCTTATAGACACTGGTTTTGTGACCTGCTATGTGAGTTAGCCTCAAGAATGCACCATGTACAGTTAGGAATAATGTGTACTCAGATTTATTGGTGTGTAGTGCCCTACAAATATCTTTAAACCCCTGTTCCTCATTTAAGCTGAATGTTCCTGGTTAATTTTCTGTCTGATTGATCTGTCCATTGATGAAAATAGGGTATGAAATTTCCTTAGCAACTATTACAGTGTGACTGTCAATGTCTGCATTCAGACATTAATTTTTATTTTATATATTTTGATGCTCCATTTTTTGTTGTCTATATGTTGATGTTTGTTGGGGATGCATTGATCCCTCAGTCATTATGTAATATCCATTCCTGTGTCTTATTAACTATTTTTAGTTAGAAGTCTATTTTATCTGATATAATCTTGGCTCTCCTTGCCTTTTGGGGGGTGGATATGGGGATGAGTCCTATATGTTTTTAGGATTGCAATCTGACTATTTGCTTTGAGCTTATATTTATTTTTAGAGCTAAGATGGGTATTCTAGAGACAACAGAAAGTTGTTTTGTTTTCTGATCCAAATGACCATTCTTTGTCTTCTGATTGGTGAATTCAATCCATTTACATTTAGGGTGATTACTAGTTATTATTATTATTTGATACTATCATTTAATCTTTATTTCTTGTTCTATTTCCTTGTTCAAATTTTTGTGGGTTTTCTTTTTAGATAGGAGATATTCTTTCAACATTTCTTATAGGAAAGTTCTAGTTACCCACTGAATAATTACTCCCCTTTTCACACCTGCCGCTCAATAGACCTGGCAACCACCATTCTACTTGTTTCTACTAATTTTTTAAAAATTTATTTATTTATACAAGAACCGGGGTATAGGCCAGATGTGTGGGAGGTGAGAGGATTCACCAGAGACAGAGTAGGGAACAGAGCAGGCAGATTGACTGAAATGCACTGCTGAGGGGAGTAGTGTGGGCGAGTTAGGAGAGGTCTGTTGGGCCATGTGGGTAGCTCCCTGGCCCAGGATAAAACTCGTGCTGCAGTGGCTGCGAATAGCCCCATAGGTTGCAGCTTAACCCCTGAGCCACCAGGGAGGCCCAGGATATAGTAATTCTGGATGGTACATTTTGTCTTTATATTATGTATCATTTCACGCTTTCCTTGTTGTAGGTATTCCTATGTTTGAGGTCACTTATTGATCCTCCATTTAATCTACTCTGCTTGCATAGCTTTCTTTATAATTTTTTGTCTCCTCTATTGAGGCTTACATTCTGAACCTCTGTTATTATCTTATTTAAATGTCCATTTTCTATTTGCTGTTCATTAATTTAATTTCTCGGATCATCAATTTGTTTTTCTGGATCTTTTGGTATCTCTTTGATTAGCTTCTCTGAGTTCTCATGTATTACTTTGGCTGGATTTACTATGTTTTCTTCCATCAGTGTGATTTTTTTGCAATTTTGAGCTTTGGTCTGCTAGAAAGATGCAATCTTTTGTGTTTTGTGGTTGGATTCTGGAGTGTTATTCTCTTTGTCATGTCCATGTAGGACATGAGGTCTACATGACCCTGAGTTCTCTACATGTCATGTGTTGTATTTTTCTGTCTACATACAATACTGCTGCATTTTTCCTTGTTGTTTTTACGTATGTGTAGTAATAACTTAGAGATGTGAACTATCTTCACATTTCCAGAAAGTGACACCATATTTGTCTATTTTTTTATTTATTATGGTTTTCTGAAACTTGCTAACTTCTTTTGTTAGTCAGACCTGTATTTGTTGAGTCATGAAGTGGGGTAGAAATCTGTACTGACCCATTATCTGATGTCAGTGTTCTGGAGGTGGTTAATAATGATTCATGTCCATGGGAACCCCTGAAGTCCCTACTCTCAGGGGTTCAAGATCCAAGACTGCAGTCTGTGCACTATCAGAGTGCTTTATAAGAGCAGTGTCACTTATGAGGGGTAATAAGGGATACAGTTTATAGCACAATATCTGACTTTACAAGGACTCAGACTATATAAAGGGCCCATCTCCTTTTCCCATGTTTCCCCTCAATCAAGGGTTTGTGTTTCTAGACTGCTTCACCTCCCAATCACATCCCAGCCTGGACATTTGGTTCAAATGATGTATCCTCAGCTCCAGATCAGTTGGTCTGTGTTGATCTCCAATATTTAAGGGGTGTTTCAATTTCACCCCAAACCACAGTACTCTCTGAATGTAGTTGTCCTATTCTTAATATTTAAATGATCCTCTTGGAAGCAAAGTGAAGCATAACCTCTGTTGTCATTCTGGTACCTACCTCCAAATTTCATATTTTTCTCTTAACACTTATTCTGACAAATTAATTGAGGACTTTATGTTTTGTTCATTACTTCCCAGTTAAAAAGAAGGAAACTAGTTTCGTTATATTTATAAACTTTTGAATCTTTCCAGTCATATTTGTTAATTTAAGATTAATATTATTAAAATATGTATTATTAAAATATGTATTAAAATATGGTCCTCCCTGGTGGTGCAAGGGGTTGAAACACAATCTATGAGGCTGTCCGCAGCCACTGCAGCATGAGTTCGATCCCCAGCTGGGAAGAAACCCACATGGCGCAGCAGACGTCTCTTGACTCACCTGCTGCTCCCTTAAGCAGTGTGTTTCAGTCAGTCTGCCTGTTCTGTTCCCCACTCTGTCTCTGGTGAGTCTTCTCACCCCCCATACCTCAGGCCTGTGCCAGTTCTTATATGCATAAATAAATAAGTCTTCAAAAATAAATAAATAAATACAATATGTATTAAAATAGTCATGATAATACAATATAACTGAGAAGCTACCAATATTTATTGAACTGCCCCTGTAGATTTCACTTACCTATAATGTCCCTTGATACAAAATGAACAAAAGATTTTGGCATGAAAATTTTACATGTAAAAATTTTAGTGTGTATATTGGGATCTTAGGGCACTCTCTGAATTATATTGAAGTATTATTACACTGAACTATCCATGCCAGAATTTAACAGAATTACCTTTGAGCAAGGGGATGTAGTTGACACCTTCAAGTAAATTATTATCTATTCACATTCCCTTTTTTCCACCCGATGAATTTTATAGCCTATGGACTACAGTGCTTGTGCCCTAATTCACTCCGTTACTTTCCTTCCCTCACTCAAACAAAAGTCTGCTGACAAAAGACAATCGCTTCTTTTTGAGAAAAATTAGGAGAAATTAGACCATAAAGTGTCATTTTCAAGACAATTAAGTTTAAATACTAGATAATAACATCTAATTATTATTAAGAAGCAACATACATGTTTGAAATCCTTAAAAGTATTGTTTGCTCTTTTGTATTAACAACTTTTAATAAATTTAAAATTACTAAATTACAAATTTAATAATTTACAAACACATTTATTTCCCTTGATGAGTCTTTGATGGGCTTATATTGCTAGCATTTTGATATATGTAAACATCTTTTCATTTATTTTCCTATGGACCAAAGCACTGTTTTTAGGATATGCGACTTCTAAGATTTCACAGAATTATAAATAGAACAGAATTATAAATAGAACATAGGTATATAACTCATATATTGGTTGGGGATCAGGGGGCCAAGTTTAAATGTGTCAAGAAAATAGGAAACAATTTTTCTGGAGTTGGGAAAATGAAAAGTTTAAAAATATGAAATAGAAAAATTACTGAAATAGAAAAAATAGTTTAGAAGGATATACAAATTGGGAGGCCTCCCTGGTGGTCTAGGGATTAAATCTCAGTGCTGTCACCACTAAGGCCTGACCAGGGAGCTAACCCACATGGGACAGCAGACCTAACCTGTCTCATCTGCTGCTCCCCTCAGCATTATATTTCAGTCAGTATACCCTTTCTTTTTCCAGTCTGTCTCTGGTGAATCCTCTCACCCTCTACCTCTGGCCTGTACCCCAGTTCTTCTATACAACAAATAAATAAATAAATAAATAAATAAATAAATAAATAAATAAATAAATAAAAGGTAGTATATGCAAATTCTCTGTTTCTATAATCTTAAAATTGAAGGATAATTATAATCAGAAAATTGTATTTTCCTATATATACATGCATATAAATGTATACACACACACATATCTATACGTGCGTATGTGTGTGTATAAACCATCATTTGGGTTAACATACACAATGAACCTATGTTATTTCTTCCACTATCTAGCATTTATTGAATGTATACTATGTGCAAATTGTACAAACTGTAAAATATTATAAAACCTGGCGTACAGAAATATGATAAATAAGTGGAAAAAAAGAACAGTATTAGATTTCCTGCAAAATGTCTGTTGTTTGTAAAGGGGAATTGAATGTCAAATATTTATCATGGAAACATCTGTAGAAAAGAAAACATTTTTAAATTCAAAATTATAAAACAATCTTTTTGTACTAAAAAGCCACAGTGATTAAGGAATCCTTTCAGTTCAAAATGTAAAAAATAATATGAATCAAATATAAAACATAATGATATTGTTTTCTGAAATTAAGTGAAGGATTATAGTATTATGGGTTAGAACTAAAAATGCACTTTTATACATTTGTCAAAGTTTATTTGAAAATTTTTTCAAGAAGCATTTTCTAATTTTGTTGAGAAAAAAAAATTACAAAAACCCCCAGTGTTGGGGCCTCCCTGGTGGCATAAGGGGTTAAGCACCACACTATGAAGCAATCCATAGCCCCAACAGCACAAGTTAGATCCCCGGCTGGCCAGGGAGCAACCCACATGGCGAGGCAGACCTCTCCTGTCTCACCCGCTGCTCCCCTTAGCAGTGTATTTCAGTCAGTCTGCCTGTTCTATACCCTACTCTGTCTCTGATGAATCCTCTCATCTCCTGTATCTCTGGCCTGTACCCCAGCTCTTGTATGCATAAATAAATAAATCTTAAAAAAAAAAACAACCCACGGTTGTGCAGAGTCATTCATCTACACATTTTTTATGTAGCATCTGGCATGTACTCACTAGTACAAAAGTTTCTGAGAATAAAATGGTAAAAGAAAACCAGAGTCCCTGCCCTCGTAGAACTTAAAATGAGAAAGAACCCAGTGTTAACCTAATGCCTTGTATAGTATCCTTATGAAATCAAATGACACAAGAGCTCCTCTGCTTTATAAATTGTACAAACAGTTTTGTCAGCTTTCTGGAGAAGTCCTAATATTATTAGGCAGCCAATTTACATTTAATATCTACTTAACTTGGGCCATATTGTTTTCTGTTTTGACTTTTAGAAGAAAATGTGACTGGTAATAACAATAAAACGGACACAGCTATTTATGTCAGGAAAATTACAGAGGCAGATTAAGATTTTCAAGGGGATGACATTTTTCCACTAATTGTTCTTTGGGTGCCTGTGCAGCAGGTTTGATTCAGGACTGGCTGCTATTTGAGAGCTTCTTTTCTTGTAAAGAGAAACTCTGCCGTTCTACCTAATGATGTTTTTCTGCTCTTCTGTGGTTTCATCTTAACTACCATAGCAACAAAAACAGCACTATCCCACACTGCCATCAACATTCAGAAGGCTTTTCTTGCCTTCACAGAACTGTTTTTACATCTGCTAGAAAGCATTCCCAAATCATCACATGTATATTTTTAAAAATGCTTTTCTGGAGAAGAAAAATAAGTATTTCAAGGGATGATAATGGTATTTTTTAGCCTACTATGCAAATTTTGATTGCCTTATCATAGCAACATTTCCAGGATTTATGGGGACTTAACCCTTACACAATTGGACAAAGAAATACTACTTTAAAATAGAGGAGAAAATTACAACTTCAGAATTGAATACAAAGATGGGTATTTACTTAGAATAAAAAAGAGATCACATTACATTATAAATTTAAAAGAGCTGATAAAACCATAGGTATCATAAAATTCAGGAAAAATACCCTTGTATTGTTTAATTAACTGTAAGTAATATTTCTATAATATTTCTATAATAGTTTTCCATATAGGTTCTTATCTGCATACTTGATTTCCTCTATATGAAGGAATTTTAAGATCATTTTCATAGAGAGATTAGAGCAACAGCTCAATTTTTCACCAGGACGTGATCAAAACCATTTTTTTTTAATTATTGACATTCTAAAATATCTTCTTCTAGCTTCACATCTCATTACTGGTTGTGACATGCAAATTTTTAGCATTGTAAAATTGGGGAAATCTATCAAGTTTTTTTCATATGTGAACTGTGAGATTTGGAAAACCATTTCACAAAATAGATTTTCATTCAGACATTTCAAACAGCTTTTCCTTTCAACCTCTTAGAGTGTCAGATCTCAGAGAAAACTGTAACGTCAGAGTACAGAATTCATCCTGTAACTTTTTGTCAGAAAACTCTACATATCAGCATGATAGGTGTTTGTCTACTAGCTGTAATTTGACTATTTTGGAAATGTCTGCAAATTATCTAAAATTTTCTTGGTAAATTTATTTAAAATATAGGGACCAAATGGACTATAGTAGAGGATTATGGATGCTTTGATGGTTGGTGTGTTATGGTAACATACATCTGAAGTAGTGATCCCATACATCTGAATAATATACTATGTGGGGTGAACCAGAATTATCTCCATAAAAAGTGAACAAGAAAAAAATATTGCCCAAAATTAAATATATATATTTAAATCAAATATACCCTGTTAACTGCTTCTTTGTCACATAAAAAAATACCTAAGGTTACTCTACATATACCTGACAAAGGTGAAGTGTGAGAAAGGGGGATGTCAATATAGAAAGAAACTAATTGATTATTCCAAACAAGTGAAGGGTCCTGCCACCTGGACTCTGATAGAGTCACAGTGAATATGCTTCTACTATGATTCATTCACTTCACCTTCACACACCAGTTTCCCTGAGATATATTCTCCAAGTGAAGTCAGCATCTCCTAAGGTTTCCTTAACATTCCTCTCAGGCATTCCATCTCTATCCTGCCTCATTTCTTTTAGCACTGTCACTTCTTTATCAGACCAAAGAATGCTTGATCATAAAACAAATAGGACTGAGTAGCAGAGAAGATGTGCACGCATCATTTGTACCCATTCCAATGCTGTCATCGTGGTAATCAAGGTTTTCCAAAAGTTATTTTGGAGAATGAGCTGAGCTTACATCTGTGAGCTTTCAGATGCATTTCTTCCTTTCTATTTTATCTTTCTAGAGAACACATTACAGAACTGAGATATACAGTGAATATGAAAGATAATGAATGCCAGTGACTTCAGAGAATACTGATAAAAATATTCCTTTTCTGGTGTGTGTGATGGTGAGATTTCTCATCTCAGTAAAGTGTCTTCAACATTGCTCAATAGTCTCTGGAGCATTTAATGAAACATAAGACAGCCTTATCACCATATCCATGCATAAGGTTCTGGGAAACTTTCATTAAATTATATCAAATGAACTGTCATTTTATTCTTGTCCCCATAAAACATGAAGGGGAAGATATACTAACTTGATGATAAGTAACATCCCTTGATAGCACAATAATTATCTTCTGAGCATTTTGAAGAAGAACCCAATTTGAAGGTTTTTACTGCAGTCTTTTTGGTTATGTTTCTAAAGATGTATTTATTTATGCATACAAGAACTGGGGTGTATGCCAGAGGTGTGGAGCATGAGAGGATTCGCCAGAGAGAGTGGGGAGCAAAACAGGCAGATCTAGGGCCTCCCCGGTGGCGCAGCGGTTGAGCGCTGGGTTGGGAAGCTGCCCGCAGCCTCTGCAGCTGTTATTCTATACCTCTAAGTCATCTACAGTGTTATAAAACAACATTGTTTCAATAAAATTAATATGTATTCTATGCATCTCCAACTTCTACAACTCAAAATCATGAGCACTCATACATGTTCAGTATAGATGAATTGGAAAATATTTTCTAAAATAATTAAATAACCCACAATTCTCCCTTCTAGATTATATTTTTGGATTTTATCTCTGTATCTGAATATCCTTTTGACCTGAGGACTTTAGTCTTACCTAAATTAGGAAAAATTCTCCTCCATGTCTTCCAACATGGGTTTTCCATGATTCATACTATTTCTTCTTTTTGAATCTCCAGAGAGATATAAGTTGTCTCTCAATTTGTATCCTTATCTCTCAGTTTCACTGTGCTGCATATGGGTTAATTAATCAGTACTATCTCCCATTACATTAATTTAACCTTCAAATATGTTTAATCTAGAGTGTGACCAATCTATTTTTTAATTTCAAAAAATTATTTTTTCTCTTATATAGATTTGAATTCATATCTGCCTATTTTCATTCACAACATTTTTAATGATTATTACTTTTTAATTGTTTAAAGGATTTTCAAAATATTTCATCATTTTGAAATTGCTCTAGTAATTCCACTTGATGTCAAGAGAATTTATCTCCTAGAAGTTGCGTTTATTTTCTAAGTAGGGCCTCCCCTTGTGGTGCAGAGGTTGAGCGCTGGTCTGTGAGGCTGCCCACAGCCTCTGCAGCACTGGTTTGATCCCCAGCCTGGCGAGGGTCCCACAGGGAGCACAGACATCTCCCGTCTTGCCCGCTGCTCCCCTCAGCAGTGTACTTTGGTCCTTCTGCCTGCTCTGCTCCCCACTCTGTCTCTGGTGAATTCTCTCACCCTCCCACGCTTCTTACTGTACCCAGAATAAATAAATAAATCTTAAAAAAAATTTTTTTCTAAGTAATGTGCATCCTTATATGTTTGCTAGCTCAGATATCCCTTCCCTTTATTTAGAGGTTTTCAGGCAGGACACTCCTTTTCCAGAGTCCATTACCCACAAGCTTGGTTTTCATGTACTTGATGATAATGGAGAAATTACAGTTTCCAATTCTGAACCCTCTGGCATCTTAATCACTTCCCTGTCACATCTGCACAGCCACAGCTTTTTAAAACAATTGGAGCATGGGCCTCCCCGGTGGTGCAGCGGTTGAGCTCTGGGTTGCGAGGCTGCCCGCAGCCTCTGCTGCGCCGGTTTGATCCCCAGCTGCTCCCCGGCCACCGGAGGAGGGTCCCTCATGGCGTGCAGACCTCTGCTGCTGCCCGCTGCTCCCCTCAGCAATGTACTTCAGTCCTTCTGCCTGCTCTGCTCCCCGCTCTGGCTCTGGTGAATTCTCTCACCCTCCCGTGCTTCTGACTGTATCCGGTACTTGTATAAATAAATAAAAATAAATCTTAAAAAAAAATTAAAACAATTGGAGCAGAGGATTCAGGCTTCTATTCATCTGCTCTTACTTAGCACAGCCTCATTTTTAAGATTCCAGCTCCTCCTGTATGGAGTTATTTCTACCAGCTCATGGACCTGGAGTCTAACTGCATAGCTTTTTGTTTTCTTATTTAATTTGTAATTGCTGTGTTTGGTACAGGGAACAGGAAATCAAAAGCAGGATAAAGAGAACCATGATAACAAGAGCTAACACTTATGGAAATTTTCATATGTACTAATTGTATATATTTTTCTCATGAAATCCTCTAGCCTTTTGAGATAGGGGCCATTATTACACCCATTTTGTTCATAAGAAATCAGAGACTCAGAGCCAGGAAGCAATCTTCCAAGATTGCCAGCTAGCTAGGACCAGAAGTCAAACCAGATACACCATTCCAGAGACCACGTTAATAACCACTGACTTCCATCCTGATGGGAAAGCCTTTTATAATTATGATTCTTCCTCTTCATTTCCCCCATTAACAGTGAACATTTTGCACACAGACTTGGAACAATATTCAGGCTAAAAGAAACTTATCAGCTTCATATCTTTAGTGCTACTCAGTCTAAGCTTATACTTAAAAACAGAATAAGTTTTCAATTTCTATTTCCTAGAGCCCTTCTTACTTTCCCTGGGCTTTAAGCACATCTATGCTTATTCCCAGATCTCAGGACCATACCTGTAAGCTATCTTCTGACTCTCTCTCTCCACGCACTCTCTCTGCCCTGGCATACAATGTGCAGGAATGCTTCAAGGCATTCATGTTAAGTACCTCAGTAGAATTTTGTTTCCTATTCCTTCATAGCTGCAAGCTTTAATGTCAAAAGTTTGAATCTGTGAATATAAGTGAACAACATGTAATATCATCTAAAAAGAGCCAAATTCAATTTTAGGCTGCATTATTAAAAAGATAATATCTAGAAAAGTGAAAGTTATTAATTTTACCATATGCTGTGCTAATAATTCATTCAATGAATTGAATAGCTTCTAAGGACTAGGTTCTGTGCGACACAATAGGGACACTCAATCAAATAGTCCTTTCTCTTTCCCATTCTTACATATATTTTCTTAATTTGATCTTCACCACATCTAACTCTGAGATCAGCTTATTCACTACACAAAACTAATAAAAATATTTTGAGTTGGTACTATAATAAAGGTAAGTTATAGGAAAATAGAATTAACTGTCTCAATGTTTGGGAGCATTTAACATTACTTATTATCAGAGAAATGCAAGTCAAAGCTACACATGAAATACCATGTCACACCTGTGAGAATGGCTCATATTAAAAAAAAAAAAACAGAAATAATAAATGCTGGTGATAATATGGTGGGAGCCATACCATTGCTAGTGGGAACGTAGACTGATCTAGCCATTGTGGAAAGCTGTCTGGAGCTTTCTCAGAATACTAATAATGTACCTACCATATGACTCAGCATTTCCACTCCTGGGAATCTATCCAAAGTACTAAAACACAAATCTGAAAGGAAACCTGCATTCCTATGTCTATAGCAGCACTATTTACAATAGCCAATATATGGTAATAACCTTCCATTGATAAAGCTAGTGTCACCATATCTTCTAATCCCCCTGTTTTTCTGACCTGCCTGTCTCCCTCTTTCAAAAGACCTTTATGGTTACATTAGACCTCACTGAATGATTCTCAATCATCTACAAAGTCCCTACTGCCATTTAAGGTTGCATATTTATAGGTTCCGGAAATAAGGATATTAACATTTTTTTCACTTAGGGTAAGAAAGAATGGGAGACATTATTCTGCTTGCCACACTCTCCCACTTAACTAAAAATTATAATTTTAACTTTTTCCTCATTATATTTTGCTTTATTTTTGTTTCTTTTAGTTTATCAGAAGTAGAGTAAATAGTTATATTTTTAGTATTTTTAGATATTTGCCCAAATAAATATTTAAAATTTCTGATACTTAAAAACATGCATTAACTTATCTCCTCCACTTTCATAATGGAGATCTTGTTATTCATGTGTTTTGCTGTTTTTTTTTCCCCCCCCTGGGAAAAATAAGGAGAAAAGTTAAGAGAAATGAAATTGTGAGGTAATCACATTCTGAGAATAAAGACCTTTTTAAGATCTTTAAAAGGTGAGAAAGAACAAATCTCCACCATATTAGATAATTTTAAGACATTGTACAACATGTCCTCACTTAATTAATATTGTCAGCAGGTTCTTGGGAAGTGCAATTTTATGTGAAGGATGTATAATAAAAGCAGATCTTTGAATAATGTTGTTTTGTTCACATTGACAGGGATTGTTTGACTCCCATTAATGTTATAATGGAACAGCATTGAACAAAAATGGTATTATTCAAGAACATGCTGATTTGGTTTCCTAGAACTGTCATAACAAACTTCCTTGTTTAGAGCAACAGAAATTTATTATCTCATAGTTCTAGAGGCCAGAAGTTCAAAATCGAGGTCTTGCCAGAGGAACCCACTCTCTGGAATCTGAAGAAGGATGCTATTTGGCCTCTCCTGTCTTTCCTTCTTCCACTGGCTCCAGGCATTATTTGGTTTGTGGCAGTTTAACTTTAATCTTTATCTCTATCTTGATAGCTCCTTCATCTCTCTCTTTCTCTCTCTCCTTCTCTCTCTCTCTCATTGGACCCATTCTATTGTAATTATTATCTTTATCCTTACATAAACTGTATCTGCAAAGATCCAATTTCCAAATAAGATTACATTCTGAGGTTCCAGGCAGACATGGATTTAGGGCGAACACTATTTAACCCACTACAGACATAAATATGCACTTATATATATATATATATATATATATAAAACATTAATTTTAATATACATTATATATAACATAATTATCTGTACATAATTTATAAACATAATTAATTATATGTACATAATTTATAAACATATTAATTATCTGTATATAATTTATAAACATAATTATCTGTATATAATTATGTTCTATAATATATAATTATATATAAATATGTATATAACATAGCATATATAAACATATGTATGACATGATTAACTTGCTAGTTTTTTGTGAAGTTAGGATTTCATTTTTATTGAAATATAATTTCCACTGAACATTATATAACTGTAAGTGTACAATGTAATGATTCAATAGCTGTATATACTTCAAAATGTTCCCCACACTGTATCTAACTAAAACCCATCACCACATTTTTTTCTTTAATAAAAACTTTTAAGAGCACTCTAGCCAACTTTCAATTATACAATGCAGTATTGTTAACTATAGTGACTATGCTGTACATTACACTCACATGACTTATTTTTTAAGTCTAAGTTAGTATCTTTTCAGCATCTTCACCCATTTTACCTCCTCCTGAATCATGCTCCTCTAGCAACCACCAACTTTGAGTTACACTTTGTTTTACTCACTTTGGAATTTACTTTTCTTTTACCTGTTATATTTTTTTTATTGTATTATTTTTACTCGAGGTAACATTGATTTAGAACTATTTATGATTCACAGTTGTAGGCTCACACATCTTCAGATGTATGTCACCACACCACACCCAGCACAAAGACACATACACAAGTCTTACATCACAGTCTTTTACTCCTCCCTCCTCTACAGTCCATTTCCTCCCCTTCCCTATCTGGTAGTTTCAATAATACAGTAAGATTTCTAGAGTTTGTTTTTGCTTAATTTTGACCAATTCCTGTATATTCCATAAAGGAATGAAGTCATCCAGTATACTTCTTCCTGCTCCTGATTTATTTTGCTTAGCATATCCCTCTCCAGTTCCGTGCTTGTGTTCACAAAAGTAAGATTCCATGTTTCTTTATAGCTGAATAGTATTCCATTGTGTATATATACCATATCTTAATCTACTCATCTGTTTTAGGGCACTTGGATTGTTTCCATAACTTGGCTAATGAAAATAGTGCTGCAATGAACCTAGGACTGTTTATATTTCTTCAAATTAGTGTTTTTATATCCCTTGATAAATACCAAAGAGCAGAATTGTTGTATTATGACAGATCTATTTTTAATATTTTTATGTATTTCCCTATTATCTTCACTTGTAAAAAGTAAATATTAGCCTTCTTTTTCCTCAATACACTGAACTTTTCTCTTACTATTAATCTTGGCCCAGTTCCTTAGAATTCTCTGAGTGTTAAGTAATAATATGAGGAAAATATAACTTTCTCAATGGATTTTTTTTCACACTGGGTTTATATAGTGCTGGATAATTACACCTACATCCAACCACAGTTGTTTTCAATCAGATGATGTCATTGTTCCTCTCTTAAAACATGAAAAAACTAAGGTTCAAAAGGCATATATACAAGGCATATATATGTGTATACATATATATATATATATACAAGTCCTTCCCAAAATCCAGAAAATATGAACAAATAAAATGAATTATCAAGCACTCTACAATAGAGTTATACTGTCATGTTACATGGTAAATGATAAGACATAATTTATTCAAATAGAAGCTGTTGCCTATTGAGGGGGGAAAAATGGGAGAGGAGCCAAGGGAGAAGGAGTTTAGTAAGATAGAGACTATTTTTAAATCAATAAACATTTACAAAACAAAATAAATCCACTAGGGTAAATTGAAATTTCTTTTGCCACTGGAAAGACAAGTTCTTTATTATTATGTTCACTGGAGTTTGTTTGTTTGTTTGCACAGTATGTTTTAAATCTTTGTCTCTGATTTAATTCCCATGTGTATCACATAAGGTTATAAAAGATTAGGCTGCAAAGTTACGACTAACCTGTCAGCCAATGCTGAAAGATATAAGCAATCACCAGTGTCTCTCTCACATCTTTGCACTTAGAATAACTATTCATGTGAGAAGGCAAACAGAAAATGCATCAAATTCCAGAGTACTTTTCTGTTGCCATCAACTAATGCTCTTTTTCTGATGCACATCCACCCAGCAGCTCCACTGAAATCAATGAACAATTTCCTTTAAGGGCTGCAAAGTCACATTCACCTACAGTAGATGGAAAAGCACAATCCTGAGGTCTCCCTGTGCTGCTGTCATGAAGTCCAACGCTTGAGCGGTATTTATAAATATTTGCATTCCCAAACGATAAGTAGAAATCAAGACATTTCCCCTCGAAAATGTGAAATTTTGGCTTCTGTGAAAAAATCAGAAAAGTTGACAGCACTGGGCCTTCTTTCCAGCTAAACAATGTAGGAACACAAGGGAAAACCACTCTTCCCCCAGGTTTTTCTCAAGCTGGTAGAGCAAACAAATTAATGTCAGACAAATTAGTTTAAAAAGCAAGATTAATTACGTATATTTGGAGAATTTACATGGTTTAAATTATAGGATAAATGGACAAAGTGAAGGTATATATTGTGAGCTACTGAATGGAATACAGGATGGAGTCTGACAATGAGGGCTTGGTGACTTCATATGACAAAACCCTGCCACTAGATGTTTGCCCTGCCATAAGATAATTTCTAAAAATGACACTAAATCTGGGAATCTTCATTCTTTAAGGTGATGGTAAGTTTCTTATCAGACCCACAAGGCCTCTTTTGACCTAGCTGACATGCCTAGATGACACTGGAAAAAGTTGACTCTGAATATTTTAGGAAAAGCCTAACTGAACATTTTTTTTAGGATATCGATCCTATAACAATATGCAGGACCTAGGATTTGTCAAATGAGTTAAACGGGGCATGAATTCTCTCTCTAGCAGGTTGTAATAATATGCATTATACACAAAATTTAGTGCCAACATTTCAGCTTAGCATTCAATGATATTCATAACCCTCCTGTGCTATTTCAAATATGCTGTGTAGTCCTCTCACAATGGTAAATCAAGTCCTTATTCTTTAGGATACAACTTAACTTTCATATCTTTAGGAAGTCTGCCAGGGGTACCTAAGTCTACAGGGACTCCCCCTCCTTCAGTTTCAATGGTCCATTGAATTCTGTAGCAACTAATCATGATGTATTTTAGGACACCCTGATGAGGATCTCTTGAGATATAATTATATTTAGCTTTTTTATGGATATATTTATTTTTTGACACTATTTTGACTCATCACATAAGTTTTCCATAATAAGAACTAATTCTAATGTCTACAACTCAGGATCAATGACGAGCAAGATATTCATTTGCTGCAAAAATTTGGGGCAATATTAATCCTCTCTAACCCTGATTCAGTTCCATTATTTTAAAAAGGATGATAAAAATGATACTCAAAGAGTTATAAAATTGTATTTATTTATTTTCTTACAATTTTGTTAATTTTCAGGTAGTATTTTATTTATTTTATTTCTCCCATCGGTAATGTTCTCTGGCTCTCTCAGTACTATAGCACCCATAATCCATCACCACAGAGCCTTGTGTTCTTCCCTCCAGTTTTTCCCATTTAAGCTACTCCTCTTCTACCATTTACCTCAGATCTACTATCAACTTGCAAGTTTTGTCTTTTATCTGATACTATGTTTGCTTTCTCTATATTCCACATATAAGTGAAACCATCTGATATTTATCTTTTTCCTTCAGACTTATTTCTCTTAGCATAATCCCTTCCAGAACCATCCATATTTCCATAAGTGGCATGAGATTCTTTTTTCATTGTTGAACTGTATTCCTTGCTTCTGGAGAGATGAGTCCTCAAAGAATTTTCTGAAGTTTATGTCATAGATTGTTTTGCCTGTTTTCTTCAATATATATTTTATAGTTTCAGGTATTTCATCCACATATTTTATCCAATTTGAGTTGACTTTTGTGACTGTTATGAGATAGTAGTATAGTATCATTCTTTTCTGTGTTGCAGTCCAGTGTTCCCAACACAATTTATTAAAGAGACTTTTCTTGTTCCAGTGTATATACTGTGCTCCTTTGTCACAGGTTAGTTGATTTTAATTGTGTGATTTTATCTGGACTTTTGATTCCATTCCATTGGTCTGTGTGACTGTTTTCTTGTTTTTAGCCCCAGTGCAGTGCTGTTTTATTTGTCATGACTTTGTAGTGTAGTTTTAAGTCTGGGGGTATAGTATCTCTGGTCTTCCCCTTTTTTAGTCAGGAGAATTTTGGTTATTTGTGTGTGTGTGTGTGTGATTCCAATGAATATCAACAATAACTGCTCGATTTCTTTGAAGAATGTCATTGATATTTTTATTGAAATTGCATTGAATCTGTAAATTGCTTTGGGTAGGATGCCATTTTGATAATGGTGATTATTCCAATCCATGATCAAGGAAGGCCTTTCCATTTCTTTGTGTCTTCTTCTATTTCTTTCTTTTTTTTAAAAAAAAAGATTTATATTTCTTCAAGCACTGGGTACAGTCAGAAGCGTGGGAGGGTGAGAGAATTCACCAGAGCCAGAGCGGAGAGCAGAACAGGCAGACTGATGAAGTACACTGCTGAAGGGAGCAATGGGTGTGGCAGGAGAGGTCTGTGCACCACGTGGGACCCTTGCTGGTGGCCGGGGATGGAACTGGCCCTGCAGAGGCTGCAGGCAGCCTCGAAGCCCAGTGCTCAATCGCTGTGCCAGGAGGGAGGCCCTTTTTCGATTTCTTTAACAATGTTTGTTTGTTTGCTTGTTTAGTTTCCTTGGATAGTTCTTTCAGCTCTTTTGTTAGGGTTGTTATTTAATTTGGGGAGGACATTTATAAATGGGATGGTTTTTTTGATTTCTTCCTCTTCAGACTCATTGTTTGCAAATAGGAAAGCTACTGATTTTTGTGCATTGATTTTGTAACCTGATATTTTACTGGGCTGACTAATTACTTTAATGAGCTTTTCTTTGAACTTTTTAGGGTTCTCTGTATATATATATATATATATCATCTGTAAATCATGATAACTTTAATGCTTCCTTCCATATCTGAATTCTTTTTCTGTCTCCCTTTTGTCTGAATTTTCTTGCTAGGACTTCCAGTATTATATTGAAAAGCAGTGGTAAGAGTGGACATCCTTGTCTTGTTCCAGATCTTAATGGAAATGCTTTCAGTTTTTTACCATTGAGAATCATGTTAGCTGTGGGTTTATCATCTATAGCTTTTATTATGTTAAGATATACTCCTTTATTTCAAGTTTTCCAAAGTCCTGCATCATAAATGGATATTTAACTTTATCAAATGTTTTCTCTGCACCATTGATATGATCGTATGACTTTCATTTATCTATTTGTTGATGTGGTGAAGTGTGTTCATTTTTAGATGTTAAACTATCCATTTGTTCCTGGAATAAATCCCAATTTGTCGTGGTGTATAAGTGTTTTGTTGCATTTTTGGATTTGGTTTGCTGAGTGTTTTTTGAAGATTTTAGCATCAGAGTTCAATAGGGAACTTGGTCTACAGTTTCATTTTTTTCTGTTGTTTTTGTTTGATTTTGATAATAGTGTGATGTTGGCCTCATAAAATGTACTTGATAATATTTCTTTTTCTCACTTTTTTGAAAGAGACTTTTCAGGATAGGCATTAATTCATCTTTGAATGTTTGGTGGAATTCTGTGAAACCATCTGGCCCTGAACTTTTGCTTTTTTAGAGGGTTTTGATAACTGTCTCAATTTCTGCTGTAATTGGTTTGTTCCAGTTTTTTTTTTTTTTATTTCTTCTTTATTCAGTCTTGGGTCATTGTATAATTCTCAGAATTTGTCCATTTCATTTAGATTACTAAACTTGTTTGCATATAAATGTTCATAGTAATCTCTAATTAACCTCTGTATTTCTACTATGTGTGTTGTAATTTCTCCTCTTTCATTTATTAGCCTATTTATTTGAGATTTTCCCCCTCTTTTTCTTCATGAGCCTACTTAAAGTTTTGTCATTTTGTTTATTTTTTCAAAGAATCAGCTTTTGGTTTTATTATATTCTTTTGATTTCTATTTCATTTATTTCTGCTCTCATTTTTTTATTATTTCCTTTCATCTACTAGCTTTTGGATTTTTTTTTTCTTCTCTTTCTCTGGTTCCTTGGGATGAGATGAAGTTTGTTTGTTCTGGCTGTGTCTATTTTCTTAATGTTACCCTGTATTGCTCTATAGTTTCCTCTTACAATTGCTTTTGCTGTGTCCCATACATTCTGAAAGGTTGTGTCCTCATTATCATATGCCTCAAGGTGTTTTTTCCTCCTTTGATTTCCTGATTAATCCAGTGGTCTTTCAGAACAGTGTTGTTTATTCTTCACAAAATGGGACATTTCTTTGCTTCTTTCTTTCTCTTTCTTCCTCTCTCCCTCCCTCCCTCCCTCCCTCTCTCCCTCCCTCTTTTCTTCCCTCCCTCCCTTCCTTTCTTTCTTTTGATTATTTCCAGCTTGGTACCTTTATAATCAGAGAAGATTCTTGGTATGATTTCAATTTTCATGTACTTGTTCCTATTTGTCTCGTATGTGGTCAAACCTGGGGAATGATCTTTGTGCACTTGAGAAAAATGTGTATTCAATTTTGGGCATTGCAATGTGCTTTAAATATCTTTTAGAACCATGTGGTCTAGATCTTTGTTTAGGGCTATGGTGCCCTTGTTTATTTGCTGTTTCATTTATCTGTCCATTGTTGAGAGTAGGGTGTTGAATTCTTGAATTCTCCTAATACATATGTATGTTCTTCAACGTCAATTTTCACAGAACCTAGTAATTATCTAATTTATTTTGGTGTTCCCTTACTGAGTATCTATTGATGAGTGCTATGTCTCCTAGTGTATTATACCCTTGATCATTATATTTTGTCCATCCACCTCTGTCCTCTGTCACCTTTTTTTAGTGGGAAGTTTATCTGATACAAGTATAGCTGTCCTTGCCTTCTTTTGCTTGCCATTTGCTTGTAGATTCTTTTCTAACCCTTTACATTAAATGTATGCCCATTTCTGGAACTTAGGTGTGTTTCCTGGATGCAGCAGAAGATAAGGTTCTGTTTTCTAATCCAACCAGATACTTAGTGTTTTTTTTTATTGGTGAGTTTAGTTCATTAATCTTTAGGGTAATTATTGATATGTGAAAGTCTATTACTGTCAATTTCTTCATTATTTTGTGTTGTTTTTTTTTTTAATTTCATTGTTCAGTTCTTTGTATTCATTCCTTTGTTGGATTAGATCATAAGGCTCCTTCTAATATTACTTGAAGTGGGAGTTTAGTTGCAGCAAATTTGAAGTTTTTTGTTTTTTGGTTTTTGGGTTTTGTTTTTTTTTTTTTTTTGTCTGAGAGGTCCTTATTTTTTCCTCATAAAGGATGGAGAAATTGACAGGATAAAATATTCTTGGCTGGCATTTTTTTTTTGTCTTGAAGTGTTTTTAATATGTCACTCCATTCTGTTCTTGCCTAGTGTTTCTTCACAGAAGTACAAAGTTAGCCTAATCAGTTTTCCTTTATAGGTTATCTTTTTCCTTTTAATCCGTTTCATTATTTTTTCTTTGTCTTGGGATCTTGGAAACTTTACAATGTGTTTTGATGTAGATGTCCTTTCATTAAAATAGTCTTGTGTGCTTTTAGCTTCCTGTGTATCTATTTTCGGTTCTATCTTCAAGTTTGGGAAGTTTTCTGTAATTATTTACTTGAATAGCTTTTCAACTCCCTTTATTCTCTCTTCTCCTTCTGGGATTCCTTTGACTCTTATATTTCCTTTCCTCATGGTATCAGATAATTCTGAAGCATTGATTCATTCTTTTTCCTTTGTAGTTCTTTTTTATTTTTTTCTTGGTTCTTTCTGTGTCTTCATCTTGGAGATTATTAATTCCTTTTTCTATATGTTTAATTCTGTTTCCATGCTTTTGTCCAGAATTTTTTATCTCCTCCATTTATCTTTATATCCTGTAGTTTCCATTTTCTTATTTAACAACTCAATCTCTATCTTCTGTTTGTTAATAATGTTTCTCATAACATTATTTTCCTTTTCTGTATCTTCTTGTATATCTCTGATCTGTTTTTCTGAGTTTTGTATATGCTATTCAAATTCTTTGACTTTCTTAATTATGGCAATTTTGTATTCCTAATCTGACAGGAAGAAAAATTATTCCATGTCAATGATGTTGTGTTCTAAAGATTGACTTTCTTTCTGTGGTGTAATCAGCCCCATATGATTTGCTTTACCATTTGTATTTTTCTTTCTTGCCATTGTTTGCTTTTGGATTTGTTCTGGACATGACTCATCTGGTTTACTAGGACCTCTGGGACTTATTCTGCTCTTACGTGAGCATCTGTGGTCTGGGCAAGTGCCCTGGATGTGGAGCTGGTGGGTGGACCTCCTACAGCTCAAAGAGTTACAGTAAAATTTAATGAGGCAATGCATGGTAAGCATTTTTCATAG
The DNA here is from genome assembly GCF_964194135.1 of Talpa europaea. Classification (NCBI taxonomy): domain Eukaryota; kingdom Metazoa; phylum Chordata; class Mammalia; order Eulipotyphla; family Talpidae; genus Talpa; species Talpa europaea. The sequence continues at coordinate 83,925,862 of NC_140071.1, read as the reverse complement.
TCAGTGTCCTGGGTACAATAAAAACATAATAAAAATGCTTACGTTGGGGGCCTCCCCAGTGGCACAGCAGTTGAGCGCTGGTTTGCGAAGCTGCCAGCAGCCTCTGCAGCACTGATTCTATCCCCAACCGCTGGACGAGGGTCCCACATGGTGCGCAGACCTCTCCTGCCACCCTCTGCTCCCCTCAGCAGTGTACTCCGTCAGTCTGCCTGTTCTGCTCTCCGCTCTGGCTCTGGTGAATTCTCTCACCCTTCTGCACTTCTGACTGTACCCAGTGCTTGTATAAATAAATAAATAAATCTTTAAAAAAAATGCTTATGTTGGGCCTCCCTGATGGCACAGGAGGTTGGAACACAACCTACGAAGATATCCATAGCCACTGTGTCATGAGTTTGATCCTTGGCCAGTGTTATATAGAAAACACTGAGCTAGATATTTGTTGTTTTTTTCCTTTACCTCTAATGTTCAAAGCTCCACAATGACGGTAATTATGAGACTCGCTTTGCAAATGAGAAATCTGTAGGTCCAGTTAATATATGCATGGTAAGAATAATTTTGAAATAAGTTATAGCTCTAAAACTTTTGCCCTTCTCTCTAATAACCTTTTGCTTTGTGTTAATTACCTAGTTTAGTATTGAGCCAGCAGACAAAATGGGTTCTGGTAGAGTGTTATAATTTTTGGTAACATTGTAAGAGAATATATTTAATGTTTAATAAAATCTTCATAAGATACTACTAATAATACTCTTGTTGCACTAATTTGAATTTCCAAATTAAAATATAAAGAGTAATTCAAAAGACCCAAGGTAATATTACTTCAATTTTTAAAAAGGCCCCAATTACATTTTGCCAGATGCAAGTAAAATTTGTACTGCAATGTTATTTTTTGATTTGTTTTATAGTATTAAGTGGTACTGAATATCTTGCTAATAGTATCTAATTTGACATATCAATTAGATATTATTGATAAAAGTGTGATTTCTCTCATTCTTGGATGGTAACTTCAGAGAGATCAGGTATTCGTCTATATATAGTGTATTTATTTGAATATTGGCAAGTTATAGCCAATATACTTTTTAAAAAGATTTATTTATTTATTTATACAAGAACCAGAGTATAGGCCAGATGTGCGGGAGGGTGAGAGGATTCACCAGAGACAGAGCAGGGACCAGAACAGGCAGAAGGACCGAAGTACACTGCTGAGGGGAGCAGCAGGCGAGACAGGAGAGGTCTGCCGCGCCATGTGGGACCCTCGCCGGCTGGCCGGGATCGAACCGGCGCTGCAGAGGCTGTGGACAGCTTCACAGCGCTGCGCTCAACAGCCTGCGCCACCAGGGGAGGCCTGCCAATATACTTAATTTAAAAATATATCTGCCTCAATATTTAATGTGCTTAGTTTAGTTGGTTTAATGTTAAAGTGAGTAATTTGATAAGAAAAACATTGCTTATTGGCTTGCAGAAAATTGTGAAAGAAAATTATCAGGACACGGATGTATCATTATACAGAAATAATCATCTTTTTATAGCAGTGATCTAAAATTAAAATATTCTGAAAATAGATATGTTAGTTGTGTTTAGATAAACATAGGATTCACAACTTCATTTAACTAAACAAATGACAACAAAGCACAGACATATAGGACCTCCCTAAACTCAACATATTTTTTAACAAATGGAATATGTCTACTTTATTAAATTTCTTTCTTATATAACAGAAATTAATTTATGTAATTTTGATGAGCTGTTAATTTAAAATAAATATATTCTTATTTGTGGATTTATGTGTTTCCATTTTGAAAATCTACATCTCCAAAACATCATGATGAAGGGTTTGTGATCTTCTTGACAGGGAAACAGAATATGAGAAACTCACTTCACCAAGGATGCATTAGGAGTCAGTCTATTTTAAGCTATGTATAAGATATGTTTTCCTGACTCACCCAGAGAATGAATTTTAATACTCACTTGCTTCCTGTGATTTCTCTTTCCTAGGGGAGAACATTTTTGTAATTCCCTCACAGTCTTCTTCATTGTTCATCATTTTATCAGAGCAGTCACTCAGCCAATCTCCCTATCACACAACACAGAAATCCTAAGACATTCTTCATTGCCTATCTTCTTATGCCTCACAAATTTGTTAGCTTGCAGGTTCAGCAGCTTCTTTCCATTTCTTTTGAACCCAAATTTGTCTTTCTGCCTCAATGAAAATCCTTGCACAGGTATTTATTTTACAGCCAAATTTTATTAACTTAGTTCTTGCTATATTTTATTCCATAGTTGTGTTTTGAACCTAATTTTTCACTTTCTGCTTTATGTATTTTTGCTGCTGGTTTTACAATGAGAGACACCTCTGGATCAAGTATAAATTGTACATTGGAAGCTTTCTGTTAGTCATCCCTGACTGTGAACCCTTTGAACACTTATTCTTTGATAATGCCAATAATAAAAACTACAAACAAACAAACAAAAGAAAAAAAAAAACATTGACAGTTTACTATGAACAGACAATGGTTTATTGCATGTATAAACATTCTCTTGTATGCCTGGATGACAACTGTTAGAGTTAGGAATTTATGATCAACTCCATAAAGTGAAGTATATCTAAGTTACTGTAGTATAATAAGAGGGCTGCCCATGTTCATGTTTCACCCCAGGTGGTATGACTCTAAATTCCATGTTCTTAGATAGCAAACAATATCAGTCATTGTTTTAAGCTCCATGCCACAAAAATTATTCTGCAATTTATGAAATTATTCCATCTCTACCAGCTGCCATGTCTCTTCCTATGACTCTCAATTCTCTTTCTCTTTTCCTACTCATTAATTTTTGTTCTTTCTCCATAACTCATTCCCTTCACTATGTATCTTACTCTGCTAAGCAGAGAATTTTTTTTAAAATCACTGTCTCTAACAGAGTTAAAATTATACTCTACCTGAGAAATTAGTAAATAATAGCCTTTCTCTCTCTTCATTTGCTGGTTTTGCTTCATTTCCATCAATTTTCTTCAATGACTACTACTTATTCTCAAAGATCTGACCTAATTCTAAGCAGTTTTCCCCTGAGGGTATAATTTTAATTATAATATTGTGCCTATTTGCATCTTAGTATGTGTTTTATACTTTCATATCTGAATAGTTATACTAAATGCATTCTCCTTGAAGGCAGGGTAAACTTGTGGACCTCTAGACACAAACTAATCTATCTTTTACCTGTTTTCATCTTAGTTAATAGTTCTCTGTTTCTGTCTCTACATTTTATCAGGCAAAGTAATGCAGATTTGTGTGCATATATATGTGTATTTAAAGAGGAGATAGAATAAGAACTAAATTAAGTGTAGCTTCATTATAAGTATATATTTTGTTTTTAATATATAATCCCTTCCAGGCATAGGATAAGACTCTCACCCAGCATTTCATAACTACAATACTTCATGATATATTTTATTTTTCAATGACTATGTACACAATATTACCTGTAAGTCATATTCTGGGTTAAAAACTGCTACAAATATTTATTCCAAAATCAATTCCAGGTTTTTCATGATGTTTTATTTTGTTTCAGAAAAGTGACCATAGATAGTGGAAAGACAAATTATGATCTTCAGATCATATTATTAAATAAATAAAAACTACAGATATACAAATCAGTGTGGATATATCTCAATAATAGTGTGCTATTCAAAAGAAACCAGAAAAAGAATAATACATATTTGACTTCATCATTATGCAGTCCATAGTTAGCAAATATTGTTGGATTTGGCTGGATATGAATCACCTGCAACACTCTGCTTAATAGTCCGGTGTCCATTCAATAAGAGAAGTCCACAGAAGCAGACTTGAAGAAGAGAAAAACTGTAACGACTATTATTACAGGCACTTGGAAGCATAAGGAGAGTTAAAAGTGTTTTACCTAAAATGTAATACTCGACCAGTCACTTCAGGTATACTTCAGGTAAATAGATTACAAGGAAATTGCAGGCATTTCTTTAAGTGTAAAAAGCTTTCAGATGATTACATAAGTCTCAAAAAACTAATTTTATCATCATTGAAACTTCATGTAATTTTCTCTTAAGTAAACTTCACTTCCAAATGCATTTCGTGGTAAAATAATCCTAAAAACTATGACTTACATTTGCTTCTATCAAACTGTGAGAAACATTATACACACACACACACATAAAAGTTATGCTTCAATCCCAATATTAACTGAGAAAATTGTATCAAACTTATCCTCTCACAAAAGTTTACAGAAACTGGAAGGGAATACATGACCATTGAGAGAAGTAGAGGTTCACATTTTAATGGCTTGCTCCCTGAATACACTTCTAAGTGCATGAAATGAACAGATTAGGCAGATAGAAGTCAATAAGTAAGTTCTCTTTACCAGTAGTCAGTGCTGTAGGATGAAGTTCAAGGCTGTCAAAGCATCTGAAAATTATTAAGGAATTTCCCAGAAAAAAGAGAGTCCCAAAAAGAAAAACTCCTAAATCTGCAGACAAAATGACCTCAAATACTTGGCTGACCCTGATCTTTGTATGCAGAAAGGAGAGACCAAGAATACTATACAGTAACAACCAGGAGGCAATAAATAAATTAATAAACAAACAAACAAACAAACAAACAAATAAATAAATAATTGAAACTCTGGATAACTTATACCAGAACACACAGAGTTTGGAGATTGAGTACTATCAAATTAGAAGAACTGGTAAATATATTAGATGTCCATTTAAAAATTACAGAGGGAACTTACATAGCTAAAAGTATTTTGTAGTTCAAATAAGACTAACTTAAATGAAGAATAATATTGATATATTGGAATTTATCAAAATAAAAATTATTTCTACTTGTCAAACTTGTAACTAAGAAAATGAAAAGCCACACAATGGGATAAAATACTTGCTATAACATAAATCTCAGTTTGTATTTCAATATATGAAGAATTCCTAAATAATAGAACAACACAATAAAAATTAAAATTAGCAAAAGACTTGAATAGTCACTTTATAAAAGAACATACACAAGTTTCCAGTAAGCACAAGAACATATGCTTAATTAGCAGCATTTGTAACTAAAATGCAAATGAAAATTACAATGATTTGCATTTCATTTCCACTAGAATACAGTTTAATACACCTAATATTAGCATAAATGTAAAACACCTAGAACAAATATATTTATATCTTTTATACATATTTTATATTTCATTTATATAATATGTATCATATATCATTTATATTAAATATATTTATAATTCATTTATATATATTATATATATAAAGGATATAAAATGTGTAAAAACAACTTTGGAAATCTGTTTGATAGTTTCTTACTAAACTAATCATATACCTAGTATATAGCCCAGCAGTTCCAATCTTAGATATTTACCCACAAGAGAACAAAACTTTGTTCATAAAAAACTCATAGAGTCATGTTTACAATAGCTTTAATTTGTAATAGTTCCAAATATTAACTGTGGAATGGAAAGACAAATGATGACCTTGAGAGCATATTATTAAAGAAATATAAACTACAGATACACAAATCAATGCGGATATATCTCAACAGTATTGTGCTATTCAAAAGAAACCAGAAAAAGAAGAATAAATGTTTGACTTCATTATATGATGCTTAAGAACTAACAAAATTAGGGCTTCCTTGGTGGTGCAAGGGGTTAAGATGCAACCTATGGAGCTAGCCACAGCCACTGCCTGCAGCACAAGTTGGATCCCCAACCAGGGAGCTACCCACATGGCGCAGCAGACCTCTCCTGACTTGCCCACTGTTCCCTTCAGCAGTGTATTTCAGCAGATCTGCCTGTTCTGTTCCCCATTCTGTCTCTGGTGAATCCTCTCAATGCCTGCATCTCTGGCTTGTACCCCAGTTCTTGTAGTCATAAATAAATAAATCTTTAAAGAAAAGAACTAACTAAATTAATATATCATGATAATGGAAAGAGAAACCACAAAAGTGATTCTGTCTCTGATAATTGTATAATTTTAAGAATTTGTCCATCTCATCCAGGTTATTGAACTTATTATGATATAAATGTTCATAGTACTCTCTTACTATTCCCTGAGTTTCACTGCTGTCTATTGTAACTTTTGTTTTTGATCCTATTTATTTGATTTTCTCCCTTTTTTCCTTAGTAAGCTTAGCTAAAATTTTGTCTATTTTGTTTATTTTTCCAAAGAACCAGGATTTGGTTACATTGATCTTTTGGCCTGTTTTAAATTTATATTTCATTTATTTCTGTTCTAGTATTTTTTATGGTGACTTTTGGTTTTGCTTGTTCTTAATTTTTCTCGTACCAGAAGAATAGAGGGAAGATTTTTTATTTGGTTTCTTTCTAATTTCTTTTTCTGGGCCTATATTGTTAATTACTTCCCTCTCGTACTGTTTTTGCTGTGACCCACAAGTCTTGAAAGACTCTGTCCTCATTATCATTTGTCTTAAGGAATATTTTTTTTTTAATTTCTTCTTTGATCTCATTAACCCAGTAACCTTTAAGTAGTGTGCAGGTCCTTTTCCATATATTAGATGACTTCCCTGTTTTTTTTTTGTAGTTGATTTTTAGTTTGACAGAGAAGGTGCTTTGTATCATATAAATTTCCACGGATTTGCTAATACTTTTCTTGTGACCCAATATATGGTGAGAATGCAATGTTGAATTCTCCTACCAAACGTGTTTTTTCCAATGTTTGTTTTTAGAGTTGATAAGTATTGCCTAATATATTTTTATGCTCCTTAGTTATGTGATGAGTGTTATGTCTTCATGATTTACTGTTACCTCAATTATTACATAGTATGCAATCCTGTCTCTTGTTACCTTTATTAAATTCTATTTTGTGTGATGTAAGTATGGTTGTACCTGCCACTCTTTGGGTCCCTTTCACTTCTAAGATTGTTTTCCACCCTTTAACTTGAGTCTATATTTATCTTTGGATTTCAAATGCATCTCCTGGAGAAAGCAGATAGTTAGATTCTGATCAGCCAAAAACTCTGTCTTTTAATTTGCCAATTTAGTCCATTTACGTTTAGAGTTATTATTAATAATAGAAGTCTGTTGCTGCCATTTTGCCCTTAATCTTGTAGTTCTATCTATTTCTTTGTTCAAGTATTTGTGGTTGTTCCTCAATTTGTCTTAGATATCAGAGTTTAATATTTATGGTAGGGGGAGGTGCAAACTCTTTCAATTTCTGTTTATCTGAGAGGGCTTTTTTTTTTTCTCCCTCATATCTAAAGGAGAATCTTACAAGATAAAGTATTCTTTATCTTGTAAGATAGTTTTACCTTTACTTTTTTTTTTTTTACCACATTTCTCCATTCTTTTCATTCCCACAGTGTTTATTCTGAGAAGTAAGATGTTTTCCAGTTGGTGTTCCTTTATAGCTTATCTGCTTCTTCCTCCTCATCAATGTCAATCTTATATCTCTTTCTTGAAATACTAGAGTTAAACTGCTATATTCCTTGGTGTAGGTTTTATTTTGTTTAGGTACCCTGATGTTCCTTTACCTACATGGATTTGGATATCTAGTTTTTTCTCCAGGTTAGGGAAGTTTTCCTTTATTATTTTAAATATGGTTGCTATTTCTCTCTTGTCCCTTTCTGGGATATGCATTATTTTTAAATTACCTTTCCTCATTGAATCAGATAATTCTTAAGGTTTCTCCTCATTTGTTTTTACTTTGATTCTTTTTCTTCTACCTTATTTATTTGTATATTTACATCTTCAATTTCTGATTCATTCTTTTATTTGATTTATTCTATGTCCATAATTTTCTGCAGTATTTTTTCATATCATCCATTAACCTTTTTACATTTTGCTATTTTCCTATTTAGATTATAATTTTTGACTTTCTGTTCATTGATGTTGGTTCACGGCACAGTAATTTTTTTTTTCTGAATTTTCTTGTACATCTTCCATCTTATTTTCTTTCTAATCTCTGTTCTTCAAATTTCTTTAAGATGGAAAGTTTGAATTCTGTATCTTATAAACGGAATATATCTTCCATGTCTTTGAGATTGGTTCTGGATATTTGTCTCTCTGTATGGTATAAATATTCCCCTTTACACTCATGTGACCATTTATTGTGTTTACCATCTCCCTAGTCTTTACTTTCAGAGCCATGGTGCTGTGGGTGTGGTTTCTACTGAACAGAGCTCCACACCCCACTTTGGACTGCAGATCCTACCAGTGTGGGCTGGTTGTTGCTGATTGCTTGATGGGGCCTTGGATGGCCTTGTCTGGGATATGTACCACCTCACATGCACTGGGCAGGGATCATGTGTGCTTCCTGAATTGGGGTCAATGGATGTGTGTATTTTGTAATAAAAACTTGCTGAATTAGACATTTAAGATTTTTGCTTTGTATCATATGTAAATTTATGTTAATAAAAATGCTGCAAATAGTTTTATTGTGGCATTTAGATTGGGTTTGCAGTAAATATAACATGAATATAGATCAGATAAGATATTGCATAGCCAGTTGAATTGAAAACATAATATATACCATTCCTAGAAAGTTTCTGACTCAGTGCTCCCTTCAGTATCTTACTGTACCATACCAATGTGCTTGAGTACAATGTACAATAGCTCATATTCATGCCTTACTCCTCATTTCTGTCCCCTAGGCGTATTATTATATTTTAATAAATTCTTTTTAGTTTTTCTCTAATGTGTAATAGACTGTGACTTACCATCATCTTGACATGTCATCATGTTTCCAAAATATGACAAAATAATAATATGAAAATTCCAAATTTAGTAATTTAAAATATTCTATGAGCAGTGAATGATATCAACATTAGCTTATTTAAGAGCTAGTTTATACATTTTCCACATCATTTTATAAGAAAATCCCCCCACTTTGTTTTTCAGGGGGGATCATGCAATACATAAGCACTTCTTGTTATTTAAAAACAATAGCCAAATGCTGAGTTTTCCCTTAACCTGTATAAATGCTTTTCTCAAAGCAATTAATTCTGTTTAGTATAATTAATTCAGTATTAATATTATCTGTGCAGTGGTATTAAAAAAAACAAACTAGTCTTTGCTCTCAGTGTGCTTTCAATATCATAATGCATACATGAAGATAGTTATTAAGAAATCCAAGACCATCTATGGTTTAAACATCAAAAATGACTGTTCTCTGGTACTTCCAGAGGGATGAAAAGCCATGACTCTTCCATAGTCCTATTATATAGCCACCAGTCCCAAGCATCTGTTTAAATTCACATAAAAAATTAAATAAAATTTAAACTACATTTCAAGAACACTTTATCCTGTATAGCTCTCTTTCGTACACAAGGAATAAATAAGGACCTTCTCAGAAAAGCAAAATCTTTAAATATGCTACTAACCCCCCACTCCAAAAAGTCTTAGAATCTAACTAACAGAGGAATAAACATGAAGAACTAAACAAAGAATTAAGTAGAACCAAAAAATGATAAGAAAATGACAGTAATAGATTTTCATATCAATAATCACCCCAAATGTTAATGGACTAACCTCACCAATAAAAGGAAACCAAGTGGCAGTTTGGATTAGGAAACAGTAGCTACCCTCCTTCTGCCATCAGGAAACACATCTGAGCTCAGGAGATAAACATAGATTGAAAAAGTTTTGAAAAACAAATCGATAAGCAAATGACAAGCAAAGGAAGGCAAGGACAGCCATACTTATATCAGATAAAGTAAATGTACAGAGAACAACACATCAAGAATACATAACACTCATCAATATATACTCACCAAATGTGTGAGTATAAAATAAAAATTAGATAATTGAAAGTATCTCTGAAAACTGATATTGGAGAACATACATATATAGTTGGAGACTTCAACACCCACTCTCACAAATTGACAGATCAACAAGACAGAAAATCAGCAAGGTATCATAACCCTAAACATAGATCTAGATGGCATGGACTTCACAGACATTACAGGAGACTGCAACTCCAGAAACCGAATACACATTTTTCTCAAGTGCATACGGATCATTCTCCAGGATCAACCACATATTGGGTCACAAAAAATAAAATTAAATAAATAAATACATAAATAAAATTAATTACATGAGGATAGAAATCATACTAAGTATCTTCTCTGGCCATAAAGCTATCAAACAAGATATCAGCTATAAAAAGAAAGAGAGGAGATAGACCATTATGTAGAGAGAGAACAACATGGTACTGAGAGACCACTGGATCAATCAGGAAATCAAAAAAGAAATAAAAAAATGTACCTTGAGATAAATGACAATGAGGAAACAACTTTCAGAACATATGAAATACAGAAAAGCAGTTATAAGAGGGAAGTATTGAGCAATACAGGCCTACATCAAAAAACAAGGAAGAACCCAGATAAATAACTTAATATTCCTAGAAAAAAAGAAGAAGAAACTAAAAGTCAGGAATAATAAAAATTAGAGCATAAATGAATGAAATGGAATTTTTTTTAAAAAAATGGTAGTCCAAAAGGTCAATAAAACCCTTAATTTTTTATTTGAAAAAAAATTTAAAAAATGACAAACTTCTGGCCAGGCTAATAAAGAAAAAGAGGGAAAAACTCAAATAAACAGTATCATCAATGTAAGAAGAAATTACAACAGACATAGCAGAAATCCAGAGGTTAATTAGAGATTACTGTGAATACTTATATGCAGACAATTTCAACAATCTAAATAAGATTGTTGAATAAAGAAGAATTTAAAAAATTGAACAAACCCATTACATCAATGTAATTGAGACAATAATCAAAAACCTCCCAAAAAATAAAACCCCAGTATCAAATGGTTCACAAATGAATTCTACCAAACATTCAAAAACAAGCTAATGCCTATCCTGCAAAAACTCAAACAATCAAGAAAGAAGGAATACTACCGAGTACATTTTATGAGGCCAACATCACACTATTATCAAAACCAAAGACAACAACAAAAAAAAAAAAGAAAGAAAGAAAACTACAGACCAAACTCTCTACTGAATATTGATGCTAAAATTCTCAAGAAAATCTGAGCAAACTGAATCTAACAATGTATCAAAATGAGTATATACCTTGATACAGTGAGATTTTTATTGCAGGGATATAAGGAGTGTTTAACATCTAAAAATTAATTAACACAATTCACCACATCAACAAAAACAAAAACCAAAACCATGTGATCATATCAATGAAGCGGAGAAAACATTTGATAAAGTTCAACATCCACTTACAGTGAAAGGTCTTTGAAACACTTGATATAAAAGGAACATATCTTAAGATAATAAAAGTCATATATGACAGATCCACAGCTAACAGCTAACATCATTCTCAAGTCTGAAATCATCCTATTAAGATCTGGAACAAGACAAAGATGTCTACTCTCACCACTGTTTTTCCATATAAAACTAGAAGACCAAGCTAGAACATGTAGGCAAAATAAGGACAAAAAAGGAATCCAAATAGGGAAAGAAGAGGTAAAGCTACCATTATTTGCAGATGTGATAATACATAGAGAGAACGCTAACAAATCCAAATAAATCAGTCCAGTAAAGTGTCAGTTTACAAAATCAATACACAAAAATCAGTATCCTTCCTATTTGCAAACAGTGAGACTGAAGAGGAAGAAATTAAGAAAACCATCCCATTCATAATGGTACTCCCTAAAATTAAATACCAGGATATAACTCTAACAAAAGGATTGAAAGACCTAACCAAGGAAATTGGAAAAAAAAATAGTAAAGGAAATAGAAGAAATGGAAATGCATTCCCTAATCATGGATCAGAAGAATCAACATTATTAAAATAGGCATCTACCAAAAGCAATTTACAGACTTACTGCAATTTCAGTAAAAATTGTATTGGCATTCTTCAAAGAAATGAAACAAATATTGCTGAATTTCATAAGAATCACAAGAAATCCCAAATACCCAAATTTTGAGATGTTTCAGATGTTTTTTTAAAGAAAAAAAAAATACTTGGGCCTCCCCTGGTGGCACAGTGGTTGAGTACTGGGCTGTGAAGCTGCCTGCAGCCTCCACAGTGCCAGTTCGATCCCTGGCCACCGGTGAGGGTTCCACATGGCGCACAGACCTTTCCTGCCTCTCCTGCTTCTCCCCTCAGCAGTGTATTTCATCAGTCTGCCTGTTCTGTTCCCCGCTCTGGCTCTGGTGAATTCTCTCACCCTCCTGCACTTCTGACTGTACTAAGTGCTTGTATAAATAAGTAAATAAATCTTTAAAAAAAAAAAGAAAAAAGAAAAAAATACAGCATGGTTCTGGGACAGAACCATATATACACACAATATATGCATACATATACACATATATAAGCAGTCGACAAAACTTATGACAAAGGAGCAGAGAATATACACTAGAACAAGGAAATTCTCTTTAATAAATGCTGCAATGAAAACTGGGTGGTCACATGCAAAAGAATGAAACCAGATAACTATTTCACACCAAACACAAAAGCCAACTCAAACTGGAAAAAAAAAAAAAAAAAAAAAACTTGGGAGGTAAGGCCTGAAACCCTAAAATATATATTGAAGAAAGCATAGGCAAAATATTCCATGACATAAACTTTAGAAACATCTGAATACTCATCTCCAGAAGTAAGGCAACAAACAGCTGGGACTACATCAAATCAAAAAGCTCCTGGGAAGCAAAACAGACAGCAACCAAAATGAAGAGACACTTTATGGAATGGGAAAAAATATCTCTATGTCATACACTGGATAAGGGTCTTAAATTAAAGATCTACAAAGAGCTTACACAACCAACCAAAAACAGATCAAACAACCCAACAAAAAAATGGGCAGAATAGTTAAAAAAGTCACATCTTCAAAGAAAAAATGCAAATGGTCAACAGGCATATGAAGAAATGTTCATCACTAATGTAAATCAAAACTAAAATGAGATACCACTACATACCAGTGAGGATGGGCTATAGTAAAAGAATGAAAAACAGAAACAACAAATGCTGGAGTGGATGTAAGAAAAAGGAATCTTCTTACACTGCTGATGGAAAGTAAACTCGTCCAGCTGCTATGGAAAGCAGAGTGGAGGTACCACAAAAAAACTAAAAATGGATCTATCATAAGTCCCAGCAGTTCCACTTCTAGGAATCTACCCAAAGGACCAAAAACACTAATTTGAAAGGAGAATCGCCTTCCTGTTTTTATTGCAACACTATTGACAATAGCCAAGATATGGAAACAACCTAAATGCCCCATAACCAATGGATGCATCAAGAAGGCATGGCATATACACCCAATGGAACACTACTCCACTATTTGCAGCAATATGGATGAAGCTGGAAGGATTTGCTAAGTGAAAAAGGCAGAATAAAATAGACAAATAATAGGTGTTTTCACTGATATGCAGAACATAGATAAACCAGAGTCAGGTTAATGATAAAACTTGTAAGCATAAAATAGACCTGAGGCATACAGCAAGGGAGAGGCAGGAAGAGATGTCAAAACTGGGGAGGAAAGAGCACCTGGGGCTGTTTTGATGGTCACAGGTGCTATGGTGTTGGGAGAACTATGGAGAAGTACACCTGAGGAGAGAAATCAAATACTGTCCAAAATAAATAGTGAAGACAATAAAAATATAATAATAATAATAATTTAATTAAGTGTATGACAATGGCCCTCTGAGTCTGAATAGAAATTAATGACTTGTTAGAGGAAAGCAATTGTGAGTATATAATTATGAATATTCTAGTACTTATAAATTTATAAATCAATATAAGACTCAAACAATATTATTATATATTAACAATCATACTTTAAATGTACAAACACAAAACAGTAATATTCGGTTTCATTTCATATTTTTAACTGCATAAATAAAAATGAATTTGGGGACCTCCTTGGTGATGCAAGGGGTTAAGTCTCAGCATTATGAGGTGATCCGCAGCCTCTGCAGCACGAGTTCTACCCCGGCCAAAGAGCTAACCCACACGATACAGCATACCTTTCCTGTCTTGCCCCCTGCTCCCCGCAGCAGTATATTTCAGTAGATTTTCCTCTTCTGCCCCACACTCTGTCTCTGGTGAATCCTCTCACCCCCTGCACCTCTGGCCTACACCCCAGTTCTTGTATTCATAAATAAATACATCTTTAAAAAATGAATTTGACTGTATATAAATTTGATCTCAATAAAACTTTCTAAAAATCTTTAATTACATATTTACGTATCCCTAATTTTCATAAAGGCATACATTTAAACACATCTATTTTTAGAACGTTAGTTTTAGTTTTCAGCTTGGGTTTCTCTCAGTCTTCTCTCCTTCCACCATATTTTTTCTGCCCTCAGGATATAACCACTAAGATACATTGTATTATTCTATATTTTTTCTCAAAGCATTTATAATATAATAACAGATATACATATGTACACAAGTATTTATATAATTTTGGTCACTGTTTTATTTTTTTAAATATTTATTTATTTATGCATACAAGAGCTGGGGTACAGGTCACAGGTGAGGGGAGGTGAGAGGATTCACCAGAGACAGAGTGGGGAACAGAACAAGCAGATTGACTGAAATACACTGCTGAGGGAAATAGAGGGCAAGACAGGAGAGGTCTGCTGCACCATGTGTGTAGCTCCCTGGCTGGGGATCGAACTTGTGTTTCAGAGGCTGCAAATAGCCTCTTAAGTTGCGTCTCAACCCCTTGTGCCACCAGGGAGACCCTGGTCACTGTTTTAAAAATAGAATCTCATTATAAATAATATCTGCATACTGCCTTTTCTCGTTTTGCAAATACATCACAGAAATCACCTTGTGTTATTCTATAGGTCCTTTTAATATTATTAATGTTTCTTGGCAGAAGTGCATCATCACTCTATACCTGATTAGCTTCACCACTATTTCTACTTTGGTGCGACAATAAACAACAATACACTGAGTATCTTTATACATTAATCTGAAATTTTTATTTCTCTTGGATAGATTCCTAGAAATGAAATTGTTGGGTCAAAAGTCATCTATATTTATTAATTTGATGTTGCTTTTGGGGGAAAAAAAGCCATAACGTTTTCCCATTCCCTCTAGCAACGTCTGATAATACACTTTCAAAGTATTTCAGCCAGTCAATAGATATTAAATGTCATCAGACTATTAAATATACAATAACAGTGCACTGTTATTTTATTTTGTACTCACCTAACCACTTTTCACATGCTTATTGGACATGTACATATGTTCCATTTTAAATTGCCTGTTCAGATGATTTATAAATTTTTCTTTTGTATCCTCTATTCCTTGCTCATTAGAGAAGCACCTGTATATTTATAATATTAACTCTTTATTCCCTATGCCCAAGACTTTTGCAAATCTATTATTTTTTTGTTTGTTTTGTATATGTATATTTTGCTATACAAAGGTATTAAAAGTTTCAGGTAAAAAAAAAAGTCCTTCCCTTTTGTTTTTCTGGGTTTCATATGTTGATTATAAAGTCCTTGCCTTATTTATATGACCTTACTCTTTCTTACAGGGCTTTTATTCTTTTATTTTGAGATGTTTAGTCTCACTGAAATTTTTTATTTGTAATAAGAAAAAGTTAATTTTTTTCTAAACAGATAACAATTATGTCAAAATTAATAAATTAACCAATGTTTTAGAGAGGCAATCCAAAACACAACTACACCAGACAAAAAGAAAATAACCCAAAATAATATGTGTAATAAATAGCTATAAAGTGTTATACTTTAATATAATATGATAGAAATAGGCAGTTACTTGAAATTGTTATTCTATATTATTTCTTATCATAAAATATTTAAACAAAGCAACAAGAGGATTAACTGTCAAATAGTAGATGCTGATAATAGTACTAATTAAACAAAATTCATATAATAAAGATATAACGCTATTCAATATGAAATTTAAATTTTTATCCTACTATTTAAGACACATTTTTTAAAAGAGAAATATAAAATGGTAGGTAACTGTATTTGAAAACAAATAACAATGATGTTTGTTTCTCTCCCAAAATATGGTAGGATAATTTTATTCTGTTTCCTTTTCCAATAATACTTCTTAGCATTTCCTGCAAGATTTAGGAATCCTTCTTTAATTTAGTGGGAAATATGAATACCATCAGACATAAAATTCACTTTGCTTTAAAATTCTGCTCCTATCAAACCCACATTACAATGATTCTGGTGTCATACCAATGTAATGACTTCAAGCTAAATGTACTCAGCAAAAGTGAGCATGAAACACAGAGGTATTTTCTTATTAGTAATATCAGGTATTTCAACTTAGAGGAATTAGTTTCCAATTCTCTAAATAGATGTCCATACTGTGATTCTAAATGCTTACTTTTAAAGACTTTTTTTTTTTTTGTCAGTCATAACCTTTGTGTTATCAATCCATTATATTGGCTAAATATGCCCAGGATGTATGTCATTATTTAAAATATATTTTTTTACATCATTGTACATTTTTAAATGTTTGCTTTCCCCCTCCCCCCTCAGGTGTAGTCCCCATAGAAATGTCCTTCACCAGTGCACACATGCACCATCACCTCAGTGCCCTGTGCTCCTCCCTCCCTCCCTCTGATCCCTCTCCCTCCTCCTCTCCTGCAGGATGTCTCTAGTTTTTAATTGTCTGGTTTTGTTTTGTTTTGTTTTTGTTGTGTATTGTTATTATTTTTCCCCTGATGTCTTATTTGGGTGCCCTATATTCCTCCTATAAGTGAAACTATCCGATATTTTATTTATTTATTTATTTGTTTGTTTGTTTGTTTGTTTGTTTGCTTATTTATTTATTTGTTTGTTTGTTTGTTTGTTTGTTTATTTATTTATGCAAGCACTGGGTACAGTCAGAAGCTTGGGAGGGTGAGAGAATTCACCAGAGCCAGAGTGGGGAACAGAGCAGGCAGACTGAGGAAATACACTGCTGAGGGGAGCAGCGGGCACTGCAGGAGAGGTCTGCGTGCCATGTGGAACTCTCGCCTGCTGCCAGGGATTGAACTGGCGCTGCAAAGACTGCAGGCAGCTTCGCAGCCCAGCTCTCAACCGCTGCCCAACCATCCGATATTTTTATTTTTCCTTCTGACTTATTTCACTGAGCATAATTTCTCTAGTTCCATCCATGTTTAAACTCTCAGAAGCACAGTGGGTATCATCCTAAAGTAAAGCTCTTTTTCTTAGGAAAATGATTTTGAAACAAAGAGGTCATTTAAATTTATGAAAACAATGCTGGATTTTAAAGAATCTAGAGTTTTAGTTAAAAACAATGTATAAGTCCTAACTTAACTGCCTTTCTGGTACCTTTTCTGGAGTTTTCTGAAGTAGTGCTTTCTTGTTTGTTTGTTTTTTTAATGTGCTGTTTTACACAATGAGTTTTTGTAATAATCTACACACAAAATTTAAAATTTCAGATGTATTCAGTTTATCTTTTCCCAGGTAATCTATGGTTTCTTTAAAAATCATCAAACAAGTTTGGAAAAATTGTGTATGAATTTCATTTTTTTACTTTTTTTTTCCTCCATTGTCGTCTTTCAGTGTATTTCTAAATTGGGTAAGTTCTTGTCCCACACTGAAAATATGATTTGATTTCAACATTTTTATAATGAATAGCTATCTTTTAGACATTTGCCTAAGAAGGTTATCTCCTTCCATTACTGTTAAAAATAATTCTCATTAAAAAAAAATAATTCTCAGGGTCCTCCCCCATGGCACAGCAGTTAAGCGCTGGGTTGCGAAGCTGCCCGCAGCCTCTGCAGCACCGGTTCAATCCCTGACCATCGGATGAGGGTCCCACATGGCATGCAAACCTCTCCTGCCTCGCCTGCTGCTCCCCTCAGCAGTGTACTTCGTCACTCTGCCAGCTCTGCTCTCCCCTCTGGCTCTGGTAAATTCTCTCACCTTCCCGCACTTCTGCCTGTACCCAGTGCTTGTATAAATAGATAGATAGATAGATAGATAGATAGATAGATAGATAGATAGATAGATAGATCTTTAAAAAAATAAAAATAATCCTCATTAAGTTTTGTGGAGCACATTCTGAAATGTGCTGAAAAGTGACCAAGAAATTTTCAGTATGAAAGCTCCTACTTCTCAGGTAAGAAAACTATACCCCGTTTTGATAATGTCATATATAAGATATACAGAACATTTTGCAGATAAGCTATTTTTTTTAAAAAAATAAGATTATCCATTTAATGAAATGCACCAACATTTACATTTGCAATATCTGTAAAACATGTAGATATATGATCAAAATCTCTATATTTGGTCAACATATCAGTAGACTTTGGTTTTCTGCAAATTATGAGTTATAGAATACATAGTTGATAGAAATCAAGACAATGATTTGGTACTACCTTTCTAAAATTAAAATATGTAAGAGCTGGAGAGGGGGCGGAGCAACATGGCGGCGAGGAGACGCTGCGAGTAAGATCTCCCATTAAAAAAAGTTAATAGGGAGGAAAAGCAGCAGGTCCCAGTGAGAACTGGGACACGGAAGATAAACGGACGACTCCAGCAAACTGCCCGAAGAAGAAAGTTGCCATAAAAGAGGACGAGAAGGGAGGGAAGCGCAGAACCCTGCTCCCCTCCCCCGCCCACAGAGGCGGCACTCTCCGACCGGCAGAGAGGAGGAAAACAACAAACCAAAACGCCCAACAAGAAAAACGGATGCAGCAAGTGGGACTGTGAGTGGAAAGGAACTATTTCAGCCACCACACCCCGTGAACAGGAGCTGAGGCGAACCCTGCAGGATCCGCCGCGGAGGTGAGCTCCAGGCGCCATTAAAGAGCCCCGCCCCCCAGGAGGAGACCAGCACCAGCACACAGCCCCGGCTGCTCCGTAAGCTTGCGCAGAAAGCAGCGCGCTGATCCGGATGGGATCACAGCTGCCCAGGTCCCCGCGCCTGCGACCTAGGCTTGCGGGGAGACCGGGGAGACCGCGGAGGCCCTCCCTGAGTGAGCAGGAACAAGGTGCCCAGGCAGGGAAGCGGGATTCAAAAGGCGCCATTCCCGCGCCACTGATCTGGGCTACAGCCCGCGTCCTGGAACTGAGGGCTTTGGAACTGAGACCCGGGGCACGAAATTAGGGGCGTGGGTTCCCCACGACGGTGGGACACAAGGCAGACACAGCACCCCAAAGCCGTTGAGGTGTACCCTACCATCCCCGCTCTGCTCCCTGTCCCACGGGGTGGAAAATCAGCTCCCCAAGGGCTCTAGGAGAGATCTCTGGTGCCACCTAGCGACTTGACCCCAGCACAGGCTACTGAAGGAGCTAGTGGCCAGCTGGGGAGTTAGCCCACACCGGGCCCCTTCTGAACAAGTAGTCTGAGCCCACAGGGAGAGCGAGCACCCACAGCCGGGGCAGACCAGGCGCGCAGAAGAGTGTGCCTGAGACCAGAAGTGCAGGGAGTGTGTCCCACATCACCATTTTAGAACAGGCACATTTCTTCAGTAAAGACTACCTGCAGAAGGCTTCCTCAGGAACCAGAGGTGAGCGGGGGAAGTTCGCCCACGCCAGACCCCCTCTGGCCTGCAGTCCAAGCCCAGAGGGGAGCAGGAACCCACCGCCGGGGCAGACCAGGCGCACAGGGGAGTGTGTCCCCACATTGGCATTTTAGAACAGGGACCTTTCTCCAGTAAAGGCTGCTTGAAACTGACAGATGACTCCTGGAAGAACCAGAGGGGAACAGAGAAGCCCACCCAAGATGCCGGCAAGTCCCAACAACACAGTGTCCCAACGCATACGGCAAATTAGAAAACAGACAGTAGGGAGGAGAAGAATCACACGCAACCTAGCAACTCTCCAGAGAAAAAGCACACCACAAAAAGAAAGCCAGCCCCCAGATTGCAACGACAATAACTTGGAAGAATTTCTGAGCCTTCCAGAAAGAGAATTTAAAATTGCCGTGATTAAAAAACTGACAGAAGTCATAAAGGAAAACAATGATAAGGGAAAAATAATCAACGATCAGAAGAATGCAATTGAGTCCCTAGAGAGGGAAAACAATGGTCAGAAGAAAGAAATTGAGTCCCTAAAGAGGGAAGTAAAAGAAATGCAGGAGATCAAAGAATTAATGGAAGAACTAAAGAATTCTGGGAAAAGCAATGAAAGCAGAATAGATGAAATGGAAGAACGAATAAGTAATCTTGAAGACACAGAAATAAAAAGAACCAAAACAGAAAAGGAAAGAGAAGTACGAAGGAAAAAGAACGAAGAAAGACTTCGGGAACTATCTGACTCCATGAGGAAAGGAAATATAAGAGTTATAGGAATACCAGAAGGAGAGGAGAGAGATGTAGGAACAGAGAAAATATTCAAAGAGATAATTGAAGAGAACTTCCCAAATGTGAAGAAGGAGCTGAAAATTGATATACAAGAAGCAAGAAGAACACCAAACTTCCACGACGAAAGGAAAAATACAGCAAGACACATAATAGTAAAGCTCCCAAGAATCCAGGACAAGGAAAAAATAATGAAGCTGGCAAGAGGGAAGAAACAGATAACATTCAAAGGAAAACCAATCAGGCTGACATCAGACTTCTCCGAAGAAACACTACGGGCAAGGAGAGAGTGGAGGGACATAGTCAACAGACTCCAAGAAAACAGATGCCAACCAAGAATACTCTATCCCGCAAAGCTCTTCTTCCTCTTTGAAGAAAGAATATGGACCTTCCCAGACAAACAGAAACTCCGGAATTTCATTGCAACTAAACCCCCACTCCAAAAAATACTACAAGGAGTCCTAAAGCCAGAACCTCAGAGCGACGAATAACAATGAAAGAAGGCCAAAAAAAAAAAGTTATTAAAAGAATAAATAAATAAAATCAAAGGAAAGACAAACACAATGGCAAATACAGATGTTAACATATCAATATTAACTCTAAATGTAAATGGACTAAACTCTTCAATAAAAAGACACAGAGTTGCAGCCTGGATTAAGAAACAAAACCCAACCTTTTGCTGTCTCCAGGAAACACATTTAGCTACAAAAGATAAAAATAGGCTCAAAGTTAAAGGATGGAAAACAATCCTACAAGCAAATGGACCAAAAAAGAAAGCAGGAACAGCTATACTTATATCAGATAAAACAGATTTCAAACTCAAAAAGATAAAAAGAGACCCCAATGGTCACTACATTATGATCAAGGGGACAATACTTCAAGAATAAATAACACTCATTAACATATACTCACCAAACGAAGGAGCACCAAAATATATCAGACAACTGTTGTCCTCTCTGAAAACAGACATCAGAGAAAACACATACGTAGTGGGAGACTTCAACACACCACTATCAACAATGGATAGATCAACAAGACAAAAAATAAGTAAAGAAACCAAAGCTCTAAATAAAGACCTAGAGCAATTGGGCTTAACAGACATCTATAGAACACTAAACCCCAAAAAAATGGAGTACACATTTTTCTCAAGCGCACACGGATCATTCTCCAGGATCGATCACATACTGGGGCACAAGACAAACATCAACAGATACACCAAGATTGAAATCATATCAACCATCTTTTCTGACCATGAAGGCATCAAACTAGAAATAAACCATAAAAAGAAGGCAAGGAACTTTCCTACCTCATGGAGATTAAAAACCACACTACTGGAAGACCATTGGACTAATGAGGAGATCAAAGAAGAAATTAAAAAATTTTTTGAATTGAACGACAAGGAGGACACCAATATCCTAAATGTATGGGATGCAGCAAAAGCAGTAATAAGAGGAAAATATATAGCAATAGAAGCTCACATCAAGAAACAAGAAAGAACGCAAAGAAACAACCTAATCTCGAAGCTCAAAGATCTAGAAAAAGAACAACAAAAAAACCCCAAAACCAGTAGAAGAAAAGAAATAATAAAAACCAAAGCAGAAATAAATGAAATTGAAACTAAAAAAACAATCCAAAAGATCAATGAAACCAAGAGCTTGTTCTTTGAGAAAATCAATAAAAAAGACAAACCCCTAGCCAGGCTCACAAAGGAAAAAAGGGAGAAAGCACAAATAAACAGGATCATCAATGAAAGAGGAGAAATCACAACGGACACAGCAGAAATCAAAAGAATAATCAGTAACTACTATGAACAGTTATATGGAAACAAGTTTAACAATCTAGAGGAGATGGACAAATTCCTACAACTCTACAATCACCCAAAGCTAGATAAAGAAGAAATAGAACACCTAAACAGACCAATTACAATTAGCGAAATTGAAATGGTAATCAAAAACCTCCCCAAAAACAAAAGCCCAGGACCTGATGGATTCACAAATGAATTCTACCAAACATTCAGAGACGAATTAGTGCCTATCCTTCACAAACTCTTCCAAAAAATTGAGAAGGAAGGGACAATACCAAACACGTTCTATGAAGCCAACATTATACTAATACCAAAACCGAACAAGGACAACACAAAAAAGGAAAACTACAGGCCAATCTCCCTAATGAACACTGATGCAAAAATCCTCAATAAAATTTTAGCTATCAGAATCCAACAATGTATCCATAAGATAATTCACCACGACCAAGTTGGATTCATTCCAGGGGCACAAGGATGGTTTAACATCCGAAAATCAATCAACGTTATCCAACACATCAACAAAAAGAAATATAAAAACCATATGATAATATCAATAGATGCTGAGAAAGCTTTCGACAAAGTGCAACACCCATTCATGATAAAAGCCCTTGAAATTCTTGGGATACAAGGAACATACCTCAACATCATAAAGGCCATCTATGACAAGCCAACAGCCAGTATCATTCTCAATGGTGAAAAGCTGAAAGCAATTCCATTAAGATCTGGAACAAGACAAGGATGTCCACTCTCACCATTGCTTTTCAATATAATACTGGAAGTCCTAGCCAGGGCAATAAGACAAGAGAAAGACATCCAAGGAATCCAAATAGGAAAAGAAGAAGTCAAACTATCACTATTTGCAGACGATATGATATTATACATAGAGAACCCCAAAAACTCCACAGAAAAGCTAATTCAACTCATCAATCAGTTCAGTAAAGTGGCAGGATACAAAATCAACACGCAAAAGTCAGTAGCCTTCCTATACACAAACAATAAATCTGAAGAAGAAGAAATGAAAAAGACCATCCCTTTTGTTATTGAAACAAAAAAAATCAAATATTTGGGAATAAATCTAACAAAAGAGGGAAAGGACCTATACAAAGAAAACTATAAAACACTGTTAAAAGAAATAGAAGAAGACACAAAGAAATGGAGAGACATCCCCTGCTCATGGATTGGAAGAATAAACATTATTAAAATGGCCATCCTTCCAAAAGCAATATACAGATTCAATGCTATTCCAATCAAAATTTCAATGTCATTCTTCAAAGAAATAGAACAATTATTGATGAAATTCATATGGAATCACAAAAAACCCCGAATAGCCAAAGCTCTCCTGAAAAAAAAAGAAGGGAATGGAGGCATCACACTCCCAGACTTCAAACTATACTACAAAGCCATAATCATCAAAACTGCATGGTATTGGAACAAGAACAGACATACAGACCAATGGAATCGAATAGAAAATCCAGAAATAAACCCACAGATTTATGGTCAACTAATCTTTGACAAAGGAGCAAAGACTATGCATTGGAGCAAAGAAAGTTTGTTCAATAAATGGTGCTGGGAAAACTGGGTCGCTACATGCAAAAGAATGAAGCTTGACCACCACCTCACACCATACACAAAAATCAACTCAAAATGGATTAAAGAACTAGACATAAGACCTGAAACCATAAAATATATAGAAGGAAATATAGGCGAAACACTACGTGATTTGCACATCAAAGACATCTTTACAGACACATCACCCAAAGCAGTGATAGTGAAGGCAAAGATAAACAGCTGGGACTATATCAAATTAAAGAGCTTTTGCACAGCAAAAGAGACAATAACAAAAACAAAGAGAAACCCCACCAACTGGGAGAACATTTTTGCACCCAACACTAATGATAAAGGACTGATCACAAAAATCTGCAAAGAGCTGATGAGACTCAACAACAACAAAGAAAATAATCCAGTCAAAAAATGGGCAGAAGAGCTAAAAAGAAACTTCTCTGAAGAGGAAATGCAAATGGCCAACAGGCATATGAAAAAATGTTCAACATCACTTGTCATCAGGGAAATGCAAATCAAAACTACCATGAGATACCATCTCACACCAGTGAGAATGGCACATATTAAAAAAACTAGCAACAACAAATGTTGGCGAGGGTGTGGAGAAAAAGGAACTCTTCTGCACTGTTGGTGGGAGTGCAAACTGGTCCAACCACTGTGGAAAGCTGTGTGGAGATTTCTGGACCTACTAAACATAGAGCTTCCACATGACCCAGCAATTCCACTCCTAGGTATTTACCCAAAGGACACAGAAACATCAATTCCAAAGAACACCTGCACCCCTATGTTTATAGCAGCACTGTTTACAATAGCTAAGCTTTGGAAACAACCCAAATGCCCAAAAATAGATGACTGGATCAAGAAGATGTGGTACATATATACCATGGAATATTACTCAGCATTCAAAAAAGATAAACACATGCAATTTGCTGCAACATGGATGGCGCTGGAAGGGATCATGCTCAGCGAAATAAGCCAAAAAGAAAAAGAAAAATACCGGATGGTCTCACTCATAGCAGGAATCTAGAAAACTTAAATAAGGGACCAGGAAAATGAATAACTATAAGAAAGTGAAAATCAAAATCAACAAAAAACTATGAACCAGAGACACTTTTAGGGGGGCGGGGGCGGGAGGGGAGGGATTGGGGTCAGAATGGGGGGCTGCAATTGTATGGGGAATATAACAATAAAATTTATAAAAAAAAAAAATATGTAAGAGCTAGAGTCATTTTTTATTGCCATTATGTGACACATATCTACTGTAGAAAACATGACCATACAAGAAAAATCTGAATTAATGCTACACTATAAATGTTATCAAAGTTTCCTCCTTTTGTTTTCCCATAGCACATTTTACTTGAAGATTCAGAAACAGGAAGAGTAACTTTATTCAGTCTCAAAAATCTGTCAGGAAATAATATAATAATGTTTGTTCACATGGTATTCCCAAACTAATTCAGCAACTGCTCTTTTCAAGTCTTGGTATCTTTTGGAAGACACAAAAACTTGTGATGACTTAGAAGCATTCTCTGTCTCATCCCCAATTTGCAAGAATCAATCTGTGCATGCTCCCTCATCCAATTATATATGAATTTTTCCATCTGTAAAAAGCAAACAGTACTTCTTTTTCATTGATATCTGGGTTTTGCTGGTATTAGTATTACAATCATTCTCATTTCCATCATTTGACATCTTAAAATAATAATCAGTATTTACAATGTTAAAAATTAAATTAGCATCATCTTGATATGAAGAACAACAGTTAATCCACAAGCAAAGGACTGTTAATACTCACCATTGCCATGCACTTAAGTCTCAGCATTCATAATGATGCACTAGATGACTCACTATATTAATAGTGAGTCACAGTTGACTCACTATATTAATAGTGAGTCACAGTTGCCAACACCAGCAGTCTGGTCTGGGGAGGGGGCCAGAGAGTGGGGGAATGGGTAGTAACAGCATCCATCTGCTAAATAAAATAGTTTTTCAACCCCTATTTTTTTTAAATGCTATAAAGATTTTATATTCTCCTTATCCCTACAGTCCCAAACTCCTGTATCCATTACTTGGAGATTATGCCTTCCAGGAAGGTTTCCCTTGACATAGGACTTGTAATGCTACATATGTGGCATCTGAAGCAAACAAAACATTTGTCACCCTAGTTTGAGTTTACAAGACATTTATGAGTTTACAAGACACTTTTGAGTATTTTTTTCTTTAATTCATTTGTCCACTTTTTTTTTTAATTTTAATTTTTTTATTTTTATATTCCCCAAACAATTGCAACCCCTTTATTTTGACCCCAATCCCTCCCCTCATAAAGTGTCTCTGGTTCATAGTTGTTTGTTGATTATGATTTTCACTTTCTTATAGATATTCATTTTCCTGGTCCCTTATTTAAGTTTTCTAGATTCCTGCTATGAGTGAGACCATCTGATATTTTTCTTTTTCTTTCTGGCTTATTTCACTGAGCATGATCCCTTCCAGTGCCATCCATGTTGCTGCAAATTGCATGTGTTTATCTTTTTTTTTGAATGCTGAGTAATATTCCATGGTGTATTTGTACCACATCTTCTTGATCCAGTCATCTATTTTTGGGCATTTGAGTTGATTCCAAAGCTTAGCTATTGTAAACAGTGCTGCTATAAACATAGGGGTGCAGGTGCTCTTTGGAGTTGATGTTTCTGTGCCCTTTGGGTAAATACCTAGGAGTGGAATTGCTGGATCATATGGAAGCTCTATGTTTAGTAGGTCAAGAAAGAAAAGGGATTTGAATTCCTTCTACATTGGTAGCCCACAAGAAGAAAGGGCATTTCACATTTGTAGTTAACTAGACTGCCAATTCCTAGCATAATCTAATAATAAGACCTAGTTCCATGACTTGACAAAGGCATTTAACAATTCATATAGTGAGTGCCACAGTTAGAAAGCTCAGTCAGAAAAACTGTAATGCATCCAGGGAAATAGCATCATGGTAATAGGAAGATTACATTTTTTTTTTTAATTAAAGATTACAATTTTAAAGGAACAGAGCTCGTGACCACTTTCACTATGAAAGCAGAGGGAGCTATGTACTTTCAAACTAGTAAGTAAGCCTCAATTTCTCAATAAAAAATGTGGCTTTGAGAAATTGAGGCTTACTTACTAGTTTGAAAGTACATAGCTCCCTCTGCTTTCATAGTTAAAAGTGGTCACGAGCTCTTTCCTTTAAAATTATAATCTTTAATTTAAAAAAAAATGTAATCTTCCTATTACCATGATGCTATTTCCCTGGATGCATTACAGTTTTTCTGATTGAGCTTTCTAACTGTGGCACTCACTATATGAATTGTTAAATGCCTTTGTCAACTCATGGAACTAGGTCTCATTATTAGATTATGCTAGGAATTGGCAGTCTAGTTAACTGCAAATGTGAAATGCCCTATCTTCTTGTGGGCTACCAATGTAGAAGGAATTCAAATCCCTTTTCTGAGGCAACTGGAAGCAACTATACATTTCTAGTCTTTTGTTCTGTTGGCGACATCAGGTTATGGAGATTTCTATCCACCCATTCAAATCCTTCATGGCCAAAGATAGAATAAGACAACAGAACAGACATATCCATGGGGGGAAATGTCTAAGGAAGAAAAGGACCAGAACTTGAGGTACTCAGATCTCTGAACTGAGCACTCCCCCAAACTTAGTTTCTGCATACCCTTCTTTAGAGATGCCAATGATTTTCTCAGGCACTCACATAGCCTGAAGGAGAGTATTATCAGTTCTTTCCCACATACAATTACACAGAACTCTAAGCCTTACTAATCTTCTATATTCTAAACCTTAACAGCAGTTTATATTAAGAGAAGGATGTCAGTGGAGGGGACGTAAGTTGTGTTCAGGGTTTCACAACCCCAGATTGCTTTAAAACCTTTACAATATTTAGTAGTTTAACAGCCTCCAAAAAGAAAAGCAAAATATATGATCTAGAACTAGACATACTGCTTCTTTTCTAGACTAAAAGGTATTTTATAAATTATCTGATATCTTTAAAACAGTTTCATATATTTCTTGTGAGAAGTTGGGCTACATGATGGTTATCTCAGAGCACAAATTTAAATTTCAGAATAATAACGGATAAAATGTGTTAGGCCAAAAATTAAGGGGGTAAACAAAGCCATATATATTTTAAATGTCACTATCAAGCACTAAAATATGGATTTGAGCATGATTTATTGTGCTGGATAATTGAGAAGAACTGATGAATGATGCTAAATTATTAATTTTCCCAGAGTGGGAGAGGCCACCACCTAGCGCCACATATTATAAATATTAAAGCCATCCCATCTTCAGGACTTATGGGGCAATAAATTATAAGGACCACTATGGATCGATTCTGGGTTAATCATAACTCTTTGCACTGGTAATTCACAATCACTTTATCCTCCACTGACCATTAGTTTAAATCTTAAAGAAGTCGGCAGCACAGTGTGCAAGGATAGAATTTATTCTCCCACATTGTTCTCTGCTTTTTAATTTTAATTTTGTGAGCAACAACAAATTTTCATCCTGCAGTCTATTTTAATTCTATAAATTTCTACTTTGGTTTTAATCCTAAAAGTGAGAAATGTTTCTACAGCAATAGTCATAAAACCTGCAGGGTTCAAGAGCTCAGAATTCTATAAATTAGATATATAGGGGTTCCAATGATTTTGAAAATTAAGCCACCTGATTTTAAAAATCTCAGCTATTTGTTATCATAAGTTATGTTCACATAGCATCAATGAAGTTGTGTTCTTTTCACTGCTCTTCCCACATAATATGCTCTATTATTTTTACTTACAACATATTATTTCTCAAACTACATAAGCTATGTCTTGAAGTCAAAGGCTATCATCTCTCACACATTTTTCCTTTGGTAAATATTACTCAGGAATTTCTCTTTACTCTAGTTTAAAAAAAAAAAAGTCATGGAAGATGGCCTTGAGTTCAAGTTAAAAATTTTCCCTAATTGGGCCTCCCCGGTGGCGCAGCGGTTGAGCGCTGGGTTGCGAAACTGCGCGCGGCCTCTGCGGCGCCAGTTCGATCCCCGGCTGCTCCCCGGCCACCAGAGGAGGGTCACACATGGCGTGCAGACCTCTCCTGCCGCCCGCTGCTCCCCTCAGCATTGTACTTCGGTCCTTCTGCCTGCTCTGCTCCCCGCTCTGGCTCTGGTGAATTCTCTCACCCTCCCGCGCTTCTGACTGTACCCAGTGCATGTATAAACCAAACAAACAAACAAAACCAGCAAACAAATAAATAAAGCATGCCTCTATAAAAAAAAAAAAAATTTTCCCTAATAACTGGCATAATAGAGCAAGTTCTTTTACAGCATCTGTGAACTAGGTATTATAACATCAGCTCCCTCACTGTGGTATAAAGAACAAATACACAAATATTGGTTATTACCATGAGGAAGAAATGGAGGATGAGAGAAGCTATTCCCTCATCCCCAGGGGGGAAACCCTACCTTACTCTTTGGTTTAAATGGCATTATTTCCATAATTGTTCTCACTGATTTTTCTATATGAAAAAAATCATTATTGCTGCCTCCCTATATCTATATATTTTGAAGTGAGCATTTAAGAAATTTGCTAAATTAAATATTTGCATGAGAAAAAAATATGGATTTTCAATTAAAACCAAAGTCGTTGTGATAACAGGTAATGATAAGTCTATTTTTGTGTGGCATGGGCTACTGCAGTTATTACAGGAGACTGTTGCCTAATAAAAAGTGTTTTCAGCATTAGGTCATGATGGAGATGTCAGAACAGGGGCATACAGGACAAGAGCACTCTACAGAGGAAGAGAAAGATGACATCATGTAGAACATGGGGAAGAGCATAGGTGTGGGTTTTCAAAATCCATTTTTTAATCCCTCACTTTTCTTGGCAAGAAATGCAAATATTTGAGAACATAACATTGACTATTTACAGTTCTTCACCTGACAGATGGAAAATTGCGGAAAACCAGAAGGTTAAAACATGCAGGAACAAAATGGTCTCCAAAGAGTATCTATGTTTAATCAGTGAGACACTAAAGACAAGATGGGGGGAGGTTATATTAAGGGGGGTTGGTACAACTGTTTCACTACCAGACTATTTGAGCAGGCTGTTCTGATCCCCTCCAATAAAAATTAAGTTCCCCTTTCTTTAAACCACTAGAGAAGTTCAAGCATATTTTATGGCATTTACCATAATATACTGTGCCTTGTCTTACCAGCTATATAGTGTCTGACTGTCTCCACTAATGACTTGTTAAAATCCTGAGGACAGTGGCCCTTCAGGATCATCCCACATTGGTCAGAATCTTAAAATTAATGCCTAATGATCACTAGTGAAACAGTATTAAAGAAAGAAATTACTGTAGCAACAGAATAAACCCCAGGTCCTAGTCTAATCTCAGAAGTGAAAAATTCATCACAGGCCACTGGCAACTGAGCGCTATTACAGGGACATAGGTGTTGAGCTTCAATAGCTACCATGGTCCATCAGGCACCATAGCATTCTGGTAGCTCTGCTTTGGGGAGCAGAGCTGGATAATGTGGGAGATAAATTCACTTTGGATTCTTTTCTTTTTCTCACAAATACACCCAAATGCATTTTTCCCTTCTGTTTAAACTATTATGGAAAGTCCCACTAGCATGGAATCCATGAGTAAATAAATCAGTGGTTCACTATTCAGTCCAAAATGACTTCAACAACAAAGACTAGTTGAAAATGTATAAGTAATACCCATCACCTAGTTGGGTGAATTAAAAATTCCCTCAGACAAATCTTCCATTATAATTTCGTTGAAAAGTGACTTTGGGTTTTGTCAATATTTTCTAGATAGCTTTAATTTGTTGCTTAAAAATCATCCAAAAGACAATGTCTGTGGGTTTCACTAGATAAAAAAAGGTCTGTGATATTTTCAAAAGCTGAAATATTTTGGGTTATTATGCTACATTTAATTGGCCTTGCTAAAGGCTATAATCATGTGGTTTTGTTGGTTCACTTTTTAAAAATGCATTCTTTGTAACATTAGAATTATTAGAAGCATGTATATAATGGCTATGATAATGCTATTATACATTCAAATAGTGCTCTACAGTGCACAAAGCCAGAACACAATTCTAACAACAAACCAGTATGTCCCCTACTAGGCATTGCCTTGAGGATTATAAAGAAGCTGCAAAGGGATGTAGGTGTGACAGTGTGAAATGACAGTGTGAATGACAGTGTGAAACAAGAGAACAGCAAAACCCAAAATACATTGTTACAGAACGTTTCATGGTCACTACTATTTATGTCAATGTCAGTTAGGCCCAGGAAGTTAAAATCAAATATGGAAGTTAGTGGTGAAGGGCAGGAGATTATGCCAGGCCCAAAGTGTGCCACTTTGGCATGTGGATTCTGTTGAGCTGTGGGCACTGAAAAAACAACAAATGCAGGGGATGCTTCCTCTGAACTCTTGTTTGCTTAAAGATAAATTCTTCAAAAAGAACTCACTGTGATAAAACCTTTCCTTGGGAGTTTCACCAGCCAGGGAAGATTGACTCCCATGACAGGAGAAAAGACTCAAAGTCAACACCACACCCAGACATACTTTCACACACCATGATGCCTCCTATCTCTATTCTTATCAGAGCCCCGCCATCTTCCCTAAAAATCATTAGCATCCCCTTAGGCAACCTACACCCCTCTACTCTTTCTTATTTAATGATATTTAATCCTGAATTCTAAGCACCCCCTTTAATGACATGTTTTTCCCAGGGTGTCTCCCATGTATATATGAGGTAAACATATGATTAAGCTTAGGTTTATCTCTTATTAATCTTTCTTTACAGAGATCTCAGCTAAGAATCAGAAGGGTGGCAGTAAAATGCCCTCTTCCTCCACAGTGAGTAGTGCAAAAGATCAGCTAAAGGGAAGGACTGTGGGGTAACCCTGTAGGTGTGAACAGTCAATTCAGGGTGATCTAACTGGTTATTTTTCTCTCTCCCACATCAACACTCCAAAAATTTGTCAGTTTTTATAATAATAAGCCTCATGTATAAAAATTGTTCCTGATTATATGATTTCCTTTCATTAAAAATTTATTTAAAAATTGCTCTGCATAAGATGTCCAGATTTTCAACTTTCAAGATTTTTAAAATTCATATCCCCAAGCCTTCAGGAATAAACATTCCAATATGTTAAGTTTGGGGTTGTGTGAGGGAGCTTACAGGGTTGTGGGGGCTATATTTTTTATTGAGATAGCGTTGGTTTACAACACTGTATATGATTCAAAGGTATAGGATCACGCCCTTCAGATATATGTGACACCTTACACTTTTACACTTTTAAGTGTAAAACCACACCTTACACTTTTAAGACAAGACTCCCCTGGTAATTCTGTTAGTGTTGGTTTTAACATCAGATTTTCAGATGCACTGATCTATAGTAGTTTACATAATAATTGACCCTGAGTAGTTGCATTGAATGACTTCTTCAGAAAATAACTTACCTGTTTCAATATTCCATGGTCCATTGGAGTTCACCCCCAACAAAAGATAGCAAATATCCACTAAGCACAGTAAACTGATCTGAAAAAATTGAGACCATGCATGATACTAATCTCTTTATTGAGATACAGTACTTAAATACATTATTTATATTTATATTTTATTTCCATTCTTTTGTTTTAGAGGATAAACTCTAACTTTTATTTAATTAATCAATTAATTAAGCATCACTGTACATCCCTACAAGTGTTTGGAAGTATAGGATCTCCCTTCACGTGTTGGTTCCCAGCGTTCCCACCACCAAATCACCAAAGTCCTCTACCACAGACCTCTGTGTTCTCTCCCACCCTGGTCTTCCCATTCTTTTTTAAATATCAGAAAACTAAAAGTACCTATTTTCTCCAGTCCCAGTAAAATATAGCCTTATATTTTTCTAGTTTTGTGGGGATTTAAAATTTTCATTTGTTCATTATAATTATCTAATTACACTACACCAATTTATTTTGTATGTGGTGTGTCATAGTTCTCTAACATTGACATCTTTGAAATAATCACCTATCTCTCATTTTTTAAATATTTCATATTTGTTATGTTGACTTGAATTGTGACCTTTGTTATATTGTCTTTATATGACATTTATATACATTAACTTTATTTTTAATTAATGATATCCCATTACTTTACATCTTTATTTTTTCACAATATAGAATTTCTCTCCTCAGGTATAATCACCATAACTTAACAGTTTTGTAGGTTTTTGTCTATTCTGCTGATTTTCTAATCTTAAAGAAATTCCAGATATTTTAAAGTTTGGGTTTTTCTTTCTTAGCAAAATTTATTTATGCATACTGATGAGGGGAAAGGCGGGTGAGGCAGGAGAGGTCTGTCTCGCCATGTGGGAATCTCCCTGGCCAGCCAGCATTCCAACCGGCACTGCAAAAGCTATGGACAGCTTCACAGCACTGCGTTCAACCTGCTGCGCCATTGGGGAGGCCCCTATTTTAAAGTTTTAAACATTTTTCATTATTTAGTTTTGTAATTCTCCACTCATTTTATTGTTCTAAAAATTCCTTTGCTAGTCTCAACTGTTTTCCTCCTAGTAAATATGCAAAAACTAAATATTAAATCATTCTTTGGACATTTTAATTACATTATAGTAAGTATAAAACCTGAAGAAAACTCGGATTCCTTTGTAATTGGGCAACTTTTCTTTTAGGAACATCTTATCTATGAACAAACTCAAGCCTTTAGCAAATGTTGAAGTTTTCTTAGTTCCTTCCTATACACTTACCTTAAAATTTATTCCTAGGGGCCTCCCCTGGTGGCCCATCACGGTTCATTCCTGGTCGATGGTGAGGGTTTCACAAAAACAAACAAACGAACAAAAAAAAATTCCTAGGTATTTATATTTAGTGAAAATAGATTTTTCTAGATAAGCAATTGATTTGCAAAAAAAACATGATTGCATAAGCTAAAATAATTACAATCATGTTATCATGTTGAGTTTGAGGGTAATATTAGGTATCATTTCCTTGACTTTAATGTTAATGTCGTTAGCATTTCAGCTTCCAATAGGTTGAGGTAATTCTGTTTCTCATTAAAGAAGGATCTTTAGATAGATAGACAGATTGATTATAGATTATGGTTTTCAATTTTGTCAAATGTCTTTTGATGTCTTTGAAAAAGATCATTTAAAATACTTATAAAGCATCAGTAATAAGGTTTATTATCCCAAAAGCTTTTATAATATTGAGTCAGTATTTTCATGTTTTAAATAATGGTAAATCATTGTTTTAATGTACCAGTAAGATCATTTCCTGTTATTCTTTGGCGAATAAGACTGAGATTTTTTAATGTTTCTCATACGTTACTATCAAGGTTATTTAGTTCTTTGTGCTAGACAAGTTTCTACATCTCTTTGAGAGAATTCAGTAATTTCTCTTCTCCCAGGAAATTATCAAAGGTGTTGATACTTTAATTTTATTCCTGTAGACAGGGATGTTTAGGGGCTGCAGCCAGTACCACAGATGGCCAGTTTGCCACTGGGATGCAGGCCTTCTCATAACATCCTTCCTCAATCTTGGTCTCCACCAGAGACCAGAGTTTTACAACCTAGATCCCAACATCCCATGAAGTGCTTTTGTTTGTAACTGACTTCCAAATTGTTGTTTTTGTTGGGGGATGAAGGTGGGATACCTCCTCCTGTTCCCTGATCCTGTTGACATCAGTGCCTCTAATTATATATTTTTTCCCCTAATCAGATTTATTAGAAAATTACTTTCCTTCAAACAACCAAAAAAATGAATATTTAATTTCATTATTGATTCTATTTATGAAATCATTAAGTCCTATATTTATATGTAGTAATTTTATAAATTAACTTTATTGGTTTTTATTTTTAAGTGTATGAATAGGGATTTGAGTGGTTAATGAAGGAAAAATGATAATAACTAAAACATTTTGTAAACAACCCAGAATAAAGTTACATTCTCTTAATGATGACTAAAAAAAGGTTACATACTTTGGTGGTCAGAATTTTACAGGGACTACACCTGAGAGGAGAAAGCATGCTTTGTACAAAAAGGAAGAATGATGTAATATATATATATATATATATATAGATAGATAGATAGATAGATAGATAGATATAAATTTAATTTAATTTAAAAAGGTTACATACTAATTATTTTCATCTTTACAGTGCCTTCCAAGTACAGTTGTATAATTAACATAGGTTATACATGCCAATGGATTAACTTACAAGGACATAGGCTCTTGCCAGGTAGACAGCTTAGTTCTTTCACTTCACTGTGAGCTGGATTGCTTATATTCATTTAGAATATAAGCCATTGACAAGAAGATGGTCCCATCCTGGATTGGTGCAGAAATCTACCAGTCTTAGAAATCTAATAATCTAAATTTGCTAATATCTCATAGCAACACAAAAGCATAGCTCATAGTGTCCCAGAGAGATAGGCTCATTATAAGAATTACAGCATTCAGAGAAACTCAAAGACATGGCTTCTTTTCATCCATTTATTGTTCTCTTGATCCAGATGACTTTTACTACATAGAAGTCATTTTACTGTAAGCAATATTGCCTGGAAACATAATTAACAATCCGATTTTATCACATTTCCAGGAGAACAGATCTATAAACTAATAAAAAGCCAAATTATCACTTAGAATATATGTCTACTTCTAAATACAGATCCTATCAAATTTTGCACAATTAATTATATATTGTCTACTAGTTTTTATCCTGCCTAGAGAACTTAAAATTCCTACCTTAAATTTACTATACTTGTCTTTTGTTCTCCATATCTTCACAGGTAAAATATGGAAATTATGCTTTTGTATGGGATGCAGCTGTATTGGAGTATGTAGCAATCAATGACCCAGATTGTTCCTTTTACACCATTGGGAATACTGTTGCAGACCGGGGATATGGAATTGCACTGCAACATGGCAGCCCTTACCGAGATGTCTTTTCACAAAGGTAAGATTTGTATGTGGTAAGGAAAGAGAAAATATAGAAAAAGGAAATCAATTTTTAAACATATTTAGTTTATTATATTTTCTTTTCTTTGAGGAATCATCATAAATAACAACAAAATATGCCACTATAAGCAGTTGCTCTTAAATGATGTACCAAAGCATTGTTTTTCCCACAAAAAAATATAAAAATATTGGTGTATAAATTGGTTTCATTCACAAAAATTGATATGTAAAATAAATTGTGTGTTTTAATAATTTTCTTATAATTTCATTGAGTACTTTGACTCTGATTTCTTATAGACTATCAATGACATACACATAGCAAATATAACTCATTTCTAAGAATACTAAAGCATAAAATAAACCTTAGAAAATAGTTAAAATTCTAATACACTAAAGCACATAGTTACAGGGATGTTTTCATCTCAACTTTGCAAAAGGAAAAGGTAAGAATTTCAGTGTTGCATACTTGGTGGCAAAGCATTATGTGAGACTTGGTCATGAAAATTCAGGACTTGGTGTGTTAAGAAATTATGTCCATTCTCAAATCATAACTTTTTATTATAACTTGTTTCAAAAAGGTTTTGAAATGTGTACTTTAGGTTAGTATTGTTTTTAGTGGAAGGTCTTTCTCCTTCTACTCATTTCACTTGAAAGAAATTGATAGTTTCCAAACAAGGATGGACCTAAAAAAGAGTACTATCTTTCAGGTTTCAGAAGTATATTCTATTTGACACTGATAATAGCAGACTTCAATAATTTTCTAGATATTCTTTTAACTATTTTCCAAGAGCTGATACCAGACTAAGAGAGCTGTTATAGACAGTACTGCGGTCTCAATGTCAAGTTATTTGAATTGTATTCCTCCAAGTTTCAAGGTAATAAAGGCAGGTATTTTGTGTTTAACAAAATAAAACAAAACAAAAATAGTAGTTTAAATTTATGTTATAACTCTTCCATTAGTTAAAAATTGAGGCCTCATTATCAGTGAAATTTAAATTAACTCTCAGGTCATGTACTAGTCAATCCTTTTGTGTAACAAACACTCAAAATATTAGTGACTCAAAAAATAGACATGTGTCATTTATAAAATACAAGAGTTATAATATGTCTAAGTTCTCTTGCAAGTTATAGGTCAACTGTAGATATCTTCTTTAATCTTTTCTAAATTTTTCTTGAGGTACCATTGGTTTACATTATTGGTCATTGTGTTTTAAAAGTATAGGCTCTCCCCTCTCAGGTGTTGTAACCACACCGCACTCACCAGCAAGAAACCCATAGTCCACCAAAATAGTCCATTTTGCTCCTTCTCCACCTTACTCTCATCACTTCCTCTACCATTCCCCCGCTGGTAGCCTCAGTACTATAATCCAACTTCCAAGGTTAGTTCCTAGTTTTGTCTTATGTGTCTTATCTGACCCTTTTTATGGTTTCTCGGTATCCCATATATTCCACATGTAAGTGATAACCACCTGGCATTTGTCTTTCTCCTTCTACTCATTTCACTTAGCATAATCCCCTCCAGCTTTGTCCATGTTGTCACAAATGGTAAAAGTTTATCTTTTTTGATACCTGAACAGTATTCCATGAAATCTTGATCCACTCATCTGTATTTGGGCACGAGGTTGCTATGTAAATAGTGCTGCAATCGGGCTTCCCCGGTGGCGCAAGCGGTTGAGCGCTGGGTTTCAAAGTTGCCCGCAGCCTCTGCTGCACCGGTTGGATCCCTGGCTGCTCCCCGGCCACCAGAGGAGTGTCCCGCATGGCGCGCAGACCTCTCCTGCCGCCCACTGCTCCCCTCAGCAGTGTACTTCGGTCTTTCTGCCTGTTCTGCTCCCTGCTCTGACTCTGGTGAATTCTCTCACCCTCCCGCGCTTCTGTATGTATGTATGTATGTATCAATCAATCAATAAATAAATCTTTAAAAAAATATAGTGCTGCAATGAACATGGGAGTGTGCATTTCCCTTTGAATTGGTACTTTTGGATTCTTCAGGTAGATACCTAGAAGTATGATTGCTAAGGCTTATGGAAGTTCCAGGTTTTTTTATTTGTATGTATTTGATATCATTGTTCTTTTTTAAAGATTTATTTATTTATACAAGAACTGGGGTACAGGCCAAAGTGGCAGGAGGGTGAGCGGATTCACCAGAGACAGAGCTGGGAGCAGAACAGGCAGATCTACTGAAATACACTGCTGAGGGGAACAGCAGGCCAGACAGGAGAGGTCTGTTGCGCCATGTGGGTATCTCCCTGGCCAGCCAGGAATCGAACCTGCACCACAGAGGCTGCAGACAGCCCCATGGTGCTGCACTCAACACCCTGCACAGCGCAGAAGGTCCCTATCATTCTTCATTTTTAAACAATGTTTGCTTCCCCGCCCCAACCTCAGGTGTAGTCCCCATAGAAATTCCATTTTTAATCTTTTGTTTTTCATAGGCTGGGTCAGTCTACATTCCATTCTCACCAAAAAGTGTAAGAGGGTTCCTTTTTCTGAAGATCCTCACCAGCACTTTCTTTTTTTATCTTTATGATATTTCCCATTCTCACAGGTGTGAGGTAGTATCTCACAATGGTTTTGATTTGTATATCCCTGATAATAGTGATGACAATGAACATTTTTTCATGTGTTGTCATTTGTATGTCTTCTTGGAAGAAATGCCAATTTAGCTTTCCTCCACTTTTTAAAATTGATTAATTATTTTTTCTTGCATCTTTGCAGTCCCCATAGTTTTCGGGTCACCTTATCACCTGTGAACCATTACCATATTCCCTTTTGTCCTTCCCTCCCCTGTTTTGACCCCTCTCACTCCCTCCTTTACTGTGTGCCTCAACAGGGTAAGTTGTTTTATTTTTTGTTGAGTTTTATGTGTTTTTTTCTATGTTTATGTTATCAGCCTCTTGTCAGATGCATGGTGTGCAAATATTTTCTTTCATTAGTAAGGGTGTCTTTTTGTTTCATGACAGTTTTTTTTTTTAAGATTTATTTATGAATATAAGAGCAGGGGTGCAGGCCAAAGGTGGGAGAGGGAGTGGTTGGTGAGAAGATTCACCAGAGACAGAATGGGGAGCAGAACAGGTGGATCTACTGAAATACACTGCTGAGGGGAGCAGTGGGCGAGACAGGAGAGGTCTGCTGTGCCATATGGGTTACCTCCCTTGCTGGGGATCTTACTTGTGCTGCACTGGGTAGCAGATAGCTTCATAGTGCTGAAACTTAACCCCTTGAGCCACCTGGAAGGCCCCTTCATGACAGTTTATTTTGCTGTGCAGAAACTTTTTTAGTTTGATGTAGTTCCAATTGCTTATAGTCTCTTGTTTTCTTTACTGCTGGAGAATGAATACCCAAAGATGTCTCCGATGCCTATGTTCTGAAGTGTTTTTCCTGTGTTTTCTTTTATATGCTATACGGTTTCAGGTCTTACATCCTACTATTCTACCCAAGTTGTATTGATTTTTGTGTCGTGTATGAAATAGTGGTTTAGTTTTTCTTTCATATGCAGCTGTTTGGTTTCCCAGCACCACTCATTGAAGAGGCTTTCTTTGCTCCAGTTTATAGTCTTAACTCCTTTGTTGCAGATTGACTGTCCATACAGCTATGGCTTAATTTCTATACAGCTTCTTGTTCTAAAGTGAAATAGCAACCCAATCTAAGACATTCTATTTTCATTATGAAGAGCAGTGGCAAAAGAAGCTGGCAGTGCCTAATTGCTGGAGATGGCATATATTTCATCTATCTATAGACCACTAGTGTAAAAGAATCTCACTGCCAATTTCAAACTCATTAGCAGGGGCAACTGCACTTCACATAAAGAGAAGGGAGTAAACATTATGAACAATAATACAATCCACTGGTGATCCCTTATAACTCTGCAAAGAAAAAATATGTATAAGACAAAAATGAAATATGCATAATTTAGAAGTAAAATATTGAGGTATAAATAGTTATTAATCAATCAAAACATATTATTGATTGTTAGAATCCAAGAGGAACACATTGGAAAACCAGGTATGCTACAAGAAATCTACTTTTAAAGGCACTTGAGATATAGTTGGAACTATAAGTTCAATGTACCTGAAACAATTAAAAATACGCATATTTCTATCAATGCTTGCTTACATGCATACATATATATGCACAATATCAGTATTTCTTATTTATATTTCATTAAAGAGATAATGGAATAATTGAATTGAGTATATATTTATTGAATTGAATATATATTTATTACATCATCCTTAATTTTTGTACAATGTATGATTTCCTGTGAAATTCCCAGCACCAATTCACCCATGCACCATCCTCATGGCCCCTTGTGCTCTTCCCACCCCTGTCCTGATCCCTCTTCCCCCCTCTCCCCTACAGAATGCCTCTGGTCTATGGTTGCCTGTTGATTTTGATTTTTACTTTATTATAGTTATTTTTTTCCTGATCCCTTATTTGGTTCCTCTGTATCCCTCCTATAAGTGAGACTGTCCAGTATTTTTCTTCTTCTTTCTGGCTTATTTCACTGAGCATAATCCCTTCCAGCTCCATCCATGTTGCTGTGAATGGAATGAGTTCATCCTTTTGGATTGCTGAGTAATATTCCATAGTGTATATATAACATATCTTCTTGATCCAGTCATCTATTTTGGGTATTTGGGTTATTTTCATAGCTTACCTATTGTAAATAGTGCTGCAATGAACATAAGAGTGCAGGTTAATTAGATATAGTTTACAAGGTCACTAACATGACTAATAATATCTGTTTAAAATTTGTCATTACCCTATGTATATAAAAAGTAGCACAAATGATAGAGTGTTATGAATTGTGTTATTCCTAACTTACTGAGATTTTATAGCATAGCCAAAAAAAAAAGATTTGTCATTCATTGAAAGCTTACTATGTGCCAGGTACTTTTCTAAGTGCTTTAACTATATTATTAGCTCATAATAAATAAACTATATTATTAGTTCATCATTTTATAAATGAGGAAACTGAGTCATAGAAAATATTAGCAGTTTCTCAAGGT
The DNA here is from genome assembly GCF_964194135.1 of Talpa europaea. Lineage (NCBI taxonomy): Eukaryota > Metazoa > Chordata > Mammalia > Eulipotyphla > Talpidae > Talpa > Talpa europaea. The sequence continues at coordinate 83,885,232 of NC_140071.1, read as the reverse complement.
TGTAATGCTAATAAGTGACAGATCCAGGTTTGAAGTCACACTTCAAACACAACTAGTCCAGATCCTACTCCCACAAGTCTAGGCACCTGTGCCAGTATGCCCCAGTATAAGAAACATGCAAACTGTCTTCAGCTTGCTCAGGTAGCTACCTTCTCTCATATTTCAATGTGAATGGACATTTTAGTTTACATGAAATTTAAGCTGCCAACAGTGAGATGAGGAGGCAGATTCATTTAAAGTTGAAACTATGTTACATCAGCTGATAAGAAGTAAACAACAAATGTATTGAAAATTGAAAGCTGTGGAAGGATACTGCAATTATTTCTCCTCCTCCTTATCTCCTTTTACTGCAAATAGCTTGAGACTGTATTTGACCAAAACTTTAATTCTTCTTATGTGGAAGTTTCCATTTATGATGACTTTTTAATTGGTGGAATTAATAATTGTCTCTTATCTATTTCATTTCATAGTTCTTTGAGCAGCTGAAACTGCCATCATAATTGGTCAGATTTCTATTCACAGGGTAAATGCTTATTAATATGAAACAGAACTTACTGTTTCTGGAAGTAAATTATAAGATAAAAATATAAGATTTTAATATGGAATACTATTTAGGAATCCATATAACCCAGAATGACAAGTCTAACAGAAGCACTGATAACTTTTGTCTTAATGAATATGGGTTCCTGCATTGGCACCTACTTTAAAAGAGAAAGCCTTAAAGTCTGCATTTACTTAATTTTCTTAAGAACCCATTCTACAACAATTGTTTTACTATGTATTTTTATAATAATGCCAGAAACTCTTGGAAATTATTTAAATCCAGCATGTTTTTAATAATATCTACACAAACACACACACACACACACACACAAATACTGGTCTCAGAAAACACATATGCAAGGTATGCCATAAAGATACTCTTTTATTTAAATATTTATTTTATTTATTTATGAATACCAGAGCTGTGGTATAGGCCAGAGTTGCGGGAGTAAGGGGAGGGATGTGAGAGAATTTACCAGAGAAAGAGTGGGAGGCAGAAGAGGCAGATCTACTGAAATACACTGCTGAGGGGAGTAGTGGGTGAGATGAAAGAAGTCTGCTGTGCCACCAGTGGGTTATATCCCTGGTTGGGGATTGAACTCGTGCTGCTGTGGCTGCAGATAGCTTCATAGTGCTGAGACTTAACCCCTTGCGCCACCAGGGAGGACCAATAATGATATTCTTATACCACTGTACATTTGTAAGACATGCAGACATCCAGGGGGAAACTGGGAAACTGAAAAAAAAAAAAAAAAACTATGTTTTTTTTTTCTGTTCTGATATGTTTTCAGTCTTTTTTTCCCCAAAATAATGATTTCTGTAGTAACATTTCTTATTCTGATTGTTTTTTCTAACATTTTTGTTTGTATTAATTAATTAATAACAGTCTGCAGCTTTCCTATAAAATCATCATGGTCCTTCCAGGCAGTCTCTTCTCTCTAATCTTTGAGTTTATCCACATGAACTTTATTAATGTGAATTTCTTTTATTATCTTTTTTAACAACTGTCAAAATTTGCCAAACATATCACCTCCCAGTCAGAATATATCAGTGAGTGCCATTTATTGTTTTAATAAGAACTATACACCAGAATAGAGGAAAAGGGAAGCAAACATGATTTTGAAATCTTTAATCTTGACGACTGAGAGATAGGGAAGTCATTAAGAGAAGGAAAGCCAAGAGAGAAAACTTTGTTTGGTAGTGCAATTGCTCATTTTGGCTTAGGCACATTGTGTTTGAGCACTGAAAGATCATGAGAAATTTAGAAAACAGGACAGGCAAATGTGAAGGCAGGACAAGACCATGAGGCAGAGACTGGAGTGATGGATATAGACTTGGGCAATTGTTCCAATAAGATAATGAAAGCCAGAGACATAGCCCAGGTTCAGAACAAAGAAATAAAAAGGTTGTGGGCCTCTCGGGTGGTGCAGTGGTTGAGCGCTGGGCTACGAAGCAGCCCGCAACTTCAGCAGCGCGAGTTTGATACCCGGCCACCAGTGAGGTCCCACACGGCGCGCAGACGTCTCCTGCTGCACCCGCTGCTCCCCTCAGCAGTGTGTTTTGTCAGTCTGCCTGTTCTGTTCCCCGCTCCGGCTCTGGTGAATTCTCTCACCCTCCCGCGCTTGTTTTTTTTTTTTTTTTTTAAAGATTTATTTATTTATTTATACAAGCACTGGATACAAGTAGAAGCGCGGGAGAGTGAGAGAATTCACCAGAGCCAGAGCGGGGAGCAGAGCAGGCAGAAGGACCGAAGTACACTGCTGAGGGGAGCAGCAGGCGGCAGGAGAGGTCTGCGCGCCATGTGGCACCCTCGCCTGGTGGCCGGGCATCAAACCGGTGCTGCAAAGGCTGCGGGCAGCTTCCCAACCCAGCGCTCAACCGCTGCGCCACCTGGGAGGCCCCTCCCCACGCTTCTGACTGTACCCAGTGCTTGTATATTAAATAAATAAATAAATAAATAATTTTTAAAAAAGAAATAAAAAGGTTGAGACAAAAACTTGTTTTCCAATGCCCATCTTCTGCTTTCCTCTCCTTTCCATTCCAGTCACAAATATACTTTAATCTCTTAGCACATGACATTTAGGGACATGGTTATCCAACCTAAACCTATGAAAACCTATCCAAATCTCACACATTCTGTAGGATCCAGCTCAATGCTCATTGTCAGCATAAGTCCTCCCTAGAAAATTCAGCTCTTATCAAACCCTTCGTTGTGTTTCTATATTTTACATTCTCTGAATCTTACAAGTCACATTTTTATTAATCATTTCATGTCTCCATACATTCACATTTCAAATAGGTTCTAAATTCTTATCACACAAAGAATAGCTAAGCTTATCTTTTTTGCCTCCTTTTTTTAATCTATCCCTATTAGATGTTCAATAAATATATCCTAGTAGATGTTGAATAAATTCTTATTAAGTAATGTTTGAAGGGAAAATAGACAATCCTGTTCTCAGTTCTGATTAAGGCATGTAAGTTACTAGAAATAGGATTTATATTTTTACATTCATTGAACAAATATCTGTCCAGCCACTACTTAGTGCTTGATAGTGTTTTTCCCTAAAGGTAAAATAGTAAGATTGACAAAGTTATTTTTCTAGAGCTTACATTGTACCGGAAGTTTGGAGGAACAATTATGCAATCAGTAAGAATGTATTGGGCGCAATGGGTTAAGACGCAACCTATGAAGCTGTCTGCAGCCACTGCAGCACGAGTTCGATCCCTGGCCAGGGAGCCACCCACATGGCGCAGCAGACCTCTCCTGACACCCTCTGCTCCCCTCAGCAGTGTATTTCAGTCAGTCTGCCTGTTCTGTTCCCCACTCTGTCACTAGTGAGTCCTCTCTTCACCCACCCCCACACCTCTGGCCTCCACCCAAATACTTCTATACAAAAATAAAATTAAAAATTAAAAAAAGACAAGAAAATAAGAAAATAAACAGAATAATCTCATATTGAAAAAGTTATAAAATCCTTTTGCACTATGTTAACCTAGTGTCTCAAACAGCGTGTTGCCTATAGAAACAAAACAATACTATTTAGTATATTGGATGGAAGTTTCCCAGATTTTCACCTAAGCTTACCTCCAATTTGGTCATTATCTTTATTCCAGTAAAATATCATTTATTTTTCTTTTATTTGCAAAATAATTCCTTGTAAATAGAGACTTTGATTTTTATATTCACTAAATTTTATGTTTTCCACGGACAGTGAAGAAAAATTTACTAATAAAATAAATTTTTGTTCAAAGAAGAAAATGTATTTTCCACCAAATCCCTAAAGCTATGTTTCCAGGGCTTTCCCCTGCATGAAGGTGTAAAGCTTATAGTCCCTTATTAGCTTAAAATCATGCAGAATTAACTAAAAAAAGTGATAAATTGTCATCTGTTTCATAGCCATCTTTATCCAATTTACTGTGAGAAAACAAAATCCCTGAGAAGAGAACAAAATGAGTCCTACTCCAATAGTTACAGTGTATCAAAGTTTGGGTTAAAAGCAATTCCAGATTTCCCTATTGCCCCTCTGTGTACTTCCTCCTACAGCCATAAACTAATAACCTAAAATCTAAGTCCAGTTCTAAAACTATGAGATGTTCAAAACTGAAGTAGATATGTAAGCATTCAACTGATACCATGAAGACAGAAAGAAAAGCAGGAAATAAAAATGCTACTACTAGGTTTTCATTTCAACCTTTCCCACCTCTCTTAATTCATTGATGGTGCTGTAGGGCACCTGGTGTCCTGGTGCCCACCTCTTCCTCAGGACCTTTGTTCCTGCACTCACATTTCCACTATTATTCAATTTCTGTCTCAGTTCAAATAGACTGGTGTAAGGTGCAATTCAGACATTTTTATTGTCAGATTCCATTCTTTCCTCAGACAGATATCAGCACTGAGGAGATGCCCACCTATTAATTATGAAGTAAAAAAATAAATAACACTAGGGCCTCCCCGGTGGCGCAGCGGTTGCGTGCTGGGTTGCGAATCTGCTCGCAGCCTCTGCAGCGCCAGTTCAATCCCTGGCCAACGGGCAAGTGTCCCACATGGCGCACAGACTTGCCTGCTGCTTGCTGCTCCCCTCAGCAGTGTTATTCCGTCAGTCTACCTGCTCTGCTCTCCCCTCTGGCTCTGGTGCATTCTTTCACCCTCCCGCAATTCTGACTGTATAATAAAATAAATAAACTTTTAAATAAAGGTTGTATAAATAAACAAATAAACCTTAAAAATAAATAAATAAATAAATAACACTAAATAAATAAGTAAAATAATGTAGGCACATGTTTAAATCAATAAATTCATTAATTTTCTTTTGAGATTATAATACTTTTATATAGGGGAATTAAATGTCCTTTTATTTAGGAAGTTAACACTATTTTTTTTAATAAATTTGATTTATTTATTGAAATAATAATATTTTCTTATGGTTAAAATATCCTCCTGCCATTCAGTTCCTTTCTCCAGATTGAGATCTTGCTTATTTTCCCAAATATGTTTTGTGCCCAATAATATATCCATAAGCCATGTTGGGCCTTGTGTTACTGGAGTAAAATGATTTATATCATTGCATCTACTTTGGGATTATAAATTCAAACTTCTACAAATGTATGTTTTCACACCATGCCCACCACCGTGCCCCAATAATCATCCACCAGGTTTCACTGGGCCCCCTTCTGATCTGAAGTCTGTGAGTGTACTACCACCACTCTTTCTCCTTTTTGTCAGTTATTCAATCAGATGTCAGGGTTTATTATTGGTTTTCTCCTGTCAGACTCTACGTTTGATTTCTCTATATTCCAGATATAAGTGAAACTACACTATTTGTCTTTCTTCTTCTGATTTACTTTGCTTATCAGTTTACTTTCCAGTTCCATTCAGATTATCAAAAATGGCAGGAGTTCATCTTTTTTAAGGCTGAGAAATATTCCCTCAATAATTCTGATCCAGGGCCTACCTGGTGGCACAGAGGGTTGAGCGCAGAGAGTTGAGACTGTGAAGCTGTTGTCCTCAGCCTCTGCAGCGCAGGTTTGATTCCTGGCCTCCAGGGAGATACCCACATGGTGCAGCATACCTCTCCTGTGTCGCCCACTGCTCCCCTCAGCAGTGCTTTCAGTCTGTCTGCCTGTTCTGTTCCCCACTCTATCTCTGGTGGATCCTCTCACCCTCCCATGCCTCTAATCTGTACCCCAGTTCTTGTATAAATAAATAAATCTTAAAAACAAACAAATAAATAATTCTGATCCATTCCTCAGTCCTTGGGCACTTCATTTGTTTCCATAAATATCTCTTATAAATAGGGCTACAGTAAACATATGAATGCATATATACCTTCATATTAATGATTTTATGATCTTCAAGTAAGTGGGATTATTAGATCATATGATAGATCTATTTTTCATATTTTGAGAACCCTATGTTCTGTTTTCCATAGGGGTTGAGTGAGTTTACATTACCACCAAAAGTGTAGAAGGGTTCCGTGTTCCCCACAATCTCACAGACACTTCTTTCTGGTCTTTTGATAAAGGTCATTTTCATAAGTCTCATTAATGTTTTGATTAATATTCACCTGATGATAAGTGATGATGAGCTTTTTTTTTTTCCATGTGCCTGTATGTCTTCTTTAGAGAAGTGTCTGTTTGGTTTTTAGAACTATTTTTTCATTGGTAACTGTTTTCATTTTGTTCAGTTGCACAAGTTCTTTATATATTTCTGATATCAGCCATTTGTCAGACGCATTATGTGCAAATACAAATGTTTTCTCCCATTCAATAGGGTTTCCTTTTTTTGCTAATAGTTTTTTTTTCCACTGTGCAGAAGCTATTTAGTTTTATATAATCAAATTTGTTTATATCTGATTTTGTTACTCTTGCTGTTGGAAATGAATTCCCAAAGACATCTCTGAAGATAATGTCATAGACTGGTTGCCAACATTTTCCTTAACATATTTTGTAGTTCCAGATCTTGTATCCATGTCTTTACTCCATTTTGATTTAATTTTTGCATAAGGTATGAGATGGCATTCTATTTTCATTTACTTTCATGAGGCTATTCAATTTTTCAGTGCTATTTGTTGAAGAGATTCCACTTTCTGCAATGTACACTCATGGCTCCTTTCTTGTATAGTAACTATCTGTTGGGTTTATTTCTAGACTTTTGATTCTTTTCCACTGGTCTGTTTTTGTCCCAGTACCATACTATTTTGATTGCTATAGCTTTGTAGTGTTGTTTTGAAATCTGGGAGTTTGACACCACTACCCTTCCTCTTCTTTGTCAGGATTTTTTGGCTTGCCAGGGTCTTTCATGGTTCCATATGAATTTCAATATTGTTTGTATTATTTCTTTGATTAATACCATTGGAGCCTTGATAAGGCATGCATTGAAACTACATTTTGTTTTGGGTAGGAAGTTCATTTTAACAACACTTGATCTTCCAATCTGTAAACAGGGAATATCTTTCCTTTTTTTGTGTGTGTCTTCTCTTTCTTTTTACAATGTCTTATAGTTTTCATTGTATAGTTCTCTCACCTCCATTTTTAAGGTTACCCATATGTATTTAATTTTTTTTACAGTTATGAATAGGATTGTTTTCTCAGTTATTTTTCCTCTTCTATCTCTATTGTTGGCGTATATAAAGAACTGATTTTTGAAGATTTTTTTATTATTTTTTTACTTATGAGAACATTAGTGTTCTACCTATCTGGTATCACCACCATAGAAACCATAGGATACCCACCACCAAATCACCCACAGTCTACCACCATAGTGTTTTCTGTTTCCTTCCCTCTTTTCTCTTATTTCCCTCACCACTGTCATCACCCTTCCCTTGGATGCTTCAGTTCTATATTCAGTTTACAAAAGTTAACTTTTAAGGTTGTCTTTCTCTGATTCTTAGCTTGGATTCTCTATATTTCTCATATTAGTGACAGCATCTGGTACTGAACTTTCTCCTTCTGACTTATTTCACTTTGCATTATCTCTTAAAACTCCATCCATGTTACTACAAATGGCATGAGTTTATCTCTTTCTGATTGCTGAGTAATACTCCATTGCATATATGTACCACTTCATTTTTAATTTGTCATTATTTGAACACTTTGGTTGTTTTCATATCTTGGGCATTGTAAATAATGCTGCAGGTTTAATATAGGAGTGCACATTTTCTTTGGAATTGGGAATTTTTTTATTTTGGGGTTAGGTGCCTAGAAGAATTGCTGTATCATATGACAAATCCATCTTTAGTCTTTTGAGAAACCTCCATAAAAGTTGGACTAGTACCCATTCCCACCAACAATGTAAGAGGATTCCTTTTTCTCCACACCATTCCCAGAACTTGTTGTTTCTGTTCATTTTGATGTGAGCCATTCTCTCTAGTGTGAGGTGGTATCTAATTGTGATTTTGATTTGTATTTCTCTGATGATTAGTGATGATGAATATTTTTTCCTTTGCCTTTTGCCCATCTGTATATCTTCTTTGGTGAAGATATTTATATTTATATCTGATGCCCATCTTTATCGGGTTATTTGTGGTTCTTTTGTTTGGTTTTGGTTTTGTTTTGTTTTTGTTTTTTGCTGAATTGCATGGTCTCTCTATGGATCTTTGATGTCAGTTCCTTATCAGATGTATGACTTGCAAATATTTTCTCCCATTTCATAGGGCATCTCTTTGTTTTAGTTATGGTATCCTTCTTTCAGGTTTATTTAGTCCCAGTTGTTTACATTCTCTCTTGATTTCTTTGTTGCTGGGGATGAATTGTTAAAGACATTTCTGCAATGTATGTTATGGAGTGTTACATATTTTTTGTATGTATTTTATTGTTTCAGGTCTTACATCTAAGTCTTTTGTCCAATTTGAGTTGATTTTGGTATCGTGTGTGATAGTGATCTAGTTTTATTCTCTTGCATGTGGCAGTTCAATTTCCCCTGAAAACTGATTTTTTGTACCCTGTCACTTTACTGAATTGATTGGTAGCTTTAGTTACTTTTTTAGTGGTGTCTTTAGGGCATCCCATGTCTATTATCATGTTGTCTGGAAACAATGAGAGTTTTTTTTATTTTCCAATTTGAATTTCTTTTATATCTTTCTTTTGCCTGATTACTCTAACTATGACTTGCAATACTATGTTGATAGTAGTGGTGAAAGTGGACATCCTTACTTATACCAGATCTGAGAGGACAAGCTTCCAGGTTTTAACCATTAAGTATTATGTTGTTTATGCATTTGTTATATGTGACCTTTATTATATTGCAGAATATTTCCATTTTTCTCTAGATTGAGTATTTTAAAATAAATGGATGTTGAATCTTATCAGGTGCTTTCACTACTTCTGTCAATATACTTATATGATTTTTATTTTTCCTTTTGTTGATGTGCTGAAATTCCTTGATTGATTTCAGATGTTGATCCATGCCTGTGTCTGGAATAAATCCTACTTGTTCGTCATGTTGATCCTTTTGATGTATTGTTGGATTTAGTTTGCTAAGAATTGTTGAGAATTTTGCTTCCATGCTTGTCAGAGAAATGGTTCTGTAATTATTTTTCATGATGTCTCTGTAAGGTTTTGGTGTCACAGTGATGTTGGCCTCATATTAAGAAAGTGTTTGGAATCTTTCCCTCTTTCTCTTTTTTTTTTAAATGGTTTGAGAAGGAAAGATATTATGTCATCTCTGCCCAATTGGTAAAACTCCTGGTTAAACCACGTGGGTCCCAAGCTTTTGCTTTTTGGGAGACTTGTAATTACTGTTTCAATTTCCCTGTTTGTGATAAGTCTATATCTGTACAGGTTTTCTGTTTCTTTCTGGTTCCGTCTTTTGGATTTGTAGATTACTAATAATTTTTCCATTTCACCTAAGTTATATAATGTGTTTGTGTTTTGATGTCATAAGATCTCTTATGATCTTCTGTATTTCTGAAATATTGGTTGCAGTTTTGTCTCTTCTGTCTATGATTCTATTTATCAGATTTTTCTCCATATTTTCTTAGTGAGTCTAGCTAAAGCTTTGTCTATTTGTTGATTTTTTTTTTCAAATAACCGTCTTTTCATTGTATTTATCTTTTGGGATATCTTTTTGATTTTTATTCCATTTATCTTATGAGCACTTATTTTTCATATGTCTTGATTTAAAACAAAAATTGAGCAGTTTCTTTTTTTTTCTTTTTACAATATTTAATTTAATTTATTTTATTTTATTTATATATATTTTACATCATTGTTCATTTGTAAACAATGTTTGCTTTTCCCCCCTCAGGTATAGTCCCCACAGAATTTCCATCACCAATTTATAAACCAGATATATCCTGCAGGGGAGGAGGAGGTAAAGAGGTGAAAGGGAGGGCCTCCCTGGTGGAGCAGTGGTTGAGCGCCGGGTTTCGAAGCTGCCCGCAACCTCTGCAGAGCCGGTTCAATCCCCGCTGCCAGGAGAGGGTCCCACATGGTGCGCAGACCTCTCCTGCCTCCCGCTGCTCCCCTCAGCAGTGTACTTCATCACTTTGCCTGTTCTACTCTCCGCTCTGGCTCTGGTGAATTCTCTCACCCTCCCACACTTCTGACTGTACCCAGTGCTTGCATGAATAAAATAAATAAATCGTAAAATAAATAAATAATTGACCTCAGATTTCTGTAAAAAAAAAAAAAAGAGAGAGGTGAAAGGGAGGTAGGGAGGAGCACCAGAGACTGTGGTGATGATGAATGGGTGTATTGGAAAAGGAAAATTGAGCAGTTTCTGCCAAATTTCCTAAATATATTTACCTGAAATAAACATTTTAAAATTGCATATCCTTTTCTCAAAATGTTTATGGATGGGTAGAGACAGTAAGAAGGGGCAAAACATAGTGTATGCCTAAGCATCTTGCTGTGCAAGGCACTCTGCCTTATTTCCTAATAAATAACTCAATGTTTGATGTAGTGTGTGAGACACAGGATGTTTGAATATGATATTGTTTCACATTTCTAATATTGAAGAAAAAAAGTCCAGTCCTTTGAGATGATTTATGCAAAATTCTATATTCTACTTTAAAAATAAGAATGTTTTTAACCTTCAGTACTTGTAGAATATTTTTTTTAATGAGAAAAGCAACCCATTCAAAGAAAAGCTTTAAAAAAAACTTCCAACAAAGCTTTTCTGAGTTATTATCGATTAAAATAAAATAGATAACAAACTGAAAGCCTTAAAATAACTGTCCGTTGAATCTTTTATATACATACTGCAAAAAATAATCCGTTCTGAAGCAAAGGCTTGTAGAATCAGTGTACTGAATACGAACTGACCAGACTCTGTCTTAGTCAAATGTGAAGGTGACCACTGAAGATCTCAAATAGCCACGATGATAACCATCTGTAAAATCATTTTCCTGAAAACTGACTACAGCTACCTCTAGGATACATATTCTGCATAATCTCACAAAACATAGTAAAGAATCCCTTTAGCAAAGATTGAAATAATGGGCCATTGCACGCCACCTTCAGAGTTTCTCACGTCCTTTGCCAACATTGAAAATCCATCTTAACTCTGACAGTAGACAACCAATTGATGTGTTCCTACAGTTTAGCATGTTCTTTTTCTTTTCCACCAAAAACGACCTTGTGTGTACCATCAGTTTTAAAGTGAGCACAAAGGAGTCATTCATTTTATAACACGGGATTTAAAAATTGGAACTGTGAAATTACACAGGAAGAGTTCCAAAAGATTCAGTTCATTGGTGGAGTTCATGCTACACAACAAATAGGATCCACAATGAAATACCTGGTAAAGAACATTTTTTATTCATAAGCTTTCCTTCCTTTGTTAATATTTTTGGAAATCCATGTAACACTGTGAGGCAGAACATATAATGTGTGACCTTGCTCTACATCAGTTTTCCCATTTTGTTTTGATGTAGTCACACTGTAGGGCTAATATGAAAAATGTTTTAAAATGCAATAAAAAATAAAGTCAACCTAAAAGGAAAATATATACTGAAACTGGTAAAATCAGTCATATTTAGCATTCTTAATATTCTTCTAGTTCATGTGAATTTATCTGAAGATAGAGGGAAAACAATACACAAACCCATAATACTTCATCCTATACAAGTACTTACTAATCGTATACTGTGTCCAGTACTCTATGCTAGACTGTGAATGTACAGTTGAGAACTACACACAGTTCCAACCTCCAACCTGCTTACTCTGTAGAGGGATAAGTAAGTGAACTGGTTGCCAACATTTTCCTTAACGTGTTTTGTATGGTAAGTGTTGTATAAACACAATGAATAGAAATAGAACCCAAATGAAAAATATCAAGATTTCCAAGTGGGATTGATACAGACGATTTAAAGAGTAACTGGAGCAAGACTATGTAGCACCTGAGTGCCAATCAGAAATTACAGTTCTCAAAATGAGGTATGATAGTGACCTAAAATACAGTGAAGCTGAAGGGAAAAAAAAAAAGTAAACTTGAGACATGAAAGAACTAGGTGGAACAAAATAACGAAAGCTATAGGACTAAGGATGAGGACAAGGTTATTAGAACCATAGCTGTGCCTCCCCCACATTGTCACATTTCCACCCCAGTGATTCGTCTTCTCAAAGTAACCACATTTATAATGGCAAAGAAGGCAATTTCCACTTGTATTAGTTAATGTATTTGGCAACATCTCCTAAGGAACCTGCCAACAACAGTATAGCTCAGGCTTGTGTATTTGACCTCTGAGAACTGAGCACTAAATTCATTCACATGTCTAAAAAGAACATAGAATGAGACATACTCTATATTAACTATATTTATAACACTGTCCAGAAATGTTTTATTTTGTGTATGAAAATATCAACAGAATAGTCACAAAGTCTCTTAATTTGTATCACCAACACTGACATCCCTAAGGAAGAATAAACTGTCTTTTAAATATAGCTAAGAGGGCCTCCCCGGTGGCGCAGCGGTTGAGCGCTGGGTTGTGAGGCTGCCCGCAGCCTCTGCAGTGCCGGTTCGATCCCTGGCTGCTCTCCAGCCACCAGAGGAGGGTCCCACATGGCGCGCAGACCTCTCCTGCCACCCACTGCTCCCCTCAGCAGTGTACCTCGGTCCTTCTGCCTGCTCTGCTCCCCGTTCTGGCTCTGGTGAATTCTCTCACCCTCCCGCGCTTCTGACTGTACCCAGTGCTTGTATAAATAAATAAAAATAAATCTTTAAAAAATAAATAAATAAATATAGCTAAGAGAAAGAGATGTGGGGAGGAAGGGGGAGAAAAAGGGGGAAATGGAAAAGATGAGAAGAGAGATTGTTTTCCCCCATTATTCTGAATGTTTAGCCAATCTTTTTCTTTAAACAATCTCCTTTTAGTGCAAGAGAGCAGTTTTTCTCTTGAATGAGAATCCAATCCTAACTGGAATCTATGCATCCAATGTGTCTGATTTTATTAAGAACTCTGCAGGCAGGCAAGCAGAAGACAGCAAAGAAATATGTAAAGTCAGTGAGTCTCAGATCTATGAAAACTTTATTTGCCATCTATGCAGTGTTCAAATATTAGAAGGATTTATTTTTATTATCCCTTTATTCAAAGCACTCCATTTTAAATGTCAAGTAAGCTTTTCAAAAATAAGGACAGGTTTAACAAATTGCCAGTCAGGGCATTTTCTTTTATTTCATAGGTGTTTCTTAACAAGTGGATTTATTGTAGCCCATATGTTGTCTGTCCAGTAGCCTACCTTGCTTTGTTCAAATTTTAATGATCACATTCTCTCTCTTATCTTATTCCCCAACTGTCCTTAAGTGCCTTTATCTTCTTCTTAAACACTGTGTGACTTCTCAAACCAGAAAGTTCTTAAGGGAACATCATTTCACTGTGCTTCCAGAGGAAGCCCAACCACAAAGAGAAATGATAACACTCTGGCCCCTGCTTTATTCATAAAACACTTTGCAAAGTGCATTTAGTAATTTGCCATTGTAGCCACTGGCACCCAGAGCTTTCAGGGCCAAGTTCTGACACTGTATTTAGTTCATTCTTTGACGTTCAGCTAAAACTTCCATTTGTATGCATTTATTCTGCTTCACACATTATGTTATCAGTCACTTTCAATATTTCAAAGTCACAGCAGGCATTTTCTGACACACATTTGTCAGAATGAACTGCCTTGATTGCTATTATTATAGACTGCAGTGCCTGAGTAAGGGGGAAAATCATGTGTAGTACCAGAATATTGAAAAACCCTGATAAAACAATAGAAAAAAGAGAAAAAAAGAGAATAAATGCATGTAAATAGATGCCTTAAAAGGCCAGCAAAATATATTATTATAAAATAAGCATATCAAATTGAAAACACCATGGAGAAAATTTAATAAAATTTCTTTGAAGGAAAAGCAGATTTATCCTTATTTTCCCCAATGTCAGGAAATAAGTAGATATTACATAATTCCTTTCCAGTAATCAAGGGTTTAAATAGACTCTACTAACAGATGCTGTCATTGTATTTTAGCATGAAATTCACTACTGAACAACAAAGGATATAATAAAAACACATGCTTTGACCAAAAATAGAAAATGAAAGCTATCAGGAATTGTCTGGAACTTGACTCATTTATCATTCTTGACTACCGAGAATGTTGTCCAGCAGAAATGTGCCCATTTGCTTGCTCTATTCCATCTTTTGACTTTAGCCATATTTCAAAATTGCATACTAAAGGAGTCCCATAGAAATAAATTTTAGAATCAGAGAACTTCAATGTACATTATTTGAATTCTGTTAAATAATACATGATGGATAGTATGCCAAATCTCTCTTCAAAAAGAGATAAGATATAGAAATGCAAACACTTTTATTAATGTCATAGATGAAAAAGAAGAAAACTAAGTTGTATTGCTCTTTTCCTTGGGATATTTATGTAAACTTAAGAATTTCCCTCAGCTCATCTATACCACAACCTATTTTTCTTTCTTTCTTTCTTTTTAAAGATTTATTTATTTATTTATGCAAGAACCAGGGTACAGGCCAGATTTGCGGGAGGGTAAGAGGATTTACCAGAGACAGAGCAGGGAGCAGAACAGGCAGACTGAAGAAATACACTGATGAGGGGAGCAGCAGGCGAGACAGGAGAGGTCTGCTTAGCCATGTGGTACCCTTGCCAGCCATCTGGGATCAAACCGGCACTGCAGAGGCTGTGGACAGCTTCACAACATGGTGCTCAACCACCTGCACCACCAGGTGAGGCCCCACAACGTATTTTTCTAAAGTATTATTCAGAAATTGTGGTAGATGTAGGAAGCCATCATCTAACAGACACACAGTTTGGAAACCTTAAATTAGAAGAAATTATAAATGTTATCATCCAAAAGCCAAAAAATCTACACATACATTTTTGCTCTATTTCCAGAAATAATGTTTAATTCTCTCTAAACAAATATGTTTAATTTAATCTGAGGTTTATTTAAAGCTCAAAAATGAAGGACTGCTATTTTAATTATGTTTGAATACATATAATTAAATATTAAAATTACATTTGGAATTTTTATTGGATAAAAATCATTCCAAGCCCCTCATGTTCTCACCTACTCACTGTCATGAACTTCTTACAAACATTACTAGATTTGGGTGTTTAATTTTTCATGGTCCATTTGGTTATTAATATAACTCTAGATGTATAAACAGAAAATTCATTATAATGAACTATATGCTGATCATATGCAAAAATATTTAGAAAATTTGCAGAAATATCTTTACATAATTTCAATATTCATAAACATTTTTTCTATTAAAAATGTCTTGCAGAATATTAACTTGAAATTTTTAAGAAAATTATGAATGTTCAGATCACAAAAATATTTTAGATATATATTGTATCTTCACTACAACCAAGTAAATAAAAAACAGCAACTTTATGAAAATATATTATTTTTAATAAGAATAATAATTGCTTCTAAGCATTAATTATTTTATTCTGAAAAAAGAGAATTTTTACTAGTCAGTAGTCATTCTAGTGAAAAGTTTCTCTACCTAGTTAATATAATATATGTGATAAATATGTTCCATATAACTATGTGAAAACCATTTACACTCATGTTCTATGGATAAAATAAATATTTTCAAACTTTAAATGTATAAAAATATATAATATATGAATGTACATATATAACATACAATCTATGGTGACATTAAATTAACTAGTACCATAAAATATAAAGATTGGGAAACAGAAAAATCCTTAAAATATACTAAGCAATTTAGTTGTGTTATTTTTTCAATGTTTGTTTATTTTTAAATAAAGTAAGTTTTTCTTACATATTGTTAATTTCTGGCCCATATATGACTTCTCCCCTCATGTGTGGTCACCACAGTTCTCCCACAACCAAAGCACCCATAGTCCATTGCCATAGTCCCTGTGTTCTTCCCCTCCCCCTCATCTTCATTCTTTCTATTCCTGAAAGCTCCAAATCTATGGTCAGTTTTTAGGAATTTGTCTTTGCCTGCCCCTTTGTTTGGTTTCTCTGTATTCTACAAATAAGTGAAACCATACAGTATTTATCTTTCCCCTTATGATTTATTTTGTTTAGTTTAATCCCTTTCAGCTCCATCCAGGATGTCACAAATGGCATGAGCTTATCTTTTTTATGGCTGAGTAGCATTCCATTGTGTATATATACTGCATTAATTCATTCATCTGTTTTGAGGCATATATGTTTTTTCTGTAATCTTGGCTATTATAAATAGTGCTGCAAGAAATATAGGAGTGCAGATTTCCTTTTAAATTAGTGTCCTTGTGTTATTTGGGTGGATTCCTAAGAGTGGAAAAGCTGGGTCATACAGCAGATCCATTTTTAGTGTTTTGAGGAAACTTGAATCAGCTTTCTAAGTGTGACTGAATCAGTCTTCACTTCACCAACAGTGTGTTATAGCTCCTTTTTCTCTACCTCCTCTCCAGCACTTGATTCTGTTTTTTTGTTTGTTTGTTTGTTTGTTTGTTTTGTTTTGTTTTGTTTTAATATGGGCCATTCTCACAGGTGTAAGGTGGTGTCTCATTGTGATTTTGATTTGCATTTCCCATACAATATATGATGATGAACTCCATTTGCATTTCTCCTTTGGTTAAGTGCCTATTTATTTCTTCTGTCCATGTTTTGACTGGGTTGTTTACTTTGTTTTTGTTGAGTTGGGTGAGCTCTTTGTAGATCTTCAATATCAGTCCCTTATCAGTTGTAGGGTATACAAATATTTTCTCCCATTCAATAAGGTTTCTCTATGTTTTGGTTACTGCCTCTTTCACTGTACAGAAACATTTTAGTTTGATGTATTTCTACATGCTTATATTTTCTTTTGGCTTCCTTGCTGCTGGAGATGAGTCCTTAAAGACATTTCTGAAGTTTATGAGTGTTTTGCCTTTGTTTTCTTATATGTTTTCAGGTCTTATACCCAAGTCTTTTATCATTTTCAGTTGATTTTTATATATGATGTGATATAGTCCTCTAGTTTCATGCTTTCGTATGTTGTAGTCCCATTGTTCCAGCACAATTTATTGAAACAAGTTTCCTATTCTAGTTCAAATTCTTCACCCCTTTGTCATAGATCAGTTGTTCATATATGTATGATTTTATTTCTGGGCTTCCAATTCTATTCCATTGGTCTGCGTGTCTGTTTTTGTTCAAGCACCATGCTGTTTCAATTATTATGGCTTTGTAGTATAGTTTGATGTCTACAAATGTAATATGCCTCATTTTTCTACTCTTACCTTTTTAGTCAGGAGAACTCTGACTATTCAAGTTCTTTTGCCAGCAATATCTGTTCAGAAATATTTGCTTCATATCTTTGAAGAATGCTATTGAGATTTTTAGTGGAGTTGCATTAAATGTGAAATTGCTTTCAGTAGGATGGCTATTTTGATAATGTTGATTCTTCCATTAAGTAGAGGATATCTTTCCATTTCTTTGTGTCATCTTGTATTGCTCTTA
The DNA here is from genome assembly GCF_964194135.1 of Talpa europaea. NCBI lineage: Eukaryota > Metazoa > Chordata > Mammalia > Eulipotyphla > Talpidae > Talpa > Talpa europaea. The sequence goes on along the minus strand of NC_140071.1, from coordinate 83,867,779 downwards.
GTAATTTTTTACAATTTTCCCTGATGTATCTTTCACCTCCTTTGTTAGGTTTATTCTAAATTATTTATTTTGGGGGGTACAATTGTAAGTAGAATGGTTTTCTTAACTTCTCCATTTTTTAGACTGATATCTTGTATCTAAGAAAGTAAATGATTTTTTTGCATTGATTTTGAAACATGCCTTTTTACTGAACAGATTTAATGTTTTAATTAGTTTTCCATGGATGTTTTTAGGATTCTCAACATATGATTAAACTCTGCAAATAATGACCACTTTACTTCTTTTTTTTCCCAATTTGGATTCTGTGTATACTTTTCTCTTGCCCTATTGACCTAGACAGGACTTCAAAATACTATGTTGAATAATAGAGGTGAGAGTGGAAATCCTTACCTTGTACCAAATCTTAGTGGAAAAGCTTTCAGTTTTTTCAACATTAGTAATTATGTTAGCTGTAGTTTTGTCTTAAATGGCTTTTATTTTGTTAGGATATGTTTATTTTTTCACAAGAGTTTCAAGATGTGTTTTATTGCCTCAGGGAGAGGAAGGCTTTCATCTTAAATGAATGTTGAACCTTATCAAATGCTTTCTCAACATCTATTTATGTTATTATATGGTTTTTATCTTTAATTTTGTTGTATGGTAAATTATGTTGCTTGATTTTCAGATTTCCTTGTGTCACTGGAATAAATCCCACTTGGTAATAGCATACAATCCCTTTAATGCATAGTTGGTTTCAGTTTGCTAAGCTTTTATTGAAGATTTCTATGCTTGTGTTCATTAGGGAGACTGGCCTAGAGTTTTCTATTTTTGTGCTGTATTTCCTTGGTTTTGTTATTAATATGATGTTGACCTTGTACAATTTATTTGGTAGTATTCCTTCTTTCTCAATTTTTTGAAAGACTTTGAGCAGGATAGGTATTAGGTCATCTTTGAATGTTTGGTATAACTAGCTTGTAATACCATCTAGTCCTGGGCTTTTGTTTTTTGAAGAATTTTTATTACTGTTTCAATTTACTTGTTTGTACTTTATTCAGGTTTACTGTTTATTCCTTATTCTGCATTGGGTGATTATATAAATTTAATCATTAACCCATCTCATCTGGAGTATTGACCATGTTTGCATATAAATGTTCACAGTAATCTCTTATTATCCTCTGGATTTCTAGCATAATCACAATATATTGTGATTTCTTCTCTTTCATTTTTGATGCTATTTATTTGAGTTATTTCCGTCTTTTTCTTTGTGAGCTTAGCTAAAGGGTTTTTCTATTTTGTGTATTTTCACAGAACCAACTTCTTGTTCATTAACATTTGAGCTCTCTTTTTCACTTCTATTTTATTTATTTCTGCTTTAATTTTTATTATATCCTTCTTTCTACTGGCTTTTGGGACTTATTCTTTTTTTCTAGTTCCTTGAGATGAGAAATTAGTTTGTTTCTTTGGATTGTTTCTTATTGCTTGATGTGGGCCTATATTGCTATATATTTCCCTCTTACAACAGCTTTTGCTGTGTCCCATGCATTCTAGAAGTTTGTGTCATTATCATTTGTCTCATGACTTTTTTTTTAATTTTCTTTGATTTCCTCATTAACCCAGTTGTCTTTCCGTAGTGTGTTCATTGTGTTAATTAACCTACTTATTTTTTAGAACTGGAGTATAGGCCAGAGTCATGTGGGGTGAAAGGATTCACCAGAGACAGAGTGTTAACCCACTTGTTATTTATAAAAAATATTTTTGAACAATAACAGATGACTATGGCTGTTATTAAATAAAATAACATTGTTGATTTCTCAACATTCAGTCCCCTTTATCAAATAAAGCAAAGTATGTACAAAGTGATATTGCACAATAGCAATTTTAAGGTAAGTCTAATAAATAGTTGAGAGTTTTAGTAGATTATTAATTACAAAATTAACATCCTCATCACACTTTACACAGACATGTATACCCTCCTCTACACACACACACACACACACACACACACACACACAAATCACTGTATTTCATATTGCTAGATATGCATTTTTCACTCCCCATATTAGATTCATAATTACTGCAACAAAAAGGATAGCAGTGACAAGGAGAGAAAACTAATTCTCGTTCTTATTTTAAGAAACTGTCGGGCCTCCCTGGTGGCGCAGCGGTTGAGCGCTGGGTTGCGAAGCTGCCCGCAGCCTCTGCAGCGCTGGTTCAATCCCCGGCTGCTCCCCAGCCACCGGAGGAGGGTCCCACATGGCGCGCAGACCCCTCTTGCCGCCCGCTGCTCCCCTCAGCAGTGTACTTCGGTCCTTCTGCCTGCTCTGCTCCCCACTCTGGCTCTGGAAAATTCTCTCACCCTCCCGCGCTTCTGACTGTACCCAGTGCTTGTATAAATAAATAAATAAATCTTTAAAAAAAAAAAAAAAGAAAGAAACTGTCCCCCAAGAAGATCATTTTCTTTTGAACTCGTTTTATACTCTCCACTGTTCCAGGAAAGGTATGTGATCAGTCTTGTCTTCGTATTGTCTTCATATTGTCTTGAAGGTATGTTTTATTGGCTGAGGGGGAGGAAGGTAACAGTAAAGTAACAGTTGGTATGCTTTAGACTAGTGATATGAATAAAAAGTTTAGTATCTGAGTTACTCAGAGTATAACTAGAAGAGTATACACTGTTAACACCTATGTTAGGATAGAAAATTATTTTACAGCTTGCCCTAACTTTATTTTTTAATTTATTTTTTTATAAATAATAAATTTTATTTTTATATTCCCCATACAATTGCAGCCCCCCCATTCTGACCACAATCCCTCCCATCCCGCCCCCGCCCCCCTAAAAGTGTCTCTGGTTCATAGTTTTTTGTTGATTTTGATTTTCACTTTCTTATAGTTAATCATTTTCCTGGTCCCTTATTTAAGTTTTCTAGATTCCTGCTATGAGTGAGACCATCTGGTATTTTTCTTTTTCTTTCTGGCTTATTTCGCTGAGCATGATCCCTTCCAGCGCCATCCATGTTGCTGCAAATCGCATGTGTTTATCTTTTTTGAATGCTGAGTAATATTCCATGGTATATATGTACCACATCTTCTTGATCCAGTCATCTATTTTTGGGCATTTGGGTTGTTTCCAAAGCTTAGCTATTGTAAACAGTGCTGCTATAAACATAGGGGTGCAGGTGCTCTTTGGAATTGCTGTTTCTGTGTCCTTTGGGTAAATACCTAGGAGTGGAATTGCTGGATCATATGGAAGCTCTATGTTTAGTAGGTCCAGAAATCTCCACACAGCTCTCCACAGTGGTTGGACCAGTTTGCACTCCCACCAACAGTGCAGAAGAGTTCCTTTTTCTCCACACCCTCGCCAACATTTGTTGTTGCTAGTTTTTTTAATATGTGCCATTCTCACTGGTGTAAGATGGTATCTCATGGTAGTTTTGATTTGCATTTCCCTGATGACAAGTGATGTTGAACATTTTTTCATATGCCTGTTGGCCATTTGCATTTCCTCTTCAGAGAAGTTTCTTTTTAGCTCTTCTGCCCATTTTTTGACTGGATAATTTTCTTTGCTGTTGTTGAGTCTCATCAGCTCTTTGCAGATTTTTGTGATCAGTCCTTTATCATTAGTGTTGGGTGCAAAAATGTTCTCCCAGTTGGTGGGGTTTCTCTTTGTTTTTGTTATTGTCTCTTTTGCTGTGTAGAAGCTCTTTAATTTGATGTAGTCCTAGCTGTTTATCTTTACCTTCACTATCACTGCTTTGGGTGATGTGTCTGTAAAGATGTCTTTGATGTGCAAATCACGTAGTGTTTCGCCTATATTTCCTTCTATATATTTTATGGTTTCAGGTCTTATGTCAAGTTCTTTAATCCATTTTGAGTTGATTTTTGTGTATGGTGTGAGGTAGTGGTCAAGCTTCATTCTTTTGCATGTAGCGACCCAGTTTTCCCAGCACCATTTATTGAACACACTTTCTTTGCTCCAATGCATAGTCTTTGCTCCTTTGTCAAAGATTAGTTGACCATAAATCTGTGGGTTTATTTCTGGATTTTCTATTCGATTCCATTGGTCTGTATGTCTGTTCTTGTTCCAATACCATGCAGTTTTGATGATTATGGCTTTGTAGTAGAGTTTGAAGTCTGGGAGTGTGATGCTTCCATTTCCTTCTTTTTTTTTCAGGAGAGCTTTGGCTATTCGGGTTTTTGGTGATTCCATATGAATTTCATCAATAATTGTTCTATTTCTTTGAAGAATGACATCGAAATTTTGATTAACATTGAATCGGTATATTGCTTTTGGTAGGATGGCCATTTTAATAATGTTTAGTCTTCCAATCCATGAGCAGGGGATGTCTTTCCATTTCTTTGTGTCTTCTTCTATTTCTTTTAACAGTGTTTTATAATTTTCTTTGTATAGGTCCTTTACCTCTTTTGTTAGATTTATTCCCAAATATTTGATTTTTTTTGTTTCGATAATAAAAGGGATTTTTTTTTTATTTCTTCTTCTTCAGATTTATTGTTTGTGTATAGGAAGGCTATTGGCTTTTGCGTGTTGATTTTGTATCCTGCCACTTTACTGAATTGATTGATAAGTTGAATTAGTTTTTCTGTGGAGTTTTTGGGGTTCTCTATGTATATTATCATATCATCTGCAAATAGTGATAGTTTGACTTCTTCTTTTCCTATTTGGATTCCTTGGATGTCTTTCTCTTGTCTTATTGCTCTGGCTAGGACTTCCAGTATTATATTGAAAAGCAGTGGTGAGAGTGGACATCCTTGTCTTGTTCCAGATCTTAATGGAATTGCTTTCAGCTTTTCACCATTGAGGATGATACTGGCTGTTGGCTTGTCATATATGGCCTTTATGATGTTGAGGTATGTTCCTTGTATCCCAAGAATTTCAAGGGCTTTTATAATGAATGGGTGTTGCACTTTGTCGAAAGCTTTCTCAGCATCTATTGATATTATCATATGGTTTTTATATTTCTTTTTGTTGATGTGTTGGATAACATTGATTGATTTTCTGATGTTCAACCATCCTTGTGTCCCTGGAATGAATCCTACTTGGTCGTGGTGAATTATCTTATGGATACATTGTTGGATTCTGATAGCTAAAATTTGATTGAGGATTTTTGCATCAGTGTTCATTAGGGAGATTGGCCTGTAGTTTTCCTTTTTTGTGTTGTCCTTATTCGGTTTTGGTATTAGTGTAATGTTGGCTTCATAGAATGTGTTTGGTATTGTCCCTTCCTTCTCAATTTTTTGGAAGAGTTTGTGAAGGATAGGCACTAATTCATCTCTGAATCTTTGGTAGAATTCATTTGTAAATCCATCAGGTCCTGGGCTTTTGTTTTTGGTAAGGTTTTTGATTACCATTTCAATTTCGCTGCTTGTAATTGGTCTGTTTAGGTGTTCTATTTCTTCTTGATCTAGCTTTGGGTGATTGTAGAGTTGTAGGAATTTGTCCCTCTCCTCTAGATTGTTGAACTTGTTTCCATATAACTGTTCATAGTAGTTACTGATTATTCTTTTGATTTCTGCTGTGTCTGTTGTGATTTCTCCTCTTTCATTTATGATCCTGTTTATTTGTGCTTTCTCCCTTTTTTCCTTTGTGAGCCTGGCTAGGGGTTTGTCTATTTTATTGATTTTTTTCAAAGAACCAGCTCTTGGTTTCATTGATCTTTTGGATTGTTTTTTAAGTTTCAATTTCATTTATTTCTGCTTTGGTTTTTATTATTTCTTTTCTTCTACTGGTTTTGGGGTTTTTTTGTTGTTCTTTTTCTAGATCTCTGAGCTTCGAGATTAGGTTGTTTCTTTGAGTTCTTTCTTGTTTCTTGATGTGAGCTTCTATTGCTATATATTTTCCTCTTATTACTGCTTTTGCTGCATCGCATACATTTAGGATATTAGTGTCCTCCTTGTCATTCAATTCAAAGAATTTTTTAATTTCTTCTTTGATCTCCTCATTAGTCCAGTGGTCTTCCAGTAGTTTGGTTTTTAATCTCCATGAGGTAGAATAGTTCCTTGCCTTCTTTTTATGGTTTATTTCTAGTTTGATGCCTTCATGGTCAGAAAAAATGGTTGGTATGATTTCAATCTTGGTGTATCTGTTGATGTTTGTCTTGTGCCCCAGTATGTGATCGATCCTGGAGAATGATCCATGTGCGCTTGAGAAAAATGTGTACTCCGTTTTTTTTGGGTTTAGTGTTCTATAGATGTCTGTTAAGCCCAAATGCTCTAGGTCCTTATGTAGAGCTTTATTTTCTTTACTTATTTTTTGTCTTGTTGATCTATCCATTGTTGATAGTGGTGTGTTGAAGTCTCCCACTACGTATGTGTTTTCTCTGATGTCTGTTTTCAAGAGGACAACAGTTTTCTGATATATTTTGGTGCTCCTTCGTTTGGTGAGTATATGTTAATGAGTGTTATTTCTTCTTGAAGTATTGTCCCCTTGATCATAATGTAGTGACCACTGGGGTCTCTTTTTATTTTTTTGAGTTTGAAGTCTGTTTTATCTGATATAAGTATAGCTGTTCCTGCTTTCTTTTTTGGTTCATTTGCTTGTAGGATTGTTTTCCATCCTTTAACTTTGAATCTATTTTTATCTTTTGTAGCTAAATGTGTTTCCTGGAGACAGCAAAAGGTTGGGTTTTGTTTCTTAATACAGGCTGCAACTCTGTGTGTTTTTATTGAAGAGTTTAGTCCATTTACATTTAGTCCATTTACATTAGCTAATATTGATATTTTAGCATCTGTATTTGCCATTGTGTTGTCTTTCCTTTGATTTTATTTATTTATTCTTTTAATAACTTTTTTTTTTTTGGTCTTCTTTCGTTGTTATTCATCCCTCTGAGGTTCTGGCTTTAGGACTCCTTGTAGTATTTTTTGGAGTGGGGGTTTAGTTGTAATGAAATTCCGGAGTTTCTGTTTGTCTGGGAAGGTCCATATTCTTTCTTCAAAGACGAAGGAGAGCTTTGCGGCATAGAGTATTCTTGGTTGGCATCTGATTTCTTGGAGTCTGTTAACTATGTCCCTCCACTCTCTCCTTGCCCATAGTGTTTCTTCGGAGAAGTCTGATGTCAGCCTGATTGGCTTTCCTTTGAATGTTATCTGTTTCTTCCCTCTTGCCAGCTTCATTATTTTTTCCTTGTCCTGGATTCTTGGGAGCTTTACTATTATGTGTCCTGCTATATTTTTCCTTTCGTCGTGGAAGTTTGGTGTTCTTCTTGCTTCTTGTATATCAATTTTCAGCTCCTTCTTCACTTTTGGGAAGTTCTCTTCAATTATCTCTTTGAATATTTTCTCTGTTCCTACATCTCTCTCCTCTCCTTCTGGTATTCCTATAACTCTTATATTTCCTTTCCTCATGGAGTCAGATAGTTCCCGAAGTCTTTCCTCGTTCTTTTTCCTTCGTACTTCTCTTTCCTTTTCTGTTTTGGTTCTTTTTATTTCTGTGTCTTCAAGATTACTTATTAGTTCTTCCATTTTATCTATTCTGCTTTCATTGCTTTTCCCAGAATTCTTTAGTTCTTCCATTAATTCTTTGATCTCCTGCATTTCTTTTACTTCCCTCTTTAGGGACTCAATTTCATTCTTCTGACCATTGTTTTCCCTCTCTAGGGACTCGATTGCATTCTTCGTTGATTATTTTTCCCTTATCATTGTTTTCCTTTATGACTTCTGTCAGTTTTTTAATCACGGCAATTTTAAATTCTCTTTCTGGAAGGCTCAGAAGTTCTTCCAAATTACTGTCGTTGCAATCTGGGGGCTGGTTTTCTTTTTGTGGTGTGCTTTTTCCCTGGGGAGTTGCTAGGTTGCGTGTAGTTCTTCTACTCCCTACTGTCTGTTTTCTAATTTGCCGTATGCGTTGGGACAGTGTGTTGTTGGGACTGGCCGGCATCTTGGGCGAGCTTCTCTGCTCCCCTCTGGTTCCTCCTGGAGCCATATGTCAGTTTCAAGCAGTCTTTACTGGAGAAAGGTCCCTGTTCTAAAATGCCGATGTGGGGACACACTCCCCTGTGCGCCTGGTCTGCCCCGGCGGTGGGTTCCTGCTCCCCCTCTGGGCTTGGACTGCAGGCCAGAGGGGGTCTGGCGTGGGCGGACTTCCCCCACTCACCTCTGGCTCCTGAGGAAGCCTTCTTTACTGAAGAAATGTAGTCTTTACTGAAGAAATGTCCCTGTTCTAAAATGGTGATGTGGGACACACTCCCTGCGCGTCCAGTCTCAGGCACACTCTTCTGCGCGCCTGGTCTGCCCCGGCTGTGGGTGCTCGCTCCCCCTGTGGGCTCAGACTACTGGTAGAAGGGGCCCGGTGTGGGCTAACTCCCTAGCCACTGGCTCCTCCAGGAGCCTCTGCTGGCTTCAAGTCGCTAGATGGCGCCAGAGATCTCTCCTAGAGCCCATGGGGAGCTGATTATCCACCCCGAGGGACTTGGAACAGAGCGGGAATGGTAGGGTAAACCTCAACGGCTTTGGGGTGCTGTGTCTTCCTTGTGCCTCACCATCGTGGGGAACCCACGCCCCTAATTTCGTGCCCCGGGTCTCAGTTCCAAAGCTCTCAGTTCCAGGACGCGGGCTGTAGCCCAGTTCAGTGGCGCGGGAATGGCGCCTTTTGAATCCGGCTCCCGTGCCTGGGCGCCTGGTTCCTGCTCACTCATTGAGGGCCTCCGTGCGTCTCCCCGCAAGCCTAGGTCGCAGGCGCGGGGACCTGCGCTTGCTTTTCAACCGCACTGCTTTTCCGCGTGATCCCGATTCTGGTCTGAGCTGCTTTTCCACGCAATCCCGATCCTGATCCCTGTCTGCTTTTCCAGTGCGCTGCTTTTCTGCTCAAGCTTACCAGGCGGCCTGGGGCTGTGTGCTGGTGCTGGCCTCCTCCTGGGGGGCGGGGTCTCTCTTTAATGGCGCCTGGAGCGCGCCGCGGCGGATCCTGCAGGATTCTCCACAGCTCCCGTTCACGGGGTGTGGTGGCTGAAAAGGCTGAAATAGTTCCTTTCCACTCACAGTCCCGCTTGCTGCGTCCTTTGTTCTTGTTTGCCGTTTTGGTTTGTTGTTTCCCTCCTCTCTGCCGGTCGGAGAGTGCCGACTCTGTGGGTGGGGGAGGGGAGCAGGGTTCTGTGCTTTCCTCCCTTCTGGTCCTCTTTTTTTTTTTTTTATGGCAACTTTCTTCTTGGGGTAGTTTGCTGAAGTTGTCCGTTTATCTTCCGTGTCCCAGTTCTCACTGGGACCTGCCGCTTTTCCTCCCTATTAACTTTTTTTAATGGGAGATCTTACTCACAGCGTCTCCTCGCCGCCATGTTGCTCCGCCCATCTCTTGCCCTAACTTTATGTGCTATTGCATCCATTTTTTTTATCCCGTCAATACAGGATTTCCTCAGTATTCTGTTTTGACCTTTTCCTTGTGTGTATATTAATGGGAACTCATTTTGATTTGTCTTCCTAGTAATTATAATAATATTTTAATGTGGTTAAAATATTGTATTTCATATATAAGATTTAAGACACTGTAATTGATTTATCAGTTGAATCATGACATTAAACTATAGATTAACCAAATGACTCAACCACTATTAATAGTTCTCACCAAACCACAGTAATTTTCTCTGTTATTAGTCCATCATAATAATATTTGGCTTGCTAGAAGGATATAAGTGCCTTCTGCCATAGTGTCTTTACTGGATGCAAATGAATGAATGAATGAATGAATAGATAATTACTAAATACTATTTTATTCAGTCATACACTCAAACTTAAGCCCAGATTGAGAAAAATTGTATTCCTGTACTTTCACTCACCTCTGCTTTAACTTCAAAAACTCAGTCAGAGCACGATTTCTTGTTTGTTTGTTTGTTTGTTTTTTGTGGTTCAGTTTTTATTCAAAATGTTCTATTTGAATCTCTCCTTGGGGACTATTGGGAAACTACATTGAGGGTAGAAATCTATAGTTGGATTGCCTAGGGTACAAATTTCTTGTAGAACCAAATACAGCTGCCAATTTACTTTTGAGGGCAATCCGGATGTTCATTAGTAATTGAGTTGAAACAGAAAGGAACTTCATTAGTACCGTGTTGGTGACCTGGATCGTATTCAAAATGAGTATTGAGCTGAAATGGACCATTCATTCAACTTCCATTGGGATGCTGTACAAAAGTTATTTCTCTTACTTTCTACTAACAGAGATTTTCAGGAGTCAAAAACAAGGCTATACATTTTCCCTTTGCATATTAGGGTAATATTTATATATGATATTTTATTACTCTTAAAGCATGAGCTAAACCCTATCACTTTGGGCTAATCTATTAGACTGATTTCAATACCTTCTGTTGTTAGCTAACTGAAATATAGAGAACTGGTGAAATTAGCCACCAAGATTGCAGTGTCTTCCAATTCTGAGTTGCCTCCAGGGAAAGAATTACTCACAAGTGATGAAGATGCTTAGCTAAATAGCAATGCCCCCATTATCAGGAAGTAAGAGTAATTTTAACATTTTATCATACTCCAACTCCAGTGAATTTTTAATAGAAAAACTGATAAAAACAATCAAAAGAATTGTTTTTTTCCAATATTTGCACAAAAACTTAAAGCATATTAACAAAGCTTTAAAAACAGTTAATAGAGAATAGCACAGTGGATAAGTTTTTCTCTACACGTCTGAGCAAACCCCAGGACACTGGAGCATGCATTGAAACATAGGCTTTAATAACACTAGTACTATCCCTAACAGCAGGAAAATACTATAGCACAGTGACAGATAGGCCTTCTTAAATAGTTGCCCAGAATATACCATCTTAAGTCCTGCCATTTTGGCATGTAGATTATGTTTATATTAGATCAATATAGGACTTAAAAGTTCAGGAGAAATTTTTAACACTTCCTTAAATACCTAGAATTATGGAAGTTGAAGGTATTAGCCAAAATGAAGAGTTTTACCAAAATAAGCTGTCTATCAGAAAAAACTGTATGACAGAGCAAACATGTAATTATAGAGCATCTGGCCTTCATCATGAGTCACTTTCCTTTAATCCTGTGAGTCCTTCACCTTTCTTCTTGAAACCCTAGGCCCTATTCTTATTCAGGATACAAATATCCTCATTTTGTCCTATTTACATTCAAATCAAATCGACTACAGGTATGATTGAATTTGTTCTTTTCTCTCACTAATCTTTGTGATGTTAATTTGATTGCTTGACCACCCCCAGAAAAACTCAGAGCAGTAGGGGAAGATTTTCTCTGAGTGAAGGAGGGCACATTTATCATATTTCCAAGATTCTGAAGGCCAAAAAATGCCAAGAAATGGATATCTAATGGAAAAAGCCCACATGCCAACTCAAAACTCAGGACATGTCAAAATTTTACCAGTGGTTCCCAAAACTAATTGAAAGGAAAATTCAAGAGGCTGAAGATGCCACATTTATGAGTGGGGAATGAACCAAATAAATACTGCTTTTATCCAAAATTAGCATCTATCTTCTTCCTTTGTTGGTAGGAGCTAAGAAAAACAGATTACATATTCATACCACAATCACAAATAATCTTCTCTGTATATTTTGGGTAGGAGGTGGTATCTTATTTTTCACCACTGAATTTGATATTAGTTCTAAGTTTGTCATATATGGCCTTTATTACATTGATATTGACTTAGGTTATGTTCCTTTTATCCCCACTGCTAAGAGTTTTTATCATAAATGGATTTTAAGTCTTGTCAAATGATTACTTTGCATCTATTGATATCCTTATCTGCTCTTTATCTTTCCTTTGGATGATGTGATGAATTACATTCATTTATTTGCATCAGTTGAACCATCTTTGCATCCTTGGAATAAGTCATACTTGGTTATGATGTATGTATGATCTTTCATTATATTTGTTAGTTTAATTTGCTAATATATTGTTAAGGATTTTTCCATCTGTATGCATCAGAGATATTGATCTTTTTTCTTTTCCGTATGACATCCTTGTCTGATTTTCATATCAGAGTAAAATATCTGTTTGGAGACAATCATCTTTGAAGGTTTGGCAGAACTCACAGTGAAGCTGTATCACCTAAGTGTTTGTTTTATGGGAGAATTTTTTATTACTTTTTCAATTTTATTTCTTGTAATTAGTCTGTCCAGGTATTTTATTTTTCTTAAACAGTCTCAGAATGTCCTGTGCTTCCAAAAATTTGTCTGTTTCTTCAAAGTTTTCCAATATATTGTCACAAAGGTGTTGCTAGCAATCCTTTTGATCCTCTGTATTTCTGAGTTATCTGTTTTAACTGTATTCCTTCATTTCTTATTCTATTTATAAGAGATTTTCCCTTTTCTTCTTCAACCTCGATAGAGGTTGGTATATTTTTACAAAAAAAAAAAAACAATTATCAGTTTCATTGATATTTTGGACTGTCTTTTTAATATCTATTTCATTTATTTCTGTTCTATTTTTTAGTATTACATTCATTCTTCTGGCTATAGTTTCACTTGCTATTTTTCTGGTTTTTAAAAGTTTAAATTTTTTATTTGAGATTTTTGTTGTTTATTGATTTGGACCTGTACTTCTATAGTATTGCCTTTCAATACACTTTTTGATGTTTCTCATACATGCTGGTAGCTCATGTCTTCATTTCATTTCTCTCCTGTTATTATTTGTGTCCCTTTTGGTTTCCTTTATGTTAAGTTGTATCAGTTCTTTGTAGATCTTGTGTGTCACCCACATCAGTTGTAAGTTGTACAAATTATTTCTCCCATTTAGTTGGTTGCCCTTTTGTTAGAATGAATGATTGATTTGTTGCACAGAAACTATTTAATCTGATGTAGTCCCAATTGTTTATATTTTCTTTTGTTTCATTTTCTGCTAGATAAACCCATAAAGACATGATTGGAACCAATTTTGTGGGTTTTTTTTAAGATTTATTTATTCATGCATACAAGAACTGGGGTAAAGGCCAGGGTTGTGAGGGGTGAGAGAATTCACCAGAGACAGAATAGGGAACAGAACAGGCAGATTGACTGAAGTACACTGCTGAGGGGAGCAGCAGGTGAGGCAAGAAAAGTCTGCTGCACTATGTGGGTTGCTCCCTGGCTGCCCAGGGATCGAACTCATGCTGCAGTGACTGTGGACAGCTTCATAGGTTGCGTCTTAACTTCTTGCAACACTAGGGAGGCCCTTTGTGATTTTTTTTTAATAAATATTTTATTGTTTCAGGTCTTATATCCAAGTATTTAATCCAGAGGGTTAATTTTATTTATGGTGTGAGATAGTGGGCTAATTTCATTCTTTTGCTTGTGGTTGTCCAATTTTGCAACACCATTCATTGAAGATACTTTTCTTTCTCTAATGTATCCTTATAGCAACTATGTTCTTGATTAGCTGTCCTTATAAGTGTTAGTGTATTTCTGGTCTCTTAATTCTAGTCCACTTGTTTGTGAGACTGTTTTTGTTCCTGTACAGTATTGTTTTAATTATTATTGCTTTGTAGTGTAATTTGAAGTCTGGGACTATAATACTACTATCTGTCCTCTTCTTTTTTTAAATCGGGATTGCTTTTGCTCTAAGTTTCTTCCATTTCTTTGGAGAATGACACTGTAACTTTGGTAAGGATTGCATTGAATCTGTATAGCATTTGGATAGATGGCCATATTGACAATGCTAATTTTTCCAGTGCATGAACAGGGACTATCTTTTCATTTCTGTGTGTCATCTTGTATGCTAATAATGTCTTATCGTTTTCATGGAACAGCTCCATCACCTCCTTTGTTGAGTGTAATTATAGATATTTAATTCTTTTTGATGCAATTGTAAATGGGATTATTTTATTCATTTCTTTATTTTCTTTTTTTTAAAGATTTATTTATTCATTTATATAAGAACCAGGGTACAGGCCAGATGCATGGGAGGGTGAGAGGATTCACCAGAGACAGAGCGGGGAACAGAACAGGCAGACTGATGAAATACACTACTGAGGGGAGCAGCGCGAGAGACAGGAGAGGTCTGCTGCACCATGTGGGACCCTCACAGGCCGGCCAGGATCAAACAGGCGCTACAAAGGCTGAGGAAAGTTTCACAGGATGGTGTTCAACCACCTGTGCCACCAGGGGAGGCCTTTCATTTCTTTATTTTCAAGCTCACTATTTGCATAGAAAAACACAACTGATTTTTGAAAATTGATTTTGCATCCTGCTATTTTGCTGAAGTGATTTTTCATTTCCGCTATTTTTTAGTGGATTTTGTAAGTTTTTCTTTGTCATATCATCTGCAAATAATAATTTTACCTTTTTCACTATTTGGATTCCTTTTACATAATTTTCATGCCTAATTGCAATAGCTATGATTTCCAATACTATGCTGAATAGTGATGGTGAAAGTGGATGTCTTTTCCTTACTCCAGTTCCTAGAGGCAGAGATTTCATTTTTCACCATTGAGAATGATGTTAGTTGTGAATTTGTCTTATATGTCCTTTATTACGTTGAGTAGTGTTCAAAATATCCTCCGTTTATGAGCATCTTTATCATAAGTGGATGTTGAATTTTATCATATTTTTTCTCTCATCTATTAATACAATCATATGATTTTTATATTTCTTTTAATTTGTGGTGATTTGATTGATTTTTGGATTTTGAACCATCCTTGTATCCTTGCAACAAATCTCACTCAATCACATCTTTTTGAGGGTCTTTTATGCATTTGGGATCATTTTCCAATTATTCATTTAGAGCCTATATTTATCTTTGGAATTGATAATGGTATCCTGGAAAAAAGAGATAACTGTATTTTGTCTTTTGATCCAGCTGCCTCTGTACACTTTGAATGATGAGTGCAGTCCATTCACCTATCAGTTGATTTTTCATATATGATGGTTTATTACTGCCATTTGTCTTTGGTTTTATGGTCTATTTCCTTGTTCAATTTTTATATGTGTGTGAATTTTTTTTTCTCTTGCATTTTGCTGACAAGCTCCTTCAACATTTTTCATATAAAGGGCCTATTTGTTTGCCTACTCCTTCAGTGTCTGTTTGTCTGGAAAGACTTAATTCTTCTAATAATCTGAAAGAGGTTATAGCATTTTGGGGCAGCAATTTTTATCTTTGAGCATTTTGAAAATGTTACCACATTCTCTCCTTGTTTGTAGTGTTTCTTTATAGATGTCTGATATAACACTGATGGGAGTACCATTTAAGGTTAATGATACTCTTTCCCCTAGCCACTTTCAGTATTCTTTACTGGTCCTCAATTATTGGTAATTTCACTACTATCTCTCTCAGTACAGGTCTCATTATATTTTGATGACCAGGTGTCTTTTTGTGTCATGAACTTGCATATTTAGTTTCATCTGCAGGTTTGGGAAATTTTCTCTTATTATTTCTTTGAAAAAATCTATTTTTTTCTATGTCTTCTTCTCTGAGATACCCATTGTCCATATGTTTACTTTCTAATGGAGCCAGACAGTTTTTTAAGTGTTTCTTCATTATTTTTCTTCATATTTTTTTCTCTTCTTCTTCCTGAGTTTTTGTGCTTTATTATCTTCAAAGTCACTGATTTGATCCTCCATTTGGTTTATTCTGTTTCCATAACTTTCTCTAGAATTTTTTATCTTATCTATTGAGATTTTTACTTCCTAAATCTGTTATTTACTTATTTAATGTATAAATTTCTGTTTTCTGGGGACTCCCCTGGTGGCGCAGGCATTTGAGTGCCGCGCTGTGAAGCTTTCCACATCCTCTGCAGCACCGGTTTGATCCCAGCTGGCTAGCGAGGGTACCACATGGCTAAGCAGACTTCTCCTGTCTCTACCGCTGCTCTCCTCAGCAGTGTATTTCGTCAGTCTACCTGTTCCGTCCCCCGCTCTGTCTCTGGTGAATCCTCTCACCCTCCTGCTCATCTGGCCTGTACCCTGGTTCTTTTATAAATAATTAAATATTTTTTTTAAAAAATCTGTTTTCTATTTGTTAATTTTTTGTCATATCATCCATTTTTTCCTAAAATTTTTGGTATAACTATTTTTTCTGTATTCTCTTGTATCACTTTGACTTGTTTTAACTGTGTTTTCTTCAAGTTTTTTTGTTTTTTTAAGATTTATTTATTTGTTTGTTTATACAAGCACTGGGTATAGTCAGAAGCCTGGGAGAATGAGAGAATTTACCAGAGCCAGAGCAGGGAGCAAAACAGGCAGACAGACAAAGTACACTGCTGAGTGGAGCAGTGGGCTGCAGGAGAGGTCTGTGCACCATATGGGACCCTCACCCTGCGGCAGGGATTGAGCTAGTGAGGCAGAGGCCACTTGCGCGCAGTTTCGCAACCCAGAGCTCAATTGCTGTGCCACCAAGGAGGCCCCACGTTGTTTTTTTTTTTTATTATTATTTCATTATTATATCATTTTGAACTTTTGATTTGCTAAGAAGATAAAATCTCCCATATCTTTGTGGTTGGATTCTAAAGCATTTTTCTCTCCTTGTGATGTCATATTTTGTTGAGATCTCACGTTGTCATGTGTTGTAAACTTTTTTGTCTTCCCATTTTGCTGCTTCTGATTTATCCATTATGTTTATTTTTTTTAATATTTATTTATTTATTCATACAAGCACTGGGTACAGTCAGAAGCACGGGAGGGTGAGAGAATTCACCAGAGCCAGAGCGAAGAGCAGAACAGGCAGAGTGACGAAGTACACTGCTGAGGGGAGCTGTGGGCGCCAGGAGAGGTCTGCGCGCCATGTGGGACCCTCGCCTGGCGGCTGGGGATCAAACCGGTGCTGCTGTGGCTGTGCGCAGCTTCGCAGCCCAGCACTCAACCACTACACCACCAAGGGGAGGCCCATTATCCATTATGTTTAAAACTATCTGTAGCAGTAACTCAAAAGTTGAACTGTTTCCATTACATTTTTCCAGACTGGTACACTATAGTTTCATTTTATTATTTTTATATTTTATATTATATTCTGGCCCTTGTTGGCTTTTTTATGTACTAACATCATGAGTCATGAGGTTTGAAAGGGTCCTACTGTTGATGTGAATGTGCTTGGGGAGTGGGAGGCCTGGCTTGAGTTCATGGAACCACCAATATATGTTTTTACTGGGGTTCTATTTCCTTAGAATTTGCAGTGTGCATGCATCTAGTGCATTTCACAAGGTCAGTACCAGTCTTAAGGGATGTGGGACTGCAATCCAGCACACTATTTTTGTTCTTTTCACTGAGGAGTGGTCTGGCATGTGATGACTGCCCCAACTCCCAACACAAATTTATTTTCCATCAAGAGTGTTTCATTCCACACCATTCAGCTTTCCCCTTCCCAGGTTCCCTCATTAAGTAACAGAACACAGGATCATAATCTCCAGAATTTTCTCACTATCAACTTTTTCTAAGTAAAGCATGACTCCATTCTGGTACAGTCTCTGCTACTCTCTGATGTCCAAGATGTGTTCCAGTTTTGTTTCAAGCATGCAATGGAATTCTGATTAACTATTATATGATCCTCTCAAGAGAAAAACAAGGAAATTCCCTTGATGCATTCTTATTCAAATAATGAACATAAATTTCTCTATGTCATACCTGGGATGATGCATGGACTCAGTTTTTTAGACATTTTATATTTCATATTTTCTATAATCTCTCCAGTAGATAATTGGTAGACTGGAATAAGTTTTCAGAAAATGACACAAAATAAAGACTTAGTAGGCAGAGTACAGATCTCAACAGAGGTGAGTGGAAATATTTATGCCTTTCAATCTTTTTTTTTTTTAATTTTTAGATTAGACTTCACTGTTAAGAGGGTTCAGTACTGGGTATGTATGAGTTAGTTCTAATACTGGAAACCTTATCAAGATATGATAGTTGACCTTATCTATGATATGATTTTAAATGAAGGTTTTATTGGCCTCTTGCATAGTAAAATCTGTAATTTGACAAAATAGCTTCAATATTTGACTGATTATTTTACATGAATAACTTCATAGTTATGATAATGGTGTAAAAAATAAAGAGTTATCAGTGAATCTATTTTCTGAACCATAGTTGGAGATATTTCTAAAAAAAGGACTCTGGAATAGAGTTCAATTTTATAATATTATCTATATGAATTATTTCTAACAAGGGTATTCTCATGTGAAAAGCAAGGGAATCCTAACTACATTTTCTCAGTGTATTCATTTCAGTTAGAATGCTATATCAGTTGTAATAATGCTAAAATATGTAAAATTATGGCTATTTCTCAAATTATACTATTTGTTCAAGTGAAAGCACATTTAAATGGTATGATTTTTGACTTGCTAGTAGACACATGTAATCACCTAAAGAAGTTTTATATTAAAGGTAGAGCTTGAAATCAGAAATAAAGAACATTTTCTGTAATTTTGTAATGAGAATAAAAAGTGAGAGATACTATTTAATTCAAGTGGCTATTTGTGTGTTAGAAATAATTGTGGACTCAATAGCTTATTAGTTTGGTTGAAGTTCCTATCAAGAAATATGAAAAATGTTTCTTTATTAAATAGATCAGTAGAGATGTCTCCAAGAAAGTTTTAAAAAATTAATAATCCAATTTTAATATTATGATTATGTAGAAAAATGTGAATGTGTGACTTTTTTTAAAGATTATTTATGTATACAAGAACTTTGGTATAAGCCAGAAGTGCTGGAGATGAGAGGATTCACCAGAGACATAGCGGAGAACAGAACAGCAGACTGACTGAAATACACTGCTGAGGGGAGCAGTGGAAAAGACAGGAGAGGTCTCTGCGCCATATGTGTAGCTCCTTGGCTGGCTAGGATTTAACTCGTGCTGTAGTGGCTGGTAGTAGCTTGACAGGACTGTCTTTGACTCCTAGGGAGGCCCAGGTGTGACATGTTTTTTTGGTAAAAAACTAACAATTAGTCTGCCACGGTTTCATAGATGCTGACAGAGACTTAAGTCTCCTGGATCAGAAGTTAAGGATTATCACTCATAGTAGAACAAGCTTCACAAGCTTCACATTTTTACTGGTTCTCCTTGGCCCTATTTCAATGGAGATAATGCAGAGACAGGCCCAGTTGCACCCTGTTCACACAGTGAATTTAGTAAACCCCAGTGTTTTACATAGCAACTGATAGAAAACCTTTCCAAACTTTGTGCAGTTGGGAGACAGCATGTCTATTATTCAGTGGGACAAAATCTTCCCTATGGACTGGAAGTACCACTTCTGTTTCTCAAGGCTAGTGTTCCTAGACAAACATCTTCAAAAAGTCTAAGACAAAAGTTGTCATAAAACGTGGAAAAACAAAATGGAAAATTGTTCCTCTACAAAATATTATAGCTGGTTCTTAATATTCATGATTCAGTATTTGAGAATTCACCTACTTGTTAAAATTTATTTGTAGATTTAGAATCCTTAGTTGCAGCACTTATATGACATTTGAAGATCTGCTCAAGGCAGAGAAAAATTTACCTAATACTCAAGTCCTTAGTGAAGGCAAAACAAGGCAACTTATTGCCACCTTGTTCCAGCTTTTATACAGTGAACAAGAGTGTTTTCTGTAGTCTATTTGGTATCATGCTCATTACATTTTTATGATCTTTTTTGTGACTCCACTATTCAAAATTCCCTGTAGTGTTGAAGTCCTATCCCTAAGTATCCCTAAGTGCAAAACTTGGTGTGTCTTGTGGAGAAAACATATGTGATAAGCTTTTATCAGGCTTGGGTTGTAGTGCTGTTGGCCATTATTTAAATGTTGCAAATCAAATATATATATTAAGATCCCTTTAAACAGAAAAAGACATTTAAAAAGGTTATTTATAGAGGGCCTCCCTTGTGACTCAAGTGGTTAAACACAACACTATGAAGCTATCCAGAGCCTTTCTAGCACGAGTTCCATACCCGGCCGGCCAGGGAGCTACTCACACGGCACAGCAGACCTCTCCTGACTCGCCCACTGCTCCTCTCAGCAGTGTATTTCAGTCAGTCTGCCTATTCTGTTCCCCATTCTGTCTCTGATGAATCCTCTCATCCTGCACACCTCTGGCCTGTACCCCAGTTCTTCTATGCATAAATAAATCTTTTTAAAAACAAAAAAATAAAAAGGTTATTTATAGGTCTGTTGATGAAAATGTTGTTACCAGGACTTAAAGGGACCTGCCTCTATATTTCCCTTAAGAGCAATGATTAGTTTTCACTAATTTGCTGTATTTGGCAACTTTATGAATAATGAACGTTAACTCTCCAATCAGCCATAATGGGCACCAACATTTTTTCTACTCTTGTTCCCTTACAGCCCACCTCAACAAAACATTAAGAATGATTATTAAACTAAATGAAATAATGCTTCAGGTCTATTTAAAGTTATCCGATAACTTTCATAATCAGAATCAGTTATCTCAACGGTCTTTCTACATTAGGCTTCTGGGGCCTCTGACCTCAGTTTTTGTTTCTTGCACATTTTTATTTTTGCATAGAAGAACTGGGGTGTATGCCTAAGGTACAAGACTGAGAGGATTCACCAGAGACACAGTGGGGAGCAAAACAGGCAGATCTACTGAAATATACTGCTAAGGGGAGCAGAAGGTGAGACAGGAGATGTCTGCTGTGCTATATTTGGGTTAGTTTCCTGGGCAGGGATCCAACTAACTATGCCTTAGAGGTGATAGTGCTGAGACTTAACCCCTAGGCTGCCAGGGAGGCTCCCCTCCATGAATATTTTGGTCCACCAGTCTGACTTCCTTGCTAATTATAGAATGCTCCAAGCAGTTTCCGGTCTCAAGATTTCTGCAAGAATATTTCTTCTGTCCAAAAGTCCTCATTCCTTTCCATAAATCTAAATGGTTTATTTCCTCATCTGTTTTAGGTCTTTGCTAAAATGTTGCCTTCTTATTGAATGGCATCAATGTTCAACCTACTTAAAGTTGTTCTTCCCAACTTTGCTACCTCTAATCCACCATGCCTGCTCTGTTGTTCTCTGTATCATTACCACCATCTGGCATTAGCATAAATATTGTGCATATATTTGTTTATCTGCATCCTTTCCACAATGTGCGGGGATTATTGTCTGTTGAACCTAGAACAATGCCTGCCCTATTATAGATTTTTTAATAAATTCTTATTGAATAAATGAAATAATCTCTTGCCATTTTAAGTGACTTTATTTTTCAAAATGGTGAGAACATTTCTTTAAAACAGATAAATACCCACTGATAGAGGCAGAGCTAAAAATCTCACTCAGGCTTTCAGCTAGAAAACTAATTAGGAAGAGGCATCAGAGTGTTTTCGAGCTTGAAAAGTAAGAATGGCAAATCTCTTCATATTTTATATTGGCAGCAATGTTTTAGTAGCATGATAATTCACATTAGACTATCAAAATAACATGATTTTTTTGAAATCATACTTAATTTTAAAATTTAAATTTGTTTCAGCCTTCCTCAAAAAGGACTATTATTTCTTTGTCCAAGAGTATCATATCCAATAAATCCCTCATGAAGGAAAAAGAGTGTTTTTTCCTTAGAAAACAAAGCAATTAGATGCTAGCTAAACTGCCCACAAAAACATGAAGTGTTTCATTTAACTAACTGAGAACACGCAGCTTGTTTAATTCTTAAATAAAGAAGCAATCTTTATTAATGGAAGGCAGGTCCCTTACAAGCATGTTTCTCTCTTTACATAAACAGATATCCACAGAACCGACTGGGTTCAGCATGTTGCCATAGACAGGCACAAGTAAATGGAACAAATACCAGACAAATTTTGAAACAGATGGTGTGGTTTGTTGTTAACTCTAGTTCTGAATTTGACCATCAGGTAGCTTTCTCCTGATATTTTAATGCAAATTTCTCAGGCTTCTCTACTTGGGAGTGCAAATAAGGTGACACTATATAGAAGAATTTCAAATTCACTGACTAATATTCCAAAGAATATAAGATCCCTGACTTCCCTCCAATGTTTCACAGTTATTATACAGAATCCTTTGTAAGGACTAGTTTGGGTTCTCAAAAAGAATCCTTTCAAGATTTCTCATCTGCTAATGTCACCTAGAGACACTAAAGAGTAGCATTTTGCCTGACAAAACTCAACCATAAAAATACACATCCATCTCAAAGGGTAAGCTCTTGAACACCAAAGCAGAGACAATTTTCAAAGTTTATGATGAAAGGCTATAACTCAAGAACAACACATGGAAGAGAGGCATAGAGGAAGGTGTGGGGGGAAAGGTAGTTTCCAAACCTTCTCCAGGTGCTCCATTCTCCCCAGATCACAATTCATTCACCAACCCAGAAACCCTCCAATCCCTGACCTATTTAGGGTTTTTTTATGGCTGTTTCATTAAATAGACATTATTGATTAAATAAGTGGCCACTGACAATTGGCCAAACACCAGTCCCTTTTCCCCACGAGTAGGTCTGAGTGTTGGACTGGAAGTTCCCATTCTGCAATCAAACTTGGTTGGTTCGCCTCATGACCAGTCCCCATCCTCAGAAAGAGTCCAAAATTCACCTCCCTAGTACAACAATGACACTTTTATTCTCAACACTTAAGAAAAGTTGAGGGTTTTAGGCACTCTTTTTCAGGAACAGGGACAAAAACTATTATAAAACACAACATTACAGTAATTAAGATAGTTTTCTTATTATTCTTATAAATTACACTATTGTAGGATATATACATGCATAGTATAATCATTCTTATTATTTAATTCATATTTAGAAAATCTATTTCCTCAGTTTCTCTGATTCCTATATTTCAAAGGGACAATGAAAACTAATGTATCAGTGGAGTCACTTGAAATTTTTCTCTGTAAAAGTAGTTACATACCCACTGACTACCTCTGTGAAAAGATTTGAGAGCTTTCTTTGTTCTGTGATATGTGGATACTTCTTTATTATATATCACCTGATTTTCTAAAAACATTTCTGGAAAAATGAATGGGGATGGTTGCAGGTTAATGGCTAATAGTTTATATATACTGGTCAAGTATAGACTCTCTGACATGCAAACAGAAACCTGCATGAAGGAGAAAACCATGCAGCTATCTGGTAAAGAACATTCCAGACAGAGGCACTAGCAAGTGGAGCAGGCTAGCATCCACAAAGAAGAACACAGCAATAGGCACTGGTGGGAATTGAAATCAAAAGGTAGCCCTGGGCCAGATTATGTACAATGTTACAAGCCAATGTCAGGACTTTGCTTTGCATTTGAGTAAGAGGGAAAGATGCTAGAAAGTTTGAGTAGAAATCAGGTTATATAAATCAAGGTTTAAAAAGATCTAAGTTAATGTTTTGCTGTAAGCAAACTGCAGTGAACAAAGTGGAAGCTGGAGACCAGTTAGGAGGCTCATGACAAAGGATAATGAGTTGAACCAAATGGTTAGTACTGAAGGATGTATTAAAGGTTCTGATCTGGAGTAGGTACAACAGAGTTTGCTAACAGATTTGTTGTGGGTTTGAAAGAAATAGTCAAGCATGACTCTAAGGCTGTTGGTCTGAACAACTAGAAGAGTTATAATTTAATGAGATGGGAAAGCCCTAAGAACATGTTGGGTGAGTATATGAAAATCTGGCTCCCAAAAAGGGACCTTTGAGGATTTGGAATTCATTTGATTTGGGTTAGATCTGCCTTTGCTCTGTAGCTCATTAGATACATGATCTTTGGCACTAATTCAGTTCTTCAGATGTTCAATTCCTTATTGTATCATGAGGATAATAGACCCTAATGTGTGGGGTAAACATGTGAGGATTCAATAAAAGTACAGATATAAATTATCCAAAACACATTTTAATATAAACTGAAATGAAAGAAAAGCAGTATATATAAGTTATTACTTAGTGGTGAAAAATTAGTCTTCTTGAGATTTGATGTGAGGTTTCTTATAGAATTACAAGAATAATTTGTAAAAATATTCTAAGATTGTATTTTAATGATCTGAATTTTAATTAAATACTAAAGAAAGAAGATTCTCATCCCATATAATTCAGTTTCTCTGTTCATCACAGAAATTTTTCCTTTATTTTTAACTCCTTTTCTGACTTAGGTGCTGTCAGTTTAGGTGCTGTCACCTTAGGTGCTGTCACTTAGGTGCTGTCAGTTTTCTATGATCTTTCATAAATGTTTTAGTTGTTTCTCATCACTCGGCTGGAGAGTTAAAACATCAATCAGTCTGGTAGAGATTTTGTACAAACTTGTAAGTGCACCATTAGTTTTATTTTTTTAGAATGTAATGACTCATATCATTAAGCTGCCAGGATACTATTCTGATTTATGTGTCTTGTACTGTTCTCCAAAATTACAAATTTACACTGCTCTCCTTAAACATTTTGTTTACTCCTAAATAAATTATTATTGTATGTGGAATAAAGTCTGGAACTGAGTTTAAAAACTGAATAAATATTTCAATTCTCAGAACAGACTGACTCGATATATTTCCTCACATGAAATAGTTGGGTTTGATTCCGGCTCAGTCTCTTCATCTCCCACATCAAGTCCTGTCAAGTGCCAACATTTCCTAGAAATGAGTTTTCTCAAACTGGTCTTCACTATGTCCTTTTTCACTCATTCACCTTACATGCTGATGTGACACCCTTCAATTTCCATTAAAGTGGGGATTTTATATATATTTGTCCTCCATCTCACAAAGCTGATCACAGCAGAAAGTAGTTCTTCAATTCCAATATATTCCATCAGCTCAAAATCAAGTATTTGTTATTACACTTGACAACTAAATCATGTGTCAAACTGGTATCTTTAAAAGTGAGTATTGATAAATCTAGATACTTTGAGTTTCTCATTCTTTAATTTGCTTGAATGTACTTCATTTTGGTATCTCTTTGGGCTTTCCAACTTCATTTACCATGATGGCCATATCTATTCTATCTTCCATTCCTCTTCTGGGGTACATTCATTGTTTCAAAGAAATCCCTAAACTTACATGTTTATTACTATTTTCTTCCCGTGATATCTCTAATCCTTAACCACAGGAAATGTTACTCGATATCTTAGTCACAGTTTTAATACTTTTTCATCCTTGAATTCTGAACTTTAATGTTGTCTTGGAGCTTGAATATGAAGATATAAAGTGGAGAACAGCATTTCCATGTATGACCTGTATGTCACATCCAGCCTGTCACTGAGAAGCTAACTGCCAATCATACTTTGTTGACTGTCCAGAAAGTCCTTGATGCCCTTTCTCATGTATACAGGAAGGAATTACTGTAATACCCAGGACTTTGGGCTGTGGAAAGAATGTGATATCACAGTCTATCCAAATATCCAACAACAATGTGATCATCTATGTAGGATGTGGTGAAAAAGGAAATGAGATGTCTAAAGACCTTTGAGACTTCCCAGAGTTCATGATGGAAGTTGTTGGTAAGGTAAAGTCAATTTTCTAGAGCACAGCTTTTGTAGCCAATACCTCAAATATATGTGTTGCTGGTAGAGAAGCCTCTATTTGTATTGGAATTGCACTGTCAGAATATTTCCATGGTATAGGTTATCATGTCAATATGATGGCTGCCCCTACTTTTGATGGGCTGAGTCTCTTAGAGAAATCTTTTGTATCTTAGCTAAAATGCCTGCAGATAATGGATATCCTGCATATCTTGGTGCCTGTCTGGCCTCTTTCTGTGAGTGGACAGCATGGTGAAATGTCTTAGAAATCCTGAAAATAAACTATAGGAGCAGTTTCTTCACCTGTTGGTGATTTTCTGACCAATTACTTCTGCCACTCTTGGCTTTTTCAGGTGTTCTGGGGCTTTAATAAGATACTTGCTCACCATAAGCATTTCCCCTTTGTCAGCTGGCTAATCAGCTACAGCAAGTATATCCATACCTCGGGCAAGTGCTATGACAAACACTTTACCAGATTTGCTTCTCTAAGGATGAAAGCCAAAAGCCAAAGAGATTCTGCAGGAAGAAATAGAAAGAAATTAGAAAGAGGGCCTCCCCAGCCGCGCAGCGGTTGAGCGCTGGGTTGCGAAGCTGCCCGCAGCCTCTGCAACGCCGGTTCAATCCCCGGCCACCGGGCGAGGGTCCCATATGGTACGCAGACCTCTCCTGCCGCCCACTGCTCCCCTCAGAAGTGTACTTCATCAGTCTGCCTGTTCTGCTCCCAGCTCTGGCTCTGGTGAATTCTCTCACCCTCCCGCGCTTCTGACTGTACCCAGTGCTTATATAAATAAATAATCTTAAAAAAAAAAATTAGAAAGAAAGAAGAAATTAGAAGTGGAAAGAAAAACTGAAAGAAATTGTACAGTTTGTGGGGAAAACTTCACTAGCAGGAACAGATAAAATCACTCTGGAGGTAGCAAAATGTATCAAAGATGACTTCATGTAACAAAATGGATATATTCCTTATGACAGGTTCTGTATATTTTACAAGACGTGGGAATGCTCTCCAACATGATTTTATTTTATGATATGGCCCAGAGAACTGTTGGAACCACTGCCCAGAGTGACAATAAAATCACACGATCCATTATTCCTGAGTGCATAGGGACGATCCTCTATACACTTCCCTCCGTGAAATTCAAGGATCCAGTGAAATATGGTAAGGCTAAGATCAAGGTTGACTATGCACAACTTCTTAAAGATGTGAAGAATGCATTCCATGGCCTTGAAGATCAGAACTGTGATTTCTTTCCTTCTTTTCCTTAACAAGTTCCTATGCATACATTTTCCTAAATTTCTCATCTCAAACTCTTGGCTTCTTTATTGTGCAGCTTTGAAATTGCTATGTATGTTATAATTTCTTTCCCTATTTATTTGATGACTCTTATATTAAACAAATATTCTTTTCTACAAGTGTTTGAAGGGCCTCCCTGATGCTTTATCCAAAGTGATAAATGTAGTAAATACAAGTATAAATGGTAAACTTGTATGTAGGGTGTCATTCCTCTTTGTCCTAGGTTTGCCCATTCCTCATCACCATTAAATCATAAACAGGACTATTGCATGCACTTGCTTTGCATGAGATTTAGAATGAAAGGCCAGATTTCGTTACATGTTTTTTAAGTGTTTTGTAAAATGACTCACTATCTATAAGATAAGGTCATTTGCAGCTTAAAATTTTACTATGTAGCTATTTTGCAGGAAATAATTTTTTAAACATGAGTGTTCATGCATTATTCCCCCAGTATAAATCATGAATATTTATGGAAAACTATTGGGAACTATACTATTTTCAAACCAGGCTTTTGTGGGGCTCAGCATGATAGATGAATCAATACCCTCTGAAAAGTGAAAAAAGAATCAGGTGATCAAACTTAAATTTACAGCATCTTGTTAAAGCATATTTTATTTCATTCAGAAACATTTTGTGTCAAAGATATTATTCTACTATATTATTTGGGAATTATTTTTAAATTTTATTTAAAACAAACATCAAAAGCACACCCTCTTTCTTTTCCTCAAACGTCTTAGAAGCCTAAACTTCTCAGAGTCATGTGGCGGTGGCATTGACAGTTATATGTCACCAAGAAGATATTTAGCAGTGATTAAAGACTGTTTGTATCTTTAAAGACCAGTGAGGTTGTAGCAATTCTTAGCTCCAGAGAGACATTATGTTTTTTACAAGATAATGACATGTCACATATTTGCATGTTCTTTGCTGAATTTTTGGACAACTGCTTTACTAATCATAGAAAATAGCACATTCATGTAGTAGTTTTTTTATTCATTGGCTCAAAGAATTTCTCAGAATATCTATAGTCTTAGCAACGTTAGAGTTTCTATTCTGTTTTCAAGAAGGGAATAAATCTTGCACTTGCTAATAATAAAATCTGGGTACTATGGGAGGAAATATCATGCTTCCTTAAGTATATGTTTTAAAATAATATCTTTCCAAAAAAATTCTGTTTTTAAAAAGGCACACTGCACAACAGCTTTGAGAACAACAGATTCCCAGTAACTCTTTCTGACCAGTAGTGCTCCCTCCTGGCGAAGAGGAAAGAGTATGTAAACATGTATAATGATCTCAAATATCCAAATGTAGTAGCATAAGTAGAGTATTTATTTTATGCCTCAAATATGTAGTTATTTAAATTTTTAGGTAATGTGTTTCTTTTAGTCTGTTATGGTCAATCAGTATAGTAAAAGTATTTCACCATCTGTTAAATATGCAGTCAGTAGATAATTCAATTGTAGCTTGTTTAAACCTTTGCAGATTGCATGTTCTTATAAGTTTTCAGAATATTGAAAGATGAGAATTATGCAGTGATTTGTTGTGATGTGGACTTGCTTTAATCTGTTTGCTTGCAGTGTGGTTTCCTACCCAGAAACCCTAGAACCAATGGAAATTAGAAGAATTTCAAAAGCTTTCTATTCCTACCTTAATCCCGCCAGCAAAGTAGGATTGTTTTAGTAATGAATGATGATAAAGAAAGTTTAATCAAGTTTGGCTTTTGTTCTGAATTTGCTTTGTACATTCTTATTCCTTTTTTTATTATTTAAATATTTTATTTTATATAATTCTTACATCTGTTTTCATCTTTGCATAATGTATGCATTTTCATTTTGATTATATTCCCCATACAATTGCACCCCCCCCCCTTATTTTGACTCTAGTCCTTCCTTTTCCCACCCCCGCCCCCGTAGTGTGTCTCTGGTTTATAGTTGCTTATTGATTTTGATTTTTACTTTGTATTAATTAGTCTTTTTCCTGGTCTCTTATTTAATTTTTCTACATCCCTGCTATGAATGAGACCATCCAGTGTTTTTCTTTTTCTTTCTGACTTATTTCGCTGAGCATGATCCCTTCTAGCTCCATCCATGTTGCTGCAAACTGCATGTGTTTATCTTATTTGATTGCTGAGTAATATTCCGTTATGTGTATGTACCACATCTTCTTGATCCAGTCATCTATTTTTGGGCATTTGGATTGTTTCCATAGCTTAGCTATTGTAAATAGTGCTGCTATAAACATAGGGATGTGGGTGCCCTTTGAAATTAATGTTTCTTTGTCATTTGAGTAAATACCTAGGAGTGGAATTGCTGGATCATATGGAAGCTCTATGTTTAGTAGGTCAAGAAATCTCCACACATCTCTCCTTAGTGGTTGGAATGGAGGCAACACACTCCCAGATTTCAAACTATACTACAAAGCCATAATCATCAAAACTGCATTGTATTAGAAGAAGAACAGACAAACAGACCAATGGAATCAAATAGAAAATCCAGAAATAAACCCACAGATTTATGGTCAACTAATATTTGACAAAGGAGCAAAGAATATGCACTGGAGCAAAGAAAGTTTGTTCAATAAATGGTGCTGGGAAAACTGAGTCGCTACATGCAAAAGAATGAAGCTTGACCACTACCTCACACCATGCACAAAAATGAACTCAAAATGGATTAAAGAACTAGACATAAGACCTGAAACCATAAAATACATAGAAGAAAATATAGGCAAAACACTACATGACATGCACATCAAAGACATCTTTACAGACACATCACCCAAAGCAGTGATAGTGAAGGCAAAGATAAACAGCTGGAACTATATCACATTCTCATTCCTTTTTAAGAATGTTGATATCTGAGTGTGAAGTTGCTACAGAATCTATGCTCAGATATTCATCATAAATGGCTCTTTCATGTATATGTTGTTGAGTTTCAGACTTGTCAATGATCATTTTTTTTGGTGAGAATTGTTCAATTTACAACAATCTTTTGAAAAATTTATGTAGTTCAACATTTATTGTGTCTGGTCTTAGTGGAGCCAGTTAAATAAGTTCAATATTTATTTTTTTCCAGTGTTAAATTTCACAACATTGCACATTTGGGAATTTTCCTTCCATCCTGAGAAATAATAGAAGAGACTGTATATATTGCCTCATATCTTTGAGATTTCACTATCTTTATGTTAAAAGTTGTGTATAATTGTTAAAATCTATGAAAGATTAAAAAGTAGATTTAAATTAAAATAAACAATGTATTATCCATGTCTACATATACAAGTATATGCATATATTCAGGTGATATTTGAGCATCTAAAAAGTTTCAGAGGAAGATGGGACTTGGAGTTGGGCCAGTTGAAGACTCTAATAAATATTTCAAGCATATAGGATAGTGCCTTGTATTTGGAAGACACTCAACAGCTACTTTTTGAATTAATTATATGTTGGCAGCTAAAATGTAAGTTCAGAACACATCAGCAGGGCATGCTGGTGAGGCATTTTAAGAGCACTATCATGTTAATATAGGTATCTTGCCTTCTAGTAGACTGTGACATTTAGTCAAACATTTCCTCACTTGAGGACTCTTGGAGTTCTCACATATATAAGATGATGAAAAGAATAAGAACAAATAGTTTCCCAGATGATTAAGGTGGTTTCCTAATAGCAGGTTCCAAAATCTATCTAAGAAAAAAAAAAAAACTACCTCTACCAAAGTGAAATTACATACATTGTGCAAAAATGAAAAATGAGGTAAGAATTATATAAAATACAATATTAAAAAAACTACCTTTGAAAATGTAACTACAATATTAATGTAAGAAAGAAGGAAAGAAATTAAACCATTATAAGATTATGTTTAATTATTAGAGCTCTTCTTCAAATAATTATCAAATTTCAAGTTGGTATCCGATGCTCTAATTTAGTTTGTAATGAAATTTAAACTTTCATTTGTTAGTCAGTAATTTACTTATTAATTGAACAAACATCTATCAAAAACATTATATGACGGGATCTTTCTTGGAACCAGAGATCCAAAGACACATTAGCTGACTGTTGACTCCAATTAACTTTTCCAATTCAGTATATAATGGTGAGAGTTAAGTGATATGTGCGTAAGATTTCAGAGAACATTTACATCAGACTGAGGAGCAAAGGGAGAGTTTCCTGACAGAAACTTAATTTTAAAAAACAGAAACAAGCTAACATGGCTTAATTATTAGTCATAGAACCATCTGACCAAACATACTCTGACTCCCAATATAACTGTTAGATTTTCTTAAAAAAAAAAAAAAAAAAGCTGTGCTCTTGGTGGCCTTAATGATAACCAGAAGGTACCACCTACGGAGAAGTCTTACCTCTATCCCCTTTGAAGATTCATAATTCTAACATAAAGTATCTTTTATGGGCCTAAATGTCAAAAGAGAAATGTGCTAAATTGAATTTCACAGAAAGAACTGGCTTTAATGGTCAAAAGTACTAGGTTAAAACATCCTGTCTGTCACCAAGGTGCTCTGAAAATAATTCACTGCTACTTCTAATTCCTGAAAACTATTACCAGGGTTTGTGTAACATACTGATTAATTTTAGACAAAATATCTACAAAGTAGTATTCTCATATAACTATCATATAGCTTTTATTCTTTAACAAAGATGAGTTCAAGGTACTGTGTTGATTGAGCCATTTAGCCATCGGTTTTTTTTGTTTGTTTGTTTGTTTAAATTCTCCAAATGAAATAAGATTTAATGTAATTCAGTGTAGAACAAACCCGGTGCTTTGAGATATACTCCAAATATTTCTCACTGTTTCTTTTCATGATATCAAATGTAGAATACATTGCCTTTCACCTTTAAAATCTTTCCTCAAATTTTGGGCACTTAAAAATTAACAGTTTTCTCTTTATCCTTCTACAGAGACACAATGAATGGTTATGTGTTAGGTGTGACCAGGCATAGGTTCATAATGTTTTAGTTTTCTGCCACCATCAGGTAATGTTTTATAATTTTCCATATAACTAAAGTTCTCCCACCAAACTTTGCCCACCTCTCTGCCTTTATAAACTGAATATTTCAATCTGGAATGATCATTTTGCAAATGTATTCTTTTTTAATTTTATACATTTTTTACATCATTTTTCATTTTTGCACAATGGATGCATTTTCATTTTGGTTATAGTCCCCGTACAATTCCCACCCCCCTTTTTTTGATCCTACTCCCTCCTCCCCCATTCTCACCCCTGTAATGTGTCTCTGGTTTATTATAATTAGGTTTTTTCCTGGTAGCTTACTTAGGTTTTCTAAATTCCTGGTATGAGTGAGACCATACAGTATTTTTCTTTTTCTTTCTGACTTATTTCACTGTGTTTTAATATTGTAATATCACTGGTCTCATAATTATTTTCTCTTGTACAAAATGACTTTGGGTTCTAGTGTCGATTTTCATATTGCTTCTTCTTTTTGCTATCAAACTATTTGCCAAATTATTTTATAATTTGTACTACCACCTCTCATTTCAGTGCTACCTTTTATAATATGCTATTTTAACTACAATTTGCTTCAACAAATATTAGCTGAGCATATGCTGTTCTAAGTGCTAGAAATAACAAGATAAATAATACATGATCTCAGTTTTAAAGAACGGCCAGGCAAGAAGTAAAGATATAAAAAAAGTAATTATAATCGGGTTTGCTAATTGCAATGAATAGGATTTTATTGTATGGACAAAGTGGTTTGCTTCCCCTTGGCTTTGCCAGTGTGGGTGATGAACTGAAAGACTCACTGTCAGTGGATCTGGAAGAATTCAAAGTAAAATTGCAGTGGATCTTAAATGATGCATGGGAGTGCATCTCCTATGGGAAAAAAAAAGATTTATGCTATAAAATATAAAATAATTTCTTAAATTATCTAAAATAAGAAACTATTCTTAGTAAATCCAAGGACATTGTTCTAGTATATGAGCTTTATTTGTGACATATGTTTTAACAATTTAGTGTGTTATTTTGTTAATTTTTGTTTTTATAGCAAGTACAAAATGATTTAGAGTGCCCAATGAGTTATATACCAGTGAGTGGAATGTTAAGGCATTTACTGTGAAAGTTATTTTATATGTAAAATCATGTTAAATTTTTTTGTATTACATCATGTTTTATTTATACTACCATTCTTTTATTAGTTAATACTTTCTAATGAAAAAAATTCAAAAATATCAGCCTCAGAGTTAATGTGGGATCAAGTTACTAAATATGCTTTTGCTTTGCATTTCCCTGATTACAAGTGATGTTGAACATTTTTTCATATGCCTGTTGGCCATTTGCATTTCCTCTTCAGAGAAGTTTCTTTTTAGCTCTTCTGCCCATTTTTTGACTGGGTTATTTTCTTTGTTATTGTTGAGTCTCATCAGCTCTTTGCAGATTTTTGTGATCAGTCCTTATGAGAATGGCACATATTAAAAAAACTAGCAAGAGAAAAAGGAACTCTCCTGCACTGTTGGTGGGAGTGCAAACTGGTCCAACCACGATGGAGAGCTATGTGGAGATTTCTTGACCTACTAAACATAGAGCTTCCATATGATCCAGCAATTCCACTCCTAGGTATTTACCCAAAGGACACAGAAACATCCATTCCAAAGAGCACCTGAACCCCTATGTTTATAGCAGCATTGTTTACAATAGCTAAGCTTTGGAAACAGCCCAAATGCCCAAAAATAGATGACTGGATCAAGAAGATGTGGTACATATATACCATGGAATATTACTCAGCATTCAAAAAAGATAAACACATGCAATTTGCAGCAACATGGATGGCACTGGAAGGGATCATGCTCAGTGAAATAAGCCAAAAAGAAAAAGAAAAATACCAGATGGTCTCACTCATAGCAGGAATCTAGAAAACTTAAATAAGGGACCAGGAAAATGAATAGCTATAAGAAAGTGAAAATCAAAATCAACAAAAAACTATGAACCAGAGACACTTTTTGGGGGGTGGGGGGCGGGAGGGGAGGGATTTGGGTCAGAATGGGGGGGTTGCAATTGTATGGGGAATATAAAAATAAAATTTATTATAAAAATAAATAAATAAATATGCTTTTGCATTGAGAAAATTTGATTCTATCACAGATGGAAGCAAATATAGTTGCTTATTATCATACATAAAAAAATATGTCCCTGAGTATTAGTCAACTTACCAAAAATTTCTGATGGCAAATATATATACATCATTTTTCTGTATTTAAAAGTATGTTCTTAGCTTAATCCACAGTAAAATAAATATTGTTTGTTTTGTTGCTAGCATCATTATCCCAAAATTAACAATGCAAGAAAATAAATATAAAAAACTTAAAAAATTTAAAAAATAACATGACACCAGATTTATTTTGGAACCCTGCTTAAACTTGTACGTGTTTTGAAAAAAAAATGATATACATGAAATTAACATTACATTAGTAAAGTACAAAAATAATGGTAATTATAATAATACAGTCCTTGAACTTGCTGAATTTCAGTTTAATCTCAAAGTTAGGTGTTTGATTTTTACTTTAACCATTCCCTTGCATAATATTCATATAACATTCTCTTCCAGTTATATCTTTTATTTTATCTAATAATTTTCAATGGGATGGGTAGAGAAGGTACAGGTTATTTTCTCCAGGTAGTTTGCATGGTTTGAAAAAGTGTTCCTCAGGCCTCCCCTGGTGGCGCAGCTCTTGAGCGCTGGTCTGCGAAGCTGCCCGCAGCCTCTGCAGGGCGGGTTCCATCCCTGGCGATGGTCCCACATGGCATGCAGACCTGTCCTGCCACACCCACTGCTCCCCTCAGCATTGTATTTTGTCAGTCTGCCTATTCTGTTCCCTGCTCTGGTTCTGATGAAATCTCTCACCCTCCCGCGCTTCTGACTATACCCAGTGCTTGTATAAATAAATAAATAAATCTTAAAAAAAGAAAAAAAAAAAAAACAAGAAAAAGTCTTCCTCAATTTTTCTATTACTCCACATTTCTTCCACTAGTCCGAAAAGTTCATAAATCTAAAGATAATTTGGGGCTGGAAATTTTTCAGAGTGCTAGTTTCTAATTGGTTATTTCGACTGCAAATCCCAGTGATATATGTGAGAACTAATTCCCAGTACTGTAGCTTCATGAACTCTCCAGTATATATTATATGCAAATGTGACCTTAGTGATTAGAATTATATCACGTTTCCACATATAAACCTATAAAGTTTGTTTAAAATAATAACTTTTCACCTTTATAGCAGTTATAAGACATTCTTCTCTTGTGCTAATTAGTTATGGAACACTTATTTATTGGAGCCAATGATGATATGGTTTGGTACTTCTCAGCACTAATATCTCATATTATCAGAGGACCATTTCTTGATCTTGAAGCAGAATTTAAGGAAACTGAGATCCTGCAGTGAATTCATGTCTCTTAGGATAAAATTGTTTCCTTTCCAACAACAAATACCCAAGGTAGAGCAACAAAAGTTATGTTGTTTCTAACATACCGATAAAGAGAATAAGTAACTCTTAATAGTGACCAAACTGCTGTAGTCACCAAAAACTATTTTTCCCTCATGGAAAAACCCTGGCCTACAAAACCTAACTTCATGACCTAGCAAAAACAAAACTATAAACATCTAGGAGTATGCTTGTTTAATTAAGGGCTACAATGATATTTTCACATGAATTCTAGAGTACAGTCAAGTCTGCCCCAAGAGGTACATGAAGGTTGAAATGTTGGTCAGGGTTGTCCACAAAATTAGAACTGATAGAATGTGTATAGTGTTATATATATGTACCAAAACTTTGTTTGCCTGCTCATTCAGAGGGGTAAGAAACATCCCCAAATAGATGATTGATAGATAACAAATAGATAAGATAGATAGATAGATAGATAGATAGATAGATAGATAGATAGATAGATAGATAGATAGACAGATAGAAAGTGATGCTAAGGACTTTCACACTGAGAAATAGCACTTCCCTTCCTGTGGATTTCAGGAACTCTCTAGACTGAGAGTTCAGAATTCACATTCTGTGTGCCAGCCCTCCAAGTTTTGACAAGAAGTTCCTTACCTTCATCCTTTTGGTGTCAATTGAATGGCACAGTTGTATTATTGTAATATGGATGCTCCCAATAATTTCTTTAAAAAAAAATGTATTTATGCATACAAGGGCTGGGGTACAGGCCAGGGATGCAGGGGGTGAAAGGACTCACCAGAGACAGAATGGGGAACAGAACAGGCAGACTGACTGAAACACACTGCTAAGGGGAGCAGCAGGCAGGACAGGAGAGGTCTGCTTCACCATGTGGGTTGCTCCCTGGCTGACTGGGGGTTGAACTCATGCTGCAGAGGCTGTGATTGCTTCATAGTGTGGTGTTTAACCCCTTGTGCCACCAGGGAGCCCTTCTATAATTATTTTTTTTTTCAAAGATTTATTTATTTTTATACAAGAGCTGGGGTACAGGCCAGAGGCATGGAAGGGTGAAAGGATTCACCAAGACAGAGCGGGGAGCAGAACTGGCCAATGACAGAAATACACAGGAGAGGTCTGCCACGCCTGTGGGAGTCTCCCCAGCTGGGATCGAACCCTCACTGCAGAGGCTGCGGACAGCTTCACAGCATGGTGCTCAACCCGCTGCGCCACTGGGGAGGCCCGTCTCCCAAAAATTTCTTAATGTGGTAATATGCATTTCCCTTGATTTGTGAGTGAAATATTATTGTTTCATGGAAATTAGCACTTCAGAGATCCCAAGCCTGATTCCCACTGTGTTTTGGTGTGGCAGACACCACTGTGAGTAGACTAGGATTCTGAAGTCCTCTATATTGGGCAGAGTTTAGGCTCAAACTGTGGACATAGAAAATTTGGTATCAACAGAAGGGTTTTCCCTTAACCAGACCATCTAAGGAAGTTAAAAATAGGTGTTATCTGAAAGACTCATTCTGTGCCATTTTATGGATACAAAATCTTCCAACAGGAGCTCTACGTTGACTACATGGTATTGAGGCCTATTGCAAATATGGACAGCCTCTGCCCAGGGTATTAAAGTGGAAAGAATACCTGGGTGTGAATTCTGCCAATGCTTTTTTTTTTTTTTTTTAAGATTTATTTATTTATTTAATACAGGCAGTATACAGTCAGAAGCGCAGGAGGGTGAGAGAATTCACCAGAGCCAGAGAGGGGAACAGAACAGGCAGACTGACGAAGTACACTGCTGAGGGGAGCAGTGGGCACGACAGGAGAGATCTGTGCGCCATATGGGACCCTTGCCTGCAGCCGGGGATCGAACTGGCGCTACGGAGGTTGAGGGCAGCTTCATAGCCCAGTGCTCAACTGCTGCGCCACCAGGGAGACCCTATCAATGCTTTTTAGTAACCATGGGTCCTCAGGTACAAAATCAAACATCATTTAACCTCTCTAAAATTTTGTTAACCCATCTTTAAACTTACAGTTACAATTCCTATCTACTTCTCAGATGTTTGTTAAAGTTTTACAAAAATTGCAAACATGAAAACTAAATGTAAATAAAAATATTATATATACTAGCTTTATTAAAATGTATCAGAATAATGCTACTCGTGTGTCCTGCAAAAATTACCCCCTCCTTTGCCCCTGCTTTTTCAAGTCACCTTTCTGGTCATTTTTTTGCAACTCTTCCTCCCACCATTTAAGGAATTTGCAATATGCAGGGTGCATGTCAAAGGGAACACATACAGTCCTTCTGCACCATATATCAGACATCTAGACACCACAATCCTCCACCTGAATTGTCCGGATTCCATATTCTGGAACATTTGTCTGACATCCATTCTTGGAGGGGAAACCATACTACTGTTGCAGCTCCCTGGTCAAGGGTGGCTGAGGACAGTCATCTGAGGAGACACAGATGAAGCGGATATGCACCTGGCATGTCCACAAAGGGAATATTGACAAAGCCCCTGTGGTGCAAGAAAGAGCTAGATTCAGAAAGAGAAAGGAGTCCTGCAGCTATAAATGAATAATATACATTTAAAATATGATGATGATTTATAACTTTAAGTATTTAGAAATGGAGTCTGCCAGACTCTGTTTCTACTTTTGCCTCAGGCTACATAAAATGTTTCACAGTTGCCTCCATAAATCATTCTGTGGATTTACAATGTCTTCTCACAATTTTTATTTACTAATTTTAGGATTAATTGTTGTTAAATATTTTACCCTGGAGAAGAAAATACACAACTATATATTGAAATCTTATTTGAATTCTTTGGTCTGACAAAATCCTTATCTTTTCTCCATTATTATACATCACAGGCTGTGCACTTGCTACATTGAAGCTAGCTAATTAATTTGTAGAAATTCTGTATTTTATACTGAGAGTGTTGCTTGATAGATACAGCCCTCTCTCACATAAACTTGAAACATAAAAATTTATAAGCTTTTTTCCTTCAGTAGCTAAATATACCTCCCATTTTAAAAATATTGAATGAAAAAGAGTGGTAAGAATATTATATAGTTAGCATTTTATACTTTTAAATTAGCCATGTACTGGGTCTCTAATGATTTTGTGTATTATCTCTAAACAGTATAGGCTACTATTTATCAACAGAATAAAATAACACTAGTTAAGCTACTTTCAACTTTAATGAGAAATGTGAAGAGAATGAAGTATACCACACATTGGCATTTATTTGTACAACTGGCAGTTTGACAAGTAGCACCAAGTCCATCTAAATATATATGTCAGATAGACTAACAACATGAGATATGAAACAGGAGGTATCTCAGCTAATTAGTTTCTTTCACTAACCTGAGACTATCACTTTTATTCTCCAGGGCTTCTTAACATCAGAAGTTCTTTATATTCTATGAACACCCAAAGAAAGTAGAAAACCTAATATAAATATTTTATGCTAGAAAGAAAATTATTTTAGCTATTCATCTGACTAAAAATAATGTCTAAAAACTTAAATACCTTTTGATTTCAATACAAAAGAGGCTCAAAAAA
This sequence comes from Talpa europaea, assembly GCF_964194135.1. Lineage (NCBI taxonomy): Eukaryota > Metazoa > Chordata > Mammalia > Eulipotyphla > Talpidae > Talpa > Talpa europaea. The sequence goes on along the minus strand of NC_140071.1, from coordinate 83,829,233 downwards.
TCAGTTATCACCATTTCATACATTTCACAGTCTTTTTGTTCCAATATTGTGCTTTCATATCTATTTTCTTAATTTTTGCTTCAAAAGACTCTGCTACATGTTAAATAACACATAACAAAAACATCTCATAGTCACCTTTTTTTTTTTTTTTATAGAGGCATGTTTATTTATTTATTTGTTTGTTTGGTTGGTTGGTTGGTTTTTATACATGCACTGGGTACAGTCAGAAGCGCAGGAGGGTGAGAGAATTCACCAGAGCCAGAGCCGGGAGCAGAGCAGGCAGAAGGACCGAAGTATACTGCTGAGGGGAGCAGCGGGCGGCAGGAGAGGTCTGCGCGCCATGTGGGACCCTCCTCCGGTGGCCGGGGAGCAGCCGGGGATTGAACCGGCGCCGCAGAGGCTGCAGGCAGCTTCGCAACCCAGCGCTCAACCGCTGCACCACCGGGGAGGCCCATCCTTAATGCTTTTATTAAGATGCTCTTATTTGCTGACTGTGGAATTAAGGCTACAAAATGGGGAGGAAATAAAACAGTGAGAGTGAGCACAGTGGACTTGCCAGATAGGCCAAGATGATGGAGCCAAGATTGATACTCAGGCCATGGATGCAGCATTTGCACACTAACCACTGTGTTCCATTTCTCAGGTGGAATGAAATTTTAGATGAGAAGGGGTGGAAGACAGGGGATGATGTATTCCTCCAACTTAATATTAAACATATTCCCTAAATTTCTAAGTATTTTATGTTTGTTCATGAAATATGTGTTTTTATTCAAGGTTAAATTGCACAGTAAAAATAGTATTGAGCAAGTAATAATAATGGTTTCTTTGTTCTACCCCAAAGCATTTCCTAACCAGAGGTTAAAAACACTTTTCATCCATCACTGAAAAATTGCTCCTTTCACCTGAATAATGCCAATGTTTATTAACACCTAATAGCTGCAAATAGGACAGTATTTTGAAATTCAAGAGTAATTTGAAGTAATTAGAATATGAGAAGAGTTACCATATTTCAAAATATATTGTTCAGCACTTACACATCATAGTTTATCCATGCTGAATGCTGCTAATGCCAGAACAGTGCAGTAGACCAATGGAATGTCTTTTCTTTTTTACTGCTTTATTTTATTTGTGAGTGTGTGTATGTGTGTGGGTGTCTGGGTGTGTGTGGGGGTGTAGAATAACTGGTATGCAGAGGTGTGGGGGAAAGAGAGGATTCCTCAGACACATAATGGGGTGCAGAACAGGCAGATCTACCTAAATACACTGCTAAGGGGAGCAGTAGGTGAGACAGCAGAGGTTTGCTGCACCAACTGGGTTATCTCCCTGGCCAGGGATCAAACTCAGGCCATAATCTATTTGCACAGTGTGCAATAGTTTTTTTTTTTTTTTTTAAGGATTTATTTATTTATTTATGCAAGCACTGTGTACAGGCAGAAGCACGGGAGGGTGAGAGAATTCACCAGAGCCAGAGCGGAGAACAGAACAGGCAGATTGACAAAATACACTGCTGAGGGGAGCAGCAGTCACGGCAGGAGAGGTCTGTCATGCCATGTGGGACCCTCGCCAGCAGCGGGGGATCAAACAGGTGCTGTAGAGGCTGCAGGCAGCTTCACAGCCCAGCACTCAACCGCTGTGTCACCAGGGGAGGCCCTCATATATTTTTGAAGCCATTTCACTTGGTGCATAAATGTTGATGATTATCACATCTTCCTATGTATTAATCTCATAATCATTATATAATGTCTACCTCTATCTCTTGTTACATTTTGTTGTTGTTGTTGTTGTTAGAAGTTTATTTTATCTGATGTAAATATGGCTGTTCCGATCTTTTTTTGGATCCAGTTTGCTTGTTCCCAGCCATTTACTTAGAACCCAGTCCATCTTTGAAGCTGAGATGGGTCTCTTGGAGACAGAATTTTGCATTTTATTTTCTCATACGACTAGCCATTTCATGCATTTTGGTTGATAAGTTCATTCTATTAACATATTGGATGATTGATATATGAAGATTTGCTACTGTGATTTTGTCTTTAGTATCCTGGTTGTATTTCCTTTGTCAACTTTTATTTATTTATTTATTTTTGGTTGATTTTCTTTTCTTTGATTTAAACAGGAAAACTTCTTTCTATGTTTCTGATAGGGGATTTCTGGTATTTCCAAATTATATTTTCTTTTTGTCCAGAAATCCTTTATTTCTCCATAATAAATGAAAGAGAAATTTGCAAAATATAGTATTCGTAGTTGGCAGATCTTATCTGTTTAATATGTCATTCCATTATTGACTTGCTGGTATTCTTTCTACTGAGAAGTCTGATGGTAAGGCCTGATGCCTGATGGTAATGCCTTTATAAGTTACCTCTTTTACCCCTCCACCACCTTAAATACTCTTCGTCTTTAACTCTTTGTTATTTCACTACCACGTGTCTTTGTGTAGGCCTCAATGCATTTGTTTAACAAGGTTCTCTGTTCTCTGTGAGCTATCACTGAAGTTCTTCAAGTCAGTACCAATCTTAAGGGATAAGTGAGGAGGAGTGCAGTCAAGCACACTGTTTTCCTTTTTGTTTTTTACTGCAGACCCAGACTGTGGGACATCCTCAGCCCCACTCTGTGTGTTTCCTCAGTCAATAGCTATCATTTCACACCATTTAATTCTTTTCTACGGAGAGTTTCTGCTGAGCTGGCAAACACTATCCCATCCCAGCAATAGCCTCCTGACATTTCTTTCCCTCTATTTTCTGTTCAGTGACAAGTGACTTTTTTCTCTGTCTGCATGGATCTCCAATGTCCAGTTTCACCACAAACTATCTGACTCACTGTGTATAATGTCCCTCTGTTTAACTGTTGGATGGTCATCTTATGAGTGAAGCAGGAATTTCCTCTGTCATCACCTTTGTCCATCTTTGCCACTGCAAGTTTAAAAATGTATAGAAAAATCAGAGCGATAAAGCCAATGACCCTATACCCTATCACTTAAAGATAATTGATAAAATTTGAATTTAGTTCACTGTAGACTGTGTGAATGTTTTATATATTTAATTTTAACTCCATATGTAATTTTATATCTTGCTTTTCTCTTAGTACAACATATACATATTTAATTTTATATATAGTTTTGCATTTTAAAGTTTATATACCAGTTTACACAGTTATAGTATCAACCTTTATGTAGGCATTCCACTTTTGGACTATATTAAAACCATTGATCCTATGATATAATCTCTTTTTTGTGAAACAATGTTGTGGGTGTACATGTGTGTAACATACATTCTTAAAGCTAATGTTTCAAGATAATAAAAAATCATTGATATGGTGATTTTTGAGAGATAGTAAGCATGAGGTACTTCACAAAATGTATATATACAATAAAGTACATATAGACTATACAGTAAAATTTTTACTTTATATGCTTGTATACTTAGGGAGTATTAATTATTGCTATAACATTAATCATTTTTAAATAAAATAACAGCTGTGTATGAACACATTTGTGTATAAAGCTCCTCCTAAATTTTAAATTATCATCTTGGCATAAATTCCCAGAAATGTGTTATTAAATCCAAAGGCCTGAACATTTTGAAGCTTTTTGATAAAAAATGGCAAATTGCTTTCCTAATGAGCTGTCATGAGTAAGTTCTTGAGGAAAATAGTAAGCAATTGAACCAGAAAGAAATACTCTGATCACAAATTTAAATAAGCTTGGCTTATTAAAGTTCTATTCTAAATAATTATCGTTAACTCTTTCCAGTCTTTTTTTTTCTCTCTAGGAACACTAAACTAGATAATAACCCCAAAGGAATACACTAAATATAATATATTTAATAAGACTTCATTTTTGAATATTACAATATGTTATAATCTTTGTTATATAAAAATGCATTTAACCTAGTTGAATTTTAATATGCATGTGGGTATATTTCCAGTTATAAAAAATTCATGAAATAGCTTTTAATATTATTGTTTTGAATGTGAAATACAAGTGGATATCATCTTTACTGTGCCCCACAATATGTTTTCATATATATTTAATTTCTTAATTTAAGATCTGCAAAATGAAACTCAATGAATATCTTCTTTAAACAGTGACAAATTATAGCCTGATTGAGACAGACTGTGTTCAGAGCATAAAATAATCAAATATTTCTTTTTCCTGTTCTGATAAAATATAATTATCAAAAAATTCAAAGCATTACATAGATGTACTCTCTTTGTTTAAATGTGGTCAATAAGTCTGGGTACAGAAGTTGAAAAGCACAAACAATATTTAAAATAGTAATATTTTATCATGTTTAAAGTGTTAAAACATGAAATGAAGTACCAAATAGTGAAAAGTAACAACAGTTCAGATGCATTCTGATTTGAACTTAAATCCCAGCTTTGTGATCTATAATAAGTTAGTTATCCAAGTTACTTCAGTTTTAGCAGTTTTCATCTATAAAATACATAGGGTAAATGAGCATTATGGTTTCTAGCTTTGTAAAGGAACATCCTTAATAAATGTTAACATTATCATTTTCAAGCAAAAAATATGTATGCTATTTCATATATATATTTTAAAGATTTATTTATTCATTCATTCATTCATTCATTTATGCATAGAAGAACTGGAGTGTAGATTAGAATTATGGAGGGTGAGAGGATTCACCAGAAACAGATTGGGTAGCAGAACAGATGGATTACTGAAATACACTGCTAAGACAAACACCATGCAAAACAGGAAATGTCCTCTGCACCACCTGTTGGTTAGCTCCCTGGCTGGGGATTAAAATCAGGCAGTGGAGGTGATAGCACAGCTACTTAATCCCTATACCACCAGGGAGGCCATATTTCATATTTTTAAAATAGAATATAATTTATATTCATTACCTGAACTGGATGCTAATAATTACATACTAGAGACAATTTTTTTTCACTTATATGTAAAGATATAGGTAATATTATTTTATCTTACATATTTTATAATACATACATGATATAAAATATGCCCCAGTATATTAAAATGAGATTGTGTTTTTGCATGTATGTGTGTACCATGTATGTGTACATATGTATGTATACAGAAATGATGTGTATGTATGCATATAAAAGTACACACACACACACACACCACACACACACACACACACATCCTAGAGTATATTCCAGTATTCCCAAGTATATCCCCAAATAGTTAAAATGAGAATGCTGCATATGTAGGTATATAGATATACATATATGTGTGTATATATCTATGCAGGTATATCCATATCCACACCCATGCCTTGGATATATCTTATATAATTTCATATATTGATATTGAATATAATATATGAAAATATAAGAAATTTTATTAACATGTAAGCTCTGTGTGTCTAGTTATAACAGTGCTAAGGACATTTGCTCAACAAATATTCACTGAATACTTACTGTATGCCCACTATTGTTCTGGAGCCATGGATATAAAACTGAAAAAGGAGAAAAAAATTCTTCCCCTCACAGAACATATATTCAATTGAGGGGGACAGGCAATAAAAAAGAAAATGAGGAAAATACAGAATGTACTAATAGATAGTGAGTTCTAAGGAATTAAAAATGGAAGGAGATAAAAAATTGAGGTGATTGTGGGTTGCAAGTTTAGCCATAAACAACAAAGAAGGCTTTTCTTGTAAATACCTTGAGTAATGATCTGAAGGACATGGGAAGCGAGCCACATTAATATTTAAATTGAGAACTTCCCAGAGAGAGGAACAGCAAATACAACTATACAGAGGTGTGAGCACTCCTGGAAAAGACCCCACACATTCACTTACAGAAGTATTGCAGAAAGTCGATGAGTTTATGTACATGTAAAATATCAAGGAACGCATCTGTTTATCGAAGAGTTCAATAAATTCTAGTTAGTATCCACAGTTTTTAGCATTAGTCATTTGATGTAGTAATCAGTAAATATTTCTATTTCAAAGTTTCCAGTTCGTATTCAAATATTTGGAATTATGGTTACTCAACCTCATGCTGTTCAAGCCATTAATTATATAGTATGGTTTTAATTATATACTATGTAATGTGACATATTCTTATAAGTCATGTTAAATTCCCCTACTCTTGATTCCGCCTATATCTAGCTAACACAGACTTATACTTCATATATGTTCATAGAGTTTTTCATTGAGTGAAGGAACCAGTAACCATACAGTATTTGCAAAGTAGCCTTTCACTAAACCATAATGAACTGTGCTTTCTCTGATTTATAACTGTCCATTTTTGCTTTGTTGTGTTTAGTACTCTTATTATTTTTTTTACATTGATGTCTTATTTGGTTCCCCTTTATTCCCGCTATAAGTGAAACCATCCAATATATTTCATTTTCCTTCTGGCTTACTTCACTGAGCATGATTCCTTCTATTTCCATTCAAGTTGCTGCAAATGGCATGAGTTTTATGTTTTTGATTGCTGAATAATATTCCATTGTGTATATATACCACATCTTCTTGATCCAGTCATCTATTTTGGGGCATTTTGATTGTTCCCAGGTTTTATCTATGGTAAGTAGTGCCAAAATAAACATAGGTGTACAGGTGTTCTTTTGAATCAAAGTTTTTGTGTCCTTTGGGTAGAGACATTCTGCAAGGGAGAAGGAGGGAGAGGGATCAAAGGGAGGGATGAAGGAGCACAGGGGACTGAGGTGATGGTGCATGGGTGCATTGGTGAAGGAAACTCTACGGGGACTACATATGAGGGCTTGGGGGAAAGCAAATATTGTGGAAAAATGAAAAATGATATCAAAAATTAATTCAAAATATATATATTTAAAACATTAATTCAATATATATTAATGTTTTAAATTAAGTGTATACCTTAACTTGATACAATACCATATATAAAATATATTTCAATTAAGAAATAAACATATAGGGCCTCCCCTGGTGGCGCAGTGGTTGAGCACTGGGCTGCAAAGCTGCCCGCAGCCTCTGTAGCACTGGTTCAATCCCCCACCACTGGCGAGGGTCCCACATGGCGCGACAGACCTCTCCTGCCGAGCCCGCTGTTCCCCTCAGCAGTGTATTTCATCGGTCTGCCTATTCTGTTCCCCGCTCTGGTTCTGGTGAATTCTTTCACCCTCTCGTGCTTCTGACTGTACCCAGTGCTTGTATAAATAAATAAATAAATAAATATTTTTAAAATAAATAAATAAATATGAAGAAATGGGTGAATTGATGTAGTCCAAATAAACATTAGTATATGTAAATTTTATTATGTAATAAAGTAAGCATCATGAAATAATGGGAAAAAAACTGTGCTTTCTCAAACAGATTATAATTTAGAATGTATATATTAACTCATTTATTAAATTTCAGGTTTTCTTACAAGTATCATTATACATTGTAATTTAAGTATGGTGAAACAATATTTTTATTTAGGGAAAGCCATTGTAAGTTAGACTGTTAGTAATTTTTACTTGGATTAGATCTGTTATATTATTGTACATTTCAACAAATCAATATATCTGGTCCTGAATTTGACTAAAGAGGAAGGCCAAAATTTCTAAAGGTTATTTTGTAATTTATAAGATATTTTGAAAGTAAAAATTTAAATATATTAAAGCTCTTTACTGGCCCTCCCTGGTGGTGCAGGTGGTTGAGCGCCACACTGTGAAGCTGTCCACAGCCTCTGCAGCACGGGTTTGATCCCAACTGGCAGGTTAGAATCCCACATGGAGCAGCAGACATTTCCTGTCATGCCCACTGCTCCCCCTCAGCAGTGTATTTCATCAGTCTGCCTGTTCTGTTCCCCACTCTGTCTCTGGTGAATCCTCTCACCCTCCCACGCATCTGGCCTGCTCCCCCATTCTTGTATAAATAAATGAATCTTAAAAAAAAAAAAAAAGCTGTTTACTTATTAGCTCCCAGTAAAAAAGAAAAACTAATAAGGTCAAGCTTAGTATGGTCTTTAGAAACTATGTAATTCACAGTATTATCAGGATGAAGTAAATTGAATTTTTGTTTGCTGTCAGCTTATCATACAATGCTAGAATCAAAGAAGTCAGATATAGATGTTTTACTCAAATGAAAATTGATTGAAAAATTATGACCTAAAAACTTTGTAGCTCCTATGGATAATTTGTAAAATTTCAAAGCTGTTTTACTTTCTACTTAAAGTGTATGACATATACTTAAAGTATATGACATTAGAGGGAAAATTTCATTAATTAAGCAAAAAGTTGAGAAGCAATCTAATTTTTAGGGGGAAGGTTTACATATTTAATGAGCATTGTTATGATTAGTAGAATATAATATTTCTCTCTACTTAAAATTTCACACTAAGTAATTGTAATTCTATGGCAAATTGTTATTAATATTACATTGTACTATGAAGCAAACTAAGAGATTACATTTTTAACTATTATTCAAGAGCCAAAGTAATTGTATTATGTATGAACACAGTGAAAGAAGCTCAACACCAATAATTTGTTACAATAAAATGCTGGATTAAAAAAAAAATGTGAAATTACTTCTCTACCATAGAACAAAACTAGTTCTTAAATATGTTAAGTAGAAAACAACTAAATCAGCCTTTAAGAGGACTTTAAGAGATAGTCCTAGAGGAACTAAGAAATATAGACAGGACCCATAACTCGAAAGAAGAGCAGGGACTCTTTAGATCAAGGCTAAAAATGGGTAGCTATGTTTTAAAGGACACTTTAAATGTGAAAAATAATTTTAGTTGAAAGAAAAAGGATGGAACAAGGAAGAAAAATGTTGGAAAAAATTTGAGTAGCAGAAAGAATCAATTCACAAAACATTTTTTTTTTTTTGGTTTACCAATCACTTTACACATCTCTCTTCAAACTCAGCCCATTGCCCATCTTCTCAATTGCACTGACTGTGATCCTACTCTCCCATAGCTTCTTTGAGCTTACCCCACTTAATCCTGCCCTTCTGGCCCCAAACCCCAACCAACTTCCTCATCTGTCCCTCTCCAGAGCCCCCACAACCTCCTACTTTATTACTGTCAAAGTACCATATATTTTCAGTCTTTCACTTCCGTCGTTTCTCCACCTCCTCACGAGCTTGCTTCCTAAATATGAAACTTGTTCACTTAAAACCACTGTCAGGTATAAGCCTCAGGATTTTCCAGTCCAAATAATAATGCAGTCTTAATTCTTTACAAATCTTTCATTGATATGTATCATTGGCTTTTACAATTTTTAAACCCAGGATCTTAAAATACAAATATCTGATCATATTATTCCTCCCAATCCTTATCACCTTTCAGATGCTTTTCCATATTCTAAAATTAATGGTTCCATTACTGAAACAAATTTTTTCTTTCTTCCCACTTTCTTACATAACATCAATATTAATTATTCATTAAACTGTCGTCCTTTACATTTCACCACAAATACTGATACATACATGATAGTTTTGAAATTCATAATTAACTGGAGACACCTCCAAGATTTCAAAGTCCAGATATTTATGTCAAAGAACTATCAAATTGGTGACTGCCTCAGTATAGGAAAAGACATTGGAGGTACTTTGGTACATTTTTCACAGATGAAGCACTCAACCACAACTTTATAAATTATATTTAATTCATTCATAATTTGCCTAAGAATCACTTCATTTAGGACAGGATTATACTGACACAACTCAAATATAATACACGAAAATGCAAGCGGAGTAATTTATGTAGAAAAGTATAGAGTAATAAGGCAAAACACTTATGTTCAGATGTCAGAGCACATTTTCTTCTGTATAAATCAAATAATTACTGCAAGTTTGTGTTTATAAATATCAAAACAATCAGAAGAAAGAAATAAACAGTAATAACTAGGATGGAATTAGAGACCTCCATTGCCAGCCATGTTTTATGGTCAGTATAATGCCATGTTAGATTGTGATGAAAATTGCTAATATTTTGCCATTTTTTGATTTTATGTAGTATATCAGTGCTTCCTAAGACCATTATTGGAAAAAAGATCAAAGCAATTGACTAGGAGATTGAGAACATTGAATGGGAACAGCAGAAATACCTGCTGCCTTTTCTTAGCTCTTTTTCCTTCAATAAGTCAGTCAGGTGATTCAAGTCTTAACCTTTTCCTCAATTTTAAAAAGAAAATGTCAACTTCCTCTTATTGGCTATGTGGTCATTTATTACAAAGCTCTGAAAAATTGATATATACTGATTTGTTTTAAGACATTCCAAGTCAAAAAACATGTATTTCTTGATAAGACATACTTTCATCAAATATATATATATACTTAAATATTTATATATATATGTGAATAGAATGAAATAATAGAATGGTTTTATAGCTAATAAAGTGCTATCTGTAGGAGATTTAAGACCTGACTTTCATGAAAACTTCCTTGAACTCAATATATATATATATATATATATATATATATATATATATATATAAAACACTGTCCATTCTTTACATCAGTTGGTCCTGATCTTTGCCCTCTTCCAACATGAGTCTTTCTATTTCTTCTTTTTACTTAGCTTGGCTTCTCTCTCAAACTACATTACTCTTTGGCATAACCTCTCACCACTTCCTCACCTCACATTAAGTTCTTTCTACTCACAATAATTAACTTCACCCTTCCCAATACTTCTTAAACCCTTCTATGCAAAATTAGAAATGATTTCCTAGTTGTCTCACTCAAGTCCTCTTTTCAGTACTCATGCTCTTTGACATTGCTGCAGGATTTGATGCTTTTGGAAATTAACTCCTTCCTTGGAGATAGCAGCAATGAATAAAACTGAAGCAGCATAGAATGAACAAAACTAAAAACTTTGAAATTGTCTTAAAATGTCAGTGAAACCTCAAAAAATTGCCAAATTTCAGGTGTACATTTCATAGAAAATGTCAAAGTGCATTTGTTCCCTCCCCAATTTCCATCAAAACATCTTCCAGGGGCCTGCCCAAGGGCCAGTTATATCAATAAAGCTTTTCATGACCCCACTAGTCATCCCCTCCTCTATGAGTCACAATTTTTACTTTTTTTTAAGATTTATTTATTTATTTATACAAGAACTGGGTATAGGCCAGATGCATGGGAGGGTGAGAGGATTCACCAGAGACAGAGTGGGGAACAGAACAGGCAGACTGACAAAATAAACTGCTGAGGGGAGCAGTAGGAGAGACAGGAGAGGTCTGCCACGCCATGTGGGACCCTCGCCAGCAGGCTTGGATCGAACTGGTGCTGCAGAGGCTGTGGATAGCTTCACAGCCCGGTGCTCAACCATCTGCTCCACCAGGGGAGGCCCTCACAATTTTTACTTTTATTACAACATATATCAACCCAGATTGATATGTGGTATTTTAATTGCATGCAGATCTGCCTTCACAAGCTTAAACAGAGATCATGCAAAGGATGCTTTCCACACTGTAGCTATTTAAGAATAGACTTTTGAAGACAAGACTAATGTCAGAGTTCATTAACTCATTGTGCCTTATTCTTTCTAAACATTGTTACAGAAAAATGCTAAAGTCCTTGTAAGAAAAGGAAGATAAGAATTTTAAGATTGTTCAATGGATTTACAAACATTAAGCAACTCAACTTTGGATATTTGAAAAACTCTGGGCTTAGGGAATTTGGAGAAAAGGATTTTAATGTGACCCTTTTAATAAAGGTCAAATTATCAATTTGAACTGAAGTTACATTAAAGACAAAGACACTGTGGCTCTTATATTCTGAAACAGGTCTGTTAAGCAAGCAAATGTATGCTTAAGATGAATTAAAAATGAACTAACCATTATAAAATGTTGTAGTGTTAAATTATAGTAAATTTCATTAAGAATAGCTAAATTTCATTTTAAAGCTTTTATTTAAAATTTAAAGACATTCATGCTAGTCTAGTTAATTTCAAAATTATTCATCAAGTTATTTAAGGATCACATTTATCACTGTTCACTAAAAGAGTCCTGTTTAATAGAAGTAATATGTTATAATCCAGTAAAAACCAATTTTCACTTTGGTAATAGACAAAACTGAATTCTAACCTAGTTTTGCCATTTAATAATGTGTACTTTTAGGAATGTTTCCCTAATGCTTCCTTCCCTCACTTGCAAAGAGTTCAGCATAACAATTCCTGCTTTTGGTGGTGGTTATGAAAATTAAATGAGGGAGAAGGGGAAAGGATAAGTAGAATGACTCTAACATAAATGTTATCTTATTCAACTTGTGAATATCTGTTACTATTATTAACTTATCAACATCTGTTACTATCATTTTTCACTTACTATTATTAATGTAATACCAATGAAGAAATACTGTAGTGGAAGAAAAGTAATACTTGCAAGTGTTGTAAAAAAATGTTGTCATTACAAGAAGATATTGAGAAACCAAATTTAAAAAATTACAGAGAGAATTCTAAGCCCATATTTAAATGGGTCGAATGTGTCAGGCAGAAATTTATAACAACGGAATAGAGATTTTTCAGCAGAGCAAGACTCTGGGAAATCAACAGGATAAAGCGTATTTTGTTTTATTATCCAAAGATAGTTAAAAGTCTGTGCCCTTATTCCCTAATGTCTCACTTTACATTTGGATAACTTTCAATTTTCTTTCTAAGTATATGTATTGTAAATAAGTCTAAAGATGAATGGTGTTTTCCTGAACTTTGCTATATAAGCAATTAAAGATTTTTCTATACATACACTATACATATTTTCACTGCCATATGCAAATAAAACAGCCTAGCTCTGTGCAAATAGTTTGGTAATTTTTCATCAATAATCTTTTGGGCAACTTTAGCTTCACTACAAAAATTCTACTTTTGAACATTTCAACTAATTCAACTGTCATTCTAAAAAATCACTTTAGACAACCTCTGAATAAAAGATGGCTACTGTAATGTGTGAAGGACATAGCTACAGTTAGCAGCAAAGAGGAGCTCATTCCATATTTAATCACTTGTTCTCCTGAGCACATTTACAATGTCTTCTTAAAGCCTTGATTGTCGTTTTAAAGGAAATAATTGTAGCAAGAGAACACTTTGAAACAATTCCTTTCTTCTGTTTCTCACCCCAAGTTCTGTACCACCAAGGTAACTTTGCCTACAGGTTCAGCACAAGATCTTAACATAAGAAATCATCTTTCTGATTAAGCAAGTGAGACATTAAGGTCATTTTGTATTCCTGTGTGCTATCAGTGTTCAAATGGTTCCTGCTGCTTGAGATGGAATAAGATAGGTGCTTTTGAAGGTGATTGTGTGGGCATGCCATAATGAATCTGTTTCAACTTTGAATGACTCCATATGATCTTGTAAAACCACCAATTCTTTCTTTTGTTTTTTTTTCTTTTTCCTTTTAATGCCAAGATGAATTGATCCTGGATTGCTGCTCCAACGCTGACACCACTGAATATGAAGGTGTCATTGTAAAATGAACCATAGCAAATTCTTAATAAGTAACCTTCACAGAGAGTTATAGTTTTTGACATTTAGATATAGACTGATCCCCAGTGAAGGAAGCTTCCTTCAGTCCATTCATGCTAAGAGGGATAAGAAATAAAAAGTAATTTGATTGGTATTGAATATATTATATCTTTTGCTATACTGAACAATCATATCACATGTCTTGTCCAATTCCATCTACCTGGAAAATTGGGAAAGGAATAATTTGAGATTAATAACTTTTATCTCTGAAAGAATAGAATGGTTTTATAGCTAACAAAGTATTATCTGTAGGAGACTTAAGACCTGACTTTCATGAAAACGTCCTTAAAATCAGTAGTTTATGGGGGAAAAAAATGTACCCCATGCCACAAAAAAAAAAAAAATAACTAAAATGTACCAGAAGAATCTTTTCAAACAGATTCCTTTTATCTAAAACATTATAACCCAGGAACCCACTTTTTAGATTAGAGTGAGTAATGCATAGAAAACAATTTGATGTTTTTGAACCAGTTAAAAGAAGAATATAGGAATTAAATCTATGATGATCATTACAATTTATATTATCTTGAACAAAAAAAAATGAACCATTTTGTTAAATCCATGCTTATTAACTTTTTTACAAGTCCTGAATAAAAACTTCTCAGTGTGTTTTGCATTAAAAATACTCTGCAAAGTTTAAGATATACTAATTTATATTGTACAAAAGCAATTTTCATATTTAGAAGATGCATTGAGCAGCCTGACATAAAAATTGGTCTTATATTTCTGGCTGTGAGCAATTTCTATAAGGAATTCATTAATGAACTTTATTAAAGTATTCCCAAAGAACAATTATTTTGTTACAGTGCTTTGCCCATGCTTTATTAGAATTTATTATTAAATTGATTACTTCTCAAAGTGATTGCTTATAAATGCAAATATTTATAAATTTTCTTTTTTTTTAAAAGATTTATTTATTTATTTATACAAGAATCTGGGTACAGGTCAGATGCACAGGTGGATGAGAGGATTCACCAGAGACAGAGTGGGGAACAGAACAGGCAGGCTGATGAAATACACTGCTGAGGGGAGCAGCGGGCACAACAGGAGAGGTCTGCTGAACTGTGTGGGACCCTCGCTGGCCGGCCAGGATTGAACCAGCACTGCAGAGGCTGTGGACAGCTTCACAGAGCAGCGCTCAACTGCCTGCACCACCAGGGGAGGCCCAATATTTATAAATTGTCAATGTGAAATTTTCTTCCTCAACTAATTTAACATGTTATAATTTATGTTTATTGAATAGATTCCATATACCAAGGATATTTGAGTTTAAAAGAACCAGACATTCAGTTATTTTATGAAACATGTTTCTTTTCCACAGTAACTACTAATTTGGATATGATTTGTAAAATTGAATGAAGGGAACTCTCTGGTGGCATAGGGGTTAAGTCTCAGGGATATCACCTCTATGCCCTGAGTTTGATCCCCAGCCAGGGAGCTAGCCCACATATGGCACAGCAGACCTCTTCTGTCCTGTCCACTGCTCCCCTCAGCAGTGTATTTCAGTAGATCCACGTATTCTGCTTCCCATTTTGTCTCTGGTGAATCCTCTCACCCTCCTCATCACTGGCCTATACCTCAGTTCTTCTATGTGTAAATAAATAAATCTTAAAAAAAAAAAAACTTGAATGAATCAGATTATCTAAATTTCATTCGCCTACATTTTCCTATCCAGTCCATTATCATATTCTGTTGATAGTTTTTCATACATTCTTGTCAGATCTATGATCTATCCAAAAAGTGGAGATACTCAAATAAATACCCATATACTTATCAGCCTGCAAAAGAAACCAGATATAAATAAAAAGCTTTGACTGTAGTCTTACCTGATCCTATTTTTTTTCTCTCCCTAAAGGCAAACTTAGCTCTGAATATTGTGTTTTCATTAGTCATGATTGTTTATACACTTGCACTATTTATTGCACTATTTATTATTAGTATATTCATAAGTATTATATTGTGCCTTTGCAAATTGGTGTCAAACTGTATGCACAGTTCTGCAAGTTAAATATTCCTTTCAATATTGTACTTTGGAAATTTATCCATTTTGACATATAGGTAAATCTAAATCATTTACATTAACTTCTATAGAGTCATTCAATGTATGACTGGATTAAAATGTACTTATTATTTTATTGATGGATGCTTATATTGCTTCCAACATTTTGCTATTGCCAAATTGCTGAAATTAATATTATTGTACTATTTTCTTTGAAAAGTATACAAGAATTTATCAGAGAAAATATAACTGAATTAGACACACTGAGTTTATGGCAAGCACATCATCAATACCATCAATAGATACTGCTTCAATTATTTATGTAAGTACATTGCACATTCATATTGTGAACCCATGTGGTAGACACTGTTCTAGATGCTGAGCATATAGCAGTAAATCAAATATATAAATCTTTCTGCCTGAGTGAATCTTGCATTTAAATGTGGGTTGAAAAGAAAGAAATAAAACACATAATATGTCAGATGAGAAAAGACAAAGATGTAGATAAAAAATAAAGTGAAGGACAGAGATTGCTGGAATGAGAGATGCAATTCTAAATATAGATCAGAGGAATTGCACTGAGAAAGTGACATTGGGACAAAATATTAAAAGGGGTAAGGGGAAAATGCCATGCAATACTCACTGATACTATTATCAGGTATTTTAATTGGTGTTGGTGAAGAGGTGTCTCATTGGGATTTTAGTTTGTTTCTTTTATCTGAGATTGAGCATATTTTCATATGTTAACTTTCCATTTGGGTTTTCTGTATTGTAAATACCTCACTAATATCATAACCCATTTTTATACAAGATGACGTTCTTGTTCCTTCTTGAATAAGACAATTTTTGTACTTTAGTAATACTATTCCTTTGTTGTTTTATGTATTGCAAATATCTTGTACTTTAATTTTTCACTTTTTTATCTATTCATGCAGATACTTTATCATTCAGAACTGGGGTACAGGCCAGACATGTAAGGGGAACAGAACAGAGCGGGGAACAGAACAGGCAGGCTGACTGAAATACACTGCTGAGGGGAGCAACAGATGAGTCAGGAGAGGTCTGCTGTGCCATGTGGCTATCTCCCTGACCAGGGATTGAACTTGTACTGCAGTGGCTGTGGATAGCTTCATAGGTTGCATCTTAACTGCTTGAGCCACCACAGAGGCCAGGAAGTTTAATTTTATTGTCATTTCTTTTACCAAATTCATCCTTTTTCCTTTATGATTTATAGTTGTACCTTGTTTGAAAAATCCTTTCCTACTCAAAGTATTTTCTTCTAAATATTCTTATTTATACATTTATTAATATATTATTCACTTTCCACATTTGATCTTTTATCTTAGAATATATTTTTGCATATGTTTGAGGTAGTGTTCAATTTTAAGCTTTTTCTATATGGTTATCAAATTATCCTAACACCATGGGTACTTTTTAAAGTATACATTATATTGTCATTTAAATGTCATTTGCAGAGAAAATTTCTTGACTTGTGTCATGCTGTCACATGTGCCATACACCCGATAATTCTCACTCTCAGAACTTAAAATTATTTGAGATAATTTAATACTCATGTAAATTTTTAAATTTAATTTTTAATATTTTAAAATTTCATCCTATTTCCTCACCAAAACATCATGAGGATATAAGCCATATTTTATTTAAAACTGTAACTTTAGTTCCAACATGCTTCCTAGTTCAGTTTACACAAAACAAATTTCATTTCAGTAGTATTCAAAATGAATTGTACTGATTTCTGATGCCTGAAGTTTTAATAAAACTGAAAATAATCATAAATTTTCTAACATTTTTTTGCTCCTTATCAACTCTCTAGGTATTATTTGAAATCATAATATAAATAGATGACATGTTCTTAAAAGTTCCACTTATTGGAGCTATTGAGAGGGGAGAGGAGGTAAAAGGGAAAAAAGTTCCACTTATTTAAGCGTTCTCTGCACTCCAGCTTGAAGTAAAAGAAACCATATATATCTGTTATACAAAGTGGTAAGACAACAAAATTTGTGATCTCACCTCTCTTTCACCTAACCAATAGCTCTATATTCACATAGAAATGTACATGAACCATTTTCATTAATGCGAGAGTTTTTATGTTATCTAACCTCTTGATTTATTAAAATCAACCATTCACCATCCATGAACTTAATAAGTCAAACAGAGAAGTTGGGATATTTTTTCCATCTAGATAAAGACTTTAATGATTCTGGGAGTATTATTTACAATTGGAGTAGAGTGTGAAATAGTATTTTATTTTTCAATAAAGAATGTTAAGTTCATTTCAGAATCAGTTACTTCACTCTAGCCTATGGCATATCAATGTCTCTGAAATTATGGGCAATCAGACTTTTTTTAATCCTCCCATGATAATGCTCCTTCATTTTTTTTTTGCTTCCTTTTTAAGAACAGCTGCAAAGCTGAAACGGCCTTCATAACTTTAACAAACTTAACCTAAAATATGGAATTTGTTTATTCATTCATTCTACAAATAGCTAATGACTGCCTACTATGCCTTAGTCAATGTTCTATCAAATGGCAAAGAGGAGAGGCAAAATCTCCGAATTGATGAGGCTTATATTGTCCCCGAGTGAGACATTAGAAAGGAAATAAAATGACTATATTATATAAAGCTAGGTAGTCAGAAAAATAATGCCAGGTAATAGAGAAAGATGCAATTATCAAGTCTTGAAAATAGACTAGGTGCTATTTCAGATAGGATTGCACAGGAAGACAATAGAAAAGATCCTGTAGGACAAGAGCTTCATAGTGTTTTAACTTACATATCTGTGAACAGTCCCAACTCACTTGGATCAAAGATTTCCTTTCAAGGGCTCTCACAAGTGTGGAGTGGGCCCAGTGGATTATCGTGGACAAATGGGTGCTTTGATGGTGGGGATGATGTGGTGACATACATCAGAAACATTGTGATGCTAAACCTCTGAATTATGTAGTGTTGTTAACCAATTTTAGCTCGAAGAAAATAAATAAAAAGGGCATGCAAATTAAGAAAAAACATCTAATAATAAAAAAACAGTATAGAAAAAAATTCTCAAGTAACCCACTCCTGTTTTTTCTCCATACTTTCCATACAATTTTCTCCATCTACATCTAGCTATTTGTATAAGTTAATACTGACCCATCAGTCAGACCCATTGGTATCTCTATATCGTGCTATACAAGAAAAAGTATGTGCACATAAACACATATCCATATGAAAAAGACAGAATTGTGTATGTGCACATACACACACATGTATTAGAGATAAGAAGTAAGAAATGATGAGGAAAACCACTATGTTGAGCATTGCTAGACATCTCTAAAATAATTATCAATATTGAATTATTACTGCAGAGTCAAAACACACAACTATTTCAGCTGTGGCTATTCTTTAATTAATAAGTCATTCTATCTACTCCAGACACATCATTAATAATTTTAACACTACCAATTACTGAATATGTTAGGCACTTAAGCAACTCTGGCTAAAAATAAGCAATAGTTATAATAATGGGTTTCGTTTTATACTAGTCATATTCAATGTAACTTTTGATATATGTGTAAAATGGACAGTTATTATTTACAATATATACTAGTACAGTAATTTTACCTTTAAAATCTAGTATATACTAGAATATTAACCTGTAGCTCATACATTTTTCTCAAACAATAGTCTTTCAACCATAAGTTATATCTACTGAATTTCTCTTCAATTTCAATGTGAATTTAAAAATTGTTTCTCATACTCAAGAATTTACATATATACAACAGGACTTTGTAAACATATTCAATGAAAAGATTGCTGGATCAATGTAATTTTTTTCTTGAAGATCTTAACTAATAAATTTTAGTTAAGGTTAAAAAACAACCTGAAGTACTTTTTACTTATATTTAAGAAATATGCAGTGAAAAGTATTGCATCTCAACCAGATAAAGGAGACTTCACAAAAGTGCTTTATCAACTCCAGTAATTAAAAGATTTCCTGCTAACTATTCAGTGAGAGTCTTCTTTGAGGTTCTGCTTTGTAGAAACAATCCTTTCTATCTGTTCATTTGAAAAGTCTAATTAAAGTGGGAAACCTTTTTTTTTCTATTCATTCTCTTTCTGCCATATCAAACGTAGGTACAAAAATAGCTAATTAAATGACAACAGTGCTTCTTTTCTCAATTCTTGTCCTGTGGGGACTCATGGAATGGGAAGAGATGTATTTTCCTTCTTTTAGTTTTTGAAATTGGTTTCTTATTATCACTTTTTCAGTGGAAAATGTCTTTGGGATTAATGGATGTAATAGGGATAACTTCTTCCCTGATGCCTAGATGGACGTTGTAGTAAGTTTTTTAGAATAATTGACTAGTGAATAATTGAAAGTCAAAGGCCTTGCTTTCTCTTGGTGAGCATTGTTCAAGCACTATTACAATATCTTCAAAAAATATTTTTGTTACAGTGTTAAAAGAAATGTAAAAGGAAAAGTTTATCATTTCTTACCTCCCTGAGACATTTCTTTTTAGTTGTCTCTAACTATTTGCATATATATGTACATATATACATATGTATACATATGTATATATGTACATATATATACACATGCATAATAATTACTACATGTGCTGTAACTGGTTTACAATATTTTGAACTTTTTCTCCAATTGTAATTTTTAGCCAAAAGTGTCTCTGAAAAGGCAACTTATGTTTTCTGTAGAATCAGTGCTGGGATTAATACTGCAAAAAAATTTATTTTAATTGTTGGAATAAAGGGCAGTTGGGGGGTGCTAAAGCAATTCAAGCATAATCGACTGAGAACATTCTAGTCATTTCTACTTGTTATCTTAAGGAAGTTATAATTATAGAGTAAGACATATATATGCAAGTGAATGAATGTAAGAAAGAATGATGGTTACTGAAATAGAGTAAAAGTATTTTAGAAGCACAGTGGTTTGTAGTTGACCCACGAATGACTCCTGTGATTTCAAAATAAAATATGCATAGATGCATGTATGCTCATATATGTGTGCCTATATACATTTTAAGGGAAAAATCATGAATAAATGACATTTTCTGTCATGTTTGAACATAGAGATGGGTGAATTCTAGAATTCTTTTGGTGGATCTATACTACTTTATTAACTTCTTTTATATCAGATTTTAATAGTAGCCATTCTGAATAAAATAGCAACTGTTGAGGAATATTTCATTCCCAAACAGAGTTACAGTAATTTAATGACAATAAATCTTATGTTGGTGCTTTTTAAGAAAAAGAAAAAAAAAACCTTTCTGAGTGGTGTAGATTGCTATAATTTAATTTATATTCCATGAGATCAGGGATATCGTCTCTTTTGTTTATTTATTTATCCAAAGTTCTTACAAGAATACCTAAGTAGGTACTTAATTAATATTTATTAGACATACTTTATATGAATTTTTTGTTTCAATCCATGCCTTTATATAGTCAACAAAAACTTAAACAATTGGTCAGAGTCATAAACTGAATTTTTCTCAAATAATTTATTTTCTTAATTACTTGTTATTTTTGGACAGTATTTGATTTCTCCCCTCAAGTGCAATTCCTATAGTTTTCCCACTAGCACACACTTGAGATCAATTACCATAGTCCATTGTGCTCATCCCTCCTCTGTTTTGGCCCCTCTCCCTTTCCCTGCACTACTGTATGCTTCAGATCAATATTCAGCTTTCAAGTTTTGTCTTTTTCCTGACCATTTGTTTGGTTTCTCTATATCCGACTAATTTCTAATCCATCTGACTATTTCCTTCTGATTTATTTTGCTTAGAATATTCCCTTCCAGCTCCATCCATGTTGACACAAATAGCATGAGTTTCTCCTTTTTAATTGCTGAGTAGTATCCATTCATCTGTTTTGGGCCATTTGGATTTCTTCCATATCTTGACTTGGCTATTGTAAATAGTGCTGTAATAAACAGGCGTGCAGGTTTTCATTCAAATTAGTGTTTTTGTGTTTTTCAGGAAGGTTCTTAAAAGTAGAATTTGCAGAGTCATGTAGTAGATTGCTAAGTGTTTTGAGGAACCTCCATACAGCTTTCAACAGTGTCTGAACCAGTTTACATCCCTACCAGCAATGTAAATGGGTTCCTTTTTTACAATATCCACACCAGTATTTGTTGTTTCTGGTTATTTTAATATGGACTATTCTCATAGGTGTGAGGTGGTATCTCATTGTGTTTCTAATTTGCATTTCTCTGATAATAAGTGATGTTGAACATTTTTTAATATGCCTGTCTTTGGTAAAATATCTTTTTAGCTCTTCTGCCCATTTTTTGATTGGGTTGTTTGCTTTGTTTTGTTGAGTTGTATAAGCTCCTTATAGATCTTCAATATCAGTCCCTTATCAGTTGTACGATGTGCAAATATTTTCTCCCATTATGTAGGAGGTCTCTTCATTTCTGTTGCTTTCTCTTTTGCTGTACAGAAGCTTTTTATTTTTTTAGGATTTATTTATTTATGCATATAAGAACTGGGCATAGGCCAGATGTGTGGGGTGGTGAGAGGATTCACTAGAGACAGAGTGGAGAGAAGAACAGGCAGACTGACTGAAATACACTGCTGAGAGGAGTAGCATGCAAGTCAGGAGAGTCTGCTGTGCCATGTGGGTAGCTCCCTGGCTGGGGATTGAATTCATGCTGCAGTGGCTGTGGATAGCTTCATAGGTTTTTTCTTAACCCCTTGCACCACCAGGGAGGCAATGTGCAGAAGCTTTTTATTTTGATGTAGATGAATTGAATTCTTTATAAAAAAATAGTTCGATAGTAGTCAGTGCAGTGAGGATGTGTAACATAAAACTGGAAATAGAACACAAGAGGTCAGGACATAGGCTCTATTGCTAATAACCAATTGTAAAATGGTGGTGAAACCACACAATTTTTCTAGTATCTCCAGCTGACTAACAGACTTTCTGATTCTCAAATTCCATAAGGCTATTCTTATACTCACGCATAACTTTTTAAGAAAATGCATCAGTTGTCTGAATTTTGCATACATCAAATTGCTCTTGAACTTAGAGTGCAATATTGCTTTGCAACCTGTGATGAAATAATAGCTGAAGGCAATGAGGTTCTAAAACGCCACATATCCCCCAAAGAAGAAAAAAGAAAAAGAAAAAATTTGATTTTACACTGAAGATATATCAGAGTTGCTCATGTAATATTAATGAAGAAATATGAATATTCTTTGAAAGCTTTTGGATGACAATATTTACACACATACCTCATTTTATGGTGTTTCACTTAATTAAGATTTGCATATTTTTTTTTTATAGATTGAAGGTTTGTGTCAAGCTTATATCCAGAAAGTCTATTGGTACAATTTTTCAAACAACATGTGCTCACTACATGTCTATATGTCACACTTTGGTAATCCTCTTAGTATTACCAACTTTTTCCTTGTTTTTATATCTATCTGTCATGGTGATCTGTGAAGTTCCTGTTATAATTGATTTGAGACAGCATGCCCATTTAAGACAGTGAACTCAATCAATAAGTGATGTGTGATCTGATTGCTCACTGACCAGCTGTTATCCTTTTCTCTCTCTCTTTTTCTCTCGCTCTCTTCTCAATCTCTCTCTCTCTCTTTCTCTCTCTCTCTCCCAATCTCTCTCTCTCTCCCTCTCTCTCTCTGTCTCTCTCCCTCCCCCATTGGACTTTTCAACTCCCTGAAACACTACAACATTGAAACTGGACAATCAACAAGCCTACAATGACTCTAGGTATTTAAGTGAAAGGAGGAGTTACACATCTCACTTTAAATAAAACCTAGTAATGATTAAGCTCAGTGAAAATCAAAAGAGGCCAATAGCCAGGCCTCCTACACCAAAAGTTAGCCAAGTAATAACTGCAAAAGAAAAGTTCTTAAAGGAAATCAGTGTGTTACTGCAATGAATATACTAATGATTAGAGAGCAAAATGATCTTATAGTTGTGGAAAAACTTTCATTGGTTTGTATAGAAGATCAAGTCAACCACAACTTTACCTTAAAACAAAATCTAATCCAGAGCAAGTAACTAACTCTCTTAAATTAATGAAAGCTGAAAGAGATGAGTAAACTTCAGGGGAGTAAGTTTGAAACTAGCAGAGATTGAAATTTAGCAGAGATGAAGCTTAAGGATCGAAGCCATCTCCCTAATATAGAGTGCAAGGTCCAAGATAAAGTGCTGTGAAAGTTACAAGTTAAATAGAGATCTAGCTGAGATCACTGATGAAGTTGGCTACATTAAACAATAGTTTCAATGTAGATGAAATAGAGTTTTAACATAAATGAAACCGCCATATATTGGTGGATGTCATCTGGGACTACTTTGATAGCTGGAGAGGAGAAATCAATGCCTGGATTCAAAGTTTCAAAAGACAGACTTAAAAAAAAAAAAAAAAAGACTGATTTTGTGACTGAAAATTTTAATTTAAAGCCACTCTTCATTTACCATTCCAAAAATCTAAATATCCTTAAGAATTATGCTGAATCTACTCTTTCTGTGCTCTATAAATGTGACAACAAAGCCTAGATGATAGCACATCTATTTACAGCATAGTTTATTGAATATTTTAAACACAGCATTGGGACCTACTACTCAGGGGGAAAAAAAGATTATTTTCAAAATATTACTACATTTAGTCATCCAAGAGTTCTGGTGAGACATACAGATTAATGCTGTCATGCTTGCTAACATAAAATCCATTCTGTTGCCATGGATTAAGGACTCATTTCAACTTTAAAGTCATCACTTAAGTAGTACATGTCATAAGGTTATATTTGCCATAAATGTGATTCCTCTGATGGATCTGGGGAAAGTAAATTGAAAATCTTTGGAAAAGAGCCAACATTTTAGATGCCATTCAGAACATTTGTGAAACATGGGAGGAGATCAAACTGTAAGCATTAAGAGGAACTTGGAAGAAGCTGATTTCAACTTTTATGGATAATTTTGAAGGGTTTAAAACTTAAGTGGAGGAAATGACTGCAAATATTGTAGAAATAGCAACACAAATGGAATTAGAAGTGGATCCTGAAGGTACAAGTGAATTGCTGCAATCTCATGGCAAAATTTAAAGAGTAAAGAGTTGTTTCTTATTTATTTGCAAAGGTAGTTGTTTTGTGACATAGAGTTAGCTCCTTGTTAATATGCTATGAACATTGTTGAAATTAAAATGAAGCTTATAAAATGTTTCAAAGACTGTCTCTAGCTTCATGAGGAGATTTGAGATACGTGTCCTCCTCACGTCTGAGCAATAGTTCTAGAAACATGTGCCCAACCACATATCTGGACACTTATCTGTCTACTCCCTATTCTAATTGGGTGTAATGTAGCTGTGCACTCCATCACTGCTATGCTTGAGCCTTCTTTCCCTCTCCCTACTCCACCAACATCATGAAATTTTTGTCCACCCACAATAAAAATTCTGCAGAAATCTATGGAAGCAATCTAGACCAAATGAAGGATCAAATTAATGACCTTGATGATCATAATGCACAAAGGACCTAGATGCAAAAGAAAGACATACAGAGAAAAAAAATAAAATATTTTGAGCTTTATCTGACTCCATAAAAAGCAACATAACTGGAAAAGAGAGAGAATAGAACAGAGAACTTATTCAAAGAAACTAAAGGAAACCATGCCAAATGTGCAGAAGGAAATAATTATATAATTACATGATGCTAAAAGAATATTTGGTTATCTAAATGCAATGAGACTTACACCAAGACACAAACTGTGAAACTACCAAAAATTCAAGCAAAGAAAGAAAATGAAAATAGCTAGGGAAAACACACAGTTAATCTTTCCCTATCAGGCTGTTATCAAACATCTTGAAGGAAATCGTATAGTCAAAGAGACAATGGAACCATGTATTCAAAATATTGGATGATGAAAATTGACATCCAAGATTAGGACACAATGCAAGACTCTCCTTCAGCTATGAGGGGGACATAAAGGACTTCTCACACAAGCAGAAAAAGAGGGAGTTTGCCAACACTAGACTTCCACTGCTAGAAATATTGAAAGTAACTCTGCTCTCTAATTTGAAAAGAAGAAAAACTACCAAAAAAAAAAAAGGAAATAGAATTTATCAATAATGACCATAAATGTAAATGGACTGAATTAATCTATCAAAAGGTGAAGAATTTAACAAATAAGAAATCAAGATACCTAGAGGTGAACTAAAATGATCAAAGAAACAATTAACAAATACCTGGAGAAAAATAAAATGAAGATACAAAAAGCAGCAAAGGCAAAACAAAGAGAAGAGTATATATGACTCACTTCAAGAAATAAGAAAGAGTTTCACCTATATTTTCTTCTATGTATTTTATGGTTTCAGGACTTATGTCTAGTTCTTTAATTCATTTTGAGTTGGTTTTTGTGCATGGTGTGAGGTAGTGGTCAAACTTCATTCTTTTGCATGTAGCAACCCAGTTTTCCCAGCACCATTTATTGAACAAACTTTCCTTGCTCCAGTGCATATTCTTTGCTCCTTTGTCAAATATTAGTTGACCATAAATCCGTGGGTTTATTTCTGGATTTTCTATTTGATTCCATTGGTCTGTGTGTCTGTTCTTGTTCCAATACCATGCAGTTTTGATGATTATGGCTTTGAAGTATAGTTTGAAATCTGGGAGTGTGATGCCTCCATTCCTTCTTTTTTCTTTCAGGAGAGGTTTGGCTATTCGGGGTTTTTGGTGATTCCATATGAATTTCATCAATACTTGTTCTATTTCTTGGAAGAATGACTTTGAAATTTTTATTGGAATAGCATTGAATCTGTATATTGCTTTTGGTAGGATGGCCATTTTGATGATGTTAATTTTTCCAATCCATGAGCAGGAGATGTCTTTCCATTTCTTTGTGTCTTCTTCTATTTCTTTTAACAGTGTTTTATAGTTTTCTTTGTATAGGTCCTTTACCTCTTTTATTAGATTTAGGATGGAGCTAGAAGGGATCATGCTCAGCGAAATAAGTCATAAAGAAAAAGAAAAATACTGGATGGTCTCACTCATAGCAGGAATTTAGAAAACCTAAATAAGAGATCAGGAAAAAGACTAATCAATACAAAGTAAAAATCAAAATCAACAAGCAACTATAAACCATAGACACACTATGGGGGGGGGGCACAGAGGGGCCGGGAAAGGAAGGACTAGAGTCAAAATAAGGGGGGGGTTCAATTGTATGGGAAGTAAAAGCAAAATTAAAATGCATACATTGTGCAAAGATGAAAAAAGATGTAAGAATTATATAAAATAAAATATTTAAATTAAAAAAGAATTAAAAAAAAAAAAAGAAAAAAGAAAGAGGGCCTCCCCTGGTGGCGCAGCGGTTGAGCGCTGGGCTGCGAGGCTGCCTGCAGCCTCTGCAGCGCCGGTTCATTCCCAGGCCGCCAGCAAGGGTCCCACAAAAAAAAAAAAAAAAGGAAATAAGAAAGAGCGCAAATAAATAAAAAAAGAGCAAAATATACCAAATACCATTAGAATGAAAAAAAATTATAAAAATTAAAGTAAAGGTAAACAAAAAAGAACAAAATACACAGACCAAAGGATTAATTAAACATAAAGTTGGTTCTCTGTAAAATTTAGTACAACGTTCTTCTAGCTATATTGGAGAGAGAGAGAAAGAGAGAGAGAAAACACTAATAAACCAAATGGAAGAGAAAGAAGTTACAACAGACACTTTAGAAACACAGACTGTCTTAGGAAATTACAACAAATATCAATTACCCAGAAAATTGTAAAATCTAGATGAAATGAGCTAATCATTAGACATCTATAACTATCTCAGACTAAAATCAGATAAGAAAAGTGAATTTCTTTCAGGAACAAAAGGATGGTTTAATATCTGGAAACAAATTAATGTAATTCACCACACCAACAAAAAAAAAAATAAAAATCATATGAGCATATCAATATGTGCTAAACAAGCATTTGATAAGATTCAATATGTATATATATATATGATTTTAAAACCCTCAAAAACTAGGGATAGAGCAATATTTGAATATAATAAACAACACATATGACAAAACCACAGCAAAAATCATACTCAAAAGTGAAAGAATGCAATCTTTTCCTTTATGGTGGGCAAGGATGCCCATGCTCACCAATACTCTTTCAAAAATCTATTAGAATTACTAACTAGAGCAATTAGGCAAGAATAATATACAGAAGGAATCCCAATTAATAAAAAAAGAAATAAAACTATTTGCAGATTACATGATGACATACATTAAAATAAATTCCTTAAAAAACTCATTGAAATAATAAGTATACAGGGGCCTCCCTGGTGGCACAAGGAGTTAAAGCACAGCACTATGAAGCAATCCAAAGCCTCTGCAGCATGCATTCAATCCCCGGTCAGCCAAGGAGCAACCCATATAGTGCAGCAGACCTCTCCTGTCTCTCCCCCTGCTTCCCTCAGAAGTGTATTTCAGTCAGTCTGCCTGTTCTGTTCCCCACTCTGTCTCTGGTGAATCCTCTCACCCACCATATCTCTGGCCTGTACCACAGCTCTTGTATGCATAAATAAATAAGTCTTTAAAAAATAATAACAATAAGTATATAGTAAAATGGAGACTATAAAATAATTTTTAAGTTGTATTTCAATATGCAAACAATAAACTACAAGAGGAATAAATCAAGGATACAATCCCATGTACAATAGCATAAACATAATACTTACAAGTAAGCTTTACAAAGGATGTGAAGGATCTATAGATAGATCTATAGAGAAATCTAAGGGTCTATAGAGAAAATTCTAAGACATTATTGAAAGAAATAGAAGACACAAATAAGTGGAAAGCTATTGCATGAGCATGGTCGGATTGAAGAACTGTCATTGTTAAATTGACCATCTTACCCAACACAATATATAGATTCAATGTAATCCCTATCAAACTTTCAATGGCATTTTTCAAAGAAATAGAGCAAACATTACTGAAATTCATATACCACCACAAAAGCCCCAAAATGGCCAAAGTGATGCTGACAAAAAAGAGAAAGAATAATGGAATCATCAACCTATATTACAAAGCTACAGTAATCAAAACAGTACGATACTAGAACAAAAACAAAAACAAACTAATGGAATAAAATTAAGAACCCAGAAATAAACACACACATATATAGCAAGTTATTTTACAACAAATAAGTCAAAGGTAAACATTAGAATAAAGAAATTCTCTTCAACAAATAACTTTAGAAAATCTGGACAGCCATATGCATAAGAATGAACCAAGGTCACCACCTCACACCATACACAAAAATTAGCTATAAATGGAGTAAAACATTCATATAAGATCCAAAAAATAAAATACATTGAAGAAAACATAGGCAAAATAGTCCACAACATTGACTTCAAAAGCATCTTTGTGAATTATCCCCAACATACAAAAGTGAATATAAGTAAATGGGATTACATAAAAGTAAAAATCTTCTTCAGAGAAAGAAATTATCAATAAAACAAAAGACACGCTTCTCAATGAAGAGTGATGTCTGTTACTAGAGCTGTACCAAAAAATGGGGGCCTCCCTAGTGGTGCAAGGGTTTAAGCTGCAGCACTATGAAGCAATCCACAGCCATTACAGCACAATTTCGATCCCCGGCCAGGGAGGTGGCCTACCTGGCAGATCAGACCTCTCCTGACTCGCCTGCTGCTCCCCCAGTAGTGTATTTCAGTAAATCTGCCTTTTCTGTTCCCCACTCTGTCTCTGGTAAATCCTCTCACCCCCCACCCCTGCTGCCCCCCACCTCTGGCCTGAACCCCAGTTCTTATATACATAAATAAATAAATATAAAAAAGAGACCTACAAAAAACCTAGATATATCAACAACAAAAATACCAATAACAAATTCAAAAAATGTGCAGAGAGCTAAATAGAAACTTCTTCAGAAAAGCTATATTGATGACCAACAGGCTCATGAAAAAATACTCACCATAACTTCTCATAAGGGAAATGCATATCAAAATCTTAATGAAGTACAATCTCATATCTTTGAGAATGGCCCATAACAAAGACTCCAAATTTTGGCAAGAATATGGAGATAAAGGATCTCTGGTGCACTGTTGGTGGGACTATAGACTTATCCAGCCTCTATGGAGAAGAGTATGAAGTTTTCTCAAAATATTAAAAATAGATCTACCATATGATCAAGCAAATTCTCTAAGTATCTACCAAAAAATATATATAAAAAAACACTAATTCAAAGGGATATCACACCTGTATTCACTGCAGCACTATTTATAATAGCCAAATTATAGGCATAGCATAATGCCCAAGAACTGATGAATGGGTTAGTATGATGTGGGAAATATACACAATGGAATACTTATCAGCTATTAAAAAAAGATGAACTTTTGCCATTTGACACAACATAGATGGAACTCAAGGGGATAATACAAAGTCAAGCAAATGAGAAGGAGAAAGGCAAACACTGCATGGTTCTACTTATATGTGGAATA
The DNA here is from genome assembly GCF_964194135.1 of Talpa europaea. Classification (NCBI taxonomy): domain Eukaryota; kingdom Metazoa; phylum Chordata; class Mammalia; order Eulipotyphla; family Talpidae; genus Talpa; species Talpa europaea. The sequence goes on along the minus strand of NC_140071.1, from coordinate 83,799,333 downwards.
GCAGAAATTAGTGAAACAAAACAAAGGGTCAGACAAAATCCAATCAAAATTCTGAGAACTCTGATTTGAGAATTGTAGTTAGTAGAGAGAGATAGAAGAGGAAAAAGTGAGGCAAGAGAAAAATTGACTATCTACGAGTAACCTGGCATTGGGTGTGGTGACATGCATCAGAGCAGGTGTGATCCTATGCCCATGAATCAATCACATGCAGTTTTGTGAACCAATGTTATCTCAATGAAATATAATTATTTAATTAATTTAAAAGATTCTTTGTTACATGACTTTCAAATATTTTATACTAATGAACTGGTGAAAATAAGAATTGCTGGGCCTCCCCTTGTGGTGCAGCAGGTGAGTGCTGGGCTGTGAAGCTGCCCGCAGCCTCTGCAGCACCGGTTTGATACCCGGCCACCGGCTAGGTCCCACATGGCATGACAGACCGCTGCGCCAGCTGCTCCCCTCAGCAGTGTATTTCGTCAGTCTGACTGTTCTGTTCCCCACTCTGTCTCTGGTGAATTCTCTGACTATACCCAGTGCTTGTATAAATAAATAAATAAATCTAAAAAAATAATAAAAATTACCTATTTTTTTAAAAATTGCATAATCTTTTTTTTTAAAGATTTATTTATTTATGCACACAAGAGCTGGGGTACAGACCAGAGATGTGGGGGGGGAGGGGTAAGAGTATTCATCAGAGATAGAGAAGGCAACAGAACAGGCAGAATGACCAAAGTACACTGGTGAGGGGAGCAGTGGGCGAGTCAGGAAAGGTTTGCTGTGCCATATGGGTTGTTCCCTGACCGGCCAGGGATTGAACTCACTCTGCAGAGGCTGCGGATTGCTTCATAGTGTGGTGCTTTAACCCCATGCGCCACCAGAGAGGCCCAAAAAATTGCACAATCTTAATTGACAAACAAAAGTAGGGTCTGAGAGGATTGACTCCAAATATTTGTTAGTGGTAAAATGCTATTAAACAGTATCACATGCTATAGAGAAATCATTTGTTAAAAGAAGAATCAATCTCAATGTGTGTGTGTGGTTTTTTTAAAAAGATTTATTTATTTATACAAGAACCGGGTACAGGCCAGATGTGTGGGAGGGTGAGAGGATTCACCAGAGACAGAGTGGGGAACAGAACAGGCGGACTGACAAAATACACTGCTAAGGGGAGCAGTGGGCGAGACAGGAGAGGTCTGCTGCACCATGTGGGATTCTTGACAACTGGACTGGATCAAACCTGCGCTGCGGAGGCTGCAGACAGCTTCACAGTGAGGCACTCAAAAGCCTGCGCCACCAGGGAGGTCCTCCGTGTGGTTTTGATTTGCATTTCCCTGATGATAAGGGATGTTGAACATTTTTTTCATATGCCTGTTGGCCATTTGCATTTCCTCTTTGGAGAAATGTCTTTTAAGTTCTTCTGCCCATTTCTTCATTGGATTGCTTATTTTGTTTTTGTTGAGTCATGTGAGTTCTTTGTATATCTTTGTGATCAGTCCCTTATCAGTTGACTGGAGTGCAAAGATTTTTTTCCCAATAAGTGGGGTGTCTCTCTGTTTTGGTTAATGTCTCTTTTGCTGTGCAGAAGCTTTTCAGTTTGATGTAATCCCCGGTGTTTATCTTTTCCTTGACTTTCTTTACTTTGGGTGATGAGTCTTTAAAGATATTACTGAAATGTATGTCTTGTAGTGTTTTACCTATATTTTCTTCTATATATTTTATGGTTTCAGGTCTTATGTCCAGTTCTTTTATCCATTTTGAGTTGATTTTTGTGCATGGTGAGGGGTAATGGTCTAGTTTCTTTTTTTTTTGCATGTGGTGGTCTGGTTTTCACAGCACCATTTATTGAACAAACTGTCCATGTTCCATTGCATAGTCTTTGCTATTTTGTCAAAGATTAGTTGTCCATGTAGCTGCAGCTTTATTTCTGGGCTCTCTAATCAGTTCAATTTGTCTGTGTGTCTGTTTTTGTTCCAGAAATAAACTGTTTTAATTGTTATGGCTTTGTAGTATAGCTTAAAGATTGGAATTGTATTAACTCCATTCTCCTTTGTATGGCACATATCAAAAAACTAGCAACAACAAATGTTAGCGGGGATGTGGTAAAAAAGGACTCTCCTATGTTGCTGGTGGGAGTGCAAATTGGTCCAACCACTATGGAAAGCTATCTGGAGGTCCCTCAGTCTACTGAAAATGGAGCTACCCTATGACCCAGCAATTCCACTCTTAGGGATCAACCCAAAGGATACAAAAACATTAATTCAAAAGAATACCTGTACCCCTATATTTATTGCAGCACTATTTACAGTAGTTAAAACCTGAAAACAACTCAAATGCCCAAAAATAGATGACTGGATCAGGAAGATGCGGTATATAAACAAAATGGAATATTATTCATCAATCAAAAAAGATAAACTCATGCCATTTGCAGCAATGTGGATGGAACTAGAAGGAATTATGCTCAGTGAAATAAGTCATAAGGATAAAGAAAAATATCAGATGGTTTCACTTATAGCAGGAATAGAGGGGAAAAATAAATACGAGTGTAAAAAAATAATAACAGTACAAAGCACAACAAAGCAAAACCAGACAATTAGAAATTATAGACATACTGCAAAGGAGAGAGAGGCATCAGAGGGAGGGAGGGAGGAGCAGAGGGGACTGAGGTGATGGTGCCTGGGTGCATTGGTGAAGGAAATTCTATGGGGACTGTACCTGAGGGGGTAGGGGTAAGCAAATATTGTTTAAAAATGAACAGTGATGTGAAAAATAAAAAATATATATTTAAAAAAATAAAAAAGAAGAATCAATCAAATTAGCAAACTTCACTGTTGTCTTATTTTAAGACATTGCCCTTGTCACCATAATCTTCAGCAACCACCTTTCTGGTCAGTCAGCAGCCATCAGCGTCAAGGCTAGACTCTCCACCACTAATAAATGTATGACTTACTGAAGACTCAGATGATGGGTAGCATTATTTAGCAATAAAGCATTATCTAATTTAGTTGTACACATTTTTTAGACGTAATGCTATCACATACTTAATAGACTGTGATATGGTATAAACATAACTTTTACATGCATTGGGAAACCACAAATTCCATGTTACTCACTTGATCACAATACTCTTTTTATTGTGGTGGTTGGGAATCAAACCCAGAATATACCTGAAGTCTACCTGTAAAAAGTCAGGAAAAAAAGTAACAATTCCATTCAGTTATGTAATATTTTTTTCTTTCCCAAAAGTTTTCAATTTTGGTAATATACTGAAAATATTCCAGGTTAGCATAAATACTTGGAAAAGAATAAGGTTTATTTTTTTCCTTCTAGATCCACATTAATTCTCTATGTACTGGAATGTACCTACTCAACCTAATCATATAGGCTTGACAAGATAAACAGAAGAATTTGTTGCAAATTTATGTAAATTGACTAACTATAAGATTGTGAGAAATATTTTCCTATTCTTAGATTAGAATGAAACCTGCAGTTATTGGTATAATTTATTTTGATTCATGGGTCTTTTTTTATTCTTAGTTACCAAAAGATTGATGAATTCTGTGAATTGGGTCTTCTTATATGGAAAGCAAATTTATTTCTTCCCCATATCACAGATATTATGGCATTTTGGGTTTCCATTCTCCCTTACAGAGCTACATCCACTACAAATTCATGTTATTCTACATCTTCAGATCATGTACGTATATATGTGTGCGTGCGTGTGTATCAGTGACCCATATGGAGATTAAAGTTCTATTATGAGACTGATTCATTTAACAATCACAAATAGTGTTAATGATGATATTACACTCATCCATCACTAGGCCTGAAAGCAAATTTCAGCTGTGACACCTCCACCTGACTCTAGTCATCTTGGTAAGACACACACAAAAGCCAGGTTACTAAACACAAATACACAGTTCAGTATGTCATGGACTGTTAGTTCCAGCGGACAGAAAAATCATTTTTCCTGGACATTCCTGGCACAGCCTGATTGGCTCCCTGATGTTTCCCATTTGCTCTCAGCTGTTCTTTCCCTCCCTCACTAGAAATTGCAGATTTCTCCCCCTGGTTTCAGCTGCTGTCTCTGTTCTCAAACCGCATGATTGATTTCCTGCCATCCCACGTTATTCTTTGGTGAAGTCTGCTTAACTATAGGCTCATTAAAGACCAAAATTCTTAGATGGGAGTCTACTCTGCTTCTGAGTATAACATTTGATTTTAATGACACAAAAGAACAAAGTCCAGTACTTGGTTCAGAGCGTTCAATCCAGCAAGAATGACTGCAAGAAAACAAAAGAGCACATAAAGAGTTTTCCATTTCAGGCCGTCCATTTCCCAGTAGTAGCCCTCTATCTTATCCCAAATAACAGGCAGCCTCAATCAACTTTTGGAGCAATATTAATGAAGATAGGAACAATGATTTGTATAATTTACTCCTTCTCAAGTAAATACAGAATAAAAGGGAAGAAAATTGTCACAGGCTCAGGTATTTTTACGCATCAGGCCCTATACTGGATATCTCTCACACTGCTCTCATTAAATGGACTCCGCTTGCGAGAAGCAAACTCCAAATACTTTCTTTTAGGATATTTTTTAGTCATCTGGGAATCAGCCAGGCATGCCATTCATTTGTAGCTCAATGTCAAAAGAGAGAGAAAAAAAAGAAAACTTTCACCACTTCATAATAATCTCTTAAGACACAGAATTGTACTTAAACAAAAGTTACCTCAAAAATCTCTATAGCTACAGAGATAAATGATACCTTTGATAGGATTATAGACCTCTTCTAGCACTTTGTGCTTATAAACCATAGCAAGAGAAACATAATTGTCTTTTAATAAACCATGGGATTTACTAGTGAACACAAAATGTACTGTTTGTTTTTGCATCCTGAGGTTTTCCAGGAAATCGAAATTTAAGTCTTTTATTAGTCCCCATTTTTTTTTAATTTCAAATCATTCCAATTACACTCCATTATTCAATGGTGTCTTACAAGAAACCAAATATTTTTCTTTCAATGTTTGATGACAGTTAAACATTGTTGAGCCTATTATGTAATGTATATTTCAGAGTTCTTTCCTAATATATTTACAGATGTGGTGTTATTTCTGAACCTACCAAAATGATTATGTGACTTTTAAAATTACCACAACCAAAAAGGGTCAGAATGTAACCAAAAAAAAAAAAAAAAAAAAAACCTCTAGGTAATGAATACATCAAAGTATCAATTTTTTTTAAAGATTTATTTTTATTTATACAAGAGCTGGAGTTCAAGCCAGATGCACAGGAGGGTAAGAGGATTCACCAGAGACAGAGCGGGGAACAGAACAGGCAGATTGACCGAAACACACTGCTGAGGGGATCAGCAGGCAAGACAACAGAGGTCTGCTGCACCATGTGGGATTCTCGCCTGCTGGCTGGGATGAAACACACTGCAGAGGCTGTGGACAGCTTCACAGCATGGCGCTCAACTGCCTGTGCCACCAGGGAGGCCCAAAGTATTAATTTTTCAGACAAATTTTCTAGAATGGTTGGTTGGAACTTGGTCACATGGCTAACTGGCAGTAATCCCTATGCACTGAAAATTTTAATTTCACAAAAATATAGGTCAATAAACTACAAAATATCCATATAAACTAAAATTGATAGCTTTTATTTCTATGGTCAAGTCAGAAAGCATGCATTCAAATCCCATTTGAGCCATTGTCTTACCAAGCTATGTGTGCTTCAGTTCCTTTCTCTGTAAAGTGATTGTATACTGTTTCATTGTTGTGAGCACTGAAGGAGATCATATATATAAAATAATTGCCTAGCACAGTAAATCAAATTATAAAGAATCAATAAGATTAAATCATAAAGACTCAATAAAGTGATGTCCTTATTTGTGTTCCCATAGTGTTTTATACTTAATGCAACATTTAGTCTAAGGTGTTGCAGTTAGTCATTACCATGTGAATAAATGTTCTCACTTAGGGACCATGGCTTACGATTCTTAGTATTACGAAAAGCATCACATAAAATACTTAATAATTTTGACAAGAAAATGAATGAATGATTAAATAAATAAGCAGTGAAACCTTTTCTTCAGCTGATGTTGAAGATTGATATTGCAGATATATAACAGTTGTATTTTATAAGCACAGACATATCATAATGAAGTCATAGATAAACAAAAATGGAGCACAGATCAAGTAGAATAGTGTATAGACCAGAGCATAGACATCATTCACCAACCACCCTTTGGGCCATATAACTAACTATCAGCCACAGATATAATTCAAATTATTTAATTCCATTCAAAATTTTTTTCAGAGCTTTAAAAAATATTAGTGCTCCCCATGGAATAGCAAGATACTCTCACTCTCAATATGTACAGCTTGAATAAATTCCATAGTTTGATTACTTGATCAATCTATAACAAGAGCAAATATTTATGACCCACCCTAATTATGTCAAGACTCTCTGAAATACCCAAGATTTCTAGTTAAACAAAGACATAAATCTTCAGTTGTGTACAAATATAGAAATTAAGAGTACAGAACATTCTCAAGTTTCACTCTAGTAACTAAAATCTGGTTTAGATTAAAGGCAGGCCAACCTTTATCACAGTATCTATGATTTGACTTTGTTCCTATCACCACTTCCAAGCCTTTCACTCAAAAGATAAGCATTCCTTCCACTAGCCTAAACTCCATGCTAACAGTAAACAAAGTTACAGTTAAAATGTGAAAAGACAAGGTATATATTTTAAAAGAAACAAAATGGATCCTAATAGAAGTTTGGCCATAATCCACATTCACTTTTTCTCAAACCTCTGCAATACTCAAAAAGGACAGATAATCCTGTCTTTAATCCCCATGGTCTCCTGGAGTTTCCAAGATGTGATTCTGTTACATAAAATGTTTAAGCAGATGCTGTGCTGCCATGCTCTGGGGGTGGAGTTCACTTCTGTGATAGGGTGACATTTAGGCTAGGTAGTTAAACTCTTTTAGAGAACTAGGATCATGATTTTTATGTAGGGTTGTAGATCACAGGTGCTTTTATATTATGCTGCTTAACTTAATTATATGTTACACATATTCTTTTGTAGGTATCAAATACTTATTTTTTTAAAGATTTATTTATTCATGCATACAAAAACCAGGGTACAGGCCAGATATGTGGGAGGGTGAGAGATTCATCAGAGACAGAGTGGGGAACAGAACAGGCAGACTGACTGAAATACACTGCAGAAGGGAGCAGCGGGAAAGACAGGAGAGGTCTGCTGCGCCGTGTGGAATTCTCGCTGGCTGGCCGTGATTGAACCTGCACTGCAGAGGCTATGGACAGCTTCACAGTGCTGCGCTCAACTGCCTGCGCCACCAGTAGAGGCCCTAGGTATCAAATATTTATATTGAAGATTTTTTTAAAAAGATTATATAGCTAACTTGTAGAATATACTGTTAGGAAGCCATCAGGGTAATACAAAACTATATGTCATTTATCTAATCTATAGCCAATACTGGGTTGTCTATTAATACTTTAATCAAAGTTTTATAATTACTAGGAGAGAGATTATGTTGATACGGAAAAGAAGAAACTAAGTGAGGAACAAGTTCTAATAAAAAGAGAAGAGTTGCCGGTCTCCTCCATTGGGAGGGACTTGGGGGAGAGAAGTCATCATAGCAGCATGTCCAATAAGAAAGTCTCAGTGCTAAAGCAGAGGTGTTTAGGCAACAACAGACTTAAAGATCTGCTGTGTGAAATATCAAAATCTATTTGTCGATTTCAATCTTTGAGCTGGCAATTCAGAACAGGGTAAAATTGAAAACCTTTAATTCCTGTTTAGGGTTTAGAAAAGAAGTAAATAACACCTGTGGATTTTCAGAAATTGCCAGAACCACACTAGTTTTATAAAGAAAAGCTTTCTTTCCTGTTCAATACCATTTATGTTGCCTGCGACACGATTTCCCAACTCCACTGCCCTTTCTTGCTAACTCTTACTAATAATATCACTTCCTTGGAAAAATCACTTTCTGCAACATCACAATAGGTTAGGGGTTTCTTTTGTATACACTCTATAGCACGCTACACTTTGATTCCTGGCACTGAATACATTTATGAGTAAATGTTCATGTTCCACATCTGTCTCTGTAATTGTGTGTGTGCAAGTTCTGGAATAACATGCTGCTTTCTTATTCACCTCTGTATCACTAGGGTCTACTAGCAAGCTTAGCTCCCAGGAAGTATCCAAGATGTATTTATTAAACATATGAATGATGAATGATTGAATGAATAAATGAACAATTTGCCTCTGGAACATCCAAGCAGATATATCTCATAGACAGTTAGAATTACCATTCTGAGCTCAGAAAAGAGATTAGGGCTGGCAATAAAAATTGAAGAGTCACCAGCTTACAAGTGGTGATAAAATTCATAAGAAAGAATTAGTCTCATAGGAAGAGTAAAATTGTACACAACTGAAGAGAAACAAGGGATGTGGATCCCATGGAAGTAATTCAGAAAACCTGATCAGAAAGTATGGTGCAATCTAAACAGTGCTTAAGAGTTGAAATTTCTTTAGTCAAACAGACTTTTTAATCATAGCACCAACTCTTTCTGTGAGTACCAAGTAAATGCCAGGATCTCATCAAGTTGGAGGGAACTAAGTTGCCAGGTGCTGAAGCAGCTAGCTGAAGCAACATGTCCAAACTGAAAGTAACAGACAAGCAGTCAAGCCTTTAACCACTTGCTACATTAATATGAGGATGCGGCTGAAGTGGAGAAAGTAACTGTCCTCCTACTTTCCAATCCCTATACACCAGACCATTTTCCCACAAGGAAGGACAAACTGATTAGGGATCAAATAGGTCAGTGTATACTTTGGGCTCTTCTGCTAAGAGATCTCTGAATAAAAGACTATAGTTATATGGACCTGAGGGCTAGGGAGAAAGTTCAAGTTGTGGAAAAGCACCAGGTAAAGAGTTCAATTAGGAAAATGGTTTTCAAGTTTTATATCTTCCTTCCATAAAAGCAGAAGCACCAGAAGAAGGCCTCCTCCTAAGAACTCAAATAAAGAGATCTCTTCAGAGTGACAGCTCTAGGACACAAAAACATTAATTCAAAAGGACACCTGCACCCCTATGTTTATTGCAGCACTATTTACAATAGGAAAGCTATGGAAACAACCAAAATGCCCAAAAATAGATGACTGGATCAAGAAGATGTGGTTCATATACACAATGGAATATTACTCAGCAATCAAAAAAGATTAACTCATGCCATTTGCAGCAACATGGATAGAGCTGGAAGGGATCATGCTCAGTCAAATAAGCCAGAAAGAAAAAGAAAAATACCAGGTGGTCTCACTTATAGCAGGAATATAGAGGATCCAAATAAGGGATCAGGGAAAAAAACTAATTATAATAAAGTAAAAATCAAAATCAACAGGCAACTATAAACCAGAGACATACTTGCAGGGGAGTAGTACAGTAGAGACTATAACCAAGATGAAAATGCATACATTTGTACCAAAATGAAAAATGATGTAAAATATATAAAATAAAAAAGAGAATGCAAATGTGTGAAACAACATGGCTGGCGAGAGAGGCCTGAGTCCTCAAGCTCAACTCCTCTCAGAGAGTGCAGGAGAGGGGTTACACACCATGTGAGGTGAGGGCAGAGTTCTCCTGTGGAGGCCTATGAGGAAGAGCCTTCATAATTGCCTATGATTGCCCTGAAAAATCACTAAGGTTTTAAACCAGAAGTTGGGCCCCTAAGCTTCCTGACTTATAGCCCCCCTCATGTATGTAAAACCTTAAACATGGGCTTGACAGATACACAGTTGTCCATAGAGGAGAAATTTTAAGAGCAAGATAAATGAGAGAGATACTACTAGGGCTGAGAGAGATCAAATCTGAAAATTACCTGTTCTAGTCAATAACTGAGTCATAAGTAACCTCAAAAGAGCAGTTTCCATGGAGGAAAGGTGATGAAAATTATAGTGCAGTGCCTCCCTGGTGGCGCAAGGGTTAAAACACAAGCTATGAAGCTATCTGCAGCCTCTGCACAATGAGTTTGATTCCCAGCTAGCCAGGGAGCAACCCACATGCAGCAGAACTCTCCTGACTCACCCACTGCTCCCCTCAGCAGTGTACTTTGGTTAATCTGCCTGTTCTGTTCCCCACTCTCTCTGAATCCTCTCGACCCTCCACACCTCTGGCCTACACCCCAGCTCTTGTATGCATCAATAAATCTTAAAAAAAAGAATATTATAGTGCAAATGCACATTAAGGAAGACTAGATAGCAAGCACCAATCAGTCTGTGAAGATAGTGGTGGCTGTGACAACTGTGTGCAGCTGATGAAGGTAATAAGCCTGTTCAGCTGGCATCTGATTTGTAAGAAGTCTGTCTCCTGAACGTCTTTTCTTGCAATAAAAAATATTAATATGGGTTTAAAAGACAAATACATTGTTTGAGACCCCAGAATGACTGTGGCAAGAGAGGGGAGAAAGAAAATCTCAAGACTTGGTGTGAGACCTTCTGGGAGGACCCCCAGGAGTGACAGCCGCAAGTCATGTAGGAACATGGAAACAGATGCAGGCACTGAGCTTCAGTCTGGAGATTCCTGACGTGAATCCTGTACAGAGGTTCCTTACATCTAAGTTGCCCCTGGAAACCACTCATTTTTCCTTCATCTTGCCTAAAGCACAATGCATTTTTCACTGGTACCAGCCCTATTTCTAGATTTCAGCCAGCTTTTATCCCCCAAGCCTGTGCTATGACAGTACTTATCCTTGTCTACTCACATCTCCCTAAGCTGAGCTTTCCTTTGTGTAGTGGACTGAGAAGCATCACAGACTCATGTTTGCATAGGAATCAGGCAGGGATAAGATCTCTTCTGTCTTCCCGCCTTTAACAGAAAAAAAATTCTACCCAATTTAGTATACATAGTTTTGAGACTAGGGACAAACTGTGGTTCAACTCTAAATTCTGAACCATCAAGAGAAACCAGCCATTAATTTATAGAAGCAAAAATCATGAAATTCCTATTACCTAGGGAATAAGTCCTAAGACCAAAGGCTAAAGCCAAAATTCATATCTTAGACTTTTCATAGAGGATGTGACTCCATAGCACAGTGCAGGCGATGTAATGGGATTTATATGCTTTTATGTGAGAATAATATTTCCTGGGCTTTCAGGTACATTTAGTACAAAGGCTTTTCCTTGTACTAAAATACTCTCAAGAGAGACACATGAAGTTCAGTAACCCTTAAAGTTGTAGCTTAAATCACCAGATTTTTGCATGAGAAAGCAACACAGCCACAGTAAGCTATTACATAAAATAATTTGATCATGTTCAACTCATTAGGTTTGCCTCAGCTGCCATTTCTTTCCTGTATCTTTAGTAAACTATCATTTTCAGCCTCTGCTGTTTACAGGAATATATTTTATTTCAATTGCATGATTTTTCTTGGCACTCAAGTCACCCATGACTTTATCACTGAATAATTTTAATGTTATAATTCAATTCTTTGTGTGGCTAAAATGACTAAGGCACTTTTATGTTGTTGTTCTTATTTTTCCCCCCATCAAGCATTCTGACTGCTGCTGTCAAAATCTGATAATAAATGAAGATTTCTCCCACAGTGGACCTCTTATAACCATGGCAACTCCATCAGCAGCTAATGGCCACATTGCAAAAATGCTTTTCAATAGGACAGCTTCCCACACTGTAGTAGTACAAATGTCCCTTTCTTACTTTTCCTCTATAATAATGCTAAGAAAACAGCACATCCCAAACAAACATTTACTTTGTCGTGCACATTTGGGGCCACTTTTAAAAAAAAGTAGAAGAGAAACTACAAATAAAAGTAAAGGCTATGAAAGCACAGCACTAAAGTGGAAAAAGATGCTAATGACTTTGTAGCATCAACAACAGAATTTTACTACTTATAACAACTAAAATCAATGTGTTTATTGTTTCTGAGGAATTTGAGGATTGTTATTGCTGTTACTCTAACCCACCATAAGTCATGGAGGTCTTCTAGGATGCCCGTGTTTTTTGTTTGTTTGTTTGTTTTTTAAAGATTTATTTATTTATGCATACAAGAACTGGGGTATGGGCCAGATGTGAGGGAGGGTGAGAGGATTCACCAGAGACAGAGCAGGGAACAGAAAAGGCAGATTCACTGAAATACAATGCTAAGGGGAGCAGCAGGCCAGACAGGAGAGGTCTGCCGCACCATGTGGAAATCTCCCCAACTGGCTGTGATCGAACCCGCACTGCAGAGGCTGTGGACAGCTTCACACCGCTGCACTCAACCACCTGTGCCACCAAGGAGTTCCCTAGGATGCTTAACAGGATTCACAGTATGTAACTTTCTGAACAGCTGGTCATTTTAGGTAATATAGCTATATGCACATGAAACATTCTTAAAATAGTACTTAAAACAGTACCAAAGTGTGTGTGTAGGGGCTGGATTGGGGGACAGGTCACTGATTCTGCATTTTCATCCATGCGCTCAATTGCACCACTCAGGCTCAGGGTCCAACAACAGGGTTTATTTGACAGACAGAAGATTGCCAGAAAGTAAAGCATTGCTAAGGCCAAAAGTAACCAGTTGTCTCACCCCAGATAGTGTCTGCAGTGTCTTATGTTCCCAAACAAAGGCTGCTCATGCCAGATGGCACTGTCCCATCAAAGAGAGCCTGAAGGTGGTGGCTTACTGGTTAGCAGTGCATTAGGGTCCAATTCACAGTAGCAGCTGGAATTACTCATAGGTGGGGGCATTGAGGTGCCACTGCAGATACACAGCAACAGTCTGAAGACCAAGTTGGACATCCCTGATGCCAGACAAAACTGCATCTTACTCAACAGCAGCTGGATTTGGTGCTGGAAAAGCAGGGGTAGTGGACAGCATTCAAAGGCAGCCAGACAGAATGCTGGTCACTTATCACAGTGCCAGTCAGCGCCAGTCACCAGAGGCAGCATAAAAGATGCCAGTGCCGCAGCTTTTTGTGAGCTATTAGGATGAACCAAGAGCTAACAACTCTTTGAGATACTGGACTGAAATTGATGGTGTTCCCTGAAAGCAAGAGCAAAGGCAGTGCTGGAGGCAGGTTCAGCAGCTGGGTCTCTACAACGGTCTATGGAGGTCTGGAGGTCTGGAAGTCTGTATGTTTATGGGGGTTTGGAGGTCTCTGGATCCCATGTCTGCTTCATGCTAGTTCTCTCTTTGGAGGCTGACTGCTGGCTGACTCAAGTTGGATCTCGCTTCACCTTATGTTCTCTTCATACACTGCTGTATCCTAAGATGGACACTTCTACAATCTTCTATGTGCCCTTAAAAGAACCCCACATAGAATCAGCATGCCCATGTATACATTATGCAGCATCAAAAAATTCCTCCCTGAGCCTTACTTTCAGATAATTAAAGATGATCTAGCTTTTCTGCTTATAAAGTAGATCAAAACTAGATTCTAATGAGGAAATATGTGCTGGTTGTCTGTTTTTGGATTGATTTGCCTAGTAAATAAATCAAAGGAAGATGTTTTACACTTCAATTTCCTGTTAAAAATATGTATCTGAGTGGAAATAATACTCAGATAGCTCTATCTCTCTATCTCTAACTACTTATCTCTCTGCCTATCTATCTATATCTTTTTATCTATCTATGGAAATAACTTCACTAAATCCCAAAGAATTCAGAGCTTTTAGATGTTCTTTTTTTTTTTTTCAATTTTCCTTCAGCTATCAATAATGATCAACAAGCAACAACAAATTAGAACTCAATATCAGGTTTACAAATATACTAGAATTTGTCAGTTGCATCTACAGTGATATCAGGTACATTTCAATGTAAATCATCTCCCATTGAGGATTTCAGTATTAAATGACTTATGAGGCATCAACATAAGAATAGGAATGTCTTTACCAATGCTATCTTAATTCAAAAAAAATAATAAAGGTAAGAATTTCCCAGACCACAGTGCAAGGAGAGTTATTTTTCATTAGCCATTATTACAATTTGAATTCTACCTTGCTCAAGATTTTAGCTCTTGCCAAAAATATGTGTTCTTTATAAAAGTCCTTTAATCATGTGCATAGGCTTAAGAACTAAGACCTCCTTAAATTTTCAACAAAATTCTACTTCTTTTTGCTGGGAAACACAGTGGCAAATTACTCAAACTAACTTAATTTCATGGTGTTAATTTGTAAAAACGTACTTATAAAAGTTCTCCCTCAAGAATAGGTCAGAAGACTAGTTGATTTAATACAAAAGATAGTGCCCCACTCTGTAACTAGAAGAAACTCAACTCTTCAGAAATGATATTTTTCCTTTTACTTTCCTGACTCTTTATTTTTCTGTTGAACTAGTCTGATAATAGACTCATATTCCAGATTTGCCCATCTATTTTATAAGCTATTTTCATAAGTATATAAAATTACCTGCTGTCTGATAATGTAAGACACATTGAGCTATAGACTGCAAGATTGTGCATGATAGGTAAGATTTTGGTTTTCCCTAACCATATCAAAAGTTATGAAATTCAGAAATAAACATAGGATCACTATCTTAAAAAACACAGGTTTGTCCAACACGAAATTAAATTTGAAATCCCAACCATGATGTTTCCTTTTTGAAATGGTTCACCAAGTATAGCAGTGTAATCTTGGAGGATCCCATGACATCCCAAAACACAGACTATGTCCTGATCTTTTTGTCTCACTGCTAGGAGTATCAGGCTAGTGAGAAAACCCAAATTTTAACAAATAAAGATGTCAGGATATTCTACAGGTAAAGTTTCTTTTAAATCATTTTTATAAGACAAACTGGAGAAAGGTTCAGTATAAAACATAGCAAACTATTAATTTTTGCTCTGACACAGGAACTTTCATCCTTGGAGAAACACCAGAACAAATTTGAAGCATTCAATAAAATATTTTGTGTGACTACAAAAGCAACACTGAACATAAATTAATAAGCCTTTGCCACCAACTCATTTTGAAGTATAGACATCCAATTGCAATGACATTGCAATATTTAGGTGTGAGTATAACTTCTGGAAATGGTAGTAAAATCTGAGTTCATGAAATACTCCTACCTGTCAACTGGAGACCAAGATGCATTGTCAAATCAGAATCCAGAGCAGCAGGCTCATGAGATGTAAAAGTTTAATAATGTGCTGGGAAGAAAAAAAATGAAAGAACAAAAAAAAAAAAAATGTTATTCTCCAAGCAAATTGAGTCAGTAAACAAAGCCATCATTTCTCTAAGTACACATTTGACCACATAAAGGAGACACTGTGTTCATCCAATGTTTCCCACTTGTCTTGAGCATTGGTTTTTAAACAGAATTTTTATCTTTCTGTTATAACCTTTATCTTCAATACTTTTGACAACCCAAAGAAAGTAATGTTCATACAACCAACAATTTACTTTCCACATATAACATTTTTTTTTTCCCCACTCAGAGGCCAAATATGCTGTTGGAAAAAAAAAATCACCAACAATTTATCTAAGTCCTTTTATTTCCTATTGGATACTTCCAGATATATAGAAACTCTCAGAATTTGGGAAATGTACTTTTCCTTACGTTATAACTCAATTTCTCTATTAAAATGATGGAAATGTTTCCAACTGAAATTACCATTTAAAATATGAAGGGTATTAAGTGAGGTATTCCCTTGGCATATGTGAGCACATTTTCTTCAGAGCAAAGTTGTCATTGCCTAGACAATAAAATACTGCTAATTTCTGCATTAACTCATTTGGTAAAAACAAGTTCAGGATCGGCCAACCCACCTAACACTCTAGTGAAATTGTAAATTTGGAATTTGTTTTGCAGTTAAGTGTTAAGGACCAGTATTTTTTTTTTTCCTTTCTGTTGTTTGTTGTTGTTGTTGTCGTTCATGATGACATCTGCTGACATAGTCATAGTATTTTGTGTGACATGACTATGCAGAATTAATTCAGCACCAATTGACAAAGAAAAGAGTTGGAAAAGTTATTTTGCAATTTAGTATGAGTGTTGAGATCATATTTCTGTTTGTTTTTTTTTTTTAAAAAAAAGGTAAAGTAGGGCCTCCCGGGTGGCACAGCGGTTGAGCGCTGGGCTGCGAAGCTGCCCGCAGCCTCTGTAGCGCCAGTTCGATCCCCGGCCACTAGGCGAGGGTCCCATGTGGTGCACAGACCTCTCCTGCCGCCTGCTGCTCCCCTCAGCAGTGCATTTCGTTGGTCTGCCTGTTCTGTTCCCCTCTCTGGCTATGGTGAATTCTCTCACCCTCCCGCGTTTCTGACTGTACCCAGTGCTTGTATAAATAAATAAATAAATCTTAAAAAAGAAAAGGTAAAAGTCAAGGTCTAGGAGAAAACGTTATGCATGGTAAACACATACAATTATATTTCCAAAATTTCCCTTTCTAAGAAGTACTTGAGATTTTCTGTTGGGACAAACTTACACATGTAAATTATTAGCACACAATTAATACTCAATAAATTATGAATGAATCAGTGAACTTGTCCTCATAGAAATGTTTATTTTTCAAGAGTTAGGGTAGCACTTAACAAGTACTATCATAAACACCCTATAACTTTTAACTCTTATAATTATTGCAACAATTGCAGGATGTGTGTTCTGTTATTAGTCCCATCTTAGAAGTGAGGGAATTGGAACAGAAAAGTGGTTTGTAGAAAGCCACAAAGCTGATAGTGGTGTTACATTCTGAACCAGGAACTTTAGTTGCTGAGTCCATGACTTGCTGCTACCCATTAACCATGCTGCTCCTGTGGAATGTTTTATAGGCATGTATACCACCCAAACTGTAGTTTGACATACCTGTATTAGGCTCCTTGAAGTTTTATTGGTAGTCACCCAAAATTTGAGATCATCTATGGAACTTATAAAATAATAATAGGCTCTTATTTTCCCTTTCACTTGATCCTCTCTGCTAGTGAAGCATATTAGATTTTTTTGGTAGTTTAGGATTTTATACAAATCTAAGAGAAATAGAGGCCTAAGTTGATGTCATAGTTCTAATTTTTACATTGTGTTTATAAGTATGCCTGAAGGTTAGGTCCCTATTATTGCCACAATTTAATTGAAAAAAAAAAATGAGTCCTCAAATTGAGACTGTGGATGAACTTTTAATTAAAAAGCTTCAAAGGACCACCAAATCATCAACACTGAGGTGATGGGTTGAGAGTTAGAGGTTGTATTTTTATCCATTTACCATCTTGTGCCGCTTTAGGCATGTCTTTAATCTCTCAATACTAATGATTCTTAACTGTAAAATGTAGTTACTAATGTGGTTTCTTGGAATAACTTGAAGAATTTCATACATGAGGTCATGATAAAAGCTGAAAACTTGTTATTTTCTTTCCTATTATATTGAAACTTTTATGATTATAATTATTTCCAAGTAAAATGATGGTTTTATAGAAGTTATTTCTGTCTAAAATTCAGCAAAGAATCTTTTTAAGATACCAAAGATTTTGTGAAAAATGACCATCTATAACCTTCAATATAGATATTGAGGTATATACTCTATATAATTTATATAAATAGGTAGATAAATGATGATGATAGGAAGGTAGGTAGGTGGGTAGGTATGTAGGTAGGTAGGTAGGTAGATAATGAGACCAAGTAGATTGACATGTTCCTATGCTCTACATCCTGAATCTCCATAACTACATTTGAATTAGACAAAAATAAAAAGTTCATTATCACTTGGAGGTTACATTTCTTTATGACATCAATTACCACTTTATTTTCACAACATTTTCAATGTTGAAATTTTCTATTGTATTAAACATTACTTACACATTTCAAATAACTCAGTTCAATAAATAGTAAAATCACTTTTATTAATGATTCCTCCATTGACCTGTGTTTTGATGATTTCAGTTTTCAAGAAAACTGAATTTACTCAGTAGAACTTATTTTATTTCTTTTAATTTATTGACATTATATATACAGATACAGACAAGGCTCTGATCAGCATAAAACAGTCAATGTTTCCACTTACTAGATAGACTGCCAGCTAAAGGCAAAAACATCTAACATACTTGTTTATCTTTATAGTTTCTGTTTTTTGATTTGCACTTTTTATTGAGGGTAATATTGATTTTTTTAAATGTTCTTTCCAAGTTAACTGTTCTCACAACAATAATATGCATCAATAATATTCATTTATGTCCCTGATGGAAAAGTGTATTTCCCAGTCCTGTTAAACTCGGATGTGTCCATATGACTTGCTTTGACCAAAAATAAGAACAGACAGGATGGAGTGTGTTGTGTCAATTCTAGGAGACAGTTCTTCAAGAAGAACCATGAGCTGAGATCTAAGGGATTTGTAGTTATTAACCAGACAAAAAGAGGAGAGAACCTTCTGTCCATTCTAGACGTGGAAACAGCATGTAATATGTCTCAGGAAAAAAAGTTTTAATATTAAAACTTTCCCATCAGCAAGATCAAAGTGTATAAGACAGTTGGAAAGCTTTGGAGGATAAGACTAGAGTGATAAGAAGCAGGTCAAATTGTGAAATCCTCTTGATCATACCAAGGATTTTATATCTTTTCACCAAGTGGATTATGAAACCACCTAAGAGTTGTAAGCATGGAAATAACATATTGTAATGTAGTTTTGTAAGGCGCTGTCAGGATTTTGTGTGTAGAGCAAACTGGAGATGGAAATAATGGAAACATTTAGGTCAGGTGAAAAGTTTAGGTGATAACCTATATTGGAGTTGATGGTGACATGACCCAGTGTAATCAATGGCTGTGTAGATGCAAGAAATGGATGGATTGTAAATATACTTAGGGAAGTTTTAATAGTCAAGTAATAGACATGTCTAATAGGTTAATAAAAGATAGTACATGGAAATGGAAGAAGAAAAGGTAGATAAAAGATGATGATACATCAAATTAAAGAGCTCCTGCACAGCAAAAGAGACAATAACCAAAATGAGGAGAAACCCCACTGACTGAGAGAAAATTTTTGCACAAAATACTAATGATAAAGGACTGATTACAAAAATCTACAAAGAACTGATGAGACTCAACAAAAACAAAGAAAATTACATTTAAAAAGAAAACCAGAGACACATTATGGGGGGGGAGAAGGGGAGAGGTCAAAAAATGGACAGAAGAACTAAAAAAAAACTCTGAAGAGGAAATGCAAATGGCCAACAGGCACATGGAAAAATGTTCAACTTCACTTGTAATCAGGGAAATGCAAATCAAAACTACAATGAGATATCATCTTACACCAGTGAGAATGGCACATATTAAAAAAACTAGCAACAACAAATGTTGGCGAGGGTGGGGAGAAAAAGGAACTCTCCTGCACTGCTGGTAGGAGTGCAAACTGGTCCAACCACTATGGAAAGCTGTATGGAGATTCTTCAACATACTAGAGATAGAGCTTCCATATGATCCAGCAATTCCACTCCTAGGTATTTACCCAAATGGCACAGAAACATTAATTCAAAAGGGTACATGCACCCCCATGTTTATAGCAGCACTATTTACAATATCTAAGCTATGGAAACAATCCAAATGCCCAAAAATAGATGACTGGATCAAGAAGATGTGGTATATATAATACATGACAGAATATTACTCAGCAATCAAAAAAAGATAAACTCATGCAATTTGCAGCAACATGGATGGAGCTGGAAGGGATCATGCTCAGTGAAATAAGCCACAAAAAAAAAAAAAAAAGAAAAATACTGGATGGTCTCACTCAGAGCAGGAGTTTAGAAAACCTAAATAAGAGACCAGGAAAAAGAATAACTATAATAAAGAAAAATCAAAATCAACAAGCAACTATAAACCAGAGACACATTATGGGGGGGGAGAAGAGGAGAGGTCAAAATAAGGGAGGTGCAATTGTATGGGGAATACAACCAAGATGAAAATGCATACATTGTGCAAAAATGAAAAATGATGTAAAATATATAAAAAAGAAAAAGAAAAAAAATAAAGATGATGATAGGAAAAGGATTAAATAATGACTTTGTGGTTCTAGATAAATCTTCTGGGTAAAAGAGGCTCCATTTATAGTGCAGCAGAGGATTTGTAGATGTGCATATTTGGAGAAGATCTTAAGAGCTATGTGGAGAGTCTACTGGGCAGTTGGTGCTTAGAAAAGCAATCTAGACAGACAGAAAATTGGGATTATCAATATGTAGATGGTCTTTAAATTTAAGAGAATGAGTGAGATTATTTAGAAAGAAAAAGGAATAGAATAGCACCTAGTACCCAGGTCTGATTAATCTTAACACTTAATTAGAGAACTGTGATAGACAGGAAAAGTGAAAAAAACAGAATGTTTAATAAATTTTCCCATTGAAAAACATTTAATTGATTCCTTGGCTTAGGAGATACAGGATGGGTCTCTTGCAAAAAGAGAGCAGCTGTCAGTGGATTATGAGCTTGGAGTGTAGAGGAGCCATAGAGTGACTTCAGCAGATGGTGGAAAGTGAGGAGGCACAGCCTACTTAGTAGGGCTTGGTGTGACTTTGCTACTTCACAATTTTTGTTTAAGATTCAGACATTTCCTTATTGCCCATGATACTTCTTCTGTAGAAAAGATATTTACTGTCACTCCAGATACTTGCACTTAACTACTAATGCACAAATCAATTCTGTTTATCTCCTTCTAGAAGCTGTACAAGCAATGTAGGTCACTGCCACAAAGTAGGTACAATTGTTTTCCATACAGCCTCATAGTCTAAAAAGTAATCTCCACACAATAATCATCTTGGTTTTTCCTCCTCATGGCACATAGTGGCAGGTCTTTTCACAGTTCTCAAGCTGCTATTTATAGTGGCTGATCAGTCCATTTAATAGTTTTGCAAAAAATCCTAAAGGGAAAAAATACTTGGAATGTTCCCATTTTTAAAGGATAAAAAATCAGACATATTGGGGGCCTCCCTGGTGGTGCAGCGGTTGAGCTCTGGGCTGCGAAGCTGACCACAGCCTCTGCAGTGCCGGTTCGATCCCCATCTGTTGGCAAGGGTCCCACATGGTGCACAGACCTCTTCTGCCGTACCCGCTGCTCCCCTCAGCAGTGTACTTCGTCAGTCTGCCTGTTCTGCTCCCCACTCTGGCTCTGGTGAATTCTCTCACCCTCCCACACTTCTGACTGTGCCCAGTGCTTGTATAAATAAATAAATAAATAAATAAATCTTTAAAAAAAAATCAGACATATTACTTCTGGTCTGATACCTGATTTGAAGAGTAATATTTTGAGGAACTCCTAATTTGAAGGAAAGGTCATCACTGTTAACAAAAATGATGTCTATCTCTACCACCTCAACCACTTAAAGTGGCAGTGGCTGGAAACAAACTTATCCTAGACTTGTGCCTAAAAAATATGTGGGCAATTACCTCTACTACAAGCCTAATTGATGCTATATGAATGCCTTTGATTTTCCTTTGGATGTATTGATTAATATCTCTGCCAGTTGGCCCTAGCTTCCTGTCACAGGCAGGAGACTCAGAGTTTAATCCATATTGCCCAATAAATTCCAAGAACTTAACAAATATTAATCCAATGCTCTTTTGTCTATCTGCAAACCTGGGTCTTGGTTTCTTGTGGTCTGATTGCTTTCCTGAATCCAGATCTTATTGTAAATGCTAGTCATAAGGATTATTCTCATATTCTATATCATTTGAATAGTCATAACTAAAATTTGCATCTTCATGAATCTGTCATCCTACCCTTGGTTCTGTCAGGAATTTTCTTTAAAGCTAGAATTTAAGGTACTCTTGTTTGCTGATTGAAATACTTCAGAGTTCAGTGCAACTACACCACCTTCCCATAAGCTAGACAGGACTAGGGAGACTTACTGGGAACTGGTATGTTCCACCCTCTACTATCAGGCTAAGACTTAAATCTCTAATCAGTATAAAATAGCTGATATTTCTGGCCATTTGTAGTGTCCCAAAAACTTACCTATTTTTAATTGTGTTATTTTTATAGAGGTACTATTGAATATGACATTGTATATAATTTACAGTTAAGGTTTACACCTCTTCAGATGTATGTATCAAGCACAAAAGCACCTATAATACTCAACCATAGTCAATTGGACTCCCTACCCCTTAATTCCTCAACCTCTCTCTCCTCTAAATTTTAGCTGAAATTCTAGAATGAGATTTTTAGGGCTTGTTTAGATTTGGTTATGTCTGTTCCTCTGTTTCTCTATATTCCACAAATGAGTGAAATCATCTGATATTTATCTTTCTCCTTCTGACTTATTTTGTTAGCACAATATCCTCATGTTAATTGGATTCATTTATATGTGGAATGTAGAGAAATCAAATAATGGGTCAGATAAAGACTGACTTCAAAAGCTGACTATAGATCTTAGACATCGGGAGGGGTGGAGGAGAGAGAGGAACAGGGGGTGTGGTGAAACAGGGAGGTGGGAAGAGCACAGTGAACTATGAAAGACTATGGGTCATGGGAAAACTACGGTGACTGTCTGAGGAGGGAAATCCTATATTGTCAAAAAATTAACAAGGATATAAGAAAAAAGGTACTTCATTAAAGAAAAGAAAAAATCTGATACTACAACCATCAGCCATTAATTACTCTTTTACCTAATAAAATAAAATAAAATAATCCCCCCCAGTTCCATCCATGTGGTTACAAATGTCAAGAGTTCACTATTTTTCAAAGCTGAGTAGTATTCCATTACATATATGCGTATGTGTGTATGTGTATATATATATATATATATATATATATATGTGTGTGTGCGTGTGTGTGTGTGTATATATATATATATATATATATATATCTCACATTTTCCAACCCACTCACTTGTGTTTGTGCACACTTATGTTTTTGCAAACACTGGGAACTAGGCATGTCTACATTCACACCAAAAGTATACAAGGTTATTTATTTTCGATAACCCCATTTTCACAGGTGTGAGGTGGTATCTCATTTAGATGTTGAGTTGCATTTTCCTTATGATAAGTGATGGTGAGCATTTTTTCATGTGCCTATTTGTCACCTGTATGTCTTCTTTTGAGTAATGTCTATTAAAGTCTTCTGCAAGCTTTTTGAGTGGATTTTTTTTTCTTTTTTGAAGTGTATGAATTCATTGTAAATCTTGGATATTAGCCCATTGTCAGATGTATGATTGCAAATATTTTCTATCGTTTAGTGTGTCTTTTTTAAAAAAATAATAGTTTCATTCCCCGTGCAGATGCTTTTTAGTTTTATGTAATCCCAATTGTTCACTTTTGCTTTTGTTTGCTTTGCCATCAGAGTCAAGTCCCCAAAGACATCTCTGAAGCCAATGGTTTAACATGTTTTGTCAATGTTTTCTTCTATGTATATTATGGTTTCAGGTCTTATTTTTAGTCTTTATACATGTTGGTTAACTTTCTGTGCATGGTATGAATTAGTGGCCTAGTTTGATTTTTTGCATATGGCTCCAGTTTTCCTATCATTACTTGTTGAATAAATAGTCCTTTCTCCATTATACACCCTGGGTGCCTTTGTCATACATTAACTGTCCGTAAAATTGAGATTCTATTTCTGGGCTCTCTATTCATCTCTATTAGTCCATGTGTCTAGTTTCATTCTAATATCATTTTATTGTGATTATTTTATCTTTGTATTATAATTTGAATACTGGGAATGTGATACAGAGTTAGTCCTCTTTTTGTCAGGATTGGCTGGCAATTCAAGGTCTTTTGTGGTTCCATATATATTTCAGTAACACTTGTTCCATTTCTTTGAAGAATTACTTAAAAATTTGGTAGGGATTACAAAACTTTACATTGATTTGAGTAAAATGACCATTTTAACAATGTTAATTCTTCTAATACATGAACATGGTAGTATCTTTCCATTCCCTAGTCTTCTATTTCTTTAAACAGTATCTTACAGACTTCATTGCAGAGGTCTTCCCTTTATTAACTTTATTAGTAAATATTTAATTCTCCTTGATGCAATTATAAATTAGACTTTTCTTGATGTATATCTCTTCTAGCTCATTGGTTGAATATAGTAACACAAATGATTTTTATATATTGATTTTGTAGTTTGCCACTTCACTGAGTTTATTTATTGTTTTCAAGGGATTTTTAATGGGGTCTTTAGGGTTTTTGATTTTTTTTGTCATGTATTTGCAAATAGTGATAATGTCATCTTTTTTTTCCAATATGGATTTCTTTTATATCTTTCTCTTACCTTTATCTTGAGAGACTTCCATAATTTCCTCCTAGTACAGCTCTTGCTGACTTCCAGTGGATCTGGTATCTCATTCTTCATTTTTGTTTGTCTCCAAGTAGTTTTTAATATCTCCTTTGATATTTTTGATAAATCAATTGTAATTTAGAAACATGCTATTTATTCTCTATATATTTGAGCTGTTTCTTTGCTCTTATTTCTGGTTGATTTCTGTATTTATAACATTTGATCAGAGAAAAATTTTGATATATCAAAAGTTTTGATAATTGTTTGTATCTTGATGTAGTTCTCATTGCATTTGGAATACCAGATATTATTTTAACTCCATGGGCCAGGTTTGGGAAGTTTGCCTCTTTTAATCTTTCATTAAGCTCTCTGTTGTTTTCTCTCTCTCTTCCCCTTCTAGAATACTCATTTTTTTTAAAGAGTTATTTATTTATGCATGCAAGAGCTGGGTAAAGGCCAGAAGTGTGATGGGGGGTGAGAGGATTCACCAGAGACAGAGTGGGGAACAGGACAGGCAGATTGACGGATATACTCTGCTGAGAGGAGCAGCGGGTGAGTCAGGAGAGGTCTACTGTGCCATGTGGGTAACTCCTTGGACAGGGATAGAGCTCCCATAGGTTGTGTCTTAACCCTTGTGCCAATAGTGAGGGCCCTAGAATACCCATTATTTTTCATGTTGTCTTTCCTTATGTAATTATATAATTATCGGATTTTTTTTTTCTTTTTTGTATTTCTCTTCTCCACCTGGATACTTTGTGCATTGCTATCTTTAAGGTCACTGAGTCAACAATCTATTTGGTATATTCAATGTCGATGATTTTCTATAGAATTTTTTATCATATATATTGTGCTTTTTACATCCTGAATCTCTATTTTTTTTTTATTCAGAGTTTCAATTTCTATTTTCTGTTCATTAATTTTATTTCTCAGGTAACTAGCTTGTTTTTCTGAATTTTTTTTTTTTATAATTTTTTTTTTTTTTATAGAGGCATGCTTTATTTATTTGTTTGCTGGTTTGTTTGTTTGTTTTGTTTATACATGCACTGGGTACAGTCAGAAGCACGGGAGGGTGAGAGAATTCACCAGAGCCAGAGCGGGGAGCAGAGCAGGCAGAAGGACCGAAGTACACTGCTGAGGGGAGCAGCGGGCGGCAGGAGAGGTCTGCACGCCATGTGGGACCCTCCTCTGGTGGCCGGGGAGCAGCCGGGGATCGAACCGGCGCCACAGAGGCCGTGCGCAGTTTCGCAACCCAGCGCTCAACCGCTGCGCCACCGGGGAGGCCCTTGTTTTTCTGAATTTTATCTCTTTGATTAGCTTTTATGAATTCTCTTGTTATCATTTGATTTTGTTTTCTAGTATTCATCTATCTATTATTATATTATATCTATCTATTATTGAAACTTTCTGGTAGGGAGAAGATAAAATCTTCTATGTCTCTTTGTCATTAAATTCTGGAGAGTTGTTCTCTCTTTGATATGTAATATTTCTTTAAGGAGTCAAGGTGCCATGTGTAGTAATTTTTTGTCTGCCTATTTGTTGCTTCAGAGCTCCCAATTTTATAAAAAATATCTGAAGCAATAAGGTAGAGTGTTTAGTTATGTTTATTTTTCCAGCATGTGATGGTGTGGTTTTGTTTTAGTATTTTGTTCGTAACTTCTGTGGCCCTGAGACTTATTTTTGCAATTGCTGAGTAAGAGGGTGGAGAGATGCCTGGAGGAACCCTGCTCTTTATACAAATGTGTTGGGGGCCAGGGAGAGCCTCCTGTTTATGGAACCACTGATATTCTTCTTCTCTGGGGTACAGGATCTGAGACTCTGCAATGTGTGCTCTCAGTGACTTCACAAGGTCAGACCAGTATCCAGGTGTGAGAGAAGGCACTGTTTTTGTCCTTTTTTAACTGGGAGATTGTGTGTGTGCGGGGGGAGTTGGCCTGTATAGACTAGCTCCTCTGCATGTATTTCCCCTTACCTCTTCCACACCTCTCTGTTTTCCACTCATCAGTGTCCCTGACAGAGGAGCAGACCCTCAAGCAGTACACATTTCTCATCTATTCAATATACCTGAAGCTATAAATATGGTTTAATTTAATATATTTGAATGCACTAAAAGTTATTATTCAAACCTAAAATTGTTGATAATTTAATGATTATACATTTTTTACAAACTAGTTCTGTGTATTAAGTCTGGTTTTACTTCCTGTCTAAATTACACTTTTACTCAGAAAGATCATTGATTCTCACATCTGAGTGATTTCACTGAAGAGTTTAAAAATATTTAGAAAGGGAAAAAATATATAGGGAGAATCTCAAACTCCACTTATCAAATTGTAATTCAGTGGACATTTATAGGCTTAGGAACCTATTTTTTTTTAAAGTTTGTAAATTCTATACATTTTTGGAGAAATTTGTCAGTGAGTATTAAAATGTCTAAAATTTTAGAAATTTACTGCCAAAATACCTTTTTTCATTTTAAAAGAATGGGTTTAATAAGAAAAGAAAAAAAGAAAAAGAGATGTACCCACATAGTCACAGATGAGCAAGAGAGCTGCATCTATCATTATTTTTAAGGAATTACTAATGATCACCTACATTTTATTGTGATTGCCACCACTTAGAATATTCCTGTATATCCCTAACATATATTAAAAGTACTAAGTCATCCATTTATCCAGTCTAAGAGTACACATTGAGTGCTTATTATGTCCAGCCAGAAGCTGTTTCAAGCACTGGAATAAATAAAAGCCATTCTCTCGTGGAGTGTGTATCCTAACTTCTCTGGACCTCAATTCTTTCATCCATAATTTGGATATTATTAGTAACATTCTCATAGCTTTCTGAGGATGAAAATAAATTATATGTGTAAAGAATTTAGCATAGACTCTACATTATAGAAGTACTTAGTAATAGCAAGCTGTAATGATTTTATTCTCATTTTTCATAACCAACTCTTTGCTCTAGTATGAATTTTCTAAGAAAAAAAATTACAAAATCTAATGCTTTCTTAAGAATGTTATTATTGACCTTCTAGATAATTTCAAGTGCATCTGCTTTGCTAAATCACAGCAGATTTTAGAAGACTTCGAGAAAAATCAATTCAATACAGGGAAAAAAAGATGCCTCCTATATATTTAATATATTACTCAGTAACATAATTTTAACTTCTAACTTAACAAAGTAAACATTACTTACACTTGGTAATTTTACATCTAGAAATATATACTGCCAATATACTTAAATAAGTGGGAAGAATATACATTCAAAGATTTATGTTGCAGCTCTCTTGATATTTTCAAAAATCATATGGCTGTCCATCAGCAGGAGACTATTTGGATGAATGATGGCATGTTTCACGGCAGATTACACAGCAAATGCACATTTATAAAAATATATGACATTTTGTTTATGTCAGTGAAGCTAAGAAATCTCTATTAGATATAAGATTACCAAAGGGCAGTGACTTGTCTCCTTAATTCTAAAAGCAGGTACTGCCAGGTATAGAAACCTGACATCTTCTCAGCTTGGGAAATTTGGGGATGAATTTCTCTTTACATTTGCACTTGATCTTATAAAGTGCTGACTATGGGCTAAGTCAGTTTGAGTTTTTCTCTTATATTGACTCAGGTTTAACTATCCAATTAAATGTATTTTTAAAAATGAAAGCAATCACATTTCCAATTACAATGAGGATAAAAATGGCAATTGCTTTAGCTATGGTATGTTTCTTTTTCTTTTTTCTTTTCGTTGTTGTTGTTCCAGAGTTAATTCAGCTTTCAAAAAAGAACAAAAAAACATTGAACATAATTTTTAGTGGACTTCCTGGTAGTCCCCAGATAGGTTAATCTGACCCTGTGTTTGCAGAAAAGTTTCCACAGGCTGATTCTGCTAACTCTAAAAGAAACCCCTAGCTAAATAGACTACTACAGAAAATGTAAAATTGAGCAACAGGAAGTTTTGTGCTAAAGGACCAGAAAATTCTCCTTGAAAATTTATAGTCAGCTATATATTTTATAAAACCTATTGTTAATGTATCAACATTGCACTATAACATTATATAAATTTCAGGTGTGCATCATTGAAAATCAACATGTGTGTACACTGCATTAAGTTCACTACTAAAAGACCAATTCTATCATTCTGTTCATCCTCCTTTACTTCTCCCTTCACTTCTGGTAACCACTATTTTATCTTATATCCCAAAACTTTATTTTTGTTTTATTTAGTTATTGTAAGTTTCATTTAGCCTTTCATTTAGTCTATGCTTCCTCTGTGTATCACAAGTGTAATCATATGGTGCTTATTGTTCTCTGGCTTATTTCACTAAGCATAATTCCCTCTAGGTGCATCAGTATTGCTGCGAATGTCAGGATTTCATCATTTCTATAGCATAATAGTATTCTATTTTACATATATGCACACACGCATATATATCATGTAAATACATAAATAGATATCACATCTTTACCCATTCATCAATTGATGAACACTTAGGTTGTTTCCAGTTATTGGCTATTGTAAATAGTGTGGTAATTAAACATGGGATTTCACATATCTCTTTGAATTCATGTTTCTGTATTTTGAAAGTGAATACTAGATCTTACAGAACTTTTGTTTTTTTTTATATTTTTTGAAAAATTTCCATGTTGTTTTTCATAATGCTGCACCAATTTACACCCCACCAACAATGTACAAGTGTTCCCTTCTCTCTGCATCCTCACGATACCTGTTGTTTCTTTTCTTTTGGATAATAGCAGTTCTCACAGGTGCAAGGTAATATCTCAGTGTAGCTCTGATTTTCATCTTCCTAATAAGAGGAGATGACTAACATCTTTTCATGACCCTCTTGGTCATCTGTATGGCCAATAGGGTCAGGAGATGCTTAGATTTAGAGACATTTAGATTTGCCACCTATGTTTCAATTCGGTTTTTTTTTTTTGAGTTTTATGAGTTCTTTATAGATTTTAAATATTTTGTTTTCTCACTGTATAGTGTGCAAATATCTCTTGTCATTCAGTAGGATACTTTTGTGTTTTAATGACATTTATTTTGCTTTTTAATTAATTTCTCGGGGCTCCCCGGTGGCGCAGCGGTTGAGCGCTGGGCTGTGAAGCTGACCACAGCCTCTGCAGCACCGGTTAGACCCCTGGCAGCTGGGCGAGGGTCCCATATGGCGCGACAGACCTCTCCTGGCGCCCGCTGCTCCCCTCAGCAGTGTACTTCGTCAGTCTGTCTGTTCTGTTCCCCACTCTGTCTCTGGTGGATTCTCTCACCCTCCCATGCTTCTGACTGTACCCAGTGCTTGTATTTAAAAAAAAATTAAAAAATAATAATTTGACATTTCTCTTTGTTTATTTTTGTATTTGTTTCCCTTTCCAATGTACTCAAGTGTCCAAACACATATCTGAAACTGATTTCAAGGCACACACACTTTGTTCTCTTTTTTGTATTTCATGGTTTCATGTCTTATATCAATGTCTTTTTGGATTAATTAATTGATTTTGAATTAATTTTTGTGTATGATGTTAGATAGCAATCGAGTTTCATTCATTTTTACTTGCTGTTCAGTTTCCTGGTACCATTAGTTGAAGAGACTTTTCCTTTCTGAATTATAAGCCCTTGATTTCCCTAATTGTAGATTAGTCATATATACTTGGTTTTATTTCAGGAGTATTAATTCTGTCTTTATCTGTGTGTCTATTCTTAATCCAATACCATGACATTTTAATTACTATCACTTTGTAGTAAAGTAATAGTAAAGAAATGTGTGCTATCCCCATTTTTTTTTTCCCTCAGGACTGTTTTTGTGGTTTAGATTCTTTAGTAGTTCTAAATAAATGTCATGGTTATTGTTCATTATTTTAAGAATGTCATTGAGTTGTTTCCAGGTTTTACCTGTTGTAAATAGTGCCGCAACAAATATAAGTGTACAGGTGTTCTTTTGAATTAATGTTTTTGTGTCCTTTGGGTAGATCCCTAGGAGTGGAATTGCTGGGTCTATGGTAGCTCCATTTTTAGTAGACTGAGGAACCTCCAGACAGCTTTCCACGGTGGTTGGACCAGTCTGCACTCCCACCAGCAACATAGGAGAGTTCCTTTTTCACCACATCCTTGCCAACATTTGTTGTTGCTTGTTTTTTGATATGTGCCATTTTTACCCGTGTAAGGTGGTATCTCAGTGTGGTTTTAATTTGCATTTCCCTTATGATAAGGGATGTTGAACATTTTTTCATATGCCTGTTAGCCATTTGCATTTCCTCTTTGGGGAAATGTCTTTTAAGTTCTTCTGCCCATTTCTTCATTGGATTGTTTACTTTGTTTTTGTTGAATCATGTGAGTTCTTTCTATATCTTTGTGATCAGTCCCTTATCAGTTGACTGGAGTGCAAAGATTTTTTCCCAATAAGTGGGGTGTCTCTCTGTTTTGGTTAATGTCTCTTTTGCTGTGCAGAAGCTTTTCAGTTTGATGTAATCCCAGGGGTTTATCTTTTCCTTGACTATCTTTGCTTTGGGTGATGAGTCTTTGAGGATATTACTGAGATGTATGTCTTGTAGTGTTTTACCTATATTTTCTCCTATGTATTTTGTGGTTTCAGGTCTTATGTCCAGTTCTTTTATCCATTTTGAGTTGATTTTTGTGCATGGTGAGGGTAATGGTCTAGTTTCATTTTTTTGCATGTGGTGATCCAGTTTTTCCAGCACCATTTATTGAACAAACTGTGTTCCATGCCCAAAAATAGATGACTGGATCAAGAAGATGTGGCATATATACACAATGGAACATTATTCAGCAATCCAAAAAGATAAACTCATGCCATTTGCAACAACGTGGATGGAACTAGAAGGAATTATGCTCAGTGAAATAAGCCAAAAGGAAAAAGAAAATATTAGATGGTGTCATTTATAGCAAGAACATAGGGGAAACAAATAATACATCAGTGTAAAAAAATAATAACAGTACAAAACACAACGAAGCAAAAACAGACAATTATAAATCTGAGACATTCTGCAGGGGAGGAGGAGGAATAAGGATCAAAGGGAGGGAGGGAGAAGCACAGGGGACTGAGGTGATGGTGCACAGGTGCATTGGTGAAGGAAATTCTATGGGGACTACACCTGAAGGGGTGGGGGAGGCAAATATTGTTTAAAAATGAACGATGATGTAAAAAATAAAATAATAATAGTAATAAAACAAATGCATTTCAGCAAAAAAAAATGTCATTGAGATTTTGGTAGGGATTGCATTGAAACTGTATATTGCTTTAAGTAATATATTCATCTTAATGATGTTATTTTTTTCCAATCCAAGAGCAAAGAATACCTTTTATCTTTTTATGGCTTCTACTTCTATCAACAGTGTAGGGTAAGGTAAAAAGTATCAGGATTTTCTGCCCTCCCGCCATTCGGATAGATGACAGAACCCTGTGGTCCTGAATGCATGCCTGATGGCGGGCACCTGGAATAGGCTGTGGGAATATGTAGATGGGATTTGCCTGGGCTCATACTGTGCTTATAAGGGCGGTGTCACGGGGATGCCAGGAGAGCAGAGAACAAATGGAAGAACCAAGGAAGCAGAGAAGCAGAGAGAATGTGAGAGAAGGTCGAAGAACTCAGAAAGAGTGAAGACTTGATGGGGGCCAGCCTCCCAACCCCCTAGCACTCCCTGCATGGCAAATCCCAATAAAAGCCTTCAAAAGCCACTGAGGGTTCCAGGACTCTCTCCTACTTTACCCAGTCTGCTGGATCAGAAAACCTACACTGTGGCCATTCCTGCCCTTACAAACAGTATATTAAAGTTTTGGGTAAAGAGGTGTAGTGCAAGCAGGCAGTAGGGCAGAGCGGGCAAAGGAGAGTCCTGGTGCCCTTGGTGGCTTTTCAGGCTTTTATTGTCATTTTACCAGGTACACAGCAGGCTGGGGTGCTGGGGAGGGGATGGGGGCCAGGAGGGTGGCAGGCCTCCTAGCCCTCAGCAAATCTTCACTCTTTCTGGGCTCTCCGGTGTTCTCTCATGGTCTCGTTCTCTGTCTTCTACTTCTCTTTCTTCTGGTTCCATTCTCTGCCTGTTCTCCTGCTAGTTCCATTGTCTGGCATTCCGTGAAGCCACCCTTAAAAGCCCAGTCTCTCAGCCCAGGTGTACCCACCTAGGTATGCCCCACCCCACTCTAGGTGCCCACCGTCAGGCATGCATTCATGACTGCAGGGATCCATCATCAACCCTATTGGTGGGAGGACAGAAAATCCTGCCGATCATTTACCCTACAACATATTTTCATTTCTTTGGTGAAATTTATTTCAAGATATGGGCACAGGGGTTAAAATCAGAACAGTGTCTCCCTGGTGGTGCAGCGGGTTGAGCACAGTGCTATGAAGCTGTCTGCAGCCTTTGCAGTGCTGGTTCAATATTCCCGGCCAGCCAGAGAGAAACCCACATGGTGCGGCAGACCTCTCCTGTCTCGCCCACTGCTGCCCTCAGAAGTATTTTCAGTCCATCTGCCTGTTCTGCTCCCTGCTCTGGTGAATCCTCTCACCCTCCCACACATCTGGCCTGTACCCCAGTTCTTGAATAAATAAATAAATCTTTTTAAAAACTAAATATTAAAAAATAAAATAAAATCTCAGAGCTATCAAGCTATCACCTGAGCTCCATCCCTCCTCAGGGAACTAACCCACATGGCACTGCAGACCCCTCCTGTCTCTCCACTGTTCCCTTCAGCAGTGTATTTCAGCAAATCCACCTATTCTGTTCCCCACTCTGTCTCTGGTGAATCCTTTCACCATCCCTGCTCCTCTGGCCTATACCTTATTCTTATATTGATGAATAAACAAAAATAAAGCTTTAAAAAAATGAATAAATTTGTTCCAAGATATGTAATTCTTTTTAATGCAATTGTAAAGGAAATTATTTCCTGATTTCTCTTTCTGCTAGTTCATTATTTATGTAAAGAAACACAATAGAATTTAGCATATTCTTTTAATAGTCTTCCATTTTTCTGTTTATTTCTAATAACTTTATATTGGAATATTTAGTGCTATATGTATAGATAAAATTATGTCAGCTCCAAATATATGTGTGTGTGTGTATATATATATGCATATATATATATATAATCATGTCCGTGGTAGATTTACTTCATTTACTTCTTTTTCATTTTGGATACTCTTTATATTCTTTCATTGTCAAATTATTCATACTAGAATTTCACACTCTATTCTGAATAGTAATGGTAAGAGTGGACAGACTTGTATCTTGTATTCTTTGATTGTGGAATTAAGGTAATGTTGGTTTCATAGCTTGTGCTAGATATGCCTTTCTTTTCAATTTTATGAAGATTTTGGAAAAGATAGGTTTTAATTCTTCTTTGAAAAATCGGTAAAATTTGCTAGTGAAGTCATCTGATACAGGGTTTTTGATTTTGGAAGGACTTTTCACTACTGCTTCAATTTTGTTATTTATGTGGATTTGTTTAGCTTTCTATTTCTTCATGATTCAGTCTTGAAACGTGTCTTTCTAAAAACTTGCACATTTTTCTAGTTTTTTAATTCTTTCTATTTTCTGTTTTATCTGTTGTAACTTCTCTTTCATTCATGATTTAATTATGCTTTTTCTCTCCTAGTGAGTCTGGTTAAAAATATGTATACTTTGTTAAACCTTTCAAAAGATCAACTCTTGGTTTTATTGCTCTTTTGGATAATTTATTTGATCTCTACCTTATTAATTTCTGCTTTGATTTTTATTATCTTGGTGTACTGCACTGGATTTTGCTGTTCCTAATTTCTTTATGCGAGACTTTAGATTTTTTTAATTTGTGATTTTTCTGGATTCCTTTTAGTACTGCTTTTGCTTTATCACACATGTTATGATAAGTTTTACCCTCACTTCAATCATCTCTAGGTATTTTACAGTTTACCTTTGTTCTCCTCACTGACACAATATTCAGTAAAATGTTATTTTATCTCTCCAAATTTATGGTTTCCCCCTCTTTCTTCTGGCTGACTTCTAGTCTCATACTATTCTGACACAAAACGATGTTTGAATTGACTTCAACATTCATAAATTCTTTGAGACTTGTTTTGTGTCCCAAAATATATTCTATCCATGAGAATGTTCTATGAGCTTTTAAAAAATATCTATTAAACATCTTTTGAAAACATCTTTTGAAAAATATCTGTTAAGATCATCTTATCTAATTTACCATTCAAGGCAATTGTTTTCTTGGTGATTTTCTGTCTAGAAGATCTACCTAAATCCCCTACCACGATTGTGTCACTATCAATGTCTCCTTTTAAATTGGTTAATGTTGATGCTTCTATTTCAAGTGCATATATATTGATAACTGTTATCTATTCCTGTTACATAGATACATTCATTATTATATAATGTCCATCTTAATTTATTTTTAAATCAGAAAGAGTAATGAACAAGCTGTATCCTCAAGTTCATGAAATGTAAGATATTTTGTGATGGAAAGAGTAAATCACTAAGTATTTATGTCACAAAATGAGTCATGTGATGCATAATATTTTGATCAATGATGAATTCCCAATCCCTATTGCCTAGTGGCTTCACAGAAAATACTGCCACTGGTATTACAGGAGAAACAAGAAGTAATAGGTGAACCACTTCCTCTTCAAGATGTCCTCCTGAATTGCTAACTAGCAAAATGTAGAAACACTGTTTGAAGATTAACATATACTCATTCATATTTACACAATGATAAAATCACCCTAAGATGATTTTTCTAGAACATGTCCCCATTATTAAGAAATACATGTTTATGTATTATATAGCAATATACACTTGTGCTTGTATTAGGAAGTACTGCAAAATTGAATACAGTTCAACAACAGAGTCAGTTTTTGCAGCATGTACAGGACAATATGTCTTATTTTTCTATAAATTCTTGAACATCATGTTTTGCATTTGGGTTGCAATCCTTCACAGGAATGGTTATTTCAAAGCAGGTTTTCACTTCTCGATTTGGGCTTTGAACTGAAAGATTGAGAAAGCAGAAAATATTTTTTAAAAATCAAAAAGAAAGACCCAATGCATTTTGTTAGACATAATAATTGTGTTATATATTTTGTATGAGCATTTTTGAACCAATCAAAATAGTTGTTATAAAACAAAATTCGACTGAGTAAATTTAAAGAACTAATTGGTGCTATTCATGAATTAGCATCCCATATAGCTAGGAGGAGGGTATATGGAAGAGGTTGCACAAAATAGAAGGTTGTTATAGTCAGAACATGGGCAAGACAAAGTTATTTAATCAAAGAAAAGACTGTTTTAAGCAAGGCTGCTCTCCTTAGAGGGAAAAGAGGGCTCTATCAGGCATAGAACTTGCTATTGTTGACCAGAACCTGTTAAAATTACATTCTTGGGAGAGGTAGAAAATGAAAATAAATTAAATATTAATCTTGGTTTAATGGTATGTGCTTGATACAAGTTATTTCATTGTGGGACTCTCTTTTACAGTATTATAAACCAATGTTACCTTAATATATATATATAATTATATATATATGTGTGTGTGTGTGTGTGTGTATGTGTGTATATATAATTAAAAAGTTAAGACATCTTATTCATTCTCATGCTGTCACCATAAGGTAAGTAGTATTTTGCAGAAGAATTTATTTTTCTTTTCAAGAGACTTTATATCAGGTTTTGGATTAGTAGGTTTCCTTTGGTATATGATACTGACAAATTAAAACCAAAATCATCCTTTACTTACCATTAAGAAAAGATAATGAATAAAATTAATCACAGATTCACAGAAAGAAGGATTTGGGTATATTCTGAAGTATGAGTTAAACACTAAATAGAGATTATGTGTGGGTCTATATCTGAGTTGTGGTCTAAGAACTTGGCAAATGGATTTATAGAATAAAGTGGATTTCCATCTTAAGAAGCCCATAAATTATGTGTGATCAATGGTTATTTGTGTGGTGGTGTTGTTCTTGTTTTTTTTTTTTTTTTAAGTATAAACTACCCCTGTGGTCAGTAGCATCAACAGAATGTTTTTCTCCAAGAAAGATTCCATAAGACTCCACAAACTGAAAGGTAGAATAGAATTTTGGAACAAAACCTCTCTGCATCATTCGGATCAGTCCTTGGGGAGTTTTGAAAGGACCAGTTGTAATTAGTTGGAACGTGTCTGCTTGTCTTCTCAGGCCATTTCTGCCAGTGAGAAGAATGCCTAAAGGCACTAAATGATTATAGAAATCTAAACTAAGATTTTGTTTAAAAGCATGTACATAAGATATCAAATACATTCCCCTCATAGTGCTTGAGTTTTTTCACTTATATTATCTTCAACATTTCCCCTCAAAATTAATATTTGCCAAATAAACCATTCTCCTTGCAAAGTCTGGTATCACATGGAGCTGACAGAGATAATGGGACAACGTGAATTGGGATCTGAATTACTTTTCTTACTGTTTTTTTTTTTTCATGTTAAAGAAAAAGCCTAAAGGAAAACATATATCATTGTGATAAATGTGTTTTATCTTCATATTTCATGTAGTTGTCAAGAATTCTTGCCAAGTAATAAGTGTTAAGTAAACCAGAGAAAATATTGGATAAGCACAGGTAGACTTCAGCTACAGGCACAATAGACATCAGCTTAAAGAGCTATCTCTGTCCTGGTAATTTTCTTTATTCTCTTAGGTTATTAAGACAGGGACACTAACATTTTATTTTTCTCTCTGTGTGTGTGTATGTAGAGAAAGAGACAGAGATTTTGAAAACTATTTCAGTTTTGTTTTATTTTATTAGTTTAAATTTGTTCTTTGATGTTGTTCAAAATTTACTAGATTCAATGTACTAGTTTCCTATTTATTACAAAGGTTGTTAGAGGGTTGACTGAATTAGAAGACAGCACATCATTGCAAGATCTAAGGGAAATGATTATTTACAAATTAAGGCATTGATCAGGAAGGAAGCAGAAGTGTGGTTGGGATGATTTTTC
Source organism: Talpa europaea (assembly GCF_964194135.1). Taxonomy (NCBI): domain Eukaryota; kingdom Metazoa; phylum Chordata; class Mammalia; order Eulipotyphla; family Talpidae; genus Talpa; species Talpa europaea. The sequence continues at coordinate 83,762,164 of NC_140071.1, read as the reverse complement.
AAGGGGGAAATGAAAGACCAGTGACTGATGGGAAAACAATTATAATTAGTTTCCATGCTTCATAAGCTGGCTTGTCAATCATGTTTTTTTTTCCATTTGGAATCAAATACATATATAGAAAGAGGATAAGGGGTGGCACTGAGTCTCCTCCAACTGATGAGGGGATCTGGTAAGCAAAGCAAAGCTCCTATGAAGCTTCTGTACATAATATCCCTTCTTCTGAATTTTTCTCTGTGTTTCAGTAACTTAAAACCAATTCAAGTAATCACTTCCTTGGTTCCTCAATCTACTAAAAATGGAGCTACCATATGACCCGGCAATTCCACTACTAGGGATCTACCCAAAGGACACAAAAACATTGATTCAAAAGAACACCTATACAATTATGTTTGTTGCAGCACTATTTACAATAGGTAAAATCTCGAAACAACTCAAATGCCCAAAAATAGGTGACTGGATCAAGAAGATGTGGCATATATACACAGTGGAATATTATTCAGCAATCAAAAAAGATAAACTCATACCATTCGCAGCAACGTGGATGGAGCTAGAAGGAATTATGCTCAGTGAGATAAGCCAGAAGGAAAAAGAAAAATATTGGATGGTTTCACTTATAGCAGGAATATAGGGGAAACAAATAATGCATCAGTGTAAAAAAATAACAGTACAAAACACAACAAAGCAAAAATGGACAATTATAAATCAGAGACATACTGCAGGGGCGGAGGAGGGAGAGGGATTAGAAGGAGGGAGGGAGGAGCACAGGGGACTGAGGTGATGATGTGTGAGTGCATTGATGAAGGAAACACTATGGGGACTACACCTGAGGGGGTGGAGGGAAGCAAATATTGTTTAAAAATGAACAACGATGTGAAAAATTAATATAAAAAAATAATCACCTCCTTTGTAACACTTTCTTAATTGCGACCTCACCTTCCTTCTACAGGAGTAAGTAATGATTCTTTAGTGAACTTTCTCTTTGTGTAGGGTTTTTGATCTCCCACTGCCTGACAAAAATTAAACCAACAAAAACCAACAGTCTTCAGCTATATAACCTTATAAAATTATATCACTTTCCTGCCCCTGTGTTTCTAAATAAGTAAAAATGGTAATAAAATCAGTAACAACTTCATAGGGGTTGAAAATTACTTAAGTGAATCACTGTAAACTGAATATTGCAGGTGAAGAGATGTGCTCAATAAATGTGAAATGATTGTTTATTATTACTCCTTACTGCCACTTGGTGAACAGCTATTACATAGATTTGTTTCTGAAGTTTGCCTTTTATTTAGCATATTGATGAAATTTATCCTATATAAAAACACTATAACTGCTGCAGAACACACAAAGAACCTAAGATACCATCCCTAAGCCCAAGGAACTTGCAGACCTGTGTAAAAAAAAAAAAAAAAAAAAAAAAAAAACACTGTAGGGGCCTCCCCTGGTGGCACAGCAGTTGAGCACTGGGCTGCAAAGCTGCCCGCAGCCTCTGCAGCACCAGTTTGATCCCCGGCTGCCAGGCGAAGGTCCCACATGGCACGACAGACCTCTCCTGCCACGCCCACTGCTCCCCTCAGCAGTGTGTTTCATCAGTCTGCCTGTTCTGTTCTCCGCTCTGGCTCTGGTGAATTCTCTCACCCTCCCATGCTTCTGACTGTACCCAGTGTTTCTATAAATAAATAAATAAATAAATAAATAAATAAATAAATAAATAAATAAATGAATGAATCTTTAAAAAAAAAAAAAAACAGATAAACCACTTTAGTGATGGAACAAAATAGCCATTAGAAAGTTACAAGGAACTCATCCCACACTTTAGGACCCAACTCAATTCCTTTCTAGACTACTCATAGTGAATTCAGTACCTTAATAGAATGAGTCCACACATTGGAATCAGGCAAATTGGGCTTGGATTTCAACTCAGTCACCTACCAGATCTCTGGGGTGGGCTATCTTAGGAAGAAGGTAGTAAAGAAAGAGCATGACGGACAATTGGAATCAGCTGTATCTACGGTGATGAGGAAACTGGTATAGAAATTGATCTGATGAAGTTCATTATAAAAAATATATTTTCCAGATAGATTACCAATATAGAATCTATACTTGTATACAAAAAGTTCAGCAATTAGGTGAGTCCAAAATTTTACAAAAGTGGTAAAGTTCACAGTATGTTTCTGGAATGTTGCTTTGCTCTCAGAACTTAGTGTTCATCTCTGTTCTCTGCCCTCTTTCCTTTGTTACATCATTATTTTCTGACTCCTTGGTCCATTCAAATGTACTCCAATCTTTGAAACTTTTCTTATGGGTCCTCCTTGCCTTCTAAGTCTCTCCTTACAAGTCCTCTACACAGACTACCACACACACACCTTTCCCAGATATGGTTGATTCTCATTATCCACAGAATTATGTTCTATAAATTTGCTTTGAACACTGAATTAGTCTGTGAGGGGGTGAGGGGAGGAGGGGAGAGAAAATTATAAACAAACTTCTGGAGAGAATTCATAGGGTAGATATATTTATTGTCTCCCCAAAACAACTCTCTTATCTGAATCTCCTGGGAAGGATCTGTTTAAAAGTATAGATTCCCAGATACCAACCCAAAGCTAGTAAGTCAGTTTCTGGCTTGTTGCCTAGGGATTGCAGGTGATTCTTATGATCATACAGCTGGGGAAATCACCAGAATGGTTACATACAGTTGGGGATAAAGATTTTCTGTGAAAAACTAACTTTAACCAACAGAAGACACACATTTTTTAAGAGTTATCGTGGAATGAAGAAAGAGTAATATCACTTAAAAGAGATAAGGAAGTTTCTACCCATTGGCTAAAACTTGGTAGTTCATCTTCTCTATAAAGTAGGAAACAAGAGCCTTTGCCATGAATGAAACAGGTGACACCGGATTTTAGCACTTGGGTAATGTGGAAATGTTGAAAGAGTTGTTATGGGGATAGTTGTTACAGGAATAACTAGAGGTGAATTCAACCCAGGGTCCACTATGCTGCAATTTTTTTAAATGAAATCTCCATGTTCAGTTAATACCTGACTAAGGTCATTTTTCTCAATCCCCAAAAGCTCATAAATGAAAATGTGCTGATATTGTCAATAAAGGTAATTTTTTACATTACTGACAATATCAAGTATTGTAAATTCTCAGTATCCATTGACAACTTTATTTCTTCTATCCAGTGTAAAACTAAAAATTTGATCCCATGAAATGTCTAGGCATCAGATTCTTATAAATAACAGAATTGAGCAAATTTTCCCATTGTGCTCTTTTTTCATCTGTAGGTAGCAACTGAATCTATGAATTCCTCTAGGGTAAGACTAAAGTGCCCTAATTAAACATGTTAGTATTGTCTTTCATTTTCTTTTTTTTTTTTGTTTTTTGTTTAGTGAGCTGTTATATATCTCTCATTTTTCCACATCAAATTCTCAGTGTTATAATGGGTCTCCCACAGTTCCAGGCAGTTATTGGTTCTTGGAGGGAAATGCTCCTGTGGCATTATTGATTGCAGCCTTCATGGGAAGGACAATGATTTACTACATTGCTTCCTGTGCAGCTGTGAATTTGCTGTACAGTGACAGGCCCTTCAGTGGCCTCCTCAGTCTCAACTTGACAAGAGCTCTGGAGAGTGAACTACTTCTATTGGGAAAAGTGTCCTCACCCCAAACAGTATTCTGTCCCTCAAACTAAACCCAGGTCAGTGAAAGGTTAGTAAAACATGGTTAAGAACATTCTAAATAATGACACTGAAATTGAGGCCATCCTGCTGTCCTCACAGAGCCTCTGATACCTGTCTTGTCTTCCTCATAGCTCCATGCCGCCCACCTTACTGTCTTTCTCTTTACAGCCACCTGCTTCTTCACCCACAATCACAATACTTCATATTGTAACATTTTCTTTTTCTTCTCCAGACTATCGGAATGGACAGTTGACCTTAGGCAGTATGTTGGGGTTGGACTTAACCAAGGTCGATGTTCAGTTCTAAAAAGAGCATTCAGAAACCTATTGAAAGTGAATTTCACTGAATTATCACGAATGTGCCACATTAGTCTATGTAATGAGTATAAAAATATCTAGCTGGTGTTAGAACTTAATGTATGTCAGATGTTATGCCAATCACTTTGCATGAGTGATACAATTTTAAGATTTCATTCCATGGATTAGAAAAACTGAAATTCAGAAAGGTTGTGTTACTTTATTGGTGGTATCTACTCAAAATTAAGGAAATAAGGATTCCATCCAGGACTATCTAATTTTAATACTCATACTCTTAAATTCTATACCCTCCTCTTCAAAAAAAAATCTGTCTTTACATCATTTCCCCTCCACATTTTCTGAATGCTTACCTGTACCTCACTATCATCCTTCTACTTCTCTTAAATTGCCATTTATTTATTACATCTGTTTTCCACTCTTGTGCATACATACTTGCAAATAGATTTTTAGATAGAGCTCAAATCAAATAAATTTCATTTATTTTCCACTGAAACACCTAATATAGTCGTAATATATGTAACAAATGTACCTAATTGAGTTGTACTCTTCAGATGTTTGTAGCTTCTGTTTTCCATCTGGACAATATCTTGACTTATAAGTGAAAGTGATAACACAGGCATGGGGTAGGAGAAGATGCTGGGAGAAAAACTGAATAGCTACATTGATTCTCAGAACAATGCTGTGATTCAGTGAATAATGCCTTCAGTTATTAGACATGATCTCCTTGGACATTGTTAGACATATGTCCCACCTGCTTACCTACAGGCAGCTTTGCACAGAGCTGAATAAAATGGAAACCAAATGTTTAAAAATAAGAAATTCAGGGGCCTCCCTGGTGGCACAGGGGTTAAGTCTCAGAACTATCAAGGTATCAACAACCACCCTAGCACGAGTTTGATCCCAATCAGCAGAACTATTTTGCTGGCTGCTCCCCTCAGCAGTATATTTCAGTCAATCTGCCTGTTCTGCTCCCCACTCTGTCTCTGGTGAATCCTCTCTCACACACACACCCCACATCGCTAACCTACACCCCAGTTCTTGTATGCATAAATAAATAAATCTTTTTGAAAAAATTCAGAAAGCTAGGAAATTTCAGACACCTATGGTCTCAGGCCAAGATTAGCAACATTAAGCAATACATCCTCTCTCCTCTTTTTCCATACTCTTGAGTGAGATATCCCCCTCATGATACCAGCTACTTATTCCCTGCCCTGTTAATCTCTGCAAACCATACCGAGGCTCACTGAGAGGTGATTTCATGTAACAAGGAATTTAAAGCAAATCTAATATTTTGATTCCCTGATTCTTATTGTAGGCAATGCCTCACTGAAAGAATTGAATAAGACCTTAAGTCCTCTTTTTCTATTTCAAATACCAAAAACTTGCTTCAAATTGCATTCACTGTAGTCTTACAGAGTGCAGCCTCTTCTATAAAGTAAGTCAATAGGGTAATGATACTAAAAAGCACATCTGGGGCCTCCCCGGTGGCGCAGCAGTTGAGCGCTAGGCTGCAAGGCTGCAAGGCTGCCTGCAGCCTCTGCAGTGCGGGTTTGATCCCAGGCTGGCAGGCAAGGGTCCCACATGGCGTGCAGACCTCTCCTGCCATGCCCGCTGCTCCCCTCAGCAGTGTATTTCGTCAATCTGCCTGTTTTGCTCCCCACTCTGGCTCAGGTGAATTCTCTCACCCTCCCGCACTTCTGACTGTACCCAGTGCTTGTATAAATAAATAAATCTTTAAAAAAATAAAAATAAAGAGTACATCTGTTCCTCATATTACTTTGTTGCTCTGGCAGTGTGCCTATTTATTGTATATGGGAAGTCATTACTTGCAGTGATCTATATAGCTTGAGATTTACCTAGTGATCCTTTCATCAGAGGATTTTATTGTTTCTAGTCATCTAGAAACAAACAGACAACATAGTATCCAGTATAGCCTACAACCATATATAAGGTAAAGATTCTTTACAATTTTCCACTATTTTGAACAATCCAGTTTCTGAAAAGCAAACTGGCTATGTAAACACCTGGACTCTCGCAATTTATTCATCAGGCTCATAAATATTACAGATCCCTATTTAGCAAGGTTGCTTTCATTTCTAATTCACCAAGGTTTGAAACAGTTTTGAAAAGCTAATATATCAGGTCTGGGGTGAAGTAGAAAATAGCAGGCTTTGCAAAGCCTTCTCATTTTGTACCTTCTCATATACAGTATTAACAGACTTATTTCTGGATAACGAAACCAGCCACACGGTCACTCTGACAATTGTTAACAGGACTGAATGACACTCAATTTTATCAAGCCTCTTCTCTGAGTTATTGAAGTTTCACATAATATCATCAAGTAAGTAAACATTGCTGTGTGTATAGCTCCTGCTATTACCATGGAAAATAGCAAGCAGCTCTCATGAACATGCTTGGGCTCTGTAGGAGTCAACATACCCTTCAGAACTACAGCTTATCCACACCACTTTATTTTATCTTAACACATAGATATATGGAAAGAGATAGACTAGACCCTTTATATCGGTAAATTTTCTTTCTAATAGCTGCTGAAAACTTCACTCCAGTAAGCAGTTAGTCCTGATGGTTCAAGAAAATAGATAAATTATCTAAGTAATAGATAAGTCTCATTAAGAAGATGGAATAGACTAATTCCCAGCATATCTCCATGCGTGGGAAAACTAAATTGTGAAAGGTAGCAGTAACACATCAATTATCCTTTCTTTGTGGAATTAGAGGAGTCTCTGCTACTTTTAAACCACATTATATAATTTTTTTTATAAATAACCATTTATATCAGAGTACCTCAATTCTCTGCCTCTTTTTAAAAACAAAACACATATCCAGGACTTCTATTTAAAATCAGACACTCATGAAAGTACTTTAGGAATCCAGTTATCCTATTTAAAATGTATGTTTCAACAACATGGATGGAGTTGGAAGAGATAGTGCCACAGGAAATAAGTCAAAAGTGGGCCTCCCCTGGTGGCGCAGCGATTTAGCGCTGGACTGCGAAGCTGCCCACAGCCTCTGTAGCACCAGTTCGATCTCCCACCACTGGCAAGGGTCCCACATGGCATGCAGACCTCTCCTGCCGTGCCCACTGCTCCTCTCAGCAGTGTACTTCATCAGTCTGCCTGTTCTGCTCCCCACTCTGGCTCTGGTGAATTCTCTCACCCTCCCGCACTTCTGACTGTACCCAGTGCTTATATAAAATAAATTAATAAATCTTAAAAAAAAAGTCAAAAGGTAAAAGTACCAGATGGTAACACTAGTATGTGGGATATAGAGAAACCACACTCAAACCAGAGAATGACAACCTTATAAACTAACTCTTGAAAACTGACTGTAGAACTGAAGCATTAGAAGTGGAGAAGAGAGAGGAGGTGGGATGGAGGAGGAACAAAGAGAGAAGGAACACTGTGGGAGGTACCCCACAGTGGCGATATCTGATGGGGAGGATCTTTTTTTTTTAAATTAATTATTTCATTAAAAATGTTACCAGTCAAACGAATAAATTATATTTTTAAAAAGTAAATAGATATCAAAATATGCCAAGAGTGCGTGTTTATTATTAGCCTAAAAGCAAAATCTACACATGTGATGATATTGCACTTTTAATAAAGATTTATTGCTACCAAGTTTAAAGCTGTTAGCATTCAGAATAAATGTTTTGGAGAGCTTGTATTAAATAATGATTTGTAATCAATGTCTTTTAAGTAGTTTTATCAAACTTGTTATATCTGGTTATCATATATATTAAGCACTTGAAAACAATTGTATTTCTTATGCAATTTAAATATCTTTTCAACACTCTTGTTTACATAATTTTAAATGGACTGTATAATTTTAAAAAGATGACAATAGACATGCTTCGAAATTATAAAGTATTATTAAAAAGAACAATATTATTTTTAAATGCACATTAGTTTAAAAATAATATGTTTTAAATATTGATCAGGAACAAAAGAAGCACAAATTCTGCATAAATTCCACAGACAGGGTGGCTTAAACAACAGAAATTTACTTTTCAGAGCTCTGAGGGTTAGAAGTCCAAAATAAAGTTACTGGCAGTTCCATTATGAGACCTGTTAGATGACACTTGCTCCAAAAGATCATTTGTAAGGTGTCCATTGTTCTGAAACCCAGGTTTGGTTACCTTTTTGCACAGCGCCTTTCAGAACATAGGGACACACTGCAGTAGGATTACCCAGCAGCATATCACAGATAATCCTTCCAGAAACAGCTTTTATTTTTAACTGTACATAATTATTTTAGTCATCTGCTTTCTTTTTTGTACACAATATTTTATTGGGATAACATTAATTTAAAACAGTGTCTATGATTCCGAGGTATAGGGTCATACTTCTTCCAATCCATGTTACCACACTATATCTACCACCAAGACATAATAATCCATTGGGCCCCCTCAGCACCCTGCTCTCCAGCCTCTCCCTCTCCATTTTTAGAAACATTATCACATGTTTAGATGAGAAAGTAGAAAAGACTTTTAAAAAATATCTAAAATGAAAAGATTCATTGTTTTTCTAGGATTCTAATCACTTTGAGAAAAGTTTGTTACTGTCTTAACTATCTTTACTAAAAAAATTTGAAATACTTTTCCAACAGAATTAGAATGATGTGTATAATGCAAAACAAAACAAAAAAAAAAAAAACTGAGACTAAACTTTAAATCCTTTAGACTTCCATCAATGAAAATATGGGTAAACTATAGTAGCAGTTTTCTTAAAGTTTATTATCAATGCTCTAACTTTTACCTGAGAAATTTAATTACACTAAATTTATCTATCAACTCTAATATAAATATGCTTTGAGTTTTTTTAAGCATATGTCAATATTCAACCTCTAAGGTAGATTTTATTTGTACCATAAAAGAATTCTCTACTTATTAAAGAAACTACTACAGTAGCTCTTACAGTAATAAATTTTATTATATATCTAAATTGTTATTTCACTTATAGAAAGGTCAGTGTTTATGCAGATCTTCATGAGAATGTCCATTCAAAAGTTTCATTCTCCATTATTCTCTGTTCTAACAATGTCTCAAAGATACTTATCTCAATCTCTAGCCATTTACACATAGACACTGGAATTCCACTCTTTTAATATAGTTGTCAGACTGAAATATATGAAAATCATAAAATGTGTTCAATATACTAACCAAAATAAGTTTGACTTTATGGCTGCTTTTCATATACATACACTTGAAAATCCTGATCAAGATTTTGCAATTGCCTGAAGAATGACGGTGAGCAGAGATGAGCAATGCCAGCTTCTCACTGCAGAAAGAAAGAATTTTTCCCCTTTACCCTATAACCCAAATATCACACTGAGCTTAAGGATGAAGTTGACATTTTAAAAGATCACCAAAAGTGTTCTCTTTCCAATTGCAATTATGCCCTCTCTCTCAGTGGGAGCTGTTGCCGGGGTCTTTTGAGCACTCTAGTATCTTTGTGACTAGCTTTCATTATCCTGATTATCTATTCATTTGCCGCCCAGCACTCATTTTATGAAAGATCATGTCTGCCATTTCTATAATGAGTGCTTGACTTTTACTGCCAGCATAAACACATAAAATATATAATAATTAAAGTTCACTAGTCACCAAAATCTTGAGATCCATCATATTGTTAATTTGATTTTTTAAGCAATTATTTTCAATGAATGAGACTGATTTTGCACCCTTAAGCAGTGCCAAACCTGTGTTGGAAAATGTCTCTAACCGTGAGAGATCAATTTGAAGGGACATTATATATTTTAAGTTTCATCCTCAATCAATGAATATATCTATAATGCACGATGATTCTTAGAGTCAACAAAAATCTCATCACTATTTGAATATAAAAATTGCTTTGTGTTAAAGATTAAATGCATGGCTTCAAAATAATTAAGAGGGGCCTCCCATCCTCGATGGCGCAGTGGGTTGAGCGCAGAGCTGTGAAGCTGTCCGCAGCCTCTGTAATACCGGTTCTATTCCCGGCTGGCCAGGGAGAAACCCACATGGCGCAGCAGACCTCCTCTGTCTCTCCCTCTGCTCCCCTCAGCAGTGTATTTTGGTCTGTCTGCCTGTTCTGCTGCCCTCTCTGTCTCTGGTGAATCCTCTTACCCTCCCGTGCCTCTGGCCTGTGCCCCAATTCTTGTATAAAAAAAAATAAATCTTTAAAAATATATAATTAAGAGTTATTTAATAAATAGTGTACCTTTTATGAACTACTGCTTAAAATCTAAGGAAAAACTTCAGTGGGATAACCATGAAAACCTATATAACATAGATCAAAATTTCATAATACATTGAATTACAATGAGTAAGTATAAAATCTCAGAACACAGCTTCCTTATTTTGAACACACTGCCTTGTTTTGATAACACTGGCAAACTCCCCTAGTGTCTCCTGATAATGAATTTATCTGATGTTTACTCTGATCACAAAGAGATTAATGAACTCATAAGATATGCATGTGTCTCTCTAGGGACATTAGGATAGACAACACCAGGAAGTGCAATGTTTATAAGTGGATATAATGGAATACATGTTATCCAAGAAACTTGAGTAGTTAAATCCTCAGTTAGTAACTAGCAGGAAATAAAGTGACAGCTTTCATTTACACCAGTTTCCTTTAGGGATAATAAAGATTTTTGATGTCATATTCAAAACAACTACATATGCCAGAAGACCTGTTTGAGATCTGGCTGGATCACTTATCAGCTCTGAGACCTGAGGAAATTTTCTTCGCCTCTTAGCCTCAAATTCCTAGACTTTAAAATGAAAACTTAGTAATTACAGCCTTCTTAAAGTCTTTTATAAGAGAGTTAGGGGAAGAAATCAATTCATCAATACAATTCCTCCTTCATAAGATTATCTCAGAAGTAAATCAAATGATATGCAATGTTTTGGAAAAGTGCTTTTTAAACATTGCAGCATTACATATGCATTTATTATTGTTATTCCTGTGGAAAGGAGTTGAGCTGGATAAAGTTCACAGTTTATTGCCCATACACAGAAAAATGATGCCTTGGGAGGATATCACTTACTACTTAAGGACATGGACACTGTTTTTTTAACAAGAAAACCAGATCTGACCAATGAAAGATTTTATCAAATTATCATCTGCAAATTGGAAAGTGAGATATCAGGTTTGAACCAGGCAGGAAGCATCTCTTTTTGCATGGCTCCATGAGGCAGCAGCCTGCAACAATCACTGAACCTGTAATTAGATCCAGTCCTATTGATTTGCCTTGTGGTATGTGCGGGGGCAGGTCACTTCATCTCATTCTGTAGGAGTTAAATATGGCCTCATTTCCCAGGTCCCTTCCCAGATTCGCCTTCATTCCCTTTATCTATAGTAATTCTTTACAATCCTGAAAAACTTCTAATTAGTTTACAATAATTCTAGTCACAAATAATTAAAAAGCTTTTTGTATCTTTTGATTAAAAGAGATAACACTCTTTCCCTGTAAGTTAATTTTCTTACCCATGCTTAGTAAATCACAGTTACTTTTCAACAAAATAAGTCAGTAAATACAGGCAATATCAGATGATAAAGACTATCTTATCTCAGATAATTAAAGCATTCACTCTCTGGGACATGGGTGGTTCCAATCTTAGGATAAACGTTCAGATGTATATTCCAGGATACTCAGAAAATCAAGGAAACTCAAAAATCATTTGAGCTATTATACTGCGATGTTGAATAAACAGTGTTACCTCAAATTCTGTCTCAATATAATCAAATTCAAAATCCACACATTATCACTTCACACATATTTAAAAGTGTAAACAAGTTAATAAGAGTCATTACTCAATATTAATTAATATTAAATTAAATATTAATACAAAGGCAATGGACTAAGAGGCAATGGAATAAGAGTCAAAATAAATCTGGTTTTAAAACCAACTCTGATACTTTCTAATTGTGATTTTAGCCAAATCAATTAAGCTTCTGAGCTTCAATATATTTATCAGTGAAATGGGAACTTTTTGAATTCATAAAGTTATTTGTTGTGGGAATTCTAAAACAGATCAGCAAATATATAGCCAGCTGGCCAAATCTGATTCTAGCTTCTTTCTGTAACTACAAAAAAAGAGTTGGGTGGCTGAAGCAGGAATGGTACAGCCCACTAGGTCCAAAATATTGACTATCTGGCACTTAACAAAAAGATATGTATAAACTTATTTGAAAAACCTTATTCACCTGTATGATTTTAAGCAATTTTAGTAGATTGAATTTAAGTAACTGGCATTTGGCTAAACTAAATGAGCAACATATTTTAAATCCAACTAAAACAAAAGAAATAGTTTCTAGTAATCTGATAATGCTATTTGACATTACTGAGATGTCAGATGCTTTCAGTGAGTATTTGTTGTATCCAACGCTTCTAACTGATCATTTAGAAACTTTATTTGAGAAAAAAGTCACCTGATATCTGATTCACAGGAGTTTGATAGAATTTGTTTATACAACTCTGATGTTCAAGCAAATGAATTTAATAATGTGGATATTTTGGGCCAAAATTTATCCACTCAGTGTATCAAAAAATACATTTTTCATTTATTCCTAAAATTTCTCTCAGTAATAAGTGACAATAAACTTTAATGAGACTCTATCCCAAATACCTTTTTAATCTAGGATACATAAATCTCAGAAGTAGGGCCTCCCTGGTGCCACAAGGGTTAAACACAGCATTATGAAGCTATCCATAGCCTCTGCGCACAAGTTGGATCCCTGGCCAGCCAGGTAGCTACCCACATAGCACAGCAGACCTCTCCTGTCTTGCCCGCTGCTCCCCTCAGCAGTGTATTTCAGTCAGTCTACCTTTTCTGTTCCCCACTCTGTCTCTGGTGAATCCTCTCACCCCCACACCTCTGGACTGTATGCATAAATAAATAACTTTTTAAAAGAAACTCAGAAGTAGGCAACATATATTGTTGAAATATTAAAATAATGTATTTTCATTCTCACTAATTCCTATCTCCAAGTTGCATCAGACCAAAAATTTGAATACCTGAGTGTAAGAAAGATATCCAAGAAAGAAAAGGAAAGCTGTGGCTCTTCTGGCTAGAGCTTACCAGCAGAGTACAGAGGGGGATAAAATGTGGGCAAGCGGAGGTCAATAGCGAAACCGATTTTCACCAAGGCTAGAGGGCCTGATATTCCTCTTCCTGACAGTGTCTCTGAGAGAAGTTCCAGGGACACCAGACTTGACACCCATAGAGAAAACCTGATGTTTGAAAAGCCAGATCCGTGTGGTCAGGAAAAAAGCAAATGTTCATTCATCATTCCAGCCCCTACCCACTTTACTCCCATATGCTGGAAATACTCAAGAACCACCCTCGGTAATCCCTAAGGTGAGAAGCAAGGTGACACTACAGTTTTACCTGAAGGGCTGAAGAATAGTTAGAGGCTGGATGAAAAGAATGCCTGGGGCTCAGAAAGGTACACAACACCCCATGAGATCAAAAGAAGCCAACTGTGCAAGGAGAGGCCTGAAAGAAATTGAGAAACACATTAACCAAGGTTAGCTGACAATTAGCCTCTGCATCTTTAGCAGCAGTCACCAACTAAGGACTGAGCCCTGTCCACCATACTTCAAAAGAGAGCTAATAACACAAATCCAAAGACCAACATGAGACCTGGAGCTCATTTCCCCCAAACTGTCAATATAGAGGATATAATGTGGTCCTGTATAAAACCTGATGCCATCTTGGAAAAGGGCAAAGGAAATGGGGAAGAATCAGAAGGACTGAGTAATTCTCTCCAGTATATTGAGCTAAAGCAAGAGACATGTTAAATAATTATCAGATTAAATTTTAAATCATATTGAGCTAATTTTAGTTTTGGTCTCTCTGCTTGGAAGGCCCAGTTCTTCAGAGAAAGATCAGTTGAACTGTAGAAAAAAGTTACAATTTCTTTATTTTTTTTTATTATAGAGGCATGCTTTTTATTTATTTATTTGTTTGTTTGTTTTGTTTATACATGCACTGGGTACACTCAGAAGCACGGGAGGGTGGGAGAATTCACCAGAGACAGAGCGGGGAGCAGAGCAGGCAGAAGGACCGAAGTACACTGCTGAGGGGAGCAGCGGGCGGCAGGAGAGGTCTGCGCGCCATGCGGGACCCTCCTCCGGTGGCCGGGTAGCAGCCGGGGATCGAACCGGCGCTGCAGAGGCCGCGGGCAGCTTCGCAACCCAGCGCTCAACCGCTGCGCCACCGGGGAGGCCCAAAAGCTACAATTTCTTTACACATGCAAATATGTATGGATAAATTGCAATCATACTATAATTATATTGTTTGCTTTAAAGGAAACATTGGTGATGATTTTGCTCAGAACCTAACAAATCTCTGAAACTGAAAGATAGCTCTTCTCTAAATAGTTACATTTTAGAGACTGTGTAATATGCTGGAGGAAATGGGTTGGAAGGCAGACCTGGGTTCTAGGTCCGTCTCAGCTGTTTTCTCTCTGTGTCATTGTAAAATGTCTTTTTGTTACAGGGCAACCCCAATATAAAATGGGTTGCTTAACTGTGGGGTACTCACCCGTGCACTTAAAGAGACTTATAATAAGACTCAACTGCAGGCACACATAAAAAGTTTAATGAAGGGTTTATTTACAAAAGAAGGGGTTTCTTTACAAAAGAAATGAATAATTTGGAGAAAGAGAAGGAAATAAATTGGTGAATGTGTCCTACCAGTTCCATTGAGCTGAAATCCAATGGCAAGCTGACAGCCAGTGAAAAGCCAAGAGCCAAAGAGACCCCCAAGGCCCACATGTCTGTTTATATACCACACCTGGCTGCTTAACATCACCCTCAGTTCCCAGCAATATCTCTTCCATGATGATGACTTTATGGGATTCGTAGTCCTTGGTGTCTTGAATCTTTGGTCTAGCGTTGGGGTGGAGTCCATAAAACCTGTGTTTGTAGAGTTTGTTCAGGGCATCCTTTCTCCCCCACATTTTAATCTGTGCAACAGTGCTTTCCGACATAGGTGTCATAAATAATGTAGTAAGATATTGTTAAAATTGTGATTCCTTTTGTCCTCAGGATAGACAATGCAAGCTTGCAAAGGTTGACTGTCCAGTGAAAGACCCTCTGATTACCCCAACATGCTATGTAACTTACTTTTGTGTGTGTGGACTATGATCATTTGGAGGAAATATTGCTCTATGTCATCCAGTAACCTCATCCATAGAATGGGGAGAGGGGGAAGTGGAGAAATGATGTCTTCAGTTCTTTCTGTTCTAATATCGTATACCTCTATAAACACGAGGAGGGAATTCCAACTGCCAAAGTGTCACAGGAGTTCCTATATACACAGCCTGAAAAAAGACTTCCCGCCTTTTTTTACAGTTTCGGTTGTCATTAATTTTTTTTCCTAGTGGCAAGAACTAAAATTCAAGTAACTTTTTTTTATTATTTTCAGATAAAGAGTGCCTTTTTTTTTAAATCCATAGGAATTTACCTAAGGATAAGAAAATTAAAAATGAGAAGAAATCAGTAGACTGCTATAGTATTCAAAGACAAAATCAAAGTTATCAAACTTTGAAAACATCTTTCATATGAAATTTATTTGTTATATAAAATTTAATTTGCAAACCAATTTCTAAAGTACTGATTAAGGATAGTAAGTTATCATTAATTAATACAATTCTTATATACAAATTATGCTGTTATCTTCAAAGTAAGCAAAGAGCTTTCCATGATAAATGTCTCAAACCTGTTGAATATTTGTATTTGAATATGAAGGATCTTTTGCTTCCCCACTCCTTCCTCCAGAAATTTGCTCACTTATACCAGTAAAGAAATCCATGCATGCAGTATTTTTCTATTAGGCATTTTCAAGCTAAAGCTATGTATTATGAACTTCTAAGATTTTTTCTGTTAAATGAGCTTACAGATGTTTTTGCACAAAAAAAGCAATGCAATATTCTTCCTGGAAATGTAACTCAGCATTAAGAAGTATGTGTCATAGCGGTCCAAAGAAAGAATATCAATAACACACATGGACGATAATTCTAAATTTTGAGTTTGGGTAGCCTACTATATATTAAGAAATGAGCAAGGTACTTTTGCTTATGATCTCACTAGTTCTCAAAAGTATTGCTTTCATCACTCAGGGGTAAAAAAGGCAAGACGTTTTCTAGTAGACTACAAGAAGAAGAGGTCTTACTCATCCAATTGCTCATCACAGTCTAGTATCCAACCTTGTCTATAACCATTTAAGTGTTTACAGCACCAAAAAGTTTACACTTCACATTTTAAACTCATAGGTAACTATAATGGCCGTAACACTTTGCTCTTTATGAGCAAAGGCTGCCATCTTGTGGAAATTGCACATAATAACAAAAGCAATCATTTCATAGAACTAAATTTTATTTTAATTGAACATTGCTTTATAACATCATATAAATTTCAGGTGTGTATCACTGAAATCCAAAATATGTGTATACTACATTAATTTAACCACTATTAGTTCAATTCTATCCTAACCATACAATTAACCACCTACCTTGCTGATCCCATTCCTCCTTCCCTTCTGTAACTACTTATAATCTAAAAGTTTATCTTGTTTTATTTAGAAACTAAAAACTTTAACTTTTTTTATCAAGAATTTTTTAAAAATACAATTTATAAAAAGATTTCCTAACTAGATTCTTGAATTGTTACTTGCACACACACACACACATATCAGTGATGTTCATAGTTAAAAGGCAAATCTTTCTTTTGGGTGTGCTTTTAAGTCCTATTCAAAGGTGCCAGTGCTTTTGAACATCTGAAAATAGGAAAAAAATCTCCTTTTTTTTATGAGGACTCATCCCGTTAGTCTTTAAAACACTGCTTTAGATTTTAGTAAAATTTCTTTACTAATCCCTAAATTATTTTACATAATAATAAGAGAAATATATTTAGATTTTTCTGAATGAGTTTCCATAAGCATAAGGCTTTGCAGTTAGAATTTATGGCAGAACTCTAGGCATAGAGAACAATTTCATTTTTTTTCCAACACTTCTATTCCATCCCAGTTGTATTCCTAGAATCTGTAGTAGGTGGCTCAGAGCTTGACTGGGGAATCTGCAGTGTTGTGACTCTGTGTATCCCCCAAAAATGGAGTCTTCCTACAATTTCTGAGCATCTGTGCTTTTGACACAAACCAAATCTTTGAGATATTATGATCCTTAAAGGCAAGTAGGAAAGTCTCTTTCTCATCTTCAGTAACTCCTTCCACCCCAGCCCACTGTATCTAAAAATTAATACAAATTATTCTAATTTAATATCTTATATTCTTATCAGAATAAAAATTGGTGACATTTTATACACACACACACATATACTTCAACCATTACTTTTAAAACTGAAATATTTTCCAAGAGTAAGATGTAGTGTAGATATATTGTGACACCGATACCACTGAAGGAGAAAAGGTAAGTAATATTAAGTCCTGTATAAATATGTGAAAGAATGAAAATAAATTAGCATGAATTGAGGACATTAAAAAGAAAAGATTGCACACTGTTTATCAGGCCATCATGACTGAGGGTGCAGTTGTGGTTTAAAATAAATTCTGTACTCAAGTAAATGTCTGATATGAAGTCATTCTTTGAATATTTACTGAATGGACAGATGAAAGGAAGAACTGGAATAAATAATAAATAATATGAAAAAAAGAACAGACTCTGAATGCAAGGTCCATTAACCAAAACCACCTTTGTTGAACATATTAAATCAATACATGACCATGACTGTGTGCTATGCAATATGGAAGATAATGAACACACATTGTTGAAAGGCAAACAGACACATAAATGTTGGAGAGTCCTATGAAGGATACTCTCTCAATTCCACAGATACTGACTAATTTTAGGAGGGTAGGGAATCATGGGAGCTTATTTTGTAAGCAAATGATGCTGTCTCTAGTTTCCTTTTATTTCCACACATAACTATAAACTCAAATTTAAAAAAAGAGTTATTTCTGGGACCTCCCTGATGGTGCAAGGGGTTAAGATGCAACCTATGAAGCTACCCATGGCCACTGCAGCATGAGTTCAAATCCCCAGCCAGGGAGATACCCACATGACGCAGCAGATCTCTCCTGACTCGTCCGCAGCTCCCCTCAGCAGTGTATTTCAGTCAGTCTGCCTGTTCTGCTCCCCATTCTTACTGGTGAATCCTCTCATCACCCACACCTCTGGCCTGTACCCCAGTTCTTGTATGCATGAATAAAATAAATCTTTAAAAATAAAATAATATTTATTTCTTCAGAGATGACTAAACTTTTCCTTTAATCTACTCAATGTTAACCTCACTACCTAGTTTCTTTAAATAGGCAAATACCCCAAAGGTTTCAAAGTCATTTAAACAGTATTCATGCATAGACTAAGCAAGCAACTGTGATGCTGTGATTACACATGTGTGTGATACCTAACACAGTGCCAGAAATTGCAACAAGGGGTTGATGCTTTGAGTCAAGTCACAATTTTTCTATTTTTTTTATTAAATTGCAGTGACATTGGCTTACATTATTGTTGGTTTTTTGGAAGAACAGGATCCCCACCTCAGGTATCATCACCGTAGTGAACTCAACACCAAATCACCCATAGTTCACCATAGTCCATTGCGCTCCCTTTCCTCATTGTTCTAAACTCCCACCACCCACTTCACCTATGGATGTTTCAGTCATAGTCAGCATTTAAGGGTTAGATTTTAAGCTTGTCTTTACCTAACCTTTAATGTGGTTTCTTTAAAAAAAAATCATTTATTACTTATACATACAAGAATTGGGGTACAGGCCAGAGGTGTGGGGGTGAGAGGATTCACCAGAGACAGAGTGAGGAACAGAACAGGCAGAATGACTAAATACTCTGGCAAGGGGAGCAGCAAGTGCTGCTGTGCCATGTGGGTAGCTCCCTGGCCGGGGATTGAACACGTACTTTCAGCGGCTGCAGACAGCCTCATAGGTTGCATCTTAACCCCTTGCACCCCCAGGGAGGCCCTTAGTTTGTTTTCTTTATGTTCCACATCTAAGTGGCACCATATGTTTACTTGGAGGGAGAAATGAGAAAAGGGAATGAAAATCAAATAAATTTGAGAAATGACAAATTAATACAAGTTTTCTTGTCTGCAGGTCTTCCTAGAGCCTTTAATAAGGTGGTTTTCAAAGTTAGTGACTATGGAACCCTTTTCTTGGAGAAGCCTTAGGAACCAGTGGCCCATAGAACACATTTTTGGAATTTCTGGAAAAGTAAATGAATTTATCTGAAATAAAGGCTAGAATAAGGGTAAAAGATAATCTATAATTATTCATCATTCTTTTAATAAATTTGATTACTCAAACTAACATTCCTTTTTCAGCAATGCTTGCTCTGAAGAAACAGAACTTGTTAAAGCAGTAATTCCCCAAATAATCCAAGGCTCAGGGACAAGTGTAAAACCCAATGTGGGTTTACATATTCTAACTGTAATTATTGTAACTCAAGCCAAAACCTCTTAGACAAAATGTGCTTCTATCCTCTTATCTTTTTTAAAAAAGATTTATTTATTTATGCATACAAGAACTGGGGTACAGGCCAGAGGTGTGGGCGGTGAGAGGATTCACCAGAGACAGAGTGGGGAGCAGAACAGGCAGATGACTGAAATACACTGCTGAGGGGAGCAGCAGGCGAGTCAGGAGAGGTCTACTGAGCCATGTGGGTAGCTGCCTGATCAGAGATCAAATTTGTGCTGCAGTGGCTGCGAGTAGCTTCATAGGTTGCGTCTTAACCACCTGTGCCAGCAGGGAGGCCCTATCCTCTTATCTTGATGAATAGAGTGTCATGATCCCTAGTAAGCCAGCTTTGAGTTTCCAGCTAGTGACTAGCTGGGTGGCACACACTGAAACAGCCTCTGGCCAACTTTCTCAGCTCTCCCCTGCACAGTGAGGGTGGCACACAGTGTGCGCACTGAGCTGGCGTGTGCTTGCTCTTGTCTACAAACACTGTCCTAAATTTCTATCTCCCCATGGCTGTCCACATCAGCTCTTAGGAGAAAACCTGGAAACAGGCCTTCGTGGGACATAGACAGTCCTTGAGCTGTTTGGGCAGAAAATTCTAAAAATCTGTGAGGATGGTGCACTCTACCATGCCCATAGCCTTGGCCCTGGTCATCCTGCCTGTGAGAAGGGACTCACCTTCAGGAGGGCCAGAGCTAGGGAGGTTTCCTTTAGAGCCTAAAGTGCACTTAGAATTGACAACAAAAACTCTAGAGAAAAGCATACTTTAAAAAGCTACAGGCTTTGGGCCTCCCCGGTGGCGCAGCGGTTGAGCGCTGGGTTGCGAAGCTCCCGGTTCGATCCCCGGCTGCTCCCCGCCCACCGGAGGAGGGTCCCACATGGCGCGCAGACCTCTCCTGCTGCCCGCTGCTCCCCTCAGCAGTGTACTTCGGTCCTTCTGCCTGCTCTGCTCCCCGCTCTGGCTCTGGTGAATTCTCTCACCCTCCCGCGCTTCTGACTGTACCCAGTGCATGTATAAACAAACAAACAAACAAATAAATAAATAAATAATATACGTGCCTCTTAAAAAAAAAAAAAAAAAGCTACAGGCTTTGCAGCCGCTCCCAGACTGGGAGTGGGAGAGGGGGCAAGGAAAAAGAAAAGGGGTATTTCTTATTTGAATTTAACTAATTCTGAAAGACTCTGGTCAACTTTTCCTCACATTCTCCAAGGTAAGATTCTTTTCCTTTTGGCAATAAAAGGGAAACTAGATCCATTGTGTGTAAAACCAAAACTGATGTATTGTGTCAACTTCGAACTTGTCCCAAGGCTTTCTCCCATACGGTGTTAAATAATAGAAGTCTTTTTTAATTGAATTTCTTTATGTAGCATATGCTGGGTGACATTATGCCAGCATCTTGCTTTAAACAGAAAAATGTTCTTTGTAAAAGCCTTAAGATCCAGAGTATCACTCTGTTTGTAGGGAAGGAACACAGAACTGTAGCAGCTTGAAACCACATAAAAACAGTCCTCTGAAGTGTAAATGTAAAATCACATTGCAACAAATGTTTGGTGGGGGGACAGTGGTGGATATTTCAAATTGTAGAATAAAAACAAAGGAAGAAGAGAATGGAAGTGGGGGAGGAGAAGAAAGAGCGGGGGGAGCGTTGTGGCACAACTCTGTAGAATCAAAGCAATAACATGTTGAGTGTTCCAGAATTCCATCTGCAGGCTAAGCCACAAATAAATTCACTTCCCTTAATAGTCACCATCCCTTGGAGGTGGGATTATAAATGGATGTTATAAATGGAGGCAGTTACTACGTCTGCAATAACAAGTGATTGTATCCTTTACCCCAAGGATCCTGGAGCTTCAGCAAAATGGTGACATGGACATCCTGAAGCACAAGTGGTGGCCGAAGAATGGCCAATGCGACCTGTACTCCTCAGTGGACACAAAGCAGAAAGGAGGTGCACTGGATATAAAGAGCTTTGCAGGGGTGTTTTGTATCCTGGCAGCTGGAATTGTCCTCTCCTGCTTCATAGCCATGCTGGAGACGTGGTGGAACAAGAGGAAAGGCTCCCGGGTTCCATCAAAAGAGGTACTTGATTGAGGGCTTGGCACTAATTAAGGCACCAAGATGCTATTTATCCAGGGAGGATAATCACGAGGAGGTGGATAATGGGTGTGGGTGTTCCTTGCTTTTCTATCTTTGAAAACTGAAAATAAATTTGTGAAATGGCAAAATTGGGATGACTGATACCATTTCCACTTTAAAACAGTCCCAGTAAATGTAGAGGAGACCATAGTATTGGGAGGTTTAACGATTCCATGTGCCATAAAGCCTTGAAAATTTTCCTAAATCTCAGGATAAACTTAATTCAGTGATTTTTTTTTAAAGGCTGTGATTCCCTTGACCAGCCCACAAAGATACTTATTATTTTGCTTCAATTGGTTGTTTAACTTGTAGGTAAATTACATGTGTCTTTAAGATTTGGTCTAAGAAATGCAATATTATATAAAATAATCCAAATTTTCTCTTTACTGCCAGTGACTTCTTCCTGTATGTAGATCAATAAAAGTGTTCATGTTTTGTAGCACTGGAAGGACCCAGACTTAACAAGTATACACAGTGGAATCACCTAGAATTCAAATTTCTCTTTAACTCTTGAGTCAGCCTAACTCCAGGGCCACATTAATTTTTTGTTCTAAAGATATAAAAGAATAATTGCAGAGCTCCACATAATATCTCGTTTAAGGTGACTTGTGCCTTGTAGTTTTCAAAAATTTAAAGCTGTCAAAGAAAACTGAAACTAAACTATTTGATTCATGGATTTTTATCTCCACTGGAACAAAAAGGTGATTTTTTTTAATAATGAATGAGATTATATTTACGAAAGCTTTGCAAATTGAAGTAAAAAGAAATACTGAATTTGCTGAATGATTTGATTTGCTTTATAGTTCTAAAGAAGGACAATTTTATACCTTCTGTAACTAGACACTGGTTAACTGATGCTTACAGCAAATCCTGAGAGGATCTGCTTTATAGCACAAATAAAAATGACTTCTCATTATTTCCATATGAATTTTTGCATGTTAATGTATTCTTTCAAAAAGATGGCTTTCTACTAAAATAGTCTAAAGACTCTTTTCTACCACCTTCTATGCAAAGTTGATCAGCATTATTTATAAGGAAAAGCTTGGGTTAGCAAAGATGCATCTTGATTTTCTACCTGTCTGAAGTATCATACATTTGAAATTAGTGGAATATAAACTAAAAATTAATCAGATTTTATTGTAGTGTTTTCTTCATGGAATAAGCTTTTGCAATCTCTAGCTACACTGATTTAATGCAAACTACCACATTAATGCAACATTATAGCTGAGACTTCACATTCTCAAAAATCCGAAAATTAAGTACTCCCCAAGCTCCTTATATTTTGAATTACTACATATAATATTAAATTTTGAATTATTACATCTGTTGATAGATGACTACATTATAGTTGCTGTGGGAACCATAAAATTTTGTTTCTCAACCCTCTAAACTCTCAGTGATAATATTGTATTAATGGCTATTTTTTATTGGATATTATAAGGAAAAGGAAAAACAGTGATGCACATCAAAATATTTTTCATGGAGGAACACAATGAAAAAATAAATATACTCCATTCTAACTCATGATAGCTAATCCAGATCTTATGAACAGATATCTTCTCATTTTATGATTAATAGGTATTTTAAATCCCTATACTTAACTTACTGAATTTAGCTATAAATAAAACTAAAAAAGAGACAAGTTTATTTTATCCCAGTTTTATTTTTCAAGTACTGAGCTTTATTGCTCACTTTTGGTGAAAATTCTAAGGGATATTTGAATTGGTTGCACCTCCAGAAGACTGAGGTTTTATTTTCTTCTTTATTAAATACCTGCTTACTGAGACTCCATTTAGCTTAGCTGCAAGCCTCTTTGATTTAGAGGTCATTTAGCATAAATCTGATCCTAAACTAAATCTGTCATCGTCATGTCCATGATTTGAGTCTCTAAAGGTACCACTGACCTCACAATATTGCTTCATTCAGGTACCAGATAAGTTGAGTGTAGGAATCGCTCCATTAGATATCAGTTCTCTTGTATTGAATGTCACTCTCTCTAAACAATCTCACACATCTCTGACCTAAAGATAAATAACACTTTAACAGTCACTAACACTTCGATGTGAATAGCATGTGGTATCACTTACCTCCAAGAATAGAACATTAAGGTTAGGAGTGGATGGAAAGGAAAAAATCCAACTTTGTGGAATGAGACACCCTTGAAAGGAAGAAGTATGTGTAAAGAATAGGTAGAAATGGGTGGAAATGAGTTGCAAAAGCCGTACTTTTAATTGATCCATTTTTGCCTGGGTCTGTCCCAGCTCATAAGGAGTGGCAATCACCAATCTACTGCTTCCATATTTTTGTAGTGCATGTAAGATGTGCCCAGTTTAGAACTTTTACTGTAAGAAAAATATTAAGGGTAGATAACCTTATCTCAGAATCATATTGGTACCCACAGAACTAGCTCATATTAGGTACTCAATAAATATTTGGTAAATGATTAAACCCCAAAGTTCAGTTAATTACATTATCATGTTGCTGAACTACTTTTTTTTTTTTTTTTTTAACCATGGAAGCTAGTACTGATGAGAACCTTATCTTCTTTTTCTTCATCTCCAGGATGACAAGGAAATTGACCTGGAGCACCTCCATAGACGTGTAAATAGCTTGTGCACAGATGACGACAGCCCCCATAAACAGTTTTCCACCTCGTCAATTGACTTGACCCCTCTGGACATTGACACTTTGCCAACACGACAAGCACTGGAGCAAATCAGTGATTTCAGGAACACTCATATTACCACCACAACCTTTATCCCAGAGCAGATCCAGACTCTTAGCCGCACACTCTCAGCTAAAGCTGCCTCTGGTTTCGCTTTTGGCAATGTGCCTGAGCACAGAACTGGCCCTTTTAGGCACAGGGCACCTAACGGGGGATTTTTCAGAAGCCCTATAAAAACAATGTCATCTATTCCTTATCAACCAACTCCTACCCTTGGGCTTAATCTGGGTAATGATCCAGACCGAGGCACCTCCATTTGAACAACAAACAAAATCTCTTCACTGTTTCTTTTGTAGGACTCCCTTTGCAAGGAGCAACTGTAATATTGTGGGACTAACATGGATGTAACATTTTTTAAATCAAGATTATTAGTCACAATTTCCAGTTCCTTCTCCCCATTTCTCCTTCTCCTCCATTTCTTTCTCTTTTTCCTTCTCTCCCTATCCATTTCCCTCCACTTTTTTGCATTACTCAATTTGTTCCCCCAGAATATAGTATACTAGGATCCTATTAGTCTGCTTTTCATATACTGTACTTCAAGTATAGGAAATGTGCACTGAGTATACTAAGAGTATATGCAGGATTAATTTTACATAAAGGCCTCATATGTAACATTTCTCTTTTTAAAAAATATAATTGCAATAACTTCAGTCTTTTTACATTCTTCTGCTGCATCCATACAATGCTCCACTGCTGTCGAGTGTCCTTTAACTGTGGACCAAAGGCAACCCCTGCAGTGTTAATAAAATAATTTAAAGACCATTCAGGCCACATAATATGAGAATGCAATTTTGTAGGATTACAAAAAAAGCCATTAATATGCCAGTCAAGACTACAGTTAAAACTACTCTTGCACTGCAACAGTGCATATGACCTTTATGTGATTGTACAGTATTAAAAGTTTTTTCTTATGTACAGTAAACTTTATCATATGGCAGAAGCCTCTATTGTGTTAAATAAATTAGTATCTCATATATATACATATATATGCACCTATATAATGTGTATATATATTAAAAGGCGGCCATTGCTATTGCAATTCATTTAATAAAGCTTTAGTTAAAAAAATGAGTATTGTATACAGGAACTATGTATAGCGCAGGGGGTCTTTTCAGTTAGAAAAGGCAGGTTGCTTTAATGTTATTCTGACTCGCATTGTTTGCCAACAGAGAATATTTTATAATTTTGTTATTAAAACATCCAGGGCAATTTAATATTTGTTCCTAGATGTAACCCATTTGAATAAGTTTTTGTTTGTTATTCAGCAGTGTATAAAGCTAACCTTAATAACTTTACTTTTAAGTAATTATCTAAATGGAAAATGCTATTAGCTACAACAGCACATAGAGCTCTAGAAGAGTTTAAACATAGATAATTGAAGGTTAATAAATTCTCTTCCAAAGCAGAAAGCCAGTCAGTTCAACTATTGTTGGGAAGAAGTGGAAGCCCTTAAGATATATTGATGTGGCCTTAATTATTGTCATACATTATCCTAAAGAAGAAAATAGAATAACCATACTGGGCTCTAAACCTAACTCCCTGGTTTGTTCGGTTCTATTCGAAGGAGCTATGTATTTTTTTATATTAGTGCCAATTGTATAGAAGGATGACAGCAAAAACAGTGCCTCTTTGTGCACAACCCTTTTCAAGTAGCATTCTTACCTGTTAGAAATGTAGGATGAACTTTGTTTGTAATCCTTAAATTAAAACGTGGTTAGTAGGAAGCAAGAACTTATCCTGTGTTTTTACGCAGCCATACACTTATTTTAATCTACTTCATTCTGTGGCTAGGATTGATATAGGAATCAACCTATGTGATTTGCTTTAGGAAAAGTTAAAAGGTATATTCTTAAGGTATATTATATTTTGATGCTAATTCTGTTCTGGGGAGCATCTTGTACTGTCACTGTTTTTGTACTAAATCTTCAACTATTGTCTACTGTGTAAGGCAGAAAAATATCTTATCATGCAAAAACCATTTTGTTTCCAGGGTAACAAGTACCTAAGTGCATGCACAACTTGTTTTCCCTTGTAACATTCATGATCTCATTCACAACTCTGATTTTAAAACAAACAAAAAAAAAAATCTTTACAACAAGCTATGTAGGGACATACCAGATGTTGCAGTGATTTTAGCTATAAACAAACTGTTAACCATGTACAATATTCAAAATAGGCCTATTTTGATGTATTGCCTATTATACAAATACACAAACACTTTTTTGGAGGCCTCAGTTATGAGTGGCAGAGCTTTCTGTGTATAATTTGTCTAAATAATTTGTCTAATAAAAATGTTTTCTAAACTTGCTCTCATCCCATTGAAGTCATAACTATAACAATTTGAGTATGCTTACTCTCACAGATAAAACCCAATTTTTCTAAAAATTTACCTCAAGTTAACTAAAGCATAAGTTGTAGTAGAACCATGCCAAAATGAGTGTTTCTCTACAAAACACAATACTAAGTGATGTCCTACACCAATGAAAGACTCCTTTTTGCTACTTTAGATTATTTGAACCAAAAACATACCTATTTTTCTCTGTGGATATTTTTTGGGAGAGCCTTTTCCTGTTTCATGTAGACAGTGTGATTATTATAATAAGAGCATAGTGAGGGCTTATTGCATAAAAAAGAAAATTGAGGGCAATTCTTAAACTTAGGATTTATTTATTCATAATTTTTTGCTTTTAGAGAAATATTCATCATACTGAACCTATTAATTTGAAAACTAATTGACTAGGATTATTTCTAATACAGTTTTACTTTCTGTACTTGAACAACAATATTTCACTTGTCTAGTAGTTAACTCAGTTAGATGTATATCTGAAAATATATTTTATTTAGATTAAAATTTCTGCTATTCTAACATTCCATTTTTTTTAAGTTTTAAAAGTTGGAGACAGGAAGAAATATAGAGATCCAGACTATTTTCTTCATCTTGCAAATAAGGGAGCATAATATGCTAAGAAACTGATACTTGACCAAATGTTTAATAATCTAAGACTTTAAACTGGGTCAGGAGGGTTTAGGTACATTGCTTCTGCCCACCACTCCTCTTGCCAAGCCTACACTGCAAATCCCTAAGAACCTTCCTTTCTCCTCTGGGGACAGAGAGAGCATCTGAATCAGCTGCTCCTTTTACACATGAGAAAGTAAGCACCTCTGCCTCCTTCTCCAAGGTCATAGCTGGTGCAAAACTCAGGCCAGATGCTGTCTCTGTGAGCAATGTTTCCTTTAAAACATTTTTTGTTTGTGTCACACCATTTATACCGGTCTTGCTATTTCAAATCATGACAAAATATCTTATATTCATATACTTTTATTCTACTGAGATGTCGAATTTATTCCTTTGGTGAATCATTAAGAGAACTGGTTGTCAGAATTTATGCACAGATTTTGATTTAATCACACATAGAAAATTGTAAGATCTCTTACTTCTTCATATATACCAAGCTGCAGACAATTTGTTGTTGTCTTAGTTATGTTATTTTTCAACTCTTTTAGTTTGGGATTGGTTGTCAACTGAATAAATACTTTTGAAAAATAGGCTTTGATGAATGATACTTTGCTTTGTCAATTAAAAAGGAAAAAAAGAAAAGATCCATTTACCCTACATAATGCTTGCTAAGCCTCACAAATGGTAACAAATTATTAATATTTTACAATTGGAATCTTGAAATGGTGAAACACAATCTAGATTTGAGTATAGTAAATAAAGCAGAGCTAAGAAATTTTGATGATAGAGTTTTGTTTTTAAATATACTCATGACAACTTGATCAAATACTATGGATTCACTAAAAAATGCCTTCTTTCTATAGCATTTGATTTCTGAAAAAAAAAATCTATATCCAGGATCCTATGACCAGATATTAAAGGACTAACATATATAAAGGACTAACAATTATGGCATAATAATTACTTCACCACATTTTAGTAGGCATTCTCCCATCAGGTAACATACATGAGCTCCCTGCAATAGAAATTATTTACCAGATATGTCAGATCAAAAAATAATGCTTCTTATATTTGATAGATTTAATTCAGTTCTATTAGTGTTTATTGAAAACATATTATTCAAAAACCACTGCACTAAACAGTTTTTCACGGCAAAACATGTTATCTTGAAGGTATGTATAGAAATGGGTTTACAGGTGTCCTACCACCCAGCTCTCCCCTTGCCCCATATCAACATGGTAGATCCAGACTTCCTGAGGCACCAGAATGACTCACCCCAAACCATACAATCCTTCGAGCCTGGACTATCCAACCTACTGGAACAATTCATCCTGGTAATTCAAAAAGCTGCCTGTTTTCTTAGATTCAAATCGCCTCCACAAAGAAGAACTGGAGATTTCTCAAGATGCCAGATCACTAGGCCAAATTTTCAGAAGTGTGAATATTATTACAAACCATGGGAAAGTGCTACCTAATGCTTCCTTCTTACCAATACCTCCATACAATTCAGAGACTGGCTCCAACTCTAATCTCAAGTGTCTAGTCAGATACAAACCACAATAACTGCAGAGATAATCAATTTTTATTGAGCTCCACACTATTTCAAATAAATTGCTTTAAAGTGACCAAACACAGTAAGTTTTATTCAAGTTTAGCAACATTTATAAACTTTTAAGTTTTATAAACTTGTGTTTTACAATTAAGGTTCCTAGCCATCTTTCCTGTTACCTAGGACACGGGGCGCAGTGTGCCCAAAGAGACCCACAGACACGAAATGCTTCACAGTCTGTCCAATATGGCGACTCCCCTCACCCCACACACTCCTCCAGGAGAGAAATGCTGTAGTTTTGCTCCATTTGACAGAGCTGCATAGAGACTTAGAATAGCAGTGCCACATAATGATCCAGCCTACTGTCAGAATATAAACTGCAGGATTGTCTCTCATTCCCTCACTTGAATTTTCCTCATTTCCATTTATTTATAGTTTACATTTGTTTTAACTGCAATTTAATAGTAATGACAAAGCAAGAACTGTTCACATTTGAAAACATTTTTGTTGTACCTAAAAGCTCTATCTTGACTTGTTATTAGATAAAATTTAAGATGAAATATAATTTTTTGACTAATTTTGCACATTTCTTAGAACTTTTTCAGTGTGGAGAAAGAAACTACATGTGCTATATGGCTATGTTGCCTACCTGGTTTCCTTTTGGAGAAAACCTACAGATTCCTACCTCAAACTGAGAATTTGGAAAGCCTCAAATTAACTATGATTTGGTAGGAAGTACACAAAATTTTACAACAACATTAATTCTCATTAATTAAAAACTAAATTTGCTTTCATAACAGCTGCAGTTGAAGGAGAAACATATGTCACAAAATCAAAGAACAGCACATCAGAGCAACAAGGGAAAGGATGAAAAACATTGCTTTGAATAAATATTTTGCCTGCCATATATTTGAAATATGAATAAAGGTAAAATCTAATTTTTAAAGTTGCAATGTTTTATTTTCAAATTGATCCTACTGGAAAATTTTAGGAATTAGGTAGCCTACATCTGAGGCTGCTTTTAATTTAAAAAAATAAATTGAATATCCTTCTAACTTTTAAAACTAACATGCACATATACTAAAATAAAACATAACTGAATTTAAAAATGTGTTATAGCTTATTACCTAAACAAAAAAATGATAACAGGTCTTTAAGAATTAGTTTCTCTAATGTGTAAGAAAGTAGGATTGAACTTCTAAAAATTTCAGTCAGAGAAAATTTTCATGATCACAGCAATTTTCTGAAACAAAGGGTACTGATATCTATTTCACACTAGATGAATCAAGAGCTGTAGTTAATATAACTCATCTCCAGAATTATGTTAAAGTTTAAAATTAATTCTAGCCCTCTATTACTATCTGTTTACAAAATTGACTGTAAGATTTAGTGTTAGAAAAGCACAAAAACTAAATTGAAAACAGAGGTGTCATAAGTCCAGCTCATCTAATTTGACTTTTTTATTCTAAAATAATTATCAAATATCTAAATGCTCAAATACTTCTCTAGGCAATGTTAAAAAAAAATCTTTAGACACTAGCAGCTGCATGATTTATAGCATATAAAATATGGAAGTTTCACTCACAGTTTGTTTTTATTTTATTTTTTTAAAGATTTATTTACTTATGCATATAAGAACTGGGGTGTGGAGGTGAGAGGATTCACCAGAGACAGAGTGGGGAACAGAACAGGTAGACTGAAATACACTACTGAGGGGAGCAGTGGGTGAGACAGGAGAGGTCTGCCAAGCCATGTGGGTTGCTCCCTGGCGGGCTGGGATTAAACTCATGCTGCAGAGGCCTCTGATTGCTTCGTAGTGTGGTGCTTACCTCCTTGCACCACCAGGGAGGCCCCCCACAGTTTGTTTTTATTTATTTATTTTTTTAAGATTTATTTAATTATACAAGAACTGGGGTACAGGCCAGATGCGCGGAATGGTGAGAGGATTCACCAGAGACAGAGCAGGGAACAGAACTGGCACACTGACGAAGCACACTGCTGAGGGGAGCAGTGGGTGCAACAGGAAAGGTTTGCTGCGCCATGTGGGATTCTCGCTCCGCCGGCCAGGATTGAACCCACGCTGCAGAGGCTGCGGACAGCTTCACAATGCAGCGCTCAACCACCTGCGCCACCAGGGAGACCCCACAATTGGTTTTTAAATGAGTGTAATACTTCTTTCCAAGTCTACATATTAAAAATAAATATCAAAAATATCTAAGCAGTGATACAAGCAAGATTATACACATAATTGGAACTCCCAGATTCAATTCTACCTGACTAAGTACTTTAAAATGTGTTACTCCCTCACTCAGATTTCTGCATGGAAATATTATAATAAGAACAACTGTTCATAAACTGAACAGTTTATGTAAAAACACATGTGCAAAATCACTTCTCACAGGTATGGTTCCAAAGATTTGGTGTATCCAGTTAATATGGTAAGTCCTAAATACAGTTCAATCACCAAAAATTAGTATGATTAATTCTTTATTCATCATCATCATCATTACATGAATTTTTTTTAAGTTTATTTATTTACTTATACAAGCACTGGGTACAGTCAGAAGTGCGGGAGGGTGAGAGAATTCACCAGAGCCAGAGCAGGGAGCAGAACAGGCAGACTGACGAAATACACTGCTGAGGGGAGCAGCGGGCATGGCAGGAGAGGTCTGTTACGCCATGTGGGACCCTCGCAGGGGGCCAGGGATGGAACCGGTGCCACAAAGGCTGCAGGCAGCTTTGCAGCCCAGCGCTCAACTGCTGCACCACCAGGGGAGGCCCTACAGGAATTCTTTAAGTTTCAATCCATTGAACTGATTTTAAAACTCTATTTTAAAAATAAGTAATAGAACATAAACTTTAGTACATATACTTAACCAATGTTGCAGAGAATATTAGGAACAAAATAATCACACAAGATCAATGAGTTCATCAATTAACACTTTATGAGCACCTACTATGAGCAAGGCATCTAGTGTGGTGATTTCTTAACTAGTGTGCCAGGGCACACTCCCAGACCTGCAGTGGTTCCAGGGTGCTGAGGTGCTGATAGATACCATCATCTGGAGGAAGTTGTGGGGGGGTTTGGGGACTGCATGGAATTCTACCATGAACAGTTCTTTTCATTTATACCTGAACTTTTCTCAGAGAACTTCCAAAATTGAAGAAATAAAATATAAACTTTGGAAAGTTAAATAAAAATTCATAGTTTAAATAATATCAGAAGATATGTATTATATCATGAGGCAGAATGTACTTGAATTATTTTCTAGAATTTTTTTTATAAAAATGAGAAGAATAATGAGACTATGTGGTTTGGGATGATTTCATGTAATAAATGAAATTTTATTCTAATGGCAAAGAATGTGGAAAGGTCAGAAGAATAACCAAGGGACCCCAAATATGTGCATACAGTATAAACAAAAACACAAGGATCGTCTGGAATAGTGGCAGATCATGATGTCTAGAATGTGGACCTCACATCAGGAAACAGCAGGAGGAAAAAAAGGGTGATATTGAAGAGACCCTAGAGGCTGGAATAAGAGATTACATTATACCTTATTCATCCATCCATTGATCCTGCATATGTTCACTGAAGCCCTACTATGTGCAAGGCATCATTCTAAGGATACACTGGCAAACAAGACAGAAATCCCCGCCCTCAAAAAGCTTGCAATCAACTGATAGATAACAAGGAGGATACATGACTGAAGTACATAGTCTACTAGATTAAGTGTTACAGAGAAAAACAAAGAGGAGGTGCATGAAGACAAGAGTGAAAGTGGGGATTTGTTATTTTAAATAAGTTGATCAGGGGCCTCCCCGGTGGCACAGCAGGTTGAGTGCAGCACTGTGAAGCTGTCCACAGCCTCTGCAGTGGGGATTCGATTCATGGCTGGCCAGGGAGATTCCCACAAGGCAGGTAGGGCAGACCTCTCCAGTCGTGCCCGCCCACTGCTCCCTTCAACAGAGCTTTCGGTCCATCTGCCTGTTCTGCTCCCCACTCTGTCTCTGGTGAATCCTCTCAACCTCCTGCACCTCTGGCCTGTACCCCAACTATTATATAAATAAAAATTAAATATTTAAAACACACACACACACAAATAAGGTGATCAAAGGAGACTTTGCTGGTAAATTGACATTCAGCTGAAATCTTAAAAAGAGTGAGAGAGTTAGCCTTATTACTATCTGAGAAAAGAGCATTCCAGATTTGGAGAACAGTTTGTACAAAGACTGATACAGGAGTGTGCTGGGCAGGTTTGGATAAGAGCAGGAACATCAATGTGGCTGGACCAGCATGAGTGATGGAGAGAAAGGTTTGTAGAGAAGAGTTCAGAGAAGTAGCACTGGGCCCACATTATCAGCTTTCTACGATGCTGGCAGATCTTGACTTTTATTCTGCAAGAGATGGGAAGCCATTGGAGTATTTTAAGCAGGGAAGCCTGTTTCTAGTTCTAACATGTTGATTGTAAGATCAGATGTAAATCAATCTTGGAATTATAGGTGCCACCACTTTCCCAGCCTCCCTTGAACCTAAATCACTGACACTATTGTAAATATTATGGAGCTTAGCATGGCAGTGCCAGCAGCAGCACATCCTTCCATCTGAATTTCATTCCTTGTACTGTTAGAAAAAATGAGCTTGGATGGGTGCTCACAAAGTTCACAATCCTGGCCTTCACTGTGGGTGGGGAGAGCTACTGAATATTTTCACCAAAAGAGAAACAGAATCTTAAAGGAGTGGTTTAAAAACATTAAGTTGGGAGTAATTCATACAATGGACTGAATAGAGACACATTAAAAGACTTATGTAATAGTTCAGGTTCAAGATGATCTCTCTGGTAGCCCAAAGAAAGAAGGAAGGTACCCATGGTAGATACATATTGAAGGAAGAATCCAGATAACTTAAAGATAATTGAATATAGAGTATAAAATCATAAACAAATTAAATATGATTCATTTTTCAAATTCAGATGCTAAAGAGGTGGGAAAAAATTTTATAAAAATCTGCTGAAGTCATTTTTTGTTTTGTTAATCTGAAAATTAATTTAAAAATCTTTCCCAAATTAGGGAATTTAGAGAGAAAATCATAGATTTGATCATTGTTTTCCTTTCCTTCATTGAGAATCTGAATGATGGATTTTAACAGTTAGAAGGAACCTGAAGAATCATCTAAAGTCCATGATTTTTGATCTTCACTCCCCAGAATGCTAAGGATCTTCCTCAAGATTTATGGGGATGTCCTGGACTTTGCATTGTCACTCCATCAGAACAGATCTGCTGTGACCTTTTTATCTACTGTTCTTCCAGTTATGGTGCCCTTCACCCTCCAAATAACACATTTATCATCAATGACCAAAACCTCAAATCAGATGCTTGATGAAGCAGCCCATTCATTACAAGCACTCAGCAATTTTAATTGCCTAATTGTTAGATTATTTTTCCCTACATTTGGTCACTGTGGGGTATTTTTTTTGTTAGTTTTTGTTTGGTTTTTTGTGTGTTTGTTTGTTTGTTTGTTTTATTTAAAGGGCAGGTTTATTAGGGAAAGGGACAGAAGAGTAAAAGACATTTGCATAGACACAAGTGGGCAGGAAGAACTGCCCCAGAAGGGACAGGTTTGCAGAGAGAGGATTGCATGGTTGCAGGCAGGCAGCCTTGACAGGTCAAGGGCAGGGAGGAAGCTGCTGCTCTGCAGAGGGAGGGAGTTGGTGACAAGAGGCACCTGCATAGTCACAGGTGAGCAGTTGGAGTGCTGCCCGAGCCTGTGCAGAGACTGCACCGATATAGTCTTCTTCTGTTTGGAAGGAGTCACTCCTTGTGAGCTGTAAGTTGGTTGCTAATTTTGGATAACTATGTGGAATTTAAAAGGGAACAGAGATCCTACAATGGGGCTCAATCTTCATATATTACCCTTAGGGTCTGTTGGGCTCAATCTCCATATCTTTAGATCGAGAACACTAGTGTAGTCTGTGCCTCTGGATACTAGTTTCCACAACTGGTTATGCTAATCTCTTCTGCCCCCAGGTTTCTGGTCTTGTGGTGCCTCCTTTTAGCTTTTTTTCCTATTCCTGTCCTCCATCATTCCTTCTCTGACCATATCCGGCCCAAAATAATTTGGGGAGTTGAAGGGAGGAGGTCCAGTTTCTGTAGCTTCTTCCTGCTGGAGTGAGACATAGAGCTGGCAGATGCCACACCTCTTGCCTCCTCCTAAAAACAACAATGGGTAGCTCAGGGACTAGTGTAAAGGAGGCCATATCCCATATCACTGTGTTTTATCGAAGTTGTTCTTTTGGTTCTTTGAGAAGCTGCAGAGCAAGCTACATCCCTCTCTTCTACATGACATTTGTCATGTTTCCCACACAGCAAACATCCAGAATTGGCCATACTCTCCAATGATATGGTAACAGTGACTTCATTTCCATAAACGGGACCGTAGAAAGACCCAAAATTTCAATGTTCCCCAGGTGAGACTGAGGTAGGCAAAGTCCCTTTGCATTAGACCTGCTAGAACAACCTACTTGAAAAGAAATCTGGTGAGACTGAGGTAGGCAAAGTCCCTTTGCATTAGACCTGCTAGAACAACCTACTTGAAAAGAAATCTAAGGAATTATTTAAAATACTGGCTTGTCTTAGGAACAAACTGAAATTAACCCAAATGTCACAAATACCTACTGATGCTAGTATTCTTGACATAGAAGTCAAATCAAATAACATGTGGAATCATATGTTTTGTTCCTGTAATTGCCATGTGATTTTAGTTGAGTCTATTTTAACTTGAGAGTTCAGAAAGTATTCACTAACAAATTTAAGAGTACTCTAAGAGAGTAAAAAGATTGGACTCAAATACCATCATTACCAATCCTATCTGCTGATAGTTTAAAAGGAAAGCTTTTACGAGCAGCTGCTATCAAAAAGACCACTTAGATTTTATTCTAGATTATTTATGTCTGCCAGCATTGACAATCTCTCAACATGAGGTCATGACAATGATTCACTTTTAAGAGGTCAAAGATAATTTCCCAATTCTAAGGGAAAATGTCATATATCAAATAAAAAATGAGAAATAGCATGTGCTTTTATGAATTTAGTGTAACTTTAGTAAAACCTATTTCTTCTCAAAATTGTTTGAAAATATAATGCTTACAATTTATGCTTGCCCCACAATCTTACTTGTAAAATACAAGCCATTAGTCACAGACTCACATGTGCACACACACACATACACACACAGCTCATCTTTCTTTCCTATAAAAGAGAAGAGGACATCATGTGTGCACACGTTTTGTGTTAAATAGCTGCACTATGCAAGACCTTCAAGATAGTTTGCAGGGGTACATGTTTCTGAATCGCACTTAAAAAAACATATGGCATGTTCTTCAGCAAGGATTATTCAAATGAAGGGGAGTTTAATCCATTCTCAAATGAAAATGCCAATTTCTGCATTAATTCTTGACCTCTTTGAGTCAATTTTTATAATCTCCTAAATATAGCTACCACAAAAGGGAGGGCATGTCAATTATGTACCAGACACACAGTGCGTGGGGCCATGGAAATGTTTCACTTCATCTAATTATACTCTCTAGGTTTTCTATTGCTGAACTAATTGAACAGTTTAACAAGTCCTTTCCAACACAACACGATGCCTCAGGATGGGAAATGAAAAAAAAGGGCCCTTTTATAGGCCCTTGCTACTGCAAAAGACTTATAAAAGAAGCCTGGAAGTCAACAGGTCCCTGATAACTAAGATTATTTTTGATACAAAACTGAAAGTAGCAAGTAAAATATTCTTAAAAAATGAATGCAGATAATGCAAGCATGTTAGTGACTAGAAAATATAAACACAATCAAAAGCATCCTCTGTCAGATCTAGTGTCCACAACAGAGACTGTTCAAAGGCCAGCAAACCTGCCTGTCCTCCTATATTCTTTATTTATGTTGATGGTACCAGTCACCTTTCCAGTTTTCTTCTCCCCTTGTTTAGAGTTCTTTTAATGGAAAAATTAGAAAAACGAATCCCTATTAAGCCACTTATCTGACCGCCTTTTTCCAGTCCCACTGCTGCAAGACACATTTAAGCACATGTCAGCCTCTGCCTAGAACCAGAGCACTAGGTCTTCAAATCTTCATTCTTACAGCTTTTACCTCCTTCCTATACATGATACTAACCTTAGTAAATTATTCCTTAGGTCTGTTTGTCCCAGGGTATAATCTTTCTCATGATCTTTCTATGACCCCCTCACAAATGACTGAGCACCTTAGCCAAGAATCTCTTCTGGCAGGAAGTACTAAACCAGTCTTCACAGAGAAGCAACATTAAGTGAAGGAGGTAAGATTTTGACACTTAAGAATATGAATATAAGCTATAAAATCCAGTGCAAAGAAGAAATGGGAAAATATAATTGACAAGTGGAGGACAAAGGGTAGGGTTATTTAGTTTTAAAAAGAGATTTCATGGAGACCTCTTCATAAGTTGGAAGAACTCACTCACTGAAGCATTCAACAATTTTATTTTGAGAGTCTATTCTATAGACATGGCAAGATGCTAGGCATTTCTGTACATATAAAAACATATACTCTCAAAAGTTGTTATGTTTATTCATGACTACAACATAAGGCAAAGTATGATGTGTTCATAGAAGTTATACAACATTTAACAGGCATGAGTTCAGAAAAGGTAGAGATGATACTCTTCTGGGTATCTTTTTGTTGAAATACAGAGTTAAAATGACATGTGATATAAGATCAAACTTAAAAATAGTCCAGAGTGTTTTGAGCATTCAGAAAAAGGCAAGATCTTTTCTTGACAGGATGACAAAATATCTTTGTGGAGAACACTGTTCTGGAATTCAGCTTCAAAAGGAGAATAATTTCCACAGACAAAGAGTAGAGAAAAGCATGTTTAGACAAAGGGAAAATTGTGATCCAAACCATTAAGGAGGAAGGAACAATGAATACTGCAAAAGATTAGAAAATGTGGCAGACACACGGCATGTGAAGAAAGATGAGGACAAAAACAGTGAAGACAAAAACTACAAAATTAAACCTGACCACCTACCTAAAGATACGTTCCATCCCTCTTACAATCCATTCCATTTTTTAATATCTGTGAATATCAGACATATGATGGAGCTTTCAGTCATCTGGGAAAGATAATCTTACAGGCAATAATAGTAAATTGTCATATGTGCTATAGTAATGAAAATGCAAGGTGATTTGCAATGCAGAACAGGAAAAGGAAAAACTCTGATGGAGAATTCCAAGCTAGATCTCAGGGATAACTAAGCATGTCAACCAGGTGGGAAAATGAGATTTTTCAGACCACGTGACCAAAATAAGCAAAAGCCTGAAGGCAGAGGGCAAGATTTGTTCCAGAAACTGAACAAGTCAAACTGAACTGGAATTTAGACTAAAAGGAGTATATAAAGGAAATAAAAAGAACAAGTCGGAAAGCAGATCTTAAATTATTTTTATAAGCCACATTAAAGAATTTATAATTGTAAGGAATAAAATTTTAGGCATTATTAAGAAGCCATTGAAAAGTTTAAAGTCATGACCAGATCATATTCTTACTTTACAGAATCACTCCAAGTTTCCTAGGAGGAAGTTTTGGAGTGGGGCAACAGCTGAGAAAGGTAGACAAGTCAGAAACCCAGTGTGATTATCCAGTTCAAAGGTATCTTTCTAGTCTCTGGGAGTAATAGCAGAGAAAGAAGGAGATTGATATATTCTAAAGAGAGTTGTGAAGAGAGATGGGGTCTGGTTCTAAATATGAGATATTCTTTGAAGTATATGTAACAGAAATCATAGGAGATAATAAAATGATCTGAGAAATAACTGAGTCTATTCAAAGGAAATATGGTTTGGGCAATAAGATCTTTTGAGAAACACCAACACTTAATCAAAGGACAGCAGACTATGCTAGCTAAAAGAGAATGAAAAGAAAACTATAGGAGCGTGTAGTCTCAGAAGTCAAAGTAAGAGAATATTTCAATAAAGAGTGGTCAGTATTGTCAAGTGCTACTCAGAGAAGGAAAAGTACCATGAGAATTAGCAACGTGAACAGCCTATGGATCTTGGCAAGAACAATGTTCAGGAGAATGGTAAGAATGGTGGAAACTGAAGCCATTCTGCAGCTGGAGGAGGAATAACCGAAAGTGTGTATACACTGTTCTTCCACAGAATATGTTGATGAAATAGAGGAGAAAAAAGGGGGGGGGAGGGTTGTAGCTAGGAAAAAAAATCCAAGAATGTTATTTTTGTCCAAGCAGCAGTGAGTGTATTTAGTACAATAGGAAAAAAGAGTAGCTATGTCATACTTGAGAGTACTGTAGCAGTGGGGTATTCAAAGGTAAAAAGGAATAAGATGCAAGGCACTAATTAATCTTCAAAGGAGAAAGGGCACATATTCATCGTAACTGCATGGTGGGGCAAAAGGATAAGTGAGATGACAAGTAAATGTCTAGGTTCAATAGCAGATTGTTTAGTGAGAGCTCTGTTGGATTCTATTTTCCATTAGATAAAAGAAGCAAATCACTTCTAAGTGAGCAGAACTTAGAAGACTAAAGAATGGAAGGCTAACTAGAACAGCATAGTTGGACTGGTGTATCTTTGAAAGCTCATGTGAGGGTGGAGTTCCTGACCTTTTGGAGCATAATCTGTACAGTTGTGATCTCTTTCAACCATTCTCAGCAGCTTCTGTTTAGCTATAAGACAGAAATATGGATTTAACCAGAGTTATAGATTTAACATGAATGACTAAACATCATAGTGATTAAACATTCCATGTGGTATTGAATAAATAAGCTGTCGCTGTGGTACATGAAGAAAAGAGGAAACTCATACTAATTTAGGTAAATAATGTCACCTGAGATTTAAAAAAAAGTTCCTTCAGAAAATCTCAGTGTCTTAATACAATAGATTGTTTTTCACTTACATCAAGTTCACAGATAAGCAGAAGACAATCTTCCACATGGTGATTCAGGCCCAGGTTCTTCTGTATAGAGTCTCCCTTTTACTCCAAGACTTTGGGGTTCTTTGATAGATCTTCTGCATCCAACTGGCAGATGGGGTAGGAAAAGAACATGGAAGACTGTGGGGTTTAATGTACCAGATCTGGAAGTATCACTCATGACGCTCACCCATCTCCATTGGATTGTCATGTGGACACAGCAAGATGGTTTTGTGAAGCATCTCCACCTGACCTTCATAGTGGCACAGAGTCAAGTTAGTAGACTTTGCAATAACCTAAACATAAGCAAACAAACAACAAAAGATAAAGTTCTGACCTTTCTCCCAACATATCCCATCTCCTTTTACATGCTTCAATTATTTTTCATGGCACATGTAACTTTCTAACATACTAAGTAATTTATTAACTTGATATTGTCTTTCTCTTTCCACTATAACGTAAGTAAATGGAAGGCAGAGGTTTTCTTTCTTTTTTTTTCCCCCAGTGCTCTTTCCTCAGTGCCAAAAGCAGTTATGGCATATGGGGTCATTGAATTATCATTTGTTGAATGATTGAAGGCAGTGAGATTAATAACCTCCAGTCAAGTCAAAATGTGAAATACATGCTGGTTTAGCCGTGGAAAGGGAAAGAAGACTCAAACACCATGACAGAGAATTGAGGCTGGATATCTGCAAGAACAGTAGACCCAGGAGAAATATTTTATCTGTGGAGTGAGAAATGATGTCTGGTTTTAGAAATATCATAATAGAGATGAAGGTAAAATATGAAGGTGAATATATTCAGCAAAGCATTAAAAATGTAGAACCTGGTTTTAGCCCAAACATTCAGATTTGCAGTCTCAGGATGAGAATATTGAAAGGTGGTAGCAGCGTTCCTACCCACCTGTGTCTGTGCAGATGTTTTTCTCCACCATCCTCCTCCCTTTACAAAGCAGCAGAGGCAGCTGCCCTCCTAAGGCTGCCGCCTGTGACTGTGCAGGCCTTTCTTGTAAGCAATCTGTCCCTTTTGGGGGCAGTTATTTCTGCCCGCTTGTATCTGCGCAAGTGTCCTTCATTCTCTCCCTTTTTATAATAAACCTCCCCTTTTGAATATTAAAAAAAAGACTGAAAGTTATTCAAAGGGTAATGAAATTTTGCATAGCCAAAATTACATGATCTAATAGATCTTTAAGGATAATGAATCCGGTGGCTTCCTCTTGGGCAGAATAACAATATCACAACTTAATTCTACAAAAAAAAAAAAAAACTAAATGTAGCAGTTGTTATAACTGTCATATAAACTGTCACAATAATAATGCTGAAGTTAATGAGGATATTAAAAAAATTCTCATAAGGAAAATATTTCCTGCATCAATTAAATCATATCAGGGTATTTATAAAAAGTATACTATCTACACAAAAGAAATCTAATATGTGTTCTCTCACGGTTCTCCTGTTGAAAATTGATCAGTATCTATGCCCTTTTTTGGTGACTCTGGATTGAAACAGGCCTACCCCTCAAGAAATCCTGAATTGAACTGTTCCTTGATCAGACCATGGAAGAACAAATCATCTTTTTATTATTCTGTATCTTTTTTCTTGTGAAGCAGAAAACTGACAGTTTTTTTTTTCTGCATACAATATCTTCCTCATATGCATCTTACCCCCAAAGCAATAACTAAAACACTGGCAAAAATCAGAGTCAACAAATTCAAATGCTAGATAGAGGACTTAAAAATTTAAAATGAAATTTTCAGTAAACAACAATGTAAATTATTTTTAATTTCTAAATTAAAATTCTAATTCCCTTTTGGAATTTCTTGAAAATTAGCTGTTATGCAATTTAATAGGAAACATGCAGAAATTTTAATGCTATATCTACATGTAAAAAATTTTTTTTAAGATTTACTTATTTGTTTATACAAGCACTGGGTACAGTCAGAAGCGCAGGAGGGTGAGAGAATTCACCAGAGCCACAGCGGGGAACAGAACAGGCAGCCCAACGAAATACACTGCTGAGGGGAGCAGCAGGCGCCGCAGGAGAGGTTTGTCGCCATGTGGGACCCTCGCTAGCAGCCAAACAGGCGCGGCAGAGGCTGAGGGCAGCTTCGCAGCCCAGAGCTCAACTGCTGCGTCACCAGGGGAGGCCCTTAACAACTAGGTATTTTTAGTAATTTTTTTTTTTAATTTCTGTAACACTAGGATTCCCTTCTCCCTCCTCTACCCCCGAGTCAGATATGTCCCTGATAGTTCACCCACCACCAAATCATTAGTTGTTTTTTTAAATAAAGGAGTTGCTAGTAGGGGCCTCCCCGGTGGCTCAGGGGTTAAAATCTCAGTGATATAAACCTACCGCCAGCCACTGTGGCATAAGTTTGATCCCAGGCCAGGAAGCTAACCACATGGTGCAGCAGACCTCTCCTGTCTCCCTTGCTGCTCTCCTCAACAATATATTTCAGGTGATCTGCCTGTTCTGCTCCCCATGCTGCCTCTGGTGAATCCTCTCACCCCCAACATCTCTGGCCAACACACAGCTCTTGTTATGTATAAATAAATAAAATAAATCTTTGAAAAAAAATAAGAAGTTTCTAGTAGC
This sequence comes from Talpa europaea, assembly GCF_964194135.1. Lineage (NCBI taxonomy): Eukaryota > Metazoa > Chordata > Mammalia > Eulipotyphla > Talpidae > Talpa > Talpa europaea. The sequence continues at coordinate 83,719,749 of NC_140071.1, read as the reverse complement.
ATCTAGTAATTTCTAATAATGACGCCAATTCATGGAAGGCTTAGCATGATACTGAGCTAATACTTTCTCTTGTGTGATGTACCCTAACACAATCGTGGTCAAAATCAACTTTCCCAGCCTAGCATTAATCGTACAGAAAAGTAAATCCTCCTATTTTGGTGCTATATTTTTCACTTTTATTCATATAATAATATCAACTGCCATTACACTAAAATCATCTACATGACTCCATATATTTTACCCCCATTAGAATAATGTGGAATATATTGCAGTATATTTGAAAAAAATTGAAGTAAAATCAGTTTAATAGTAGTTCTGAAGGCTAATTTTTATATAACATTTACATACCCAGAGACTTGCCAAAATTGACAATATGAGTTTTAGGAAATATCTGAGCCTTTAGGAAATTATATTAAATTCTAAACTTTTCAAAAACTGATTTAAATTTTTTCATTAAAAAATGAAAGTTTCCATCTATAGCCAAAATAGAAATTTTCAAATCGAGCTGATTTAGGTCGCTTACCTCGGCCTCACAGTCACCGCCGCCAAAGCCAGTCAGTCGCATGGCATCCAGCAGCTCCTGCAGCCTGAGAAGCGGGCTGCTGAGAAGGTGTCCGAGCCTCGCAAACGAAGGAACCGGAGGTGGAAGCAGGCCAAAGAAGCAGCTCAGGCTGAAATTGAACAGTACCGCCTGCAGAGGGAAAAGGAATTCAAGGCCAAGGAAGCTGCGGCTCTGGGATCCCATGGCAGTTGCAGCACTGAAGTGGAGAAGGAGACCCAGGAGAAGATGACCATCCTCCAGACCTACTTCCTGCAAAACAGGGATGAAGAAGTTCTAGATAACCTTTTGGCCTTTGTCTGTGACATCCAGCCAGAAATCCATCAAAACTATCTCATACATGGATAACGGAAGAAGAAAGAAGTGCCTGTTCCATGGGTTGGCATTTTAGATACCATTTTAGATCCTGAAATATGAAGCTCTAGCAAGGCTTGAGTTATATTCTTCTGTAAAGGCATTAAATTATTTCCGTATATTATATAGTAGGTCCCTTCACTTAAAAAAAAAAAAAAGATTTATTTATTTATACAAGCACTGGGTACAGTCAGAAGCGTGGGAGGGTGAGAGAATTCACCAGAGCCAGAGCAGGGAACAGAACAGGCAGACTGATGAAATACATTGCTGAGGGGAGCAGTGGGCGCTGCAGGAGAGGTCTGTCATGCTATGTGGGACCCTCGCTGGTGGCCGGGGATCGAACCAGTGCTGCAGAGGCTGCAGGCAGCTTCGCAGACAAGCGCTCAACTGCTGTGCCACCAGGGGAGGCCCGGTCCCTTCACTTTTTGAGGAACAGCAAATCTAGCTCCTTTGTACAGACTTAGAGCTTATCCAAAGATTTCATCTTTTTATCTCATATTTTTTTAGAAATTTAATGGCTAGGCATTGTCTGTTTTCCTATGCTGTTAACTCAAGCAACATATATTTCAAAACTGACTTTTTCTTTCTTAGATGTAGTTAAAAAGAAGTTTTTTTGTTTTTTGGTTTTTTTTTAAAGAAAGAAAGGGATTAAATATTATTTTCCCTAATGCTTTCTTGAAGGCAAGGGGCTTTATCTATGAAAAAGTAGTAAATAGTTATTTGCAACCCATGTGAAGCAGCACCAAGCCTTACTGTAGTCCTTTCTGGCTAAGGCTTAGAACAATGAATAACTAGTATAATTGTTTTGTCTGCTTTTAGTTTCTCTTAATCAAAATTACTAGAAGATAGAATCAAGAACTTGTTACATGTTATTACTTGGTGTACTCAGTCATTTAAAAGTAAAGACTCTTTGTCATGTGGGAAAAAAAAGAAATTTTCCTTAATTATTTATTATAATGTACTAAAATAAATGAGCATGAATAATTCAATATAATTAGCTAAGTAGATTAATCAGAAGGTAAGATTAAAAATAAGGTTAAATAAAATCAGTCCTCAATGTATAAAAACTTTATTTCCAGAAGTTAGCTTACAAGTCACTTATTTTGAGCACATGGTATATTATTCCATAGGGAAAGAATGGTAAATATAATTGTCACTTAAAATAGTTTAATAATAAAAGTGTTTTAAAAACAATAACATTGAATGGGTTCTCAGACAAAAAGAAAATACAATAAAAGAAAGAGCATAAAATTGCAAATATTTTTAGAATAATGGTTTCCTGAAAATATTGATTTAGAATCATCATCAAGAACATCAGCTACAGGGGGGCTCCCTGGTGGCACAAGGGGTTAAGCATAGCCCCATGAAGCTATCCGCAGCCTCTACAGCACCAGTTCCATCCTGCACCAGGAAGCAGCAGACCTCTCCTGTCTCACAATGAGTTCGATCCCCAGCCAGGAAGCTGCCCACATGGCACAGCAGACCTCTCCTGTCTTGCCTGCTGCTCCCCTCAGCTGTATATTTCAGTTAGTCTGTCTGTTCTGTTTCCCATTCTGTCTGGTGAATCATTTCACACACACACACACACACACACACACACACACATGCAACTCTGGCCTGTACGCCAGTCCTTGTATGCATAAATAAATAAATCTTTAAATTAAAAAAAAGAACATTAGCTTCAGGGCCTCCCTGGTGGCACAGGGGTTAAAGTCTCAGCACTATCACCAGCCACTGCATCATGAGTTCCATCCCAGGCCAGGGAGCTAACTCACATGGAGAAGCAGACCTCTCCTGTCTTGCCTGCTGCTCACGTTCAATGGTGTATTTCAGTAGATCCCTTATTTTGCTCCCACTCTCTCTGGTGAATGCTCTTACCTCCTGCACCTCTGGCCTACATTCTGGTTCTTGTATACATAAATAAATAAAATAAATCTTTGGGGGAAAATGTTAAAAAAAAAAAAAAAACATGATCTATAAAGGCCAGACTTTAGCTCTGTTATCAGCTGTGTTACTCTAGGCAAGTTACTAAATGTCTCTGTGTTTCATTTTCCTCATCCATAAAATGGAAACAATAATCTGCACTCTTCATAGTATTATTGAAAGGACTTGGTATTCTAACATTAACTGCAAAGCATTTAGAACAGCCCCTCATTCACAGTAAGCTCAAAATACTATAAAGCTATTATTTTGCACACATTTCTGTTTAATATAATACAAAAACTAATAAAAGATGCTGCAAGAGTGAAAAATGTGGCAAAAACCTAGATTTTTATATTTCAAGCCAATTCTATAAGATCTTTACTGAAAGATATGAATGAAATCATATCCATTAGCCATTCTACTGCTTAGTGATTTTATACAGTCTTGTGAAGCTTTGCATTATAAAGAAAAAGAGTTAAATATGAAAACTTAAAAAGTATATGTTTCATTCCAAAATATAGCAAAACTTCAAATATGCAATGAAATTATTTCACAATGTCTTCAGAATCAAATGCATTAGAATATCTTTCATCTTCAACATATCTAGAGATTTAAGAACTCAAAAAGTTTGCAACATTATAAAAATATTATCTCAAAGCAAACCGAAAATCAATAAACCCCTCTATAGTTCTACCAAACTAACACTAAAATTAGTCTATCAATGCTAAAAAAAAGAAAAAATGCCTTTTATTTTCTGTCAAAGGAAAAAAAAAAAAAGACTGCTCACATTAAAGAGATTTTACCCACTAAAGATGTGCTTGTTGTTGAAATTAAAATAGAAACAGAGCAAGAGGTATAGGCAGACTCTGGCCCCACAGACATTTTATGTTAGCTGAGTTAGTGACCAATGCAGGACTACCCCGAGATGTCCCTTCTTTTACTTTCTCCAAAGAGCGTTTTTTCCTCAAATTTTATTGATTTTTCAATCGTTTGCATAATTACACAATTTTTTGAATACCCCTTCACATCTCCACCCCCCACCAAGACTCCAGTGCTAACACCTGCCCTCTATCCCTCCTCCTCCCCACCTACCCCTCAGGAAACCGCTGTATTTTTCAGTTATTTTTATTGTGTCTTGCCAGTTTTTTTTCTTTTGTAATTTATATTCCATTAATGAGAGAAACATCCAGTAACTGCCTTTCGCTTTCCGACATTTCACACAAGATGCAGAGGCTTTTCAGGGAAGAGCGATTAACTTTTATCACTTCCAATTACACTGTGACTCCCTGCTGTCTTTTACAAAGCCAGAGGGTGGCGGTGTGGTATCATTGGTCGACATTTTCTCTGTAAATCCTCAGCAGTAAGCCATAGTTATTTTGTGGAAAGACTCAGACCCCTTTTTGGAAAAAAGTTTTTAAATGCACTTTATTCTTCTCTTTAGTAACAGGTAAGCCCACCATTTAAGATGTTATGTCATTTTATTTTACTCTCTTATCAAGGAGAAATTTTAAACCATTAATACAGATGATTTACAGTGTGTTTTCTAAATCATTAAATGGTGGTGTTTTGTGTGTGATTTTTTTCCCTACTTCATGACAATAAAAATGAAAAGAAATGGTATATTTTATCCATACTATTCCAAATATCCACCATTTATATAGAAAGGCTTGTAACACCTCCTAACCCCAATCATTTTCAAAATATTGAAAGGCCTTTTTAAGGTTTTTAAGGTTTTACAAACCTTTTTAGAAAGTTTTTTCTAATCAAAAGTAAATTCAGTTTTAAGCCTAATCCTCTCTCTAACCCTCTCGGTCCTTATTGTGTCTGTTGCTCCTATGAGTAACGTCTTGAGGTTCGCATAGTGATGCAGACATAACCTGCCCCTAACTCTCCGGAACAGCTGACCCTCTCACTCTGTGGGTGTTACTAAACCATCTCCTTGGAAGCCTGCATTTCATCTGATCGGTGCCTCAAAGAAGAAAACTGAAAACTGAATTGGTTGATATAAAGATATAAGTTGGGTCACTTTCTTCCCCTCATTCCCATCTATATTGCCATCAATATTCTCCTTTAATCTTGGAATGACCAAGGATAAAAATCACAAATAGGCAGCCCTACCTTGCCTCTTCCACCCCACTTTTAATTCTTAATAAAGACAACATAAATCAATGCAACTCTTGGAAGACCACATGCAAGTGGTCATATTGTAGATGAAAAATGAAGTCTAAGAAGGAGCACACATTGGGAAGGAAGAGGTGAGATGCAACTTTGGAGTCTATCAAGGACACGTATGATCCAAGGGGCAGCCTCAGCTCAGTCCACCTTCTCTCAGTGAATGATGGGACTCTTGATAGTTTATGAGTGCCCCAGCTGGCACTGGCTGCCTTTCTGTCCATGCTACAGGCATCTCTCCAGGGAGACCCTTTGAAGCACTGGAACTCGGAGCATAGATATTCCTACCTCTTCTAAGTAAAACATGAAGCATGATGCAGGCTTCCTCCACGATCTGAAAGTAGAATGTTTATATGTGGTATGATTTGGTAGATTACTTGGGTGGTCTGAGAATGCTAATGCCACTAATTTATATTGAAAACATTTTGACTATTCCCAGAACCCCCAATAGGAGCATTCTACTTTCACAACATAGTGAGGAAAACCTATGCATGTAATTTTTGCAGTTTTGCTGCAATCCTCACCAACTACTGTCTTTAACTTATTTTAACCAGTGGAAACTGTGTCTTTTCCAAACACAGTCTTATGCCAATTCCCAATATGTTAAACAAATTAACAGTATTTTAAATAAAAATTAATTTCATAAACTAAAATTTATGAAATTTACTGATCAAAAGGCAGGTATGAAGGAAATAACTGTTCTAGACCAAAGACTGATGCACCCACATAACCAAATTTTATAAGTGGTTACATCATAGAATTTGAGGCAAACCATTCCTGACCTGCTTTGGTGATGCTCTACTTCCCTAAGAGACTAAAACAAAAATAAAACAAACAAAAAAGTGATTCCCATTGAAGCAAGTGGTTTCTAGTAATGAAAATACATTGACCTTTAATGCTTTAAAAACTGTTGCTCTTGAATAATATTCTTTCTTTCTTTCTTTCTTTCTTTCTTTCTTTCTTTCTTTCTTTCTTTCTTTCTTTCTTTCTTTCTTCCTTCCTTCCTTCCTTCCTTCCTTCCTTCCTTCCTTCCTTCCTTCCTTCCTTCCTTCCTTCCTTCCTTTCTTTCCTTCCTTCCTTCATGCCTAATTCCATCTTCTAGTTCCTCCTATGTTTAGAGTTGGTAGTAAATAAAAGCAAATATATTCCAACTTGGTTCTTTTTGAATTCAACCATTATTGAAGCTTGTCTCCAATGTAATATGACTTGTTTCTTTATTTCTATATTCTTTTTCTATTGTTTTCTAACATTGTGATACTGCATGCACTTAAAACAAATGATTTGAGAGAACATCTTCCAAAATTCCACAATAATGTTTAGTTCTTTTGTAAACAAAGGAATTAAATCAAGAAGAATTTCCTAGTGAACAATGAGCCAAAGCTCAGCCTTGAATCTTCAGAAGCTCCAAGTACATAGGAAAAAAGACAGGAGATGTGAACACCCTCTCTTCTCAGCATGCTTTCCTCATCCACTTTTCACATCCCGGTGCTCTCCTCTAGAGCCTTTAAAATCAAACAGGAAAAATGAGATAAGAGGAGACAAATGCCAAGAATCCTGCTTTTGTCCTGGACAAATTCTGGGTTATCATCTTAAGCAAGTATGGGACTCTCTTTAAGAAGGCTTTAATATTTTTCGCATCTGCAGCAAAAGAGAATATGGTTTGTCTTATTTCAGATTTTCTTTAAGGAGGTTGTGAATAAGATGCTAGAATACAATTTGTTTCCATTGTAAATGTTTGATGTATAACATCAAACTTCTAACAGAAATTCTGTCAGGGTGTTCCTAATCCTAAGCATAAATGATAAGTTCCTTTTTAGATGACAGTGATACGTCTGTGGAGTTTTATTTCCAGGGAGACAGGGCAGGATTTGCTGCTATGCAGACTGAATAATGTTGGAAGCCAACATCATGTCACATTTTGTGTGCACTTTCCAAAGATTAATCCAAGCGTTACAAATGGGACACAGACTGCCATTGTCCCAGGGACACTTTAATAACCCACACCTACAATATTCAACCTGTTGTTTGCATAGGGACAACTTTGGGACACAAAAACCCACCAGAACGACTTGGGGACAGGAGCCATGGAGAGACAGAGCCCCAGGCGCCACGGCACCTCCACATTTCATCCTTCATGGCAAATGAGTCTGTTTGGAGTTTATTTATACTTAAAGATGGGGGTTGTGCAGCTCTCTCTTCAAAGCTACTCAGCAAGCATGTCTTAAATCTGCTGCCTGCTAGCTCCATCTCTTCCTCACATTGCACTTTCAGCAGGCATTGCCAACTTGCAGATAATTTTTGTTTTGTTTTGCATAATGCAACTCAAATTAAGTAACATGACCACATGCCCTCAAAATTTAAATTGTGCCTTGCCAGTTTCTTCTTTTATTTTCCTCCCATCCCCCTCCTTTCCTCACAATTCTTGGCATCTGTTGTTCCACTAGGAAATTCTTGGGAAATGGAAGACTTGAGAGAAAACTTTGGGATGAAAATATTGTGACAGAAAGATGAGACGTTCAAATAATTTTTGTATGCCCCTTCTCATCATCTTTAAGTACTGCTACAAAGTAATTATTATTACAACTTCAGTTACTTTAGAAAATAGACTCTAATGACCTAGATCAAAACAGATAACTAAAATCCACATTGAGTTTAAAACATGAGCAGCATAATTTTCATGTAAGAATATATATTTTAGTACAGAGATAGAAATACTTGAGAATATAATGAGTAAAATCATAAACAGCTGTGATATGTCTAATTCTAAATATTTTGAACAGTATCATCATAATAATACCTTTCCTTTCACAATAAATTACCACTTTAGCATATAGTAGAAGAATTTTAACAGTCAAAAAAGTTTCAAAATCAGGAAAAACTTTTCAAGAACATTACTTTGAGTGAACCATGTTAACACTAAAAGACTCACAGGAGAAACATAAAGGAAAAGGCTATCTCTGTGTGTATAATAGAAAGATGACAGATAGATAAATAGATAGATAGATAGATAGATAGATAGATAGATAGATAGATAGATAGCATATATATACTATTTAACAAAAGAAAACCATATATAATACACTTAATTTCCACTTTAATGAGAGATTTGCATTATGTGAAAAAATACACCACAGAAAAGAGATAAACGGAAAGCTAACAGTATATAATTTGCTAAATATATGTTCTTATAATTTAAACTTAAACATTGCATTTATTTAAATAAGTATGAATAAATCCATAATAATACAAAATTCCAAATTTACCTTTAGTTATTGATACAGTTTTTTCATTAAAAATAGTTTATTTCTTTAATATAAATTTTATTATAACTTATCATGTGGTAAGTATGGGCTTCTTCCAAACTTCTATAAATATCATTAACATTGAGATATGAAAATATTATGATTCACAGAGAACTATGTGTAAGATTCAGTCAGTTCAGAGTCTAAAAAACAAATATATTATTAACAACAAGGAGTTCAGGGCCTCCCCGGTGGCGCAGCGGTTGAGCACTGGGTTGCAAAGCTGCCCGCAGCCTCTGCAGCGCTGGTTTGATCCCTGGCTGCTCCCAGGCCACCGGAGGAGGGTCCCACATGGCCTGCAGACCTCTCCTGCCGCCCGCTGCTCCCCTCAGCAGTGTACTTCACTCCTTCTGCCTGCTCTGCTCCCCGCTCTGGCTCTGGTGAATTCTCTCACCCTCCTGCGCTTCTGACTGTACCCAGTGCTTGTATAAATAAATCTTAAAAAAAAAAAGTTCATTTGAAAACTGTGTGTAGATTATTTTGACTTCATTAGCTTAGCTTGAGCAATAGTTATAGCTGATAGGGGGAAGACTCAAGGGGATGTATTGTAGGACCCAAATTTGTTCTCTGCTGGAGTCTCACAAGGCTGAAATAAAGGTGTCAGCAGAGCTATCTTCCTTTCTGGAGCCAAACTTTCTTTACTAAGTTCACTTGTTTTCATGTGAACTCATTTCCTTTAAATTGGAAATTCTTTTAAATTTCCAAGCAGCAGGAAGTGCCTGCTTTCTCACTGACTGTTGGACTGAGGCTGCCCATAGCTCCTTCCTACTTGGTGTTCTCAAAGCTCTTTCAGACTTTGAGTCTCACTTCCAGAGGCCCTTGTCTCTGTGAAGGGCTTAGCTGCTTATGTCAGGCCCAGCCATATCATCTGTCTTTTGACTTAATCAAAATTTACTAATTAGTAACACATCCTGTCCTAGTCACAGGTTCTGCCAATGCTCAAGAAGTGAAGACTATACAGAAGTAGTACTCTAGCATGTGGAAATTTTGTGAATTCCTCCTACCACGCAAGCCCGTGACAGAGAGTAAAACAGTGGTGAAAGAAATAAAGCAAGAGATAGTGAAGGGAGAGACACATTTTGGCAGACTGGTCAGAAAAGGCCTCCATGAGTTTCAATGTTTAATCTGAGACTTGTAGCACAAAGAATGAACCTTCATGGAACTGTACTTCAAAAGATTATGCTGTTATTTAAATTTGGTGTATCACTGGAATTTTGTTATAATTTCAGTCATATGTCAAAGTAGAGACTAACATTTTTGAGATTTTTATAGTAAGGAAATTCAAACTTCTAAATCTTTTTCATAAAACTTTTTCTAGTCTTCATTTAGTTCCTCCAGGACAGAGAATTTGTGATGAATTTGACACATAACTGTGAGCTGCCTTTTCTAGGTGCCCTGTAAAGAAATATCTCAATCGTTATTAATGGGAAGATGCCCAGGCAGCTGGCCGTGGACAGTCTCAAAGAGAATCCCTACAAATTCACTACTATAATCACACTTTTAGTATGTCAATTTATGTTCTACTTTCCATATTTCCCTTCCTCCCCAATTCTAACCACAGAGCACTGCTTTGTGCAGTGCTCTGCTTTGTCTGGGGGAAGGGGCAGTCTGCAAAGTAGATAGAAAACCTTGGCTGCAATCTTAAAATTAGCAGAGAGATAGTGTTAAATGGGAGAAGAAGATATGGCAGAGAGTTACTCTGAGGGTGTTAGGAATAAACAGGGACAAACAATGTCTCTAAGAACAAAAAAGGGGGTAATGGTTCAATGAGTTGAGGAGAGGAAGCTATCAGTGAAATGCAGTCCTGGAGTATGGGACTCGTCTCCCAAATAATCCTATTTCCAAAATATGAACAGAGGCTGTAAAACCATGATAATTGAAAGGGATCCTCCCCTCAGCCTGAGACATGAGGGCCCTTGTGGAAGAAGTGGAAGACAACCTCATGAAGACCATGATAGAAAAACCCAAGGCAAGTATCCCACATGTGAGTCTGCCGACCATGCACTGTGGAGGCAATATCGTCAGGAAACTGTTAACAGATTTTATCCTCATCAAGCTACATTCAAGAAACAAGATTGTTCCTATATACATTGCTAATAACATAGAAGTTTTGCTAGTTTTTTAAGTGGTTTTTAAGTGGTTTAAGACTTCCTCTACCTTCTCAAATACCACTCCCAATCTCCAAAATGGAGCATGATGCCTAGACCCGTGATCCCACTGGAGTCCTGGATTTATTCATGTAGCTATCATTTATTGAGCACTCTTTATTATCCAAGCATGTTGGACTTACACAAATAAATAGCACCAATTCCTGCCAAGAGTGGTCAGAGTGAGAGGGGAAACATGGTTATAGGCAGTATGCCTAGAAGTTACACACCAAGTCTTCAAAATAATTAAATAATTAGGGGGCTCCATGGTGGCACAAGGGGTTAAGACGCAGCCTCTGAAGCTATCCGCAGCCACTAAAACACAAATTCAATCCCTGGCCAGGGAGCCACCCACATGGCACAGCAGACCTCTCCTGTCTGGCCCACTGCTCCCCTCAGCAATGTATTTCAGTCAGTCTGCCTGTTCTGTTTCCCACTCTGTCTCTGGTGAATCCTCTTACTCCCCACATCTATGGCCTGTACCCTAGTTTTGTATGCATAAATAAATATTAAAAAATTAGAATAATTAGGGAGAAAAAAGGAACTCAAAGAGTTCAAATCTCAACTCTTCCACTGCTTTAGAGGTCTGATCTTGGGAAAAGAGTTTAATGATCCACATCCTTATCTATCTCACCTATTAGACAATTTCTACAATTACTAGAATCTGTTACAGCAGATTTGTGGTGGCAATGGTTTAGTGTTTACAAGAACTCATTATAAATAAGTCATGGCCATGCAATGGCTTAAGTTGTACAGTTTTGTCTTCATGTGACTCTACACAGACTCCTTCAGCCAACATATCTTTTTTTGAGGACCTACTATGCTTCTGGACCTAAGTGAAAAAGGACATGTGAACTGTCCCAAGATGGTCTCCTTTGTAAATGGAGAGCTTTGGAACACAAGATCCCTCAACTTTCTGGGTTATGAGCTCTAAAGGAAAGTGTTCAGAATACTATTCCATTGTTCTCTTACAAAAATATTTAGATTATATCCAAAAGATATATTGATGAGAGGAAGATAAACTAGAAACAAAAGAACAGAAAACATTAAATAGAGCCATGCAACTAAGAAATAAAAATAAAACTTTGAAAGTTAGCTAGTAACTATTCTTTTAATTGAATCTTTTTCACAATTCTAGTAGCAAAATAGAGACTGAAGTTATGTGGTAAATATAACCAATAAAGCAACATATTAGTATTGCTTAGGCAGATGAAGTATTTCATATAAATACTTATACACTTTAGGCAACTGAAAGTGGAATTTAAAATCTTAATGAATTCTGTCAACTAATTTCTAATCTAATTGCTATGTTTTGGCTTTGTATAAAGAAAAAGTTTTTTAATAAATTCACAGGTATCTGTTTTCCTAGCTGGTTTCTATAAACATGGTTATAATAATTTTCAGTGAAACACTAAGGAAATTTTCCTTTAGTCATCATTCAAATAAATACAAATATTGTCAGGTCTATATATTGTAAATCTGCTTCAAAAGACTAAATTTCTCTTAATTTTTGCATATTTATTAAAAATAAAAGCTCTTGTGTTTCCTGGGTTTGGATGAATACAAAGAATGTGTGTTTGTCTGACTCCTGGCATGCCAAATATCTTTATCATTATATCAGTCAAAAGCATCACCTCTGCAGAATAGCAAGGAGAAAACAACTATAACTATAGCAAGACAAGTTTTTTCCCACCACTAAAATATATCATATGACACTGTGTGATGTAGTGTGACAGCATCTTCTGTAAATGTGAGACCCGGGGCATTAATTCCTAGAACTTATGGCTTTCACTGACATTAACAAACAGGATGAGAAAATTATATGAAGCTTTGCTCGCTGTCGCTGCCACAAAGCTGGAAAGTGTTGCGATGTCTGATATGCACTTGCTGTCTTATCAAATTTAGGATCAAAAAAGTTGGAAGCATCAAATTTCTAGAAATGGTATGCAACATTAAGAAACAGGAATAGTTTATGTTGCATCACAAAACAAAAATCTTCTTTTCTACTCTCTATGTCTAACTGTATTACATTAAATATTTGGTTTTTTAAGTAAATCAACTCAATACACTTTTTAGATAGTATTTAAATGAATATTGTAATTTCCGAGCCTTTACTATTATCAAATAATTGTTTTCTGTTATTTATAAGAATTTGCGTAAATATTCACAAATAGTAACCTGAGTACATGTGGAAGAAATTCAGGAACTCTTGTAGTTATAAAAGTCGATTAGAGTTATTCACAATTTGTTAAAATAATCTTCCCATATTATTGTTAAAAATATGTATTTCACTGTTATTTGAATAACTGAATCATTTCCGAAATCATTTTCTCTCTTTTAATGGTGCATATAGAGAACAATGTTAAAAGAATTTGTGGCAATTAAATGGTTGGTTTATTATCTAAGCATAAAACATGTTGGAAAATCCTGAATGAACATTGAAGCCAATAATTATTTTCTTAGCTAGGCAAATTTCTATTTTTTCCTAGATCAATTATTTAGCTAGCAACATAACTATTTTCCAGTAAGTGTGCCAATATACATATATGGAAGTGAGCTCACTATTTCTATAAAAGTAAACAATATGTCTAATTAAAGTAGTTTGGTTTTCTAAATAAATCAAATGAACTAGAAAATTATCGAATTTCAAGTGAAGTTTGCTTTCCAATTGCATTCGTTTTTAAAATAAAAGATTTATTTTAGTGATTTGGTTAAAAATGTCATTTAGCTATTATCTGAACATGTTGGATTGATAAATTTGTGTATGTGTAAACTTAAATTGCACTGTTTTTCCTTATTTTCTGTTTTTTTTTTTTATTTTCAGTTCCAAGTTCTAATTCAGTGAAAGATTTGCCACATAAAGTATAATGTGTGAGTAAACAGATATTTTAAATAAAATATAACACTATTTTATTAAATATTTTTAATTTATGAAAATAGAAATACTTATCTGGGCATAAAATAATTAACTCTTTTTATCTAGACTTTCCATTAATAATAAGATAGCGCCTTCTAACAGTCATTTCACAATACTGACAGCAGAATTTCTTTCAAATTTATAGACAAATTCAGTTAAAGCACTGCATTTTTTAATGGATATTGAAAATCTCAGATCTATTGATGCCATAACAACAATGAAGCAGAAAAAAATCATTTTTAATTACAGGAAAAAAATTGGTTAAACTAACAAATATATAAATGCATGTAAACATATCTCAGGACAAATTACTATGGTGGAGTCAATCCAGGTTAATAATCTCACAAGAAACCAACTTTGAAATGAAATTTTACAGCTTATGCCCCTTTAAAATACTTAAAATACTATATTTAAAATAATATATTTTGCCCCCAATCTTATGTGCTTTGATGCTCTGCAGGCAGAGAACATCCAGTTTCTGGGCCTGAGTCTCTCTGCCTGTTGTTGCACAGTAGCCCTTGCAGACCTGTGTGCTTATATTTCCGATTCCTGGGAAGTTCTCTTTGCCACAGGGTGTGCCCTGAAACACATCAAAAGAGCCAAGTTCTACAAAAGAAAAAAGAAACTCAAGTAGGCTTGAACATACAAAGAGGGAGAAAGAGATGAGAAAGGGGCCAGGCAGAGTGTTGAATACAAAATGAGTTCAACCAGCCCCAGGAGCTCTTCATCACTTACAATTTATCTTATTCTGGGAGAGGGGCGTCAAAACCAGCCCTGACATAAACCACCCACTGCCATTGACTTTGACTCCTTGTGTAACTGAATGAGTGTGTGTGTGTCTGTGTGTGTGTGTGTGTGTGCTGTATATAAAAAGGAAAAGATTTCATGGAGTATCACTGCTACCTCACAAGAATTAAAAAAAAAAAATTAAAAACACAAATTGCCAAAGTTCCAAGTAAATAAATTTGGCGTGACTTTCATTTAACTTATCTATAGTGTCCACATCAAAATCTTCTAATTATGCATTGCTTTAACATCTTTGCTGCAGTATTTATATTGTAACTTCTGCACTTGTTAACATAAAGCATGTGAAATTTTCCACTTCACTTGCAATATTTTTTACCTGTCTAGTACTTCAGGGTCAAAAGCTCTGCAACAAGTAGATTCTGTATGATAAAAACAAATTAAGATGTAAAGAGTCCAAATAACTGAAACAATAACAGAAATATTTTGAGTTTATACTAATCCCATATTTGAAATTAATGCCCTTAAATTCTGACTTGCTGTGTTCTTTCAAAGTATGTTACAAATCCCTTCCAACAACATTTACTATACCACTAGGATCTGCACAAATTTTCTAGAGACAGAAATTGTAATGTCAGGTCTGACTTCGCTATAATCCTGCAATGGAATGGCCTTTACATTTTGATGGTATAGAGGTAAGTAAATTAACAGTGAATGGGAAGAAATGAACCTGCAAAAGAAAGGGAAGAGAGATGGATAGTGCAATCAAAGATTTGGAAAGATTACATAGGAGCACTTACAGAAAGACAGAAGTATTTGTTATCAAGAATACTGTCTAGGAGGATTATTGGTGCTTTGATTGTTGGTGTGCTATGGTAACATACATCTGAAAAGATGTGAACCTATATCATATATAATGCTATAAACCAGTATTACTGCAATAAAACATAATGCAATTCAAAAATAACTGCAAAGAATACTATCATAAGTAGTGGAGTTAAGACTGTTTCCAATGCAGGGGCCTCCCTGGTGGAGCAAGGGGTTAAGACGTAGCCTCTGAAGCTAGCCACAACCACCAAAGCACAAGCTCGATCCTTGGCTAGGGAGCTTCTCACTTGGTGCAGCAGACCTCTCCTGTCTTGCCTGCTGCTCCCCTCAGTGGTGTATTTCAGTCAGTCTGCCTGTTCTGTTCCCCACTCTGTCTCTGGTGACTCCTCTCATCCCTCACACTCTGGCTTGTACCCCAGTTCTTGTATGCATAAATTAATAAATCTTTTTTAAAAAGGGGGGCCTCCCCCGTGGTGCAGCGGGTTGAGCGCTGCTCTGTGAAGCTGTCTGCAGCCTCTGTAGTGCGGGTTGGTTCCCGGCAGGCCGGCGAGAATCCCACATGGTGCGGCAGACCTCTCCTGTCTCACCCGCCGCTCCCCTCAGCAGTGTATTTCTGTAGTCTGCATGTTCTGCTCCCTGCTCTGTCTCTGGTGAATCCTCTCACCCTCCCACACCTCTGGCCTGTACCCCAGCACTGAAAAAAGAAAGACTTTCTAATTCATAGGAAGCTATAACCTAGTCAGTTGATATTGATATCCTAACATATCAATTGAATGGCAGTATGTATCTACCAATACAATATTTATCTTATTGATTACCTGAGATTTTATTTCTGCTTTACAATGATTGCATTATTTTTAACATTCTAGACTATTGGTGTAATGTCACTACATGTAACAATTTTCATGTCTTTTGTGCTCAGCCATATTCAGTATAGAAACTAAACTTTTTTAAAAATATTTTTGCAAAAGAAAGAAGCACATTATGTTGAGTGTGTCAGGTCTTATTGCTTGGATATGCCAAGCATGGCTCCCATAAACTTGTTTCATAAGACAAACACTTTAGGCACCAGCAGTCTGGAATAAAAAAGGTAGAATCCTGTGCACTGTTCAGATGTAGTGGGACATGTAACCATAACTACACTTATGTATGGACTTAGGTTTTTTTTTTTTGCATTTAAGTTCTCTTCCATTTTCATAATCAAATAAAATTTTTAAAACTTTCAAACAATTTAGGGATAAGTTAATCTTGTACTACTTTAATCAGTAATAACAAAATAAAACGATTTCACTTTCATTTATACAATTATTCAGAAAGTCTGTATTGAGAAAGTAAGCAAGAAAGAAACAGCACTGGTAATGAAAAATTAAACATAGCTTTCAATTCTGAATGTTGATAGTCCTAGTCCAAGTTTTTTTCTACCTTCAAGGTCAACTGCTCTTTAAATATGCCGCATAATTTCACGCGCTTGCAACATTTTTGGCAAAACTTGTTTGTGATTAGCATTTAAACCTACAAAGAGTGGGTACAACAGTGGAAAAGGCAGACAGAAGACTTTCTCAAAAAATGAAAAATAAGAACAATCTGAAATGTGAAAACCACCAAAAGGCATCCAATGTCCAGGAGCTGTATGATGTTGCAGCTGTACAGGTGCTCAATGAGTTGGTCAGAGAGAAAGGAAGAAAAATATATCACAGCCATTGTGTGATCCTCAGAAAGCTGAGAGTCAAGTAATTCACTCTCATTGTGATTTTTAAAGCCTTCCCGAATGTCATTCTCCTCTGGCATGATACTTCTGGATGTCATCTTGTTTTGGGCAAGGAAAAACTTGCTTCTGGGTGACAACTGCAGGCCACCATCTAGGAAGTTTCCTCATCAGGCAATTCCAGGCTTCCAGAAGTACTCCCTCCTTACAGAAGGAAGTCCTCATCCACATGACGGATGAAACTATATTTCAACCAATATATTAAAATACAATTTTTTAAAAACCTGACTATTAAATCAACTTTCAAGCTGCTGGAGATACAATATCAGTCTTTTACAATGATATATTTGTGATATCTAAAAATTCAAATATCCAAAACCCATCTCTTTTCCTTCTCTTATGTGTGTATATAATAAAAGAACATTCACCCCACTCCACAGTTGGCTGAAGCTAGGAGCATGGATTTTGAGGGGGGATGGACCTTTGTCCCATCCTGACTATGCTTCTTACTAGCAATGTGATTTTTGAAAACATTCCTAATCCTTGTTAACTTATTTCCTTTCAGTAAAATGGAGATAACAATGGAATTCATCTCAGAGACCTGTGGGGAATAAGTAAAACTGAATTATAGACTAACCCAAATGGCTGGGGCAATCTGTAATAATTTTTGATAACTTTTAGTCATTATTAAACCTAAAAAGGAATCTTTGACCTCTGTTTCTTGATGCATCATGCCAGTTGCCTTTTGAGACCCAACCACAAGGATATCTCCTTATATTCTTAGTACCTTGGTTCTAAATTTTATCTCCTTGTAAGTAGGTATCTTCAGCAATAATTTCAGTTGATCCCTTCTTCCCTTTTTATTTAATACTTTTTTTATTCTAATCCCTTGGTACTTTTTTACTGGCAGTATATCAGTGCTGTTTAATTTTTCATAAATAATGCCTTCAATTGTTTTGCCCACTTCCATTAAAAATGCTTACTGATTTCCTGATTCCTACTCTTCAGTTTGCTTTCCAAGAGCTTACAAATTTTAATTCGACTCAATTTTTACATTTCTTACATAAAATCCCATTTGATGTAGACAAATATCTGCCATATTTTTTTTTCATTGAGTTCCCACATAGTCAATAAATATTCCCCAGTGCTTCCCCAGTGGCGCAGCGGGTTGAGCGAGCACAGCACTGTGAACCTGTCCGCAGCCTCTGCAGCTGGGATGGATTCCCAGCCCGCCAGAGAGATTCCCACATGGCGCAGCAAACCTCTCCTGTCGCGCCCCTGTTCCCCTCAGCAGTGCTTTCGGTCTGTCTGCCTGTTCTGCTCCTCGCTCTGTCTCTGGTGAATCCTCTCACCCTCCCATGCCTCTGGCCTGTACCCCAGTTATTGTATAAATAAAAAATAAATCTTAAAAATATATATATAAATATTTATTGAAGGTCTCTCATAGACCAGATGCCAGAGATGCAAAAATATTAGCTTCTAAAGATATAAAAATAAATAAAATACTGTATTTCTGCTATCAATGAGATTATCACAGGCAATACACAAACAAGCCATTACAATATACCAGGTAAGAAGTCTGGTCGAAGAATAGAGGAAAGGAAAAGAAAACTCTGCTGTTGCAACAGTCTGTCCTTGGGTGGGAAGGTCTCAAGATATATTAGAGTTAAATAACTAGAGTGTAACAGCAATTATTTGCCATAGTACTTCCTATTTGTAGGAACCATAAGAATGGAAAAGTTTGTATATTCTTGCCCTTAATTAAAATGTCTTCAACCTGTCAAAATTCTAGCCATCCCCAAAAAGCCAATCTCACCTCCTCCATGATTTCTTCTGTCACAATTCTCACTTGATCTTTCTCTCTGAAACTTCTATATCTAATAGTATATATTACTTAACCTTGTGTTTTGTTATACAGAATCTTCCCTTCCCCATATATGAGCCTATTAAGGGAATAATTCATTATTTATATAAGTATATGCCTATTGTCCAAAGAACATAGCTTAATTATAAAACAACTATAATAACACATAATCAGTAATTGGAAAATTTATTTATTTTATAATGAAAGTATATTTCCAGAATGAGTACTTTTCACAATATTTACTAGTACAGAATTCTCTAAATTTATTTTATAAATTATTATATTATAGTATTATTACCTATATTATTTTACAATATGCCAGTATACCAATTTAACTCCTTGTTGAAATGTTGGGGACATATTGATTAAATAAAACTAAGTAAGATTAATTACCTTAGGACATCCCAGAATCTTGAAAAGTTACATCATTTAAATTGTGAAGAGAAGTAGATTTTATGCACTGTTTCCCAAAACCATCTCTTGGAAATTTTGTTCACAGAGCTTCCTTTGGGAAATTCTAATGTCTTTGGAGCTAACTTTTATCTGTAGCTCAATCAAATCATTTATATTGCTGAAATAATGTTTAATTCTGTTAATTGTTATGTGCCATCAGTATACTAACACAGTCAGAAACACTTAATCTTCTCTAAATTCCATATTAGCAGACTTGTGATAAGGCCTAAGCACAAGTTTTGCCTGACAAGGACAGAGAGGCAGAGATCACATTGATCCCTTCTGAAGCTGGCCAAAGTTATAATTCATCATCTGTGCTTAGGTTCAAAGATATTGTTGTTGATCAAAATGTTTATGATTCTACTACTTAGTGGCTGACTTATGACATCCGCCCCTTAGGTTTTGGGAAAGAGGAAAATTCCTTATTTAAGACCATGTATGTAAATGGACAGGTTATAATGCATTTAACAATATCTAATTTGATTACCAATTACAATTAGGATTTATATTTTATCATTAACAAATAATGAAAATTCTAGATATAAGATTCAGGATCTAAACAGGTTCCAAGATGTTACATGTGAATGTGAATCAACATCACCTTTGGTAGAATGCTCTAGTGACTCATTAGTCAGAGTGATCCTGACTCTGTTTTCTGAGGAAGATATCCAAGGCCTTCTCCAGTCTAAACTACCAATTTTTCCTAATCCAGACCTGGCTGAACTCCAAAGGCCTCTCTGAAATAGGTTCTAGTAAACCAGCAGGTCATATGCTCTGTTTGCTTTCTGATTACTCCCAGAGGTCCAGAAGACCTAAGGAGCCCTACATGGGAGTTTTGCAACAGCTGTCATCATGCTCCCCTTGTTTACATGAACTGCTAAAATGGAACCAATGCCTTAGAAATGGCTGGAGGACATGGAAAGTCAAATCTTGTCTGAAATCAACCTTGATGTGACCTTATGCTTTCTTTTCCTGCAGGCTTCATCCCTGCAGAATGAAACGATGATGACATCTGAAAGAAAGAATGTTTGGCCATTAAGGCCATGCTTGAAGCTTGCCACCAATACCTGGAGAAGCCAGGCATCCAGTCACAGCTTGCACCAATCCTCAAAACTGGGAGGACCTCTGGATGACCCATAACCTCTACCAGCACCAGAATTGCTGATCTCTTCCCCACTTATTGATTTCAGGACCCACTAGATCCTGAGTGCCCAAAACTGGTGAGCTGATATATCTTCAGTTTAAAATTCTTACTCAGTTCAAAGAAGTTGAACTCACCAGTTTGTGACGCCCAAAAATTTGCTGTAATTGACTCAAAGAGCGAGCAACAACAGGACTGCTGCTTTTAGCCACAGGTCGTGGGTCTTGCTGGAGCTAGCCCATTGGCTTTGGAGCCTTCTATGCAGTAGACTTCTTGATTATGTGTGCTGGTCAGGGGCGTTGGAGTTTAGGTCCACGTCTGTACTGTGCAGCTCTGTACTCCAGCTTCTACCTGTGCTAGTTTAACCACCAACTGTGGGTCTTGTGCCAAGTGTCCAAGAATACATGGAGGACCAAGGAGACTGTGCCTTGGCAGAACTGAATCAAAAAAAGAAAGAGACCTCTTCCAACCTTTACTGAATAACTGCAGATATATTGGATAATCGTTTATCATGGAGCTCTCTCCATATTACTAAAACATCATTATCTTCATATTTACCAAAATGACCCACTTTTCTCCATGCCAATGGACATTGCCTTTACACCCAGTGACCATCAAATACTTACATTCTGCGTGGATCACTGCAGAACCTCAACCCATCTGTGTGAACACACAACAAGTAAATCTGTCAGTGTAGAAAATGAACACTTGGATTATGAGATTATATCTTACAATAGCAGTGCTTAGGTGCACTACCCACCAACACAAATAACTGAGTTTTCCCCACACCCAGGTCTACATTCATTTGTAATACCCATTCCATGCAAATCAATCACTTACATGTAAAATATGGAAACAGCCCATGAGAATCCTTCATGAATTAAAACAGTTTTTATCGAGGAACTATTATGTACCCAGTACTATATTAAATTCTGAGAATATGCTGATGAAAATACTGAGAATACAATGTTTGCACCTAAGAAATTCACCTTCTGGTAGAGAAGTCAGTCAATTAGACATGATAAATGCTAGGCAGTGTAATGATGACCACAAAAATTTCCTCTACTCTGTTCTTTGACCACCCAGGGAGCTCCTACTTGGCCAGGTCTACACACAGATGGCCTTCTAACATGCCAAAGTAATCCACAAGATTCCAGTCAGCAGCAGTAGTCCCCAAGGAACCCCTGCAAGTGGTAATCTTATGGATTCTGCTTATTAATGTGTTATTTCTAAACCACCTGACTTTTAAAAAAGTTAAATTCTCACTTACCGAGCACCTTCCTTGTTATGTCATCATACTGATAGGCTTCCCATTGTAGGTGATCACAGGTGGAATCAGGCTGTGACATGAAGGCATAGCTTCACAATGAGCCCTGACACTCATTATGATTATGGGAAAATCACTTATTCTCTCTAGTGTTTGGTATCTTTCTTTGCAAAATAAAAAAAAGACTTTATATACTGTACCTACCTCACAGGGATGTTGTAAGAATCAAGTGAAAATGTATGTGAAAGCACTTTGTAAATGTTCTTATTTTTTTAATCACCCAGTTTCCACGGGCTCTTCCTCCTCCCTACCAAAAACAATACTATAATTTACCAGAAGGATGTATTGTTACTCACCCCCCCCAAGCAAGTAAACAGTACACAAAAAACAAAATCCATGCCATCCTGGATGTCTGATGTCATATAGGAATTCTGATTCTCACAGGAGATCAAGAACATGTTCCAGAGGACCACAGCCAGTGCCCTCTTGCCACAGAGACATTCCACCTTGCCTATAGCATTTGACCTGGACCCCAGGCAGCCCTCCTGATAGAGGATGTCCCCAGAACCCAATCTAGAGAACTGATCCTTGTCCCAGAGAACTAACCTGACAAAATGGTTCAGGGAATCACCTGGGCTCTGGCTGCCAAAGGAACCACCAGCCACTCCAATAGAGAGCATCCCCCCAGGGCAGAGCCAGAAGACTTGGGTAAAGGAGACACTGGCCCATGAAACAAAACACAAGTCATCCTTGACTGCCTGACCTCTTAGAGTTGGCCTGACAAGGCAAACTCCTAGACACTAATTTTAAGCTATGATTTTATGGCATATGTCTTCTTTTAGTACAGTATATCTCTAAACCAACCTATTCTGCCTCTCTGATTTTAAATTGTCTACTCCCTGTCTGCTTAACAGACCTGTGGTAAGATGTGCTCCTGGATTACAAGTCTTATATATCCCCCTACACACAAATGCACAAATACACACACAATACATACAAACACACTCCTGAGGAATCTCATCCATGTTCTCTATTCTCCCCACCTGGCCTTACATTTCTAAATAGATCTAATTTGAGTTCAGTCTCACTTGGAGCAGTATCTCCCAAGTTGGAACACTAACCCAATTTCAGCCCTGGGTAGAAATTTAAACAGAGTGCCTATGGAGCTATTGATATTTATCAATACTTTAAGAAAAAAAAAAAACCTTGATTTTGTTTTTCTACTTAAAATATGCCAGCTTCCTCAAAACTAAGAACAGATTAGCATGTGCTTCTTGGAATAGCATAAAATTCTATGTAAAATATCTCTTGGGTGAAAGGGGTGATGTTTATTTACCAAAGGGTCAGATAGGATTGGCATCCTAAAAGCTCTGGAGTAAGATCTTAAGCCTAAGTTAGAAATGTCCAACTATATTCTTGTCCACAGATTCCCAGAGTAAAGGAAATTATAGAGAGGAAAGTTGATTCTATATCAATTTCCAAAATATTTTAAATGGAACAGAAAATAATTTACAATCTCCTTCTTACTATATATTAGAAGAGCTGACCTATTACACCAACTCAGTGCACTAAGAAACACCCAAAGTTTTTCTTAACGCTATAAAATTAAAATTTCTTTTTAGTAATTTAAAAAAAAATAAGATCATGTTTTCTAGTTTTCAATCATCACTTGCTATGGGAAGGGAGCCAGAACAACTCAGAGGACCAGCCACCCAAGGTCAGAGGCATGGAGCCAAAGGACCAGCAAGACACAGGGCAAGCCAGGAAGAAAAGCTGTTGCCGAAATGACAGACCAACCATATGAAACAAGATGATCTCCAGGTCATGGTACTTGAGAAAGAAGAATAGACAGATCCAAACTGGGGAGCAGATTAGGATGTCTGAATAGGTATCAGGAATAACATGACTGGGCAGGAGATGAAGTCACCTACAGTCACACAATGTTTATCTTACAGTAAAGCCTTTCTTGTGAATTGTGATATTAGATCCTAGTTTCTTTTTCAGAAGTAAAATCTTTAGATCACTGATGTCATTTACATAGCAAAACCCAAATAGAAATCCATTCCTTACCAACACATACTTTCTACTATCTAGGTTGATATAATTTTCCTTTTTAGAAATTTTTAATTTTTTCATAAATCTTTGATAAATTATTTTATGAATAAAAATTTGTCAATAAATAATTTGCTTGGTTGAATTCCAATTCCTTCTATGGTGATTAGAAATTGGTAATAAAATTAATTCCTTTAATTAATAGCTTGTCTGTCTTTGCATGACCAAGGCTGTATGAGAGGGAGAGGATGTTCTAACATAGATTGCATGAACTTGAAATGATCTTGAAACAATTAGAGTGAAAAATGAGGCAAATGTGGCCAAGAGGGTTTTTGATAACGACACACAGTGAGCATTCTAGTGTAACCTCAATCTGCAAAGTGTACTTCTCTTCTGAAAGTCAGGAATGAGCAACTCTCTCACTGCCACATCAGAACCCAGAGACTGCTAAGGGACAGACACTCAAGCTAAGAAGGAATAACATAGGCAACATTTTGCAGAAAGAGTTAGCTGAATGCAGATACCATCCACTCCCCATTGTTGGCAGAAGTGCCAAGATTTTCAGAGAACTCACATCAGAAGTTCCAGCAGTAGATGGAACTGTGCCAAAAGACACAACAGTGGGAAGAGAGGGTGAGTTTCTGAAATTTAAGACTAAATTCTGTATACTTTCAAACAGATTAAGAATTTTCTACTTTTGACAACAGGACTGATTTTTTTTTAAAGAATTTTTCTTGTTCAACCTGTAAGGCCTAAACAAGTGTTGGAAATAAAGGACATCAGTGGATTGCAGCCCTTGGGTTAAGAATGAAGAAAATAATAGGAGAGGCACATCCACATGCTCCCCAGCATGAAAGACTCCTCACAGAAGACTGTTGCCATTTGTCCTTTCCAACACAATGTATATATAGTTATGCTTAAATTGACTGCACAGAACTGATCCTTAGCTCTTGTGTGAGTGAATTCAGTTCTTCATTGAATCCTTTTGTAGTCTTTATGAAAGCCAAAATTTATAAAGAACTCATCAAAGTGAACAGAGTAACTGTTGTTATCTGAACCTATCACTGAGAGTGACTATCAATATTAGAACAATACTAGGAAGACAAGACTAAGAAGCAGCAATTCTTGATTTAATAAAGTGTATTTAAAACTGATTATATTCAAATTACACTAGAAAAATGTAACATCATTGCTGTAACAGCTGTCCCTAATGTAAATTTTATCCCAAATTTCCCACCTTCTACTCCCTACAAAAATCTAAATTTCTGTAAGCTGAAAATCTATAATTTTTTTAATAGACCAAAATTTGGAGCAACTGAACCATTTTTTGAATGCTCATTGAAAGAATGAGCAAAACAAATTTAAACCCCTTTAAGGCATAGTTTTCCTTCAATTTATGCTGAGTGACTATCATCCATGTTTCAGACACTGGGGTAAGCAATGGACATAACATAATGAGCAAAATTCTGAAGTTCACACTTGAGCATCACAGAAAGTCATTAAATAATACCAGTGGATTTGTAATTGCTGAGAGTAATCCTCTGAAGGAAAGGAATAAGATACAATGAGAGAATCTGACCAAAAAAAAAAAAAAAACCTGACCTTGTTTAGCAGGTTTACTGGAAAGAGATAATCTGCCTGCTAAAGTAAGAAGTTTGAGGAACAGAAGTAAGTGAGTATAGAAAAATTCAGACAGAGGGACCAATCATTTTCCTTCAGTGTAAGAAAGCAAAACTCATCTGATAATGGAAATGCCATTGTGACCGGAAGAACTGCAAGCTAGTTCAAGGAATTGAACCCTGAAGTCAAAGGTCAGAACTCTAGGAGGTGACTCACAGAAGTGAACAAGGACAAACCTATAAGTCGTAACAACCACACTAAGACTTGGTGGTTAGCCTAAAAGAATTGGTAAGCTACTCAGGTTTTAGCAACAGTCAAGTCTTAAATTTGCTTGCCTTTTTATGTTCTACACATACATATTCAATCTATAGCATTAAATAAATATGGAAATTTTTATTACAGAATATTACAGAAAACTTATGTTTTTCTAAATTGATTGATAGAATCATTAATAAGAAACTTCCACTTAAAGAGACATTCAAAAATGTGTGTTCAAAGGAGAAAAGAATATGCACTGCAACAAGGAAAATCTTTTCAAAAATTGGTGCTGGGAAAACTGGACCACCACATGTAAAAGAATGAAACTAGACCACTACCTCTCACAATACACAAAAACAAACACAAAATGGATAAAAGACTTGAATGTGATATCTGAAACCATAAAATACATACAAGAAAAAGCATAGGCACAACACTCCACAACATACATCTCAGAAACATCTTTGAGGATTCATCTCCAGTAGCAAAGAAAATGAAGGAAAAGATAAACAGCTGGGACTACATCAAATTTTAAAACTTGTACAGCAAAAGACACAATAACCACAACAAAGATACAATACACAGATTGGGAGAAAATATTTTCACTCCATACAACCAATAAGGGACTGATATAAAAGATCTACAGAGAGTTCACACAATTCAACAACAACAAAGCAAATAATCCAGTCCAAAAAAAAAAAAAAAAAAACTGGCAAAAGAACTGAAAGGACAGATCTCTAAAGAGGAAATACAAATAGCCACCAAGAACATGAAAATATGCTCAATGTCACTTGTAATCAGGGAAATGCAAATCAAAACCACAATGAGATACCACCGCACACTTATGAGAATGGCCCATAGTCAAAAAAACTGGCAACAACAAATGCTGGTGAGAATGTTGAGAAAAACAAACTCTCTTATACTGCTAATGGGAATGCAAACTGGTTCAACCACTATGGCAAGTTTTTTTTTTTTTTTTACATCATTTTTCATTTTTGCACAATGTATGCACTATGGCAAGGTATGTGGAGCTTCCTCAAATTACTAAAAATGGAACTTCCATATGACCCAGCAATTCTACTCCTAGAAATCTACCCAAAGGACACAAATTAATTTTTATTAATTTAAAAGGAAACTTTCATTCCTATCTTTAATGCAACACTCTTTCGCAATAGCCAAGATATGGAAACAATCAAAATGCCAAAAAACAGATGAATGGATCAAGATGTGGTGTATATATGCAATGGAATACTACTCAGCAATCAAAAAAGATAAACTCAAGTCACTTGCAGCAACATGGATGGAGCTAGAAGGGATTATGCTCAGTGAAATAAGTCAAAAGGAAAAAGAAAAGATGGTTTCACTTATAGGAATAATATAGGTAAATCAAACAAAGGGTTAAAAAAAACAGACAAAACTTGCAGGCAAACTAAAGACCTGAGGCATACAGCAAGGAGTGGGAGGAAGGGGTCAACACAGGGGAGGAAAGAGAACAAGGGGCTATGATGAAAGTTCATGGTGATGTGGTGGTAGGAGATTTATGGGCACTACACCTGGGGGGAGAAAGCAAATATTGTATAATTATGAACAACAATGTACGAAAAGAGAAAAGAAAAAAAAAGATGTATATTCAAGAGGTGCCAAGGTTGAAAAATTGTATTATTGCAATTTTGTTACATATATAGTGTGTACAGGGATTCTGTGTCAAAATAGCTACAAAAAGGCATAACCATAACAGTCATTCAGGTGAAAACACCTTGGAAGCCTCCAGTACAGTAAATGAAAGGATCATTACTATTTACTACTCTAAAAGGAGCAGAGGCTTAATTTACAATAGAAATTGAGGATGTTTTTTGTTAAATTTTATATCAGTATTCCTAATTTAAATGGCAGGAATTTTTAAATTTTATATTTTATTCTCTATTAGAAACATTCATAATGTAATTATTTGCTTTATCCTGTAATGTTTCTAAAATTTCAAAATTACAGTAACAATAAATTCTTAAATGACATTTAAGGGGGAAAAAAAGAAATAAAAAGATGCCTAAATTTACATGCACACCATTAACAAGATTGAGATACAGTCCTCCTCCCATCAACCCTCCCCTCACTGCTGTCTTTAGAGGTGCCTGAGCCTCCAAGCTCAGGCATCTTTCAGTAAATGGAGCAAGAGTTGGTCTTCTTTGCTTTCCCTCCAGACTAAGGTGTAGACTTTCTCAGTTCTGCTAAGCCAATTGTCACTTGTCCATCTGCTTCCATTTTACACAAAGTTGTTGACATCTTTCATTTGCTCTTGTCTCTTTAACCATTCTCTTTGTTCTGTGAGGTTATTTTTTTTATCTTTTTTTCTGTCATATTAATGATATTTGAGAAAGCTATCTCTGTGTTTGATCTGAAACAATTAACTGGAACTTTTATATTGTTTTAATTCGCATTTCCTGGTTGGATATGTTTTCCATCTTTATGGACCATTTTTACTGCTCCTTCATGAAAGACCTTATCTTTTTGGCTGTTTTTCTATCAGGAATTACTCATTTACTCATCACGTTTAATGGTTTCTTTTTACATTAGTTTATTAGCTCTCTGTGTATAAAACTGGTTGCAAATTTTTTCCAATTTGTCATTTACTTTTAACTTTCATGATTTTTGTACATGAAAAACATTCTTTTAGTTTTTTATGTACTGTAGTTTGCATGTCATTTCATTATTAAAAAGTACTATTACTTGGCCTGCTATCAGTAAAATACTTATGTTACTTTCAAGATATGTTTATAATTCCACACTTTTTTATTTAACTTTTAATGCATATGGAATTTAATTTTTTCATGTAGTCTGTGGGGGGGAGGATTTTAAAAAAATTGAGAAGTGGTGTGTGTATACCATCAAATACATAAAAAGTACAAACATAAAATTTTTATAATTTAACATATTATTAAAAGTAAATGCCCATTCTCATGTGACCTGAATCTTTGTCTATAGACCTACTTTGGGGAGAAACAGAACTAAAATAATTCACATTGCGAGTGGTCCAGAAAGCATAACCTCAGATGGATTTCTGGAATCGGATCATCACTGGCCAGAGAGTAACAAGGAACATAATAGTGATACATGGGTTGTGCTACTCACTGGCATGCTGTAAGGTCAGTAAGAGTCTCTTACTCTTAGGGTTACTAAGGGTGTCTTCATGTGAGTTGGGACAGGATGCAAGAGTTAAGGCATATACTATTTTTTTTTGCAATATCTCTACCACTTAAGAATATGGCAGATGCAGTTACATGAAAGACTGGGAATGTGTTGAACTCATCATGCAACTACTAACTCAGAACAAATGTAAGAGACTTAAAGAGGCTGATGGCTTTGAAGATAGAGAAAAGAGTCATGGTCCATGAAAAGCAGGCAGCTTCTGGAAACTGGAAATGGCAAAGACAAGGCGGAGATGCTAGAGGCTCAGGGTGTCCTACTGACACCTTGTATTTGGCCCAGTGAAACTGATTTCAAACCTTTAATCTCCAGAACCATAGAGTAATATATTTATGTGGTTTTAAGACACTGTTTTTAATGACTTGGAAGCAAATGAACTACATCCAAAAGGTCTACAATACCTAACAGATATCAACCAGGAACCCAGCATACATGACTTAAGCAGATCTTGAAGGGGCTAGGATAGGGGAAGAAGAGTCAGTATAAGACAGGAAGAGGCAGAGACTAGTAGTATAGGATTAGTTTTATGTATCAAGTGACCAGGCTGGAGCACCTATTGAATAGTTATTCAATCAAACAATAACCTAGGCATTGCAGTGAAGGTATTTTCAATATGGTTAAGACTGGTCATTAGTTTACAATCCTTTAGATAAAGGAGATTACATTTAATAATATGGGTGGGTATCATCCAATTAGTCAGAGGAATGAAAAGCCAAAATTAAGAGAAAAGCAAATTCTGCCTTAAATTTGCAGCATTAACTCTTACCTAAGTTTCCAGCCCGCTGGCCTGCTTTACAAATTTCAGACTTGCCGACTCCCACACTCTTATGAGCCAATTCCATAAAATACCTGTATATACATAGAATCTCTCATTAATTCTGCTTTCCTGGATATCCCAGACCAAAACATTTGTCAAAATAGCCATAGGAAATGAATGCAGACAGCTAACAAGAGTATTGCTTCATGGATCTAATGAGAAAAGATCAAATATAAAGTAGGCCAAAGACTGATGTTAGCCATCACAATAAAAATCTTCTTATCTCTCCATGATTTCTACATTTGAACAAGTTTGAGCCAATCAATGGAAAGGTATGTCCCTGAAGACTTCTTCAATGTTTTTGCAAATGGACCTAAACTAGTTATAGCTGGCAAAATAGAATATACCTGAGAAAAGACACTACACAGAATATTAAAGGTCTTGTTGTGTAGAGGTGTAAACTGACACTAATACAAGAAGAATCAAAATGCCAGCATAGATCTTTGTTACAGTGAGAGCACATGAAGGCCAAGTGATAAATAGAATGTTGCCCAGGTAATCTGACAGAGGTCCAATGGGTACAGAGATTTGTCATTTCTCTGGTCTCCAGGTGCATAAACTGTATGGTTATGCTTAGCAGTTGTTTAGAAACTTCGCATTCATTCCCTAACACTTGCATTAAAAGCCACAGTGGCAGAAGCAGTCCAGCCAAAATCTCTTAATACATACCCTCTCCAAGACAGTATATCAGAAAATTGCTGCCTGTTTGTTGAAACTAGAGAGTTAGTCTCACTCTCAAAGTTACATGCCACTAAAGGATGCAAGAGCAAGAGTCTCTGTCATGTTCCCACTTAATTTACAGGCTGGCACCTGCAAAAATAGGAAGGGTTCTGGCAGATGACAGTAGACTACTGTGAGCCTCAATCATTGGATTCTTAATATCAGCTGCTGGGCTACTGTTGTGGTTATTATGCAGCTATTTATCTGGTGAACTTACCAGAATGGATAATTAGAAGCAGTTCACATTCACTTAGAATGAGCAGCTATACATTCACAACCTTGACACAGGGACATGTTAAGATTCTTGTGCTAAAGGGACCTTGATCCTTTGACCCTTCTTTCAGAATGTCATAGTGATCCATTCCACTATTAATATTGTTTTCATTGATCCTGAGGAGCAGAAGTTATCTTTATAAGGAATGTCCTTGTAAGGCATGTGTGGGTGAGGGGTGGGATATGAACACTACACTGAATGATGGAGGATGCTATCATATCAGTGATGATAATAATAATCAATAAGGAAATGCTTAAAATATACTTGTATAAATTCAAAAGAAATTACAAATATGACTTTGAAATAAAAGGAGATCACAAAAATAGATGGAGAGGAGATCCACAGCAAATTAGCTAGCACAACGTGGTTTTTATGAAGAGTGTAAATGGTTGACTTACAGATAAAACAGTGGAACACATGGTATTTAAAAATTGCTACAGAAACAGTGAATTTTCTCTTGAGTCATGATTTGCTAAGTTTGCTTAGCTACTCAAATTCCACATAAATTTCTACATTGCATTCTGCTACATTTATCTCACTTTACTAAAACATCTGCTCCCCACTTAGTTGAATAAAGAAAAATTAAATTTGCAAGAGAAACCAGAGAAATTAACAGGACACAAAAGCATTTTATTTTAACACACATCCACTCACATTTTGACATTCTTCCCTCACCTTCAGGGCCTAAGAGCACTCTCCTTAAGTGTGGTGTTGACTTAATAACTCAATGTTAATAACTCGAACATGACAAAAATGGCAGCTTGTGTGGTCTGAGTCTAGGTCTAAAAAACAGTGAAGCTTGCATTTTTCTCATTTGAGTCAGTTATCCAGGAGAGAGCCAAATGCCTAGGGTCCAACAGCCCTACGGAGTTAGCCAAGTGGCTTGGAACTGAGATCTCCAACCTGAAGCAAGTGTTGATGTTCTAGCCATGTGAATGAAGCCTTGCAGAAGTGGATTTTCTAGTCCCATCAAACCTTCAGATAACTACAGCCTCAGCTGAGGTATTGATTAAAACCTAATGAGAGATCTTAAGCCAGAACTACTCATCCCAGAAACTCCAAAATCTCCTACCACAGGAACTATATAATATAAGAGGTGGCTATTGGGTAGTGGTTGGGGGTATAATTTCCCCACTAAATTAGGGGAAAATTGGGCCTCCCCGGTGGTGCAGCGGTTGAGCACTGGGTTGCAAAGTTGCCCACAGCCTCTGCAGCGCCAGTTTGATCCCCTGCACGCAGACCTCTCCTGCCGCCCGCTGCTCCCCTCAGCAGTGTACTTCTCTCCTTCTGCCTGCTCTGCTCCCCGCTCTGGCTCTGGTGAATCCTCTCACCCTCCCGCGCTTCTGACTGTACCCAGTGCTTGTATAAATAAATAAATAAATAAATAAATAAATAAATAAATAAATATCTGACTGTACCCAGTGCTTGTATAAATATTTAAAAAATAAATAAAAGCTACTTTAGAAAAATAAATAAATAAATTTGGGGAAAATTTATTATGCAACAATAGATAACTATTACAGATAAACTAAAATTACAATAATAAAATTTCCTAGTGGTCAATGAGTATAGTTAAAATCAAGAACTATAATAAATGAAACTTTGAACTTCCATAATAATATATTAATGTAGTAAAACTTGCGTTTACCTCCTTCCTAAAGGTAAATGGTGGTTGCACTTGTCCTTCTCAGAGATAAGTAGGAAAGAATTTCTACTGGAGGTAGTATTTGATTTAAATGTTGAATTTTAGGTTATGTTTTTGTAGACATGATAGCATAATAGTTGTCTGGATTAGTGTGTTTGTGGTGAGAGAGATTATAATACATATTCTGATAATTATAAATGCTTGAAAAGAGCACAGAGAAAGTTCTAGAACAATGATTCTCAAAGTGGAACACGCCTAAGAATCATATGGGATGCTACTTGAACTACAAGTCTCAGTTGCAATCAAAAAGTAGATATGTAGAGGCCGCGGGCAGCTTCGCAAGCCAGAGCTCAATCGCTACACCACCCGGCAATTTGCAGCAACATGGATGGCGCTGGAAGGGATCATGCTCAGCGAAATAAGCCAGAAAGAAAAAG
The DNA here is from genome assembly GCF_964194135.1 of Talpa europaea. NCBI lineage: Eukaryota > Metazoa > Chordata > Mammalia > Eulipotyphla > Talpidae > Talpa > Talpa europaea. The sequence continues at coordinate 83,687,349 of NC_140071.1, read as the reverse complement.
AAAAATACCGGATGGTCTCACTCATAACAGGAATCTAGAAAACTTAAATAAGGGACCAGGAAAAAGAATAACTATAAGAAAGAAAATATCAAAATCAACAAATAACTATGAACAAGAGACACTCTATGGGGGGTGGGGAGCGGGGAAAGGAGGGCTTGGGGTCAAAATAAGGGGGTTGTAATTGTATGGGGAATATAAAAATAAAATGTAAATTAAAAAAATAATAAAAATAAAAAAGTATTAACCACTGTCAAAAAAAAAAAATGTATACACCTGAGGCAGGGAAAAAAAAAAGTAGGTATGGTATATTTGGTAGTGACCCAGTGTAGGGTAAGCAATTATCAGGCTTTTCTGCCCTCCCGCCATTAGCATTGGATGATGGATCCTGACTGTCCTGAATGAATGCCTGCTGGTGGGTATCCAGAGTGAGGTGTGGGTATCCTTAGGTGGGCACACCTGGGCTGAGACTGGCTTATAAGGGCAGCATCACCAGGATGCCAACAGGAACGGAACCATCAGAAGAAAGAGAACGAGACCACAAGAGAACTTCCGGAGAGCCCAGAGAGAGTGAAAGATTCGCCCAGGGCTAGGAGTCCTGCCAGCCTTCTGGCCCCTGGCACACCTGCCTGCCGTGTACCTGGTAAAATCCCAATAAAAGCCCAAAAAAGCCACCGAAGGCTCTAGGACTCTTCTTTACCTATCCGCATGGTTCATAGAGACCCTGCCCTGTGCCTTCCTGCCACTACACCCAGGAATCTACCATTTTAATAAATACCCCAAGTGACTCTGATGCAAACGGATGATCCTTGGAACAGAATTTTAGAAACATTGTGTAAAAGGAATCATAAATCTCAATCTAGGAACACAAGTTAGGAACAGATAACAGATTCATATGCTGAACTGCAAGCTATTGCTTGATACATGGTAGTGAGAAGCAAGTTGCGTATTGTGAAAATTATGGTGTGCAAGTAAAGCTGATATTCTAAAGTCTTTCCATCATCTATTTATCAATTATCAAGATTTTTCTACATTTGCTTAATTATTCCTTTTTCACATAGTTGTTATTTCTAATGAAGTACTTTAAAGCAATCAGAATTCATGTTATTTCATACTCTATGTGCTTCAGTATATGTTCCTAAAGGTACAGATAGCTTCGTTGATAAAATTATTGCCTTTATCATGCCTAGAAAAAATTAAAAATAACTCATTGATATCACATAATACTAAGTTCACATTCAGATTTAATCAACTGTATTTTTTTTAAAGTCCTATTAAAATTTAATCCAAATCCAAGCAAGGTCCACACATTGCTTTCACTGTTACATCTTCAGTCTATCTTAATCAAGAGCACTCCCACCTCATTTCCCCTATTTTTTTCTTTCATGTCAAAGACTTGTTGAAACTGAATGGTTTTTCTATAGAACGTTATGTATGTGTGATTCTCTTTTTGCATTCTTAGAGTAACATCATTAAATTAATATGGTATTCCACATATTTCCTGTAAATAGGAGGCTATCTCAAGGCCTTAATTAAATTCAGTCTGTGTAATTCACAATAAGTGAAGATATCAGAAAGCCCAGAATATCACCTTTGACTCTAAATGATGCTAAGATTGATGAATGGGTTCAAGTGATGACAGACTAATCTCTCCATTGTAAATCCCCCCCATCAGACTTTGGTCTAATTGCTTCATTCATTGGTAATGATTGTCAAAATAAATTTTTATTATGAGTTGGAAACTGTTGATTTTTCTAAATCATTTACTTCTTCTACCTTTATCAAATAGAATTAATTTGAAAATAAATTTTTCTGATTAATTAAGGTGAAACGATTTGATTACTCTGAATATATTTCATATAGGAATGATGGATAAAGACTTAATTCTTGGGCCTCCCCGGTGGCGCAGTGGTTGAGCGCTCCGTTGCGAAGCTGCCCGCGGCCTCTGCGGCGCCAGTTCGATCCCCGGCTGCTCCCCGGCCACGGGAGGAGGGTCCCACAAGGCGCGCAGACCTCTCCTGCCGCCCGCTGCTCCCCTCAGCAGTGTACTTCGGTCCTTCTGCCTGCTCTGCTCCCCGCTCTGGCTCTGGTGAATTCTCTCACCCTCCCGCGCTTCTGACTGTACCCAGTGCATGTATAAACAAACAAACAAACAAACAAATAAATAAAACATGCCTCTAAAAAAAAATATATAAAAAAAAGACTTATTCTTTCCAATTACCGCTAATTGTTAAAATAAGGGTAAAAACAGAACTGGAGAGGGGGTAATGTTGCTTGATTGATTGATCATTTGTGTGGTAATGTTTGTAACCTAATCAGAACATTGCTTGGGATCATTCATCATGATCTGGAAATTTTTATTTCAAATAACCGATAAGAAAATGCCTTTCAAGTTAATATTCAATGTTTTGTCCCCCTTAAGAAGTATTCTTGGAGTCCTTAGGAATGGAATTATCATTAAAACCTGAGAATTCATGAACCCATTGGATTCATATTCTACCATGGTTAGGCAGAGCAAAATTTAACATAAAGTTTCAGCAATGACTACAAGCCTTCACAAACTACTTATAATATTTGAATTAGCATGAATTTGCAACTCTCGACATGTAAAGAACAAACTAAATATTTTTATTTGGTTTGCTTTCTCTACTCTCATTTGAGACCTTCTCAAAATACAGAAAAGGGCCTCCCCTGGTGGCACAGTGGTTGAGCTCTAGGCTGCAAAGCTGCCCGCAGCCTCTGCAGCACCCCTTCAATCCCCGGCTGCTGGCAAGGGTCCCACATGGGGCGACAAACCTCTCCTGCCGCACCCACTGCTCCCCTCAGCAGTGTATTTCGTCAGTCTGCCTGTTCTGCATCCTGCTCTGGCTCTGGTGACTTCTCTCATCCTCCCGCGCTTCTCACTGTACCCAGTGCTTGTACAAATAAATAAATAAATCTTTAAAAAAAATACAGGAAAGTTGCAAACACAGTGCAAAGAAATACTTTAGTGAGTATTCCCTAAAAAGAAGGGCCTTCCCTTCTCTTATATAACCACAATAAAATCATCAACATAATAAAATAATCATTGCTAACTTCTATTTCCAGACACCAAGTATCTCAATTATCCCAGTAGTGTTCTTTATTAGAAACGGATGAAGTTTAGAAGGAGATATAAGACTTATTTTCATGTATTTTAATCTTCCATTAACCTGGTATATTTCCTGAGATTTTATTTGCCTTTTGTAATCTTCAAATGCTCAAAGATTACAGATGTGCTATTTCTAGACAGCTTGGGTGGGGTACAGGCCAGATGCGCGGGAGGGTGAGAGGGTGAGAGAATTCACCAGAGACAGAGCAGGGAACAGAACAGGCAGACTGACGAAATACACTGCTGAGGGGAGCAGTGGGCGAGGCAGGAGAGGCCTGCTGCACCAGGTGGGTTGCTATGAGGCCACTATGAAGCCGGCAGGGATCAAACCAGCACTGCAGAGGCTGCAGACAGCTTCACAGCACTGCGTTCAACCGCATGTGCCACCAGGGATGCCTGGTTTGTTTTCTCTTGCTTGAATTTAGGATCTGCATCTTTGACAGGAATACTCTAGAAGTGCTGTTTTGTTTTGTCCCATTCATTGCTGGTTATATTTATTTGATTACTTCATTAAGTTGGTATCTGTCAAAATTTTCTGTGATACTAGAATTCATCTTTTTATCAACTGTTTTTTTCAAACTTTTAATACATATATTCATGTTGTTATATTAAAAAGGATTAAAGATTTCTTTCTCAGTAGTAGGTTATCTGTAGTCATTATTACAGGTGTTAATGATCAAATTGTCCTATATTTTGTCAATTAAAGTAGTTTCAAGATTTCTGTGGTCTTGACATGTCTCTATCATTCTCTGAGCACTTTCTTATTTCTGAAACATTGAGATATTTTATGAATATTTGTGTTTTTTCTGTCTTAAACTTGGAATAGCCTATTTTTTCAAGAACCCTGTCTTTTAGTGGACAATTTTATTTAGAAACTAAAATCTAGGAACAGATATGCTCATTGCCCTGACAATGAAAAGAACTGGCAATATATTTATACACATACACACACACAACTATATCTGTAGTCATATTTATTTCTCTATTATATATATATATATATATTTGTAACCACTTTTATATATATACATATACATGCAGATTTGTAACCACTTTGTCTGGCAAGCGAGAAATGTCACTCTATCCTCAAATAGTTATATTTTTATTAAACTTTCTCTATATGTAATTAATTAATCCACTGCCTATGCACACAGAAGCAATCCTCTTTCTGCTTAACCTGCCAAACCCTACACTTAGCTTCTGTTGCCATTATCCAGCTCCCAACAGACATTCATGGACCTGCTGTTTGACATCCCATAATACCAACTCTATGGAGGGGCAACAGCTCACTCTTCTCAGCTTCCAATCGCATTTCTAGGCCTGTGTTCATTCCCCAGTTCACACACATAGTTTCCTTGGGCCCACCTAATGGAAGAGAAGGAAAGGGAAGAGAAGATGAAGAAAAATAACTTTCTTTTTATTCTAATAACAAAAGAAATGTATTACATCACAAACTACTAAAAATTCACTGACCCTTTTGTTATTTCAACACTAATTTAGTCACTTAGATATTTATACTTGCTTTAAGTAAAACAATTCTAATGGTTATTTATAAAGCTGGCAAATTAGGGTCAATATTGTATGTGTTCAGCAAAAGTTTAGATACAGTGAGACAACCACCTAAGTTCAGAGGAAAAAGGGTATATGACTCTTATGCAGTCAAAAATTAAATTAAGGGCACAAGTTTGGAGGATATAAATCTAAAACAAATTTGAACACCTTACATATTTGGTAGTGGCATTATGTGGAAGAATTCCAGGAGTAACTTTCAGCAGAAACAGTTGGTAAAAGTGAATGCATAAGGGATATTATGTGATACAAATGACTCAAAGGTGCAGTCTACAGCAGTATACCTTGTCATACATATAAGAAGATAAGTAACTATTTTTCTAAAAGTTGCATTTTGGCACCCACAAGTGTTAACAATTATTTTTTGAAATAACAAATTTTAATAGCAGCACTGTTCATAGAAACAACTTCAGAAATTGATTCCAATGGTGCTCAGTTCAATCATGAAAATATTGGGAATATTTTTTCCAAATAAATACCAGATGACTTTACCTTTAGTCTCATCAAATGTTTTCAGGTTACACTTGAATTGTCCTGTTTTTGTTTTTATTTTTGGATGTCTTACCATCTGCACGTCAGCAGAACCTAAACATTTACATATTAATCTACCTTTGACCCTTTTAAGGTCCTAATCCCACAATTGTCCCTACACACCAAATATACAATGCTGAAAAAAAAAAAAAACTGAAGAATGATAAATTATCATTTTAGCTTCTATTCCACCCTTTTACATTTCAGTAGAGCCAAATATATAGACATGGTGATATAGATGCATACATAGATATCTCCATAAATGTATAAAAGGATAGAGTATATAATATATTTAGAATACAAAGGTAGACTGCGGTATAGCATACACACAAGTTAAACAGAACACATACACACACACACACACACACACACACACAAGCTAATACATCCCAGGTTCCAGAGAGTCTTCTTTCTGTTCAAGGTGTTCTAAATTGAAGGTTAGATCAAGTCCCTGAAAATACTAGGGAGTACAACTTTCCATCTTTCTGGACACGGCAAAATTATGTTGCAAGGGGTTATTTTCGCTGTTTTTCTATTCACCATCTTTCCTAGAAGACAAAACTCCTTTCTGAAGGGACCAGAGCCAAAAGCAGCGCGAGCACCAGCTGGGTCATACCACTCCTGAGCCCCAGGGAGGGTGCAAGAGAGCACCCCAGGTGGAGCGTGCAGGGCGCAAGCCAGGGCGTGCCCGCGGCCAGGACGCCTCTGATTGGTTCTTTGCTATGAATACAGGAGGCCTGAGCTGATGGGCTGGAGGGGGTTGCTCATCTGCAAACTGCCGTCCCAGCCTCTCCAGGTCCTGCGGAGTTTTAGATCTGGCTGGCGGCTGCGGGTAGGGAATGGGGGTTGGGGCGATAGGGGAGTCGGGGGGGCCGGGGGGTTACGGGTGATGGGTAGAAGGTGCTGAAGACTAGCACACCCTAACTAATCGGAGTGGGGAAGGGTGAGTTAGGTTTTGGTTTGTGTGTGCAGGAGGAGGCACGCGTGTTACCAAACCCAGGGTTCCTGAGACAGAGGGTAGGGAATACCCGGCTTCTTCAACTTGAAAGTGTTGGAAATTGCACGGAATACAGACGCCCTTCATTTTTCCTCGGGCACCCTTCCTTGACAATGCGTTTAGTAAGGCGTTCTGCAGTGAGTGTGCAAACTGAGTTTTCTGCAGATTACAACCATAGTTGGTCACAGGACGCTGGGTAAAAAGGGACCGAGAGGATTCGAGAAATTGGTACATTCCATAACTGCTACACCTTCATTTTCTCTTAAAAAAAACACACACACATAACATAAGTAGATTTGGAACGAGAGGCAAAAAAAAAATTAAGAAGCGTACTCAAATCAGTTTTTCTTTTATGGCCAACGTACACTTTTGAGTGGTGGGCGTCCTTTAAGTATATACGCACAAACATGAGATTCATATATACATACGCACATCATGTGTATGCGTACATCATATTATTGACAAGAGATTTTAAGTGTTTGGGCACACGCGGTCAGCGCGATTTCAGTCTGCAGGCAGCGAAGGGCAGGCCGGTTGCTTTCTCTCCGCCGCGCGCCGGGAGCGTCTGGCTTAGACGCGCCGCGCACGACTCCCCCAGAGCAGACCCCGCTCCCGCCGGGAGGGAGCCCCGCAACTACTCACGCACCCCGCGGCCGGCGCGGGGACAAAACACCGGGGTCGAATTACAATCCGCAATTAACATATGAATTTGACCGACTTAAAAGGAAGAAGACGATGGAAAAAAAAAAAAAAAAACCCACCTAGAGCGCGCTCCCCGGTCAGGAGTGCCCTGGAACTTTTCTCTGGGCGTAAAAACTCTTTGATTGGCTACTCGCACGCGCCAGCCTGCTCCCTCCATTGGCTGAGCAGACACGCGACTGGCGCGAGGAGGGGGCTGGGAGGGGAGGGGGGGGAGACACACTGGCGCGTGCCGCTTTTAAAGGGGCGCAGTGCCTTCAGCAACCGGAGAAGCTTCGTTGCACGCGACCTGGTGTGTGATCTCCGAGTGTGTGGGGGAGGGTAAGGGAGGAAAAAAATAAGACATTGCAGAAGAAGCTCTGGAAGGGTTTTTGTTGCTGTGGAGCTGGTTTCTCAGTGCCTGCTCCGACTCTGCGCCTCCGAGCCTCTGCAGTGCAATGTCCCGCCTGCTGCACCCCGAAGAGTGGGCTGAAGTGAAGGAGTTGGGGGACCACCACCACCATCCCCAGCCGCACCACCTCCCTCAGCTCCCGCCGCCACAGCCACCTGCGACCCTGCAGACGAGAGAGCATCCAGGATACCCGGCCGAGCTGTCCCTCCTGGACAGCACCGACCCACGCGCCTGGCTGGCTCCCACTTTGCAGGGAATCTGCACGGCACGCGCCGCCCAATACTTGCTGCACTCCCCTGAACTGGGCACCTCCGAAGCGGCGGCGGCCCGGGAGGAGGCCGACGGCCGGGGGGAGCTGGTGAGGAGGAGCAGCGCCAGCGGCGGTGGAGGCAGTGGCAAGAGTCCCGGACCGGTAAAAGTGCGGGAACAGCTCTGCAAGCTGAAAGGCGGGGTGGTGGTTGATGACCTGGGCTGCAGCCGCCAGCGGGCCCCTTCCAGCAAGCAGGTGAACGGAGTGCAGAAGCAAAGGCGGCTGGCGGCCAACGCCAGGGAGCGACGCAGGATGCACGGGCTGAACCACGCCTTCGACCAGCTGCGCAACGTTATCCCATCCTTCAACAACGACAAGAAGCTGTCCAAGTACGAGACTCTGCAGATGGCCCAGATCTACATCAACGCCTTGTCCGAGCTGCTGCAAACGCCCAGCAGCGGGGAGCAGCCGCAGCCTGCGCCAGCGTCGTGCAAGAGCGACCACCACCACCTTCGCACCGCCGCCCCCTACGAAGGCGGCGCGGGCACTACGACCCCCGCGGGTGCCCAGCCGGCCTCGGGAGGGGGCCAGCGACCGACCCCACCTGGAAGCTGCCGGACTCGCTTTTCGGCCCCGGCCCCCGCGGGGGGATACTCTGTGCAGCTAGACGCCCTGCACTTCTCGACTTTCGAGGACAGCGCTCTGACGGCGATGATGGCTCAAAAGAACCTGTCGCCATCGCTGCCCGGAGGCATCCTGCAGCCGGTGCAGGAGGAAAGTAGCAAAACTTCGCCCCGGTCCCACAGAAGCGACGGGGAGTTTTCACCCCATTCCCATTACAGTGACTCGGATGAGGCAAGTTAGGAAGGAGACTGAAAACTGATCGAGAAACAAAATCGCCCTTTTCCACTCCGCGGGAAGCGCCGCGGTTAAAGATCCCTGCACCCTTTTAATTTGTGCTCTGCGATGGTCGTTGATTGCCAACGACTCGGCTTCAGATGGCAGCTACATTTGATGGTTTGCAAAAGCCGCCGCTGTTCCAAACTTCCTATTGTCTATATTGTTTGATGAAAACTTGCTCTGAGAGTTGTATTCTTTTCTCCCACCTTCTGCTCCCCCACTACATAGATACGGTGTAATTATGAGTACCCATGTATGGTGTCGTTATCCTAGTTCCCTGCTGCCAATATGCTGCTAAAACGTCGCATCTTCTCTGTAGCTAGTTTGTCTTTAATTTATTTTACGCCTGAGCATCCATCCCTGTGAATAGTGCACACTACACGTGGAAGAGTTGTTTTTCCGAAGTTGTTTCCCAAAATGCATTATGAAACGCAAAGCTAATGCTTCCAAAGTGAATAACTTTTGCCTACAGAATTGTTAGAAAACAGGGGATATGGAGGTTGATATATTGTGTAAACATACCCAGTATGTATGTCGGATCTCGAGAAGGTTGATGTCTTTTAGGAAACTTGGCTCACGCACTTTATCAGCCGCCACTGAAGCGGTTCCAGGACAACTTAACTGCCAATTACAGACAGATTTTAAAAAGAAGAACAAACAAACAAAAAAACATGGCCACTTATAATCCTTAAACTCTTTTCAAATGTTTGTTTAAAAATTAAAATAAAAATGGAGTAGTGTCAAAAGCATTTGGTCAATTTTTATTTTGCTTTGTTAATGTTAGAAAACTTATTTATTATTGAGTGTTTGCTACCATTGCTACTTATCTTGATTCATTTTTTACGTTTTCTACATGAGATCATTTTATTATAATTTAGCAAAGACAACTGCCATTGTTTTATGTATTTCCATTTGCAAATGATAAAAATAAACTTGAAAATAACTTTTATTTGTCACTTATTTATTCCATTCTGATATAATCGTTGAGACAGTTTTTAAATGACCTTGAAGATTTGAACTGAGTTTTCTATTGAATACAAATTTATGCCATCTAAGACTTTCAAAGGAAAATTCTGTTACAAGCCTTGTTCCTAAGCAGTGCCAAAAGCCTTATATAGAAAAGGGTACTAGTCAATAATTTTGAGATAAAACATTTTGCAGATCTGCAAAACAGTTTTGTTACCTGGATAGCAAGAATCTTTCCAGTCTCCCTTAGTCCTGGCCCCAGCAACCTATGCAACGGGAGCCAGGTGTTTCAGCTCTCCCAGAACTCCCTTGGACTTCACCAAGGTTAGTTCTATTTCTACTCCAGAAGACTCTGGCCACGCTGAAAGCTTTTCTCATAGGTCAAATACACAACAGAACCTCAGCCTCTCTCTATCTCTCTCTAACTCTTTCTCTGCATGTGTGTCTCTGTCTCTCTCCATGCCATCCGCCCCCCTCACCCCATCCTGCCACTTCCTTTCCCTTTCTCCTTTCCTCCCTCTCTCTCTCTTTTTTGGGGGGTTGGGGGTAGAGTGGGAGAGTTGGGAATGGGGAAAGGAACAATGGAAAAAAGCTCAAAGAACTTGAGGGAAAAGGTTATTTAAAAAAAATTAAAAATTATAACCCTGCAGTTGTCTTAGGAAATTGTTGGCCTCCACTCATTTTTTCTTCTAAACAATTCTGCTTCTATCGTAACTGAAAATAACAGAAGTTTTATTCTATTTTGTACTTCTAAATTATTGCTCTGCAGAAAACATTTAACTACATAGTTGAATCAATTGCAGATACTAAACGGTATGCTCTCTCTCTCATCAGGAGCCTCAGTAAAGAAAAGCCTATTCCAGGTCTCAGGATGATAGAATTTTTAAAAGGCTAATCTAGTGAGTGTTTGGAGGGAGTAAAACATGGAATTTTAAAAGTATGTTTGGCTGCAAAGTGTGAGAATAAAACCATTTATTAAACTGGAAACTGGACGACATTCCATTAATAAGCAACGCTGAATTTGCGAGGTTCAATTTTAAGTCAACTCTTATGTTTTGTGTCTTTTTTGGGGGGGGATAACAAGCTATGAGAAGAAGGGGGGATAAGAGAAGTCTAGTTTAATAGCTCTTGCACCCTCTTGTTATAGCACCTTGAAAATTGGGTTAATGCCAAACACTGAGTATGCTGAAAAACTACTGCATGAAGGAGCACACTTCTAGTTTTTAGTAGGGAACTGAACAACCAGCCTTTAACTGACCACCTGGGTATCCGTGACATTCTGTGCAAGCCAATGACAAACAAGGGAAGCTGAGAACCATTGCCAGCTCTCTGGGAGAGGAGAGCAGGAGCTCAGGACACTTTCTAGGGGCAGAAACAATGCACCTGTCCCTTAGATAACCTTTTGCACCCAATGAGTTTGCCATCCTCATGATAAACATCAAGAATCTTCCCACTATTGAATAAATTATTTTGATCTCGGCTGTCAATAGCAGACTGAAGAGGCATGGACATATAACTTTACCTTGCAGAATGAGTGCACACATAGTTTTTATAGTTATTTGGCTTGGTGTATTAACCTGTTATGAATCTAAGACAAGGAAAGCATTAAGTAAAATAAAGTTGTGTTTTTTTTTCTCTCAAGGAAAACTATCTCTATTTCATTTTCTCCAAGCCACTAATGTTCATTTTGTGTAAAAAAAAAAGAAAGAAAGAAAAAAGAAAACCATTTATTACTTTACTTTTCATGGAGTCATAGAAATTTCAAAACAGAAGTAACATCTATAACAACTTCCATCTCATCTTTCATAAACATGAGAACTACTGCCCCTGACTTGCTCCAAAATTACACAACCAGAAAGTGTCAATATTTAGAACTTTCTTACAACTTTCATCCACTAGTTCAATATGCTCACAAATCTTCTCCAATAAAATCCGTGGGTAAGACCTACAACTATGCAAATATATGTTTTTCCCTTGTACCATATCCATAGGAAGATGCTTGATTTCACAGAAAGCATTCAAATATTAGTGGCTTTATATGTGAGTTATAATGCAGCCTTCATTTAAGGAATTCACTTTACATTTCTTCTCAAGAGAAAAACAACCTTTACAGAATATCAGATTGGAAATTCTGTATCACACTGATTGAAAAGTGAAGATGAATTCTTCTAACCCACCAGGACAAGCACAAGGAGCTAAATCACTTTGTCATAAATTAAGTGCTCAAAGTTCAAATGAGGACTTTAACCTCTTTTCTTTCCTTCATTCTATTTCTTTCTTCTTTTTTATGCTGGCATTTCTTTGAAAGAGATGTACAATCACATTTCCATTTTAAGGTTCTGCTGCAGAGTTTGCAAGTTTGCATAACAAACGTTTGGCAACTCTCTTTCTTACACTCCATTAACAAGCTGTAACATATAGCTGCAGGTTGCTATAATCTCATTAATATTTTGGAAACTTGAATATTGAGTATTTCTGAGTGCTCATTCCCCATATGCCAGACCACTCCTGCCATGCTGACTGGTTCCTTTCTCTCCATTATTAGCAATTAGCTTCTACCTTCCAAAGTCAGATCCAAGTATCCAAGATACTAGCAAAGGAATCAACTATGTGTGCAAGTTAAGCATGCTTAATATCACCCAAACAAACAAAGCAGCAGCATTTCTTAAAGTAATGAAGATAGATAAATCGAGTGAGCTTTTTTCGACACTGCTGGTGGTTTCTAGAGTTTTATATGTTTTAAGCAGCTTCCTTTATATTCTGTCTTGGCTTTCTACCCCACCACCACTTTTATTTGTCGAGAATTTGGCTCTCCACACTTAGGGAATCATATCTGATTTCACAGAAAGCTGAAGAAAGATAATTTTTGGCAACAGGCAAGTTAAAGCATGTTATGGGACATTGCTAACCAGAGGTCCAAACTTATCAGAAAAAGGAGGGAGAAGTTAAATCCCTTAATTAATCAACACACCAATGCTTTCATTAGGTTTTTTCCTGTTGATTTTAAAGATTCAAACCTGCAAAAAGTTAGCGTCTTTTATTAAAATATAGCTTGAAATTATTTCTGTACTTTGTTCATTTGAAAATTTATGAAAGAAATCAATTTCTTGGCAGTTCAAAACGCTACTTAGAATTGGGAACGCAAAATTGCAGACACATTTGTCAATTGCAGTCTGGACTTGTCGATTGCAATCTGGAAAAATCAGCAAGTACTGGTCAGACGTAAAGATAACTTCCAGGAGTTGAATTGCTTGCAAGAGATTATGTGAGACGACGTGGGAGATGGGGGGGGGGGTGTTATTAAAGGTGTAACATTTCCTCGCGGTTTTTGACTCACCAGTCACCCTCACCCTTGGGCATAGCAGGGGTGAGGCAGACATCAAGGTCCCACTTCTGGTAGGCCCCTAACAAGGAAAGGAGAACGGAGCTGAGAATGGGTTAAATCCTGGGGCGCAGGAGAGAGGCAGGGGAGGAGAGAAGTCAGGGGGAGATAAAGAAAAGAACTGGAACCAAGAAGTGTGGGGGTGGTTTGCCGTAATGTGAGTGTTTCTTAATTAGAGAACGGTTGACAATAGAGGGGCTGGCAGAGGCTCCTGGCCGCGGTGCGGAGCGTCTGGAGCAGAGCACGCGCTGTCAGCTGGTGAGCGCACTCTCCTTTCAGGCAGCTCCCCGGGGAGCTGCGCGGCCACATTTAACACCGTCATCACCCCTCCCCGGCCTCCTCAACCTCGGCCTCCTCCTAGTCCACAGCCTTCCTCAGCCCCCCACCAGCAGAACTCACAGAAGCGAGCGTCTTTCGCTGCCTCCCGAGCCTGGCCGGGGCCCCTCTCATCCCCCAGCTTCGCAGCGGGAGCGGCCACTGCCCACTGCACCTCCCAGCAACCAGCCGGGCAAGAAAAGAAGCTCCGCAAAGTTATAGCCAAGCAACGCCAAGGGGAGGGGAAACGAGGCGGCCCCGGCTGGAGAGCCTGGGGTTGTCCTGAAAACGCTGGGGCTGAGGCACCTGAGGCAGTGAACCAGCACCGGGAAGCGAGCGCTCTGCCGCCCGGGAGGCAGTTCAAAGGCGCTGGCAGCTAACCCGAGACGCACCGACCCTGGGAGGAAGACCACTCCGGGTTGAGAAGCTATTTGTCTATACACCTATATGCTAGAGTTTTTAGTTGTTGTTGTTGTTGTTGTTGTTTTAAACTGGGTGTGAGCAGAGTTTATTATATGCTATTTTCTTTCTTTTAAAAAAAAGTCTATCTCTTTATTTTAAAATTGTATCTTTTTTTATTGCGCTAACAACACTATATGTTATTTAGGTTCACACCTTTTCAAAAGCATCGCATCACACCATGCCCACCGCCAAAGTACCAACAATCCTCCATTAGTTGAAAAGACAGTGCACATACTGTCTCCCACAAACCAGGGATGGGATGCACCATTCCTCACTTCTTTCCTTCAGGGCCTTAAGAAAATAAAAGTAGCATTTAGCATTTCGGAACAAAGATCTCCATCCTAGAGTTCCTCTTTCTTTTCCAATCCTGATTTCTCTGGTCCAAAATAAACAAGCAAATAAAATAGCTTTTTGCTAGCTAATCTGCAGGGACGTCAAGCCCATGTTACAAGTACTACTCCTCCGCCTCAACTAGAATTTTCCTCATAGGGATGAAAAACAGAATGTTCTCCAATCCATTGTAAGAATTACGATCATTATTTTTTTAATGGGATCTGAGGTGGCTGTCTCAGGATTTCTCAGGCCAACAAATAACATGGGTTTCTTGCATCACTGGACACTTATTTCTCTCTCTCAAGATAGTTCTTCATAATTCTTCCGACCACCCTGACCCTACAAACCTTTGGAACTGAGGTACTGGTTGGGAAGGGCTAAGACTGGGAGGCATCCTCAGCAGGGTGAGGCAAGCATTTCAGAAAAGCAAAGTCATCACCCTTTATGTCTTAGAGGTGGCTTAGAGCTTTTCAAAGAGATCTGAAACAGGGCCATGGGTTGACCAGGAGAATGGAAAGCCAATTTTTTTCATTTTAAATAAGGTGCATCTGCTTCTGAAAGCATTCTAACAAATATGTATTTTTTTTCCCTTCTAACCCAAGTATGTTAATTGAATGGATCAAGGAAGAATCCCAGGAATCTCTACACATCTCTCCCAAGTGAAACTGATGCAAGTAGTACTATAGATTACTCTGTGAAAACTGACCTTGAGATAGACTATCAAAATGGACAATGGGTACTCATCCCTCTTTAATTTCTTTTACAAATACACTCGACATTTTTCAAGAAGAGAAAAGCAGACACCTTAGTTTCTTGATCCCGTGAACCTGGATTGTTGCTTTTGGATAGAGGGCCTGGGATACGCTCCAGGCCTGAGGTGTCTCAACTCCAAAGTGATAACAGCTGCCTTTGAAAACACAAGGGCATCTGTCCAGGAGGTACAAGACCTTTGCCTCTGCTCAATAAGAGAAGCCAAAATTGTAGTGAAAAGCAAAGAGCGCTAAAGCTACATGAATTCTAAGAGAAACAGGGGGACATGGAAAGGGGTCACAAAGCACTTGGCTTCAGATAGTAAGTTAAGTCACACAGTACAATAACTCTAGCATGAATTTAGAGGGTCATGGGCTTCAATGGAAGAGTCAGCAACCTACAATCTCACAGAAGAGGTTTTTCTCTTGGATTCTCAGAGACTACAGAGAAATACAAAGGGAATCAATTTATGATTTAGGAAGAAATGACCCCAGGAAACTGCATCTTCTTTTGATGATTATTTTATTCCTCCCAAACTCTTGACCCAATGTTTCTTATTCATATTTTTCCACCTCCCACTTGTCTTCATCAATGAAGAGACACTTACTAGGTACTGAAAACAAAGTAGAACTGGTATAAACTGCCATGAAAAATACAAAAATATAAGTAATAATAAAACAGCGTTCCCACCTTTACAGAACTCAGAATTTGAAATCTCAGAATAAAAAATGGAAAAAAGCTTCATCTCTTAAGTCAGAGAGGCATTCTTGTTACAAATGAACCAACCAGTATTGTAGTTCTGTGCTAACCATCAAATTATTTCATCCGCAGTTCCAAAAGTACACTGTTCATAGCCTTCGGTATCAAAAATACTAGAGAATCCTAGTGGCTTGAATGCTAATCTTCAAATTCAGCCACTTTTCCAATATTTTCCTTCTAAGTTCAGAGGACACCTTTATTTTGTATTTTTTATGAAATATACAATGAAATTATAGTCATATATACTCTTTCCTCACACAGAAGAAACAGACTTTGAGAGAGTAATGTAACAAGTAATGTACATTGAGCTAGTAATGTCACAGCCATAGTCACAGAAATCCAGGGCTGTTCTGAGTCAGAGAAAATGTTCTTTCCACCACATTTTATCTGCCTCAGGTGCATATCTTGATCTAGTTACCTTACTCCTGTTCCTTATTTGCCCTCATCCTCATGGATAAGAGATTCCTAAACACGTCCATTTTGCATTTGCTCCAGAGAGAAAGAATTCTGTCAAGATGGCCACGGATTTGGGCTTCATTTCCATTGAGTTAAAAGATGACAAATTAGATTGATTTTCATTTAAAATGTCAGATTTTCTCCTCTAATTCAAATGATACTGGACACCAGTGCTTATTATTCTATATGGAAATTCATTTCTACTCTCATCCAGGAAAAATATACCCAAATACTAAATAACACATGCAGATTGGAAAATGAGGCTAAAGATTGTTATATGACATTCAATCTTCAAGAATAATGGCCTGAAAGTAGGTATTTACCCAAATTTATCTATGCCTGTAAGGATCGTAGGAAAATAGGACTATAATTTTTCTTGTCTCCCCTGAAGAGAAGTAAATTAACCTGCTACCTTTGTAACAATGAATTCATTTGGCGATAACATATATTTATTATTCACATGGTCATTTGAGCTATTGGCTTCTTTCCCTTATACTTTTCTCTAAATAAACATTTACTTCTATCTAAATAGTACAATGTCTGAAAAACTCTGTTTTGAAAAGTCCTGTTCTGTGCCTATCATGAGTTAATTCTCTATTTATAACTCTTTCAGTCATTTGGATTGAAGGCAATTATTTTGTATTGCTTATGACTTAGATGCTTTCAATCTCCTACTCACTGCTCCCAAGGATTGATGTGGATAGAAGGGAGTATTTGAAAAGCAGAATATATTTCTCATTATAATAAATATGCAAATAATTACACAAGCCACATTTTAGGCTAACGGGGTAAACTTTGAATATGCTCCTATGCCTACAAGACTATATGCTCCTTCCCCCTACTTACTATAGAATAGGACAGTTCCCAGTGATTTGGTTCAGAGACCTTTTTGTCAAGACCTAAACCAAGACTGCTTCTTTGCATGTCTTGAATATGGTACTACAGACCCCACCTACTTAGGGACATATATAAACTCCTATTTCCAGAAAGTGAGTACAAAACTGTGATATAGGCTTTATTTTTCTATTTAGCCTTACTCTGAAATTATCCTAAGAGTTCACTGTAATGCAAGCTTCTGATATTTCTGATATTTTATTATATGTGTCTGTCCTTGTTCCTCCACTATGGCTATTCTGTCAGCAGAGAAGTGTGATCTAACCAGAGTTAGGGCATTGTCTTAGTTTCATTGTTTTCTCATATGTCTGTCAGTCTTAGTTGGTTCTGGGACTGGAGGGGTGGGGGCAAGTAGGCATAGTTATTACAGTTACTCTATATAGAGACTAATATAGTTAGAGTATATAAACTTGGGAGCCTGAGGCTTCTCCAAGGCTATAGAAGTATGGAGATAATTTAGTAGGGTCCATTCCAGAGAATCTTTGCAACACTTTTCTAAGTATCAAACATTTACATGAACTCCCTCTTGGCATACTCTTCCATACCCTCACACTCTTGGGAAATAGAGAGAAAATAATTTATCTTGACAAATAAGGATTATCTTCAAAATTCTGATTATCTTCAAAATTTTGATTTATCTTCAAAATTATTTCCCCTCTGAGCTCATTTCCAACTGGGTGCCTACCAAAATCCAAATTCTAGTGAAGAAATATCTTTTCTCTTTCCTCAAGGGACTCTATGCAAAACTCCATTGGAATTACCCATTCATTTTTAAAACCCAGCCCCCTTGGGAGCAGGAACCCATGCCTCATTTGATGTTGCCACTGACTTAATGATAGGCAGATAATGCACATGGAAGAGAAAGGTGAGAATCAAGTCAGACCTCCTTGTGGTCTGCCTAGCTACCGAATTCCTTGTCTCATATTTTCTTAATTTAACTAGATTCTACAATTATATGGTGAAGGGTAGAATTACACTTTTAGTGGTGAACTTAGATATCACACACAGAGTTTATAATGACGTATAGCCAAAACTTAGATGTTATGGTGTAATACAAAATTTAAAAATATTTAAAAAAAATAGTTAGATTCTTTAAAGCCATTATAGCCAACACAGGAACATCCTCTCACAGCCTTGAATTCTCCTACAGGGCATTTCTAAGGTTCTTTCCAGACTTCTCCTACTTTTTTTTTCCTTCTTAACCATTTGTCATAATGTTCCATCCTCTGTGCTCTAGCACTTTTCTGAGAGTCCCAGAGCCAGAAGGTTTCTGATAGCTCAGATACCTCAACCCCATCCCCCCTCTTTCTTTCCAGCACTTATCTGGACAGGCGGATGGCTTAAGGCCAGTCTTGGAAAACTTTCCAGCGCTGACCCTGTACCTGCTGGACTGACTATCCGCTGTTGAGTGTGACAGCGTTTGACCCCCGTGCAATTAATTCCTGGAAAGCAGAGGCATGGTTCCAGCTTCTTTTCTCTTCCCCTTTCACGCTAGCTGCGTTTTCTAGCGCTTATTCTCTTCAATACACCATCTTTCTTAACTATTACGAGCTCATCGGCTTCTTATTCATTCTCTTTCAGTTTCCACTTGCCTGTCATTCCCCTGCAGTCCTTATGCCATCCCTTGGTCCTCAATTTTTATGTCCCAATAAAAAGCCCTCAATTTTTATTTCCCAATACGGTATCCTTCTTAGCTAGTGGTTTTACCTAGCGTTCTTGCTCCTTTACCCACATGGCCCTAATCTCATCGATCGCCACTCCTCGGGTTTTTTGACTCCCTATTTGCCTCTAGCTCCCCAGTGTGGGTGAGACCCGAGCAGAGACTGGCAAGCCGAGCGGCAGCGCTGCCTTGCAGCCGCCAGGATGGGGCTTAGTACAAATTAGTACTTTACAGAGATCGAAAAATCTGTAGCGCCTCCTATAGGAACGGCAGCGGGCAGTGCCCCTTCACCCTGGTCTGGGGAAGGGAGCAGAGACTTAAGATGCGGGTGGGCAGCCCAGAGCTGGGGAAGCCGGATCTCCTGTCAACGTGAACTGAAAGTTTCCACCGCCCTCCCAGCCCCCACACCCCACCCCGCTCATCCCTGTTTTCCCTCCCTTTTCTCTTTTAACAAAACAACAACGACAACAACAACAACAAACAACAAAATAGCAGCACTGTTTCAGAGTCTGCACCCTCGTCTTTTCTCTCCTAATCTCGGTTCATCAACGCGGGAGTCTCTAAATGCAGGTCAGCATCAGCCCAACTGAACAAGAGTCGGATCTCTATTTCTTTTGCGGTACAGAAATCTTGAGCGGGCAAAACACCCTGCTGTGGGAACCTTCAGTCAATACCCCAGTTATCGTTAGCAACGGAGCTAATCAACATGGTCTTTTCCTAGAAAGATGCCTCTTCCACCAGGCGCCACAATCCACTGTCAGGGTTTCAGGGAATACCGTTTTCAAGTTGACCTTGACTGCAATCCAAAGAACGCTCTGCTGTTTCAGCATAAATAGTCACTAAGTGATATACTTTTCAGTATAATTTCTAAAAACAATTTTCAGTTCAGTCTGTTGCTTTTCTTCATGGACGCTTTTCCATTTACATTCACAGAGGCAATAAACAAAATACCCCAAAGTCTCTATTTTCAATCAATGGGGATAATTTTGCATCATCATTGTAAACTGGTTTGCAGGGCATTTACAAAGAACAATAGAGGGAATGAAATGAATCTTTCAGAACTGTGTCCTGAAGTTTACCAAGGAAATAGATCCTTTGACTGGATCCTCCTGAATTTTTCAACAGTAAACTAGTTTCACTTCTATCTGATGGCTTCACTATTAAAATATATTTCCTATACAGCAGAAACTTTAAAATATTTCAACACTTACTTCATAAGTTTATAAAATGAATGACAAAAGACATTTGTTTAAGATGTCTCTAAGTAGAAATGGGGGGGGGGATAAAACTAGTGAACAGGTAGAAAGGGTTTGCACCTGTACAACTTGGGGTTGCTTACTGTCGCTCAAGTCTAGAGGTATTCAGCAGGACAGCTGGCAAATAGGGGGTTAATCATTACAGAAAGTGAGGTGTCATATCTTTTCAGTTTGGCTTATACAGAGGGGCGGTAACGATTTGTACTTCAGAAGAAGGATACAACTGTTATATTCAGAGTGCTTGACTCTTGAAAGTTTTATTTCGAAGGTAATATATGATGTATGTAGTAGAAAACCCTAGCTCTCCCTAAAGAATTGTTTTTTGGTACTTTCATCAACTTGAACTTCTTAGGTTGTATGAAAACTTCAAACTTGGATGTTAATTCTAACATCTAAGATTTATAAAAAATATTGAACATTTTTAAGATAAAATTCTCAGATATTTCATCAAATTAAGTTATACAGTTTGGTTAAATTAGTTTCACTTTCTTGCAGTGTTTAAAAGAGGTTTTATCTTCCAATATTTTGAATTATTGCTAATTACACTTTAAAGAAATTTGGTGAGCTGACATTTTCTCATAAAGGAAACATTTCTTATATTTGTGGAAAATTAATTCATGGGTATAAATTAGATAGGTATATCTTATTACTATATATCTCTCTGGTATTGTATTTTCTAATTTCAGTTAAAGCAAGGTTGAAAGAGTTTTCTGTCACCAGCTAGTTATTAACAAAAACAGTATTCTTTGCCTTTCTTGTTTTAGGCAGCATCTGAAGCTCCCTGCAGTTCGATCCTGTGATTATTAACTTACTTCCCACCAGTATCTTATACAGGTCCATTATCTACTGTCAATATTTTTATAGTCTATGAGAAGTCCTGCTTACTTCCTGTTAGAGGGAGGCAACAAGGATTTTTTTCTTCTTTTTTTTTTTTAAGTAGATAAATATGTACTTTACAAATATGTTTGACTGAGGAGGTAAAAGGGAAGGAAGGGGGAGCCTAGCATCTGCTGTCTCACAGGCTCATTGTGTAGTTAATAATTGCTTCAGAATAGTTTTACAGGGTGTTGGCTTTCAGCAACCAGGATTACTGAAAGATCCAGATCTGAAAACTTTTAAAAATTCTGTTCATACACAAAATCCCAGATATTAGGTAAGGTTAGTGTTGTGTTTTTGACTAACTTAACTCAGTTTAAATCATTGTGCTTTCCTTATTTTGAGAAACCTCTGAAGGGATATTTTCCTGAAAGAGAAGAATTGGGGTATAGTTTCCCCATTCAAGAGAATGGAGCTTCACAATATAAGGCTGTCATAAAAGATATATATGAATACAGAACTACTGTTATCAAGATTTTACTTTGTATGAATAAACCCTACTTTAAAAGTTTATGCAAATAAAACACAGCCTTTAGATCAAAGTGTGCACTTTAAAAAGTTAGGTTTATAACCTGCCTATATTCTTTATCTCGTGGTTAGTCTGATAAATAAAAGACCAAGTCAAATTTTCATAAAATATTGCTGTGAATCATGATATTTTTAAATATAAATTTTCACATATAATTAATCATGAAAATACTCAGATAATAATGCTCTGGTAACAGTTGGAAGATTCTTTCTGTGTTTAGAGATATATGTTCTAAAAAGAGCAGTAGACTTGAAGCCTTCAAATCTAAGTTACATTCCTGGTTTTCTCATTTATTCTGTGTATGTCGGGCAACATAGTTACCTCTCTTAGCCTCAGACTCTTTAT
Source organism: Talpa europaea (assembly GCF_964194135.1). Lineage (NCBI taxonomy): Eukaryota > Metazoa > Chordata > Mammalia > Eulipotyphla > Talpidae > Talpa > Talpa europaea. The sequence continues at coordinate 83,665,902 of NC_140071.1, read as the reverse complement.
TTATAAAAGAAGAAAAATTAATATAAACTTGAGTTTCCTACTTCATATTGTTGTGAGAATCACATAAGATTCTAATAGCACATACATATAAGACTTACATATAAGACATAAGAAAACAGATAAGAACAGTTAAAAAAAAAAAAACATTTATATGTCAGTCTGGTTAGGCCAGATTATGCTGTGGTAACAAACAAGACCCAAATCTCAGTGACCCAAGCACAAAAGTTTATTTCTTGTTCATGATCTAAAACCATAATAGGTCAACTGGGGCTTCATTGTCAACAACAAGGTGAAGAGGAAACAAAACCTCGAGGCAATTTCATCATCTGTTTTTAAACTGACAGTTATCACTTCTGATCATATTCATTGTCTAAAACAATTTACAAGGCCACATCCAAACACAGAGAAGTAGGAAGTACAACCTACAATGAAAAAGAAATAAGAAAATTTGGAGTATTACATTAATGACCCTCCCCCACACGATTAGGGGGGAGGGACAGGGATATTACATATATGGCAAAGTGCTTCAAAGGTGAAAAATTATTTATAAAAGTATACTAGAGAGTTCTGGGAATTAAGACTAGCATCAATTAAATCAAAATCAGTAAGTACTCTTTGTAATTTTACTCTCTTAAGTGAACTTACTTGGAGATCATTAAATTAAATCTTATGGATGTATATCCTTGGACCTATGGAAAGCATTGACACAGATCTCCTTATAATGAAGTCTGACATTTTTTGTTTGTTTTTTCTATTCTAAGTCAGATTAAAGTCGTCCTAACATATAGGTTCTTAGACATTCACTAAGATACTGGATTTAAATACCAAAAACATTGTGATATAACAACAAAATTCTGTCTTTACTGTTGAAGGAGCAGAAATGGTGATAAGGAATTGCTGAATTTATCATTAATAAATAAATCAATCATCTTCAACCTATAAAGGACTAAGACAGAGCTGATTTTAGTTAGTATCAAAAAGCATAACAGGGCCTCCCCGGTGGCGCAGTGGTTGAGCACTGGGTTGCGAAGCTGCCCGCAGCCTCTGCAGCGCTGGTTCGATCCCCGGCTGGCTGGTTCGATCCCCGGCTGCTCCCCGGCCACTGGAGGAGGGTCCCACATGGCCCGCAGACCTCTCCTGCCGCCCGCTGCTCCCCTCAGCAGTGTACTTCGGTCCTTCTGCCTGCTCTGCTCCCCGCTCTGGCTCAGGTGAATTCTCTCACCCTCCCGTGCTTCTGACTGTACCCAGTGCTTGTATAAATAAATAAATAAATCTTTAAAAAAAAAGCATAACAAATATATTAAAGAGCCAATAACCCATTGAGGATATGCTTCATCGTAAAATTTTGTTCCAATTCAAATAGACTCATTTCATCTAATTTTAAGACTAAGGGTTGCAAATTGATGACACGCAGGCTATCTTCAATGTCAGCCTTGTTTTCCTGGCCTGTAATAATTGTGTTTTTTCTTTAGGTTTTTGAATAGCAATCAATATTTAAATATAGATTTTTTTTATAAATATCAGATTGCTAGCCCGTTTGAAAAAAAATGCAGTAGCGCTAACAAACGTGGGTAATATTCCTGAAGGATAACAAAGGATTGACCTGAATGGCTGTTTCTTTTATATGAGTTTTCTCTTGCTCTTCACTATCTATTCCCACTCAACTATCTTCAGACTTCTCATTTACCTTATCAATGGCTCGAATAGGCAGTTCACTTTGAGACTTGAGACTCTTATTTGAGATATCTACAACATTATATTCCCAATATTATTGATTTTGAGAGAATGAAAGCAAGAAAAACATGATATAAGGCAAAAGCATATTGCAAATGATAAGAATATGACTCTCATATTCCTTTCTACCCTACTTATAACTCTTTACCCCAATTTCCCAGCAATTACCACACAAGTTCACATTTGCTCAATTTTCCTCATTCTCATCCTGTTCCTGTCACATCTGCCCTTCTTCTTTTTCCTTCTTCTTCACTTTCTCCCTCTCCTTCTTCCTCTTCCTTGTAATGCAATTCCTTTCTCTACTTAGTAAAATCCTACTCATCCTTCAAGGTCGAAGATTAGTGTAAATTCCCCTGTGAAACTCAACATACTCTCTTAGGGATAATCAATAAATCTCTCTGTATTAATTTTCTCAGTTTACCATAGCATAATACTATAAACAATAGAAATTTATTTTCTTGAATATATACTGTGGGAACTTGATCAAGCTCCTAGAGGTTTTCCTACCAAGGCACCAGTTCCTATGGTGATATCTGCTGTTGAGTGTGATAATTTAAAGTGACTCAGACATTGAGAAACATTGGCTCTTATTGGAAAATATATTTGTATCTCGACTTTTGAAACATTTGCTTCATTTAAAGTAAATTATAGGGGCCTCCCTGGTGGCACAGGGATTAAGCACCGTACTATGAAGCAATCCGCAGCCTCTGCAGCATGAGTTCGATCCCCAGCCCACCAGGTAGCAACCCACATGGCAAAGCAGACCTCTGCTGTCTTACCTGCTGCTCCCCTAAGCAGTGTATTTCAGTTAGTCTGCCTGTTCTGTTCCCCACTCTGTCTCGGGTGAGTCTTTTCACCCCCTGCACCTCTGGCCTGTGTCTTAGCTCTTGTATGAATAAATAAATAAATCTTAAAAAAAATAAAGTAAGGCCTCCCTGGTGGCACAGTGGGTTGAGCGCCCTGCTGTGAAGCTGTTTGCAGCCTCTGCAGCACAGGTTCGATTCCTAGCCGGCCAGAGAGAAACCCACATGGCCGGGTAGACCTCTCCTGTCACGCCCACCACTCCCCTCAGCAGTGTCTTCGGTCCATCTTCCTGTTCTTCTCCCTGATCTGTCTCTGGTGAGTTCTCTCACCCTCCGGCACCTAACTGTACCCCAGTTCTTGTATAAATAAATAAATCTTTAAAAAAAAATTAAACGATAGAATCCAGGTCACCAAGATCACAGTAGAAGAGGTCCCTTTCCTTTCTCCCAAGAGAAACACCTGAAAGTTAACTACAGTGACACTAAGAGGGAACATGAAGGATAAGGCTGCGGGCTCAGTCAGCGGCCTAGGGAGGGGAGAAAGGAAACAGTGAAGAGGCACACATTCCTGAGAAAGCGGAAATCCATATGGAGGAACTGTTGTTTTCCTGTAAGCTGTGTCCCAGTAAAGAAAATAACAGAGAAAATGATCTAGACAACACTCTCCTTCCCCATCCCTTGGAATTGATACTGACCATGAAGCACACTGACAACACACAGAATTCAGAGTATAAGATCAGAAACCCCAGAAAAGAACTATGTTAGTGGTGCCACAAACATGAGTTGTTCCACCTCTTCCCCCTCATCACAGCACTTTTCACTTCTAACTAAACCCCTCCAAACCACGTCTGAGTTGTTGAGTATACATCCTTTTCAAGTGCACATGGAAATTTAAATCATATAAACTACCTTTTTAGATCACCATGATATTGAGGTATAAACCAACCAAAAAACCAAAGCCAATCAAAACAAAACAAAGCATAAAGGCTCAATTATTTGGTGACTAAACAATGTGCTTCTGAAAGACTCTAAGGCTGATGAAGAAATAGGAGAATTTTAAAAATACCTGGGGACACTTGAAAATGAAGACACAATCTTCTAGAATGATGGAACTAAATTCAGTATGGTGCAAAGTAAGATGAAAACAGAGTGAAGACAGTAACAAATAAATGTAAATGCACTGAACTCAGCAGTCAAAAGGAATAGAGTGGGTGTTTGGATTTGAATCCAAAAACCAACTTTCCATTATCTCTAGGACACCCAGTTGAGCTCCAAATGTAAATATACATTCAGAGTAAATGGTTGGGCAAAAATGCAAGTTACATAAAATCTAACATAATCACAGTTAAGTTGCAGCAGAACAAAGCCTATATAACTCCAGAAGGAAAGACAGATGACTACAGTGCACAGTAGGAGTAATGCCTCAAAGAGAGGATCACAACAAGCAGTGGAATGGGCCAAGCAGATCTCTCTGGGCTAGCAGATGAGCCCAGGCAGCCCAAGGTCTTTCCAAGCAGCAGAGTGGATCTGTCAAGGCACTTATATGCTAATGTTTGGTAGAACTCATCAAGGCAAGGTACTGGTGTAGACTTGCAACAACAGGCCTCTGCAGACACTGCTGCATATCTCTGCAAGTTCCAGGAAAATTCTGGGAGTAACCCAATGGAGGTAGACCTTCGCAGACTCAGCAGTCCCTGGACAGATCTAGAAGCAGACCAACCAGAGAAGTCCCTTCCCCTTACCGCCAAATATCATTGCAGACCACTATGAGCTCTGGGGTGTGTCCTGGAGGCAGCTCCATTGGCAGTAGCTTGGTAGAGCTCAGCAAGTCCAATATCATGATCTGGAAGCTGACACACAAAAGTAGACCCCTTGCAGGCCCCAGCGAGTTCTGAGGAGGCAAATGAAAGCAGGCCTCCAACAGTAGTCCTTAGCAGATATTAATGCGGCCTGAACAGGAACTGGAAACAACCCCAATGGTAATAGGCTTTTTTTTTTTTTTAAGATTTATTTATTTATTTATTTATACAAGCACTGGGTATAGTCAGAAGTGCAGGAGGGTGAGAGAATTCACCAGAGCCAGAGCAGGGAACATAACAGGCAGACTGACGAAATACACTGCTGAGGGGAGCAACGGGCATGGCAGAAGAAGTCTATAGCGCTATGTGTGTTCCTCACCGGCGGCCGAGGATCAAACCGGCACTGCAGAGGCTGCGGGCAGCTTCTCAGCCCAGCACTCAACCACTGTGCCACCAGGGGAGGCCCGGTAATAGGCATTTTGTAGAACTCGGTGCATTCCAGGAGTGCCCTGGATCTTAGCCTTCAACGTGGTAAGCCCCAGCAGATATCAGTAAGCCTGGGGACAGGACCAGAAAAAAGATCCTCCCACAGACCCCAACAAGCCTTGGGGAGAGTCCTGTAAGCATCTCAGAGTTGATAGGTCCTGGCATGCATTTGAGCAGACCCTGCACAAGGGAACAGTTCTGACAGGTCCTGACAGAGAAAACTAAAGCTGTCCCCACAGGTTGTGGCTTTTGGACAAGGAAGTCAGAGGGCACTGTTAAGAAACATAGTCTCTTAGATAGGAGTGGGATTGATTATCCTTTGAACAGTAGAGACCACTGCAGACTTCTGCAGGGTTAATTTTAAGAGATTCATGCTACATTGAAAAGACGTAGGTGGAGAGAAAAAAACTGGGTTGTGGTCTGGAACAGGGTACAATGGTGGAAGGATGGTCAACTCAGTCAGAGTTCCATGGGAAAAGGGAGTGGAGGTTTTGTGAAGGCATACACCTATGAAAATGGGGAAAACCTCATGGAGGAGCTGGTGTGCTCCACACAGACTTGATTTTCTATAAATATAATAAAAAAGCAGGAATTCTGGTCTGCACTCCCCCTTTACATTCCCTGGGACAGACTGATACTTACTGGGTGAGGCATATTGAGCACAGTGACTGCTGAGTTTTTCATTCTAACCCCCAGAGAGGACTGATATCGAGGATGCCACAAAGACAAGACAGTCTCACCTTAATTCATCCATACAAACATTTGAATTCCTCCAAGTCCATCCTCACTCTGCTAAGTCAGTAATCATAAAACAGAAATAAGCACATATAAAAGAAAATAAGCACCAAAATAAATAAAATACTAAACATATTAAACATAATAAAATAGGGAGATCTCAAGCGTAAAATGGGCAGATATAATAATAGAACACACTGAAATATGGGACTTCGAAAGAGTATGATTTAACAAGGTGAGGATAACTCTCCAGAATTCAAACACAAAAAAGATGTATAGAAAAGCTAATTGAAAAAAAATACAAAAAAATTCATAAAATCTAGTTAATGAACTCAGAAGTAAAATAAAAATTCAAGGTAGAAATGGAAGCTTTAAATAAGTAAGTAACAGAAATACAGGAGGTAAAGTGCTCAATACATGAGATCAAGGTAGCTATGGAAGTAGCATAAATCAAATGGAGGACTGGATCAGTGACCTAAAAGATAGTTGTGAAGGACCCAGGTGGAAGAAGAGGAAGAAACAAGAGATAAAATGAACAAAATGAAGAGCAAGTTTAATAAATATCTAACAATCTTAAGAAAGCTGATATAATATTAAAATGTATCAGAGAAGGGGAAGAGAGTGGAGAAACACAGGACCTCTTCAAGGAAATAATAGCGGAAAACTTCCCACACCTGGGAAAAGAATTAAAATTACCAGTTCAAGATGCTAAAAGAACACTTAATTACCTAAATGCAATTGAGTTCTATCACAAGACACATAGTAGTGAAACTAGTAAGAAAGCAAGATTAAAAAAAAAAAGAGTATGGAAGATGAGTAGGGAGAAAAAGCATATAATTTATAGAGGTAATCTCAGCAGGCTTATATCAGACTTCTCAGCAGAAACTCTACAGGTTAGGAGATAATGGAATGATGTATTCAAGGTATTCAAAGATAAAAATTTCAAGCCAAGAATACTATATTCTGCAAGGCTCACTTTCAGATACATAGGAGAAATAAACATCAGAAAAATAAAACCTGAAAGAGTTTGCAAACTTTAGACATTCCCCTAAAGAAAATACTGAAAGGAGTGCTCTGACCTAAATCAAAGCAAAAAAAAAAAATACACAAAAAATTAAATAAAAGCATAAAGAGATAGAAAAAGAAAACTACAGATAAAATGGCAATAGCAAATACCAATAAATCAATAATGACCATAAATGTAAATGTACTGAACTCACCAATCAAAAGGAATAGAGTGGGCACTTGGATTTGATTCCAAAAGCCAACTTCCTGCAATGAGCTCCAAAGGTAAATATACATTCAGAGTAAGTGGCTGGACAAAAAGGCAATGACAGTCATATACTTAAAATAACATTCCATTTAAAAAAAGGTAACAAGGGACAGGAATAATCATGGAATAATGATCAAGGAATCATCAGCATATATGCACCAAAAGAAAGAGCACCAAAATATATAAGACAACTATTAACCAACCTAAAATCTGGCATTTGCCATAACGCAATGCTGATAGGAGACTTACACACTCCATTAGTATCATGGACAGATCAACCAAGTAGAAAATAAAAAAGAAAAGAAAACCCTTAAATGAGGAATTAGATTAATGGGCTTCCTAGATATTTACAGGGCATTATACACTCTCCCCAAAAACTTAATGCACATTTGTCTCAAGTGTTCAAGTGTACATGGAACATTTTTTATGACAGACAACAAGTTGTGTCACAAAACAAGCATCAATAAATGAATGAAGGTTGAAATTATATCAGGTATTATCTCTGACCAAATGGCATTAAACTAGAAATCAATCACACACGCATACAAATGCCCAGGAAAACCTCTATTATGTTGACACTGGATAACACACTAATGGATGGCTACTGGGTTAATGAGGAAATCAAAGAAGACATTGAAAAAACCTGGACACAAATGAAACCAAAGACACAATATACCAGAAACTATGAGACACAACAAAATCAATAATGATAGACAAGTCTGTAGTAAAACAAAACCACATAAAGAAACAAGAAAGAGCTCAAATAAGAATCTAATATTACACAGTAAATATCTAAAAACTAACAAATAAAAAAGTCAGTAGAAGGTAGGAAAAATTAGAGCAGAAATGAAATGGATATCAAAAAGATTAATGAAACCACAAGCTGTTCTTTGAAAAAATAAATATAGATAAAACTTAGCTAACACATTAAGAAAAAAAGGAGAAAATTCTAATGAATAATATCAGAAATGAAAGAAGAGAAGTTAATATAGAAATACAGGGCTCATATGAACATTTTTATGCTAGCAAATTGGAAAACCTGGAAGAAATGGACAAAGACTGCCAAGATTGAATCAGGAAGAACTAGAAAACCTGCACATGACAATTTAAACAAAGAAAATTAAATAGTAAGCAGAAGTATCCAAAAAGCAAGCCCAGAGCCAGATGATACTATTAGTGACTTCTACCAAATATTCAAAGATGAACTAATACACAACCCTCTCCAACTCTTCAAAAAAAAAAAAAAATGAGGAATAGAGACTACTTCCAAACGTACTTTAAGAAGCCAATATTATTATGATAACAAGAGAAGGCAAGGATATCATAAAAAAAGAAAATTATAGATTAAAGTCCTTGATAAATAGAGATGAAAAAACGCCTCAACAAAAATATTAGCAGATTGAATCCAACAATGCATTAAAAGAATCATACAGCAGGGGCTCCCCTGTTGGTGCAGCGGTTGAGCCCTGGGCTGTGAAGCTGCCCTCAGCCTCTGCAGCACCGGTTCAATTCCCGGCTGCCCAGTGAGAGTCCGACAAAGTGCTACAGACCTCTCCTGCCGCACCCGCTGCTCCCCTCAGCAGTGTACTTCAGTCCTTCTGCCTGTTCTGCTCTGGCTCTTGTGAATTCTCTCACCCTCCCATGCTTCTGACTGTACCCAGTGCTTGTATAAATAAATAAATAAATCTTAAAAAAAAAAAGGAAATAGAATCATACAGCATGTCTAAGTGGGATATATTCCAGGGGATGTATTGTGGAGAAAAGGGAACCCTCTTACAATGTTGGTGGTAAAGCAGACTGGTCCAGCCTTTATGGAAAGCAGTAGAGAGATGTCTCAAAAAATCAAAAATGGATCTGCCACATAACCCAGAAATTCCACTACTGGCTATCTATCTGAAAAATTCAAAAATACTAACTCAACAGGAAACGTGCATTCCCATGTTTATTGCAGTCCTACTTACAAAAGTCAAAACATAAAAACAACGTAGGTACCCCAAAACGGATGAGTGGATAAAGATGTGATATATATACACACAATGGTTATTACTCAGAAATGAAGAAAAGATAAACTCCTCCTTTTGTGGTAACATGGATAAGCTGGAGGGGAAAACACTAATTTGTGTGGAATTTAGAGAAACAATGTTAAGGGTATCTATAGACAAGCTTAAAATCTAACACTTGCGATCTACCAGTCAAAGCCATAATGAGATATCCCCTCACAATTGTGAGAATGTGTGTGTGTGTGTGTGTGAAAATGGAAACAGCAAATGTTGGTAAGCATGTGGAGAAAAACACTCATCCACTTTTGGTGGGAATATGATTTGGTGCAGTTTCTATGGAAAACAGTAAAGAGATTCCTTTAAAAAAATACATGAAAATCTCATATGACCCAGCAATACCTCTGCTATTCACTTGCTCAAAAAATATGAACACTCCAATACAAAAAGTCTTTTGTATTCTTATGCTCATTAGCAACACTTGCCACTTTTGCCAAGTCAAGGCATAAATTGTTTCATATACTCAACTGAACACTATTTGACTATTTAAGAATATGAAATAACGCATTTGGGACAAAGTAAATGAATCTTGAGGTGATTGTGAAGTGTCAGAAAGTGATAGATATCAGATGATTTCACTTATCTGTAGAATAAAAATAACAGCAACAACAAAAAACCTATCGTGAAAAACACAATATAAACAAATCTTAGGCACAGTGAAAAAAATTCCACTGATTACCAGTGGGAACAGAGGAAGGTTGGGAATAGGACATTGGAATGGGGGGCTTGGTGGAGGATGAGTGAAGCATGAGCACATATGGAGGACTAAAATGGAACCCATATTTATATAGAAATGTAAATGACTATTTTAAAAAATTAAATGAAAGAGAAGTTACAATGGACATCTCAGAAATACAGAAAATCATGAGTGTACCATGAAAATCTTTAGGGGCCCCTCGTGGTAAGAGGGATTAAGTCTCAGTACTATAAAGCTTTCTGCAGCCACTGCAGCATGAGTTCAATCCCCAGCCAGGGAGCTGACCCACATGGAGCAGCAGACCTCTCCTCTCTTGCTTGCTACTCTCCTCCGCAGTGTATTTCAGTAGATCCGCCTGTTCTGCTCCCCACTCTGTCTCTGGTGAATCCTCTCACCTCTCTGCACCTCTGGCCTACACTCCAGCTCTTGTATGCATAAATAAATAAATTAAAAAAAATCTTTACACCAATAAACTGATAATCTAGAAGAAACATACAATATTTTAGACGGATACAAGCTTTGAAGACTGATCAGGAAGAAAGAGAAAACCTGAACAGAACAATTACAAGCAAGGTAATTAAAACGGTAATCAAAAGTCTCTCTCAAAATACAAAAGACCAGGACCATATGATTTTACTAATGAATTCTACTCAACTTTATTTATTTTTTCAAAAGATTTATTTATACAAGAACCAGGGTACAGGCCAGATGTGCGGGAGGGTGAGAGGATTCACCAGGGACAGAGTGGGGAACAGAACATGCAGAATAAAATACATTGCAGAGGGGAGCAGCAGGCAAGTCAGAAGAGGTCTGCTGTGTCATGTGGGTATCTCTGCAGCCGGCTGGGAATCGAACCCACACTGCAGAGGCTGTGGACAGCTTCACAGTGCTGCGCTCAGCTGCCTGCACCTCGATTAAACTTTAAAAGCAAACCAATACCTACCTTTCTTAAACACTTTCAAAAAATTCTTCACAGACTCCATATTATATGTAGGAATCTGCTACTGAAGTCATCAATTTTCAGATAAAAAGTATTACCAATGTGTACCCAGTCTTTGCATTTATCCAATGTATTTTTTAAAACAGGAAGAGATAAAATCCTGCATGGCTTTCTTCTAGCACCAGCATAACTTTATATCAAAACAATTTAGAACCATAAGCCCCTTCTATCAAAAATAATTGCTATATTAATGTTTATTACTTATTGTTTCTAACTACATATGCTAAATTCAAGCTTATGCTTAGTAGAACAGCTTTCACGGAGTAAAAATCTGTTGCACTGCATCATGGGTTCTGAGTCTCAAAGTTCTCTCTATCCTTAGTATATGCAGAAGTCTTTGTACTGGAAATTAAATTTTCTATGAGAGGGAAAGCTATCCTAGGGCACTTAACACTATGCAGTCTAGAAAAATGAAATGGGCATTGGATGATTTCCTCTACTACTCTCGGTGTGTCTTCATTCTGGCAACCAATGTGTGTGACTTGGCCTGACCTCTGAATCTAGCTAAAGATTTATTGGGGAGGGGAGGATGATGTGACCCAAGCAGAGACAATTACAGTCATCTGATGTCTTGGGGGAAAATTATAGGAAAAATCAAGTTCTTTTTCACCAGATTTGAGAAACTATAAAATGTAATCCTAGAGCTGTGAATGGTTGTCTCTATCAGCACTTCAACAGAACTTGCCAAATAGCCAAACCAGAAAGCAGATAGAGAGGACAACAGTTGTCTGATATATTTTGGTGCTCCTTCGTTTGGTGAGTATATGTTAATGAGTGTTATTTCTTCTTGAAGTATTGTCCCCTTGATCATAATGTAGTGACCATTGGGGTCTCTTTTTATCTTTTTGAGTTTGAAATCTGTTTTATCTGATATAAGTATAGCTGTTCCTGCTTTCTTTTTTGGTCCATTTGCTTGTAGGATTGTTTTCCATCCTTTAACTTTGAGCCTATTTTTATCTTTTGTAGCTAAATGTGTTTCCTGGAGACAGCAAAAGGTTGGGTTTTGTTTCTTAATCCAGGCTGCAACTCTGTGTCTTTTTATTGAAGAGTTTAGTCCATTTACATTTAGAGTTAATATTGATATGTTAGCATCTGTATTTGCCATTGTGTTTGTCTTTCCTTTGATTTTATTTATTTATTCTTGTAATAACTTTTTTTTTTTTTGGCCTTCTTTCATTGTTATTCGTCCCTCTGAGGTTCTGGCTTTAGGACTCCTTGTAGTATTTTTTGGAGTGGGGGTTTAGTTGCAATGAAATTCCGGAGTTTCTGTTTGTCTGGGAAGGTCCATATTCTTTCTTCAAAGAGGAAGGAGAGCTTTGCGGGATAGAGTATTCTTGGTTGGCATCTGTTTTCTTGGAGTCTGTTGACTATGTCCCTCCACTCTCTCCTTGCCCATAGTGTTTCTTCGGAGAAGTCTGATGTCAGCCTGATTGGTTTTCCTTTGAATGTTATCTGTTTCTTCCCTCTTGCCAGCTTCATTATTTTTTCCTTGTCCTGGATTCTTGGGAGCTTTACTATTATGTGTCTTGCTGTATTTTTCCTTTCGTCGTGGAAATTTGGTGTTCTTCTTGCTTCTTGTATATCAATTTTCAGTTCCTTCTTCACATTTGGGAAGTTCTCTTCAATTATCTCTTTGAATATTTTCTCTGTTCCTACATCTCTCTCCTCTCCTTCTGGTATTACTATAACTCTTATATTTCCTTTCCTCATGGAGTCAGATAGTTCCCGAAGTCTTTCCTCGTTCTTTTTCCTTCGTACTTCTCTTTCCTTTTCTGTTTTGGTTCTTTTTATTTCTGTGTCTTCAAGATTACTTATTCGTTCTTCCATTTCATCTATTCTGCTTACATCAGAGAAAACACATACGTAGTGGGAGACTTCAACACACCACTATCAACAATGGATAGATCAACAAGACAAAAAATAAGTAAGAAACCAAAACTCTAAATAAGGACCTAGAGCAATTGGGCTTAACAGACATCTATAGAACACTAAACCCCAAAAAAACGGAGTACACATTTTTCTCAAGCGCACACGGATCATTCTCCAGGATCGATCACATACTGGGGCACAAGACAAACATCAACAGATACACCAAGATTGAAATCATATCAACCATCTTTTCTGACCATGAAGGCATCAAACTAGAAATAAACCATAAAAAGAAGGCAAGGAACTTTCCTACCTCATGGAGATTAAAAACCACACTACTGGAAGACCATTGGACTAATGAGGAGATCAAAGAAGAAATTAAAAAATTTTTTGAATTGAATGACAAGGAGGACACCAATATCCTAAATGTATGGGATGCAGCAAAAGCAGTAATAAGAGGAAAATATATAGCAATAGAAACTCACATCAAGAAACAAGAAAGAACACAAAGAAACAACCTAATCTTGAAGCTCAAAGATCTAGAAAAAGAACAACAAAAAAACCCCAAAACCAGTAGATGTAAAGAAATAATAAAAACCAAAGCAGAAATAAATGAAATTGAAACTAAAAAAACAATCCAAAAGATCAATGAAACCAAGAGCTGGTTCTTTGAAAAAAAAAAAAAAAAAAAAAAAACCAGAAAGCAGATAGAGATGGAGAGAGAGAAAAGGGTCTAGGACCTTCAAATCTTGTCATACAGGGTCTCTAAATTTGCTCTTGACTAAAATTAGACATACCCTTCAGCTTTAAAATTTGAAGACAATAATTTCCTCTCCATTTGTTTCTTTAAGCCTCTTTAAATTGAGTTTCTGCCATTTGTATCTAAAACTGTCATGATTAATCCAGAAAGTTGTATTTACTAGTGTGCTATATTCAGTCAACAACAACAAAAAAATTTTAAAGGCAAATACATACTTAACTAATGTAGCCACAGTTTTGGTTCTATGTTTTTCTCTATTTGAGTCATTTGATAAAAATGATTTGGTCCATTTATCTACTTTGTCCTGTGTTCATCAGCTAACTCATGTTGGCCATTTGGACAGAGGTGCTAATCTAACACAGGCAGTAAACAGAATCCTGTGTTACTTAACCTCTATAGTTAAGGCAATTATCTTTCCATAGAGGAAAATGAGTAAATATAGTTCTATATAGCTGTCACCTTTGGTCATCAGTTCATGTAAGAATGGTTTCCAATTTTTACTGAATACCCACAATAAGCTGCATTGTATTAAATTGCATTATAAAAGATTTGTGGGGGAGGGCAAAGTTGGTTTTATTTTAAAACATAAATGAAACTTGCATCTTCTCTTTTTTGTAGAATATTCTTTCACTTACTTTATATTTATTGAGGCCCTATGGTGGGCCAGTCATTTTTCAGGTGCCAAGGACAGAGATAACATCTTCATAGACTTTGTATTCTGATTAGAAGAAAAAGACAATGGCAAGAAATTTATATTTTAAAAAGTTAGTGGTATAGGTTGTGAGGGGGGAGGGATTAAAGCCAGGTAGTGTCATATGCATGGTTGGGGAAGGGATTGCAATTTTATCTTGAGCGGCCAAGATAAACCTTGCTGTGAAGGGGATTTTGGTGAAAAAACAAACAAACAGAGAAAAGTGATCAAGCTAGCTTTGTGAAAATCAAGGGGTAGGGAGAAGGGATATTTTAGGAAATGAATGTCAAGTGCCAAGGCCCTGAGATATGAAGGTAACCTATATAAACAAGGGACTGCCAAAGGACTAAGGTGGCTGATGTGGAATGAGAGATAAGAGATCATGTTAGAGAAATTAATAGTGGCTTAATATCCTGTGACGTTCAAGATTTTAAGAAGAATTTGACTTCTACTGTGAGTAAAATGAGCCATCTCCGAGTTTTGAATAGAGGCTTGATATCATACAAGTTATGTTTTAACAATCTTTCTCTAAGCATTGGATTGAGGACAGACTGCAGAAGGGTGAGGGAAGAAGCAGTTAATCCTGGTAAGAGGTGACGGTGGCTTGAATCAGGCAAATAGTGCGAATGGTAATAACTTGTCAAAGCCTGCAGACACTTCAAATACATAGGAAACAGGACTGACTGGCATACTGGAAGTGAGATGTGAGAGAGAAAGGAGACCAAGATCACACCAAAATATGCTGTCTAAGCAAGTGGAAGAATAGAGTTGCCATTAATGAGATGAGAAAGACAACAGACAAAACAGCTTTGGTATCATAGAAAGAAGGCTCATCTATGAATACATTAAAACTTCCTAATGACTTCTTTGCCAAGTGAGAGGCAAGAAGGATGAATTTGAACAAAAATAGAATTAACTTGAATTAACTTGTAAAAAGCAATAGTGGAGAAAACCCAACATGTCTTTAGGAAATCTATATTCTAATCATTAAATATTTAAATGTCTGTCTTAAAATCCTGGTGGTGTTAAATCCATGTGGTGTGAATTTGAACAATTTACTTAACCTTTCTAATGAATTCTGTCCCTTTTTGTTGGTCAGGTAAGTATAATAATTTTACTACCATGTATATTTAATCATAATTTGGGCTTAACACAGTGCAATGCACATAATCAGCTGACAATAAATATTTTCCAGTAACTATAAAGCAATAACATGATTTGTCTCTCTTGTTAAACTGAAAGCTCATTAAATACAGGGATATTTCTCATTCATCTTTTAGTTGTATTTATATATATATGTATATGTATATACACACACACACACAAATACAGCTGTCACCTTTGGTCATCAGTTAATTTAAGAATAGTTTCCAATTTTTACTGAATACCTACAATAAGCTGCATTTTGTGTGTGTGTGTGTGTATATATATGTGTGTATATATATATATATATATATATATATATATATATACTATTAAATTAATTAATAAGGGCCTAGAGAACAGTGCACATGA
Source organism: Talpa europaea (assembly GCF_964194135.1). NCBI lineage: Eukaryota > Metazoa > Chordata > Mammalia > Eulipotyphla > Talpidae > Talpa > Talpa europaea. Next base: position 83,650,483 of record NC_140071.1, on the reverse strand, counting down.
GAAAGGTTAGAACATGAACCTCTTGCCTAGCACTGGCCATATAGTCATCATTCTAGCTAAATCAAAGTGGTAATGACAGGCAAGGACTTATAAAGGTAATGGACACTGGATATATTGTTGACAGTAGATTCATAAGAAAAGTTATGTCGAGTAAAAGGAAGAACCCAAACAAAAACACCAAAATGGAAAAATGATATTCTTTCTGCTCAGGTTCCTTGTTATTTAATTCAATATCTATTAGGGCCCAACTACATTACTTATTTATATATTCACTAGACTAGAAGGACATATGAAAGAGAAAAAATCAGCATAGCCTAAAATGCAGATACAGTCATGAGAAGAGCACAGCAGACAAAGGAAATTAATGTCCTAATTTTCTACACAGAGAACCAAAAGGGGAAATCTGTAGAACCCAAAGGCATTGGTGAGATCACAGTGAAGAAAGAAATCAAACTCAAAGTTATGTGTATGTTCCTGGGATGACTTAAAAGCTGTGTATACAAAGAACTAAATAAATAGCATACCACAGGCTTTGGCAAGTGAATTACAAGGTACACAATTGACTAGATCCCAGACTGTTCACTGAGTAGAATTTATAAGATATTGGTCTTAATAGCACAATAAACACTTTAAAAACTGATAGCATTTGGACCACTGTCCCCAGGAGGCAAACAAAATTTGGAGGCTCCATCTAGTCTAGTTTATTGCCAGCTGAAAAATACAGCTGAATAGTAGGATATCAGGATATGTTTGAAAATTACCATATAAAGAATCAGGAAAATCTCAACTCACACAGGAAAAAACAATCAACAGATACCCTGATCATACAATAGGAATTATCCAATAGACTATAAAGCCATACCTCGAGAAATATGAGCAAACACTTTACATGAATGATGAATCTCTGCAAAGAAATAGAAAACATAGTGAATAAACAAATGAAATTGTAGAATTAAATATTCAATAGCATAAAATTTGTTAGGTAATTTCATGGCACAATGGAGATAAGAGAATAAAGAATTCACAAATCTAAAAAACAATTATCCTGGGCCTCCCCGGTGGCGCAGCGGTTGAGCGCTGGGTTGCAAAGCTTCCCACAGCCTCTGCAGTGCCAGTTCGATCCCCGGCCACCAGGTGAAATGGGCAGACCTCTCCTGGTGCCCGCTGCTCCCCTCAGCAGTGTACTTTGTCAGTCTGCCTTCTCTGCTCTCTGCTCTGACTCTGGTGAATTCTCTCATACTCCCACGCTTCTGACTGTACCCAGTGCTTGTATAAATAAATAAATAAATCTTTAAAAAAAATTATCCTAGGGATGGCAGTCCAGAAATGGTGGAATAAAACAATTTGTATTTGCCTCCTCTCGTGTCACAACAAATCTTTACCTAAACATGGAATAATCTACACAAAAGCGACCCTGAATTCTGGAAAAATAGAGCTTCTACAGTGATGGATAAATATATAGTACCCAAAAAGATAATTTCTAATGAAGAAATCCCATAGTGGTGACAAGGAAGTGCAAGAAGAAAGACATATTTAAGTTATGAAACTTTTCCCTGGGGGACAGGGAAATAATCCTGCGAAAACACTTAGTATCCCAACCCTATATTCCAGAATAGCAGAGATAAATTTCTGGAATACCTGAATTGAGGACAAGAGGGAAAGAAACACAAGAAAGCCAGGGAAATAATAGAGACTGAAAATTAGCCCTTATTAGGCCCATAAGCAGACTCATTTGCCCTGAGATCCAAAGCAATAACACTGGGCTAAACAGTGCCTACCCTATAGGTGAAGGAATTCCAGATCCCAATCACATACTGATTGCCTGGGAGGCAAAAGAAAACATTTGGGAGAAATCTGATGTGACTAGTAGGTGCCATTTTGACAAACTCTCACATGTTGCCAATAACAGTATGGGTAAGTGGCATCTTAGAAACCAGACTCATTACTACCAGATCCTGAGGATGAATCCCTGATAAAAACTCTACCTACCCCTGGAAAATATCCAATCTGTGCATGGGGGAACTGAGATCCAACTATCCAAAGGGTCCATTTCTGGCAGAGCAGGCCCCAGTTAGCAGTCAGCAAGCACCCTAAGGACCTCCCAAAACAAACACTTATCAAGTAGACCTCACCATCTGTGCTCCTTTGACAGTGCAAGATCTGCTTGGATCCATCTACTAGAGGCCACATGTGCTTTGTCCACTGTAAGAAACCTGCCTCAAGTGTACCTGAGCCTGGTGGTAACCCTCTATGCCCACAAAGCCTATATGCCTACAAAGATCCACATTAGGCCTTCTTAGATAGGGTAAAAAACAGATGCTCATAAACCCATTCCCATCACCATTACATCAGATTTCTATGAAGAAATCCTAAAAGCAAACAGAGAATGAAATGATTAATTTAAAATACTTAAATATAAAAACTGCCAAGAAAATATACTATAAGCTGTAAGATGCTCAGATTTGAGAGAGAAACAAAGATCTTCCCAGAAATATGGAAGGCAAAAAATTTTGTAAATACTAGACTGTCCTTACGAGAAGTGGTTGAAAGAAGCTCTCCTATACAGGACAAAGAGAATATAATCCATAAACTACACAAGATGGAAACAGAAGCAGAAATCTAAAGACAAAATGACAGTAGTAAATCCCATATATCAATCACCACCCTAAATATAAATGGACAGAACTCACCAATCAAAAGGCATAGAGTGGCTATTTGCATCAGAAAACAAAACCCCAATTTCTGTGTTCTTCAGGAGGTACATCTAATCTCCAATGGTAAACATAGTCTTAAAGTAATTATTTAGAAAACCATCCTATGTACAAGAGACCCAAAAGAGGCAGGGACAGATAGACCTGCATCAGATAAAATAAAATAAAATTTCAGATAATGACTGGAGGGGGAAATTGATTTAAATTTCTTTCTCTTTGACAGGAGGGCAGAAATTTCCATCTTCTTGATCAGAAACTTCACCTTCAGAGCTGAAGCCTCCTATTGCTCTCTCTCATCTTTTTCCTTCTGAGACATGAAGACAGGTGGATCAATGGCAGGCTTTACTTCATTCACCAGGTATGCCATTTTATTTCCAGATAAAATTTTAAGTAGAGACAAGGACAGGCTTATATAATGATTAAGGTGCCAACATATCAGGGAAACCTAATGATCATCAATATGTATGCACCAAATGAAGGAGCATGAAAATATATAAGGCCACTCTTAACAAATTGGATAAGAGACATTGGCAGCAGCACAATAGTTGTAGGGGAATTCAACACACACTTTCATTAATGGGCAGTTCCAACAGATAAAATCATTGAGAAACAACAGCCATACTTGAAATTAGATCAGATGTATTTTTTAAAGATTTATTTATTTATTTATGCATATAAGAACTGGGATACAGGCCAGAGCTGTAGGGGTGAGAGGATTCACCAGAGACAGAGTGGGGAACAGAAGAGGCAGACTGACCAAAGAACACTGCTGAGGGGAGCAGTGGGAAAGTCAGGAGAGGTCTGCTGCGCCATGTGGGTTGATTCCTGGCAGGCTGGGGATCGAACTTTTTCTGCAGTGGCTGCAGACAGCTTCATAGGTTGTGCTTAACCCCTTGCACCACCAGGGAGGCCCAGATCAGGTGTATTTAATAGATACATATAGGGTACCGCATCTCCACAAAGATGAGAACACATTCCTTTTCAAGTGCACATGGAGCATTCTTGGAGATAGACCATATGCTGGGTCACAAAACAAGAGTCATAACATTCATGAACATTAAAAATCATACAAAATAACTTCTTTGATGATAATGGTATTTAACTACAAACCATATTAAATGTGGGAAAAATCTCTTATATCTGGTGATTGAACAACAAACTGACTGATTAATGAATAAAACCAGAAGAAATTTATTTTTTTTAAGATTTATTTATTTCGAGACTGGGCATGCAGGGAGTACGTCCCGCATCACCATTTTAGAACAGGGACATTTCTTCAGTAAAGACTGCTTGAAACTGGCAGAAGGCTCCCAGAGGAGCCAGAGGTGAGATGGGAAGTTCGCTCACACCAGGCCCCTTCCGGCCTGCAATCCGAGCCCAGAGCGGGAGCGTGAGCCCACCACCTGGGCAGACTGGGTGCGCAGGAAGTGTGTCCCTGCATCTCCACTTTAGAACAGGGACATTTCTTCAGTAAAGACTGCTTGAAACTGGCAGAAGACTCCCGGAGGAGCCAGAGGTGAGCTGGGAAGTTTGCCCATGCCAGGCCCCTTCTGCCCTGCAGTCCAAGCCCAGAAGGGGAGAGGGAACGCACCGTAGGGGCAGACCGGGCATGCAGAAGAGTGCAAATCTGCATCACCTTTTTAGAACAGGGATCTTTCTTCAGTAAAAACTGCTTGAAACCGGCAGATGGCTCCTGGAAGAGCCAGAGGTGAGCAGGAAGTTCGCCCAAGATGCCGGCCAGTACCAGCAACACTGTGTCCCAATGCATACAGCAAATTAGAAAACAGACAGCAGGGAGTAGCAAAACTACATGCAACCCAGCAACTCCTCAGGAAAAAAACACACCACAAAAAGAAAACCACCCACCAGATTGCAACGACAGTAACTTGGAAGAACTTCTGAGCCTTCAAGAAAGAGAATTTAAAATTGCCATGATTAAAAAACTGACAGAAGTCATAAAGGAAAACAATAATAAGGGAAAAATAATCAACAATCAGAAGAATGAAATTGAGTCCCTAAAGAAGGAAGTAAAAGAAATGCAGGAGATCAAAGAATTAATGGAGGCACTAAAGAACTCTGGGAAAAGCAATGAAAGCAGAATAGATGAAATGGAAGAACAAATAAGTACTCTTGAAGACACAGAAATAAAAAGAACCAAAACAGAAAAGGAAAGAGAAGTATGAAGGAAAAAGACCGAAGAAAGACTTCGGGAACTATCTGACTCCATGAGGAAAGGAAATATAAGAGTTATAGGAATCCCAGAAGGAGAGGAGAGAGATGTAGGAACAGAGAAAATATCCCAGGAGATAATTGAAGAGAACTTCCCAAAAGTGAAGAAGGAGCTGAAAATTGATATACAAGAAGCAAGAAGAACACCAAACTTCCACGACGAAAGGAAAAATACAGCAAGACACATAATAGTAAAGCTCCTAAGAATCCAGGACAAGGAAAAAAATAATGAAGCTGACAAGAGAGAAGAAACAGATAACATTCAAAGGAAAACCAATCAGGCTGACATCAGACTTCTCCGAAGAAACACTACGGGCAAGGAGAGAGTGGAGGGACATAGTCAACAGGCTCCAAGAAAACAGTTGCCAACCAAGAATACTCTATCCCGCAAAGCTCTCCTTCCTCTATGAAGAAAAAATAAGGACCTTCCCAGACAAACAGAAACTCTGGAATTTCATTGCAACTAAACCCCCACTCCAAAAAATACTACAAGGAGTCCTAAAGGCAGAACCTCAGAGGGAAGAATAACAATGAAAGACGGCCAAAAAAAAAGTTATTAAAAAAATAAATAAATAAAATCAAAGGATAGACAAACTAAGCACAATGGCAAATACAGAGGCTAACATATCAATATTAACTCTAAATGTAAACGGACTAAACTCTTCAATAAAAAGACACAGAGCCGCAGGCTGGATTAAGAAACAAAACCCAACCTTTTGCTGTCTCCAGGAAACACATTTAGCTACAAAAGATAAAAATAGGCTCAAAGTTAAAGGATGGAAAACAATCCTACAAGCAAATGGACCAAAAAAGAAAGCAGGAACAGCTATACTTATATCAGATAAAACAGATTTCAAACTCAAAAAGATAAAAAGAGACCCCAATGGTCACTACATTATGATCAAGGGAACAATATTTCAAGAAGAAATAACACTCATTAACATACATACACCAAATGAAGGAGCACCAAATATATCAGACAACTATTGTCATCTCTGAAAACAGACATCAGAGAAAACACATATGTAGTGGGAGACTTCAACACACCACTATCAACAATGGATAGATCAACGAGACAAAAAATTAGTAAAGACACTAAAGCTCTAAACAAGAATCTAGAGCGCTTCGGCTTAACAGACATCTATAGAACACTAAACCCCAAAAAATTCTGAGTACACATTTTTCTCAAGTGCATACAGATCATTCTCCAAGATTGATCACATACTGGGACACAAGACAAACATCAACAGATACACCAAGATTGAAATCATACCAACCATCTTTTCTGACCATGAAGGCATCAAACTAGAAATAATGATAAAAAGAAGGCAAGGAACTCTCCTATCTCATGGAGATTGAAAACCACACTTCTGGAAGACCACTGGACTAATGAGGAGATCAAAGAAGAAATTTAAAAATTCTTTGAATTGAAGGACAAGGAGGACACCAATTCCCTAAATGTATGGGATGCAGCAAAAGCAGTAATAAGAGGAAAATATATAGCAATAGAGGCTCACATCAAGAAACAAGAAAGAACTCAAAGAAACAACCTAATCTCGAAGCTTAAAGATCTAGAAAAAGAACAACAAAAAACCCCAAAACCAGTAGAAGAAAAGAAATAATACAAACCAAAGCAGAAATAAATGAAATCGAAACTAAAAAAAACAATCCAAAAGATCAATGAAACCAAGAGCTGGTTCTTCAAAAAAATAAATAAAATAGACAAACCCCTAGCCAGGCTCACAAAGGAAAAAGGGAGAAAGCACAAATAAACAGGATCATAAACGAAAGAGGAGAAATCACAACAGACATAGCAGAAATAAAAAAGAATAATCAGTAAACACTATGAACAGTTATATGGAAACAAGTTCAACAATCTAGAGGAAATGGACAAATTCCTACAACTCTACAATCACCCAAAGCTAGATAAAGAAGAACTAGAACACCTAAACAGACAAATTACAAGCAGTGAAATTGAAATGGTAATCAAAAACCTCCCCAAAAACAAAAGCCCAGGACCTGGTGGATTTACAAAAAATTCTACCAAACATTCAGAGACAAATTAGTGTCTATCCTTCACAAACTCTTCCAAAAAATTGAGAAGGAAGGGAAAATACCAAACACGTTCTAAGAAGCCAACATTATGCTAATACCAGAATCGAACAAGGACAACACAAAAAAAGAAAACTACAGGCCAATCTCCCTAATGAACACTGATGCAAAAATCCTCAATAAAATTTTAGCTATCAGAATCCAACAGTGTATCCATAAGATAATTCACCATGACCAAGTAGAATTCATTCCAGGGATACAAGGATGGTTCAACATCCAAAAATCAATCAACATTATCCAACACATCAACAAAAAGAAATATAAAAACCATATGATAATATCAATAGATGCTGAGAAAGCTTTTGACAAAGTGCAACACCCATTCATGATAAAAGCCCTTGAAATTCTTGGGATACAAGGAACATACCTCAACATCATAAAGGCCATATATGACAAGCCAACAGCCAGTATCATTCTCAATGGTGAAAAGCTGAAAGCATTCCCATTAAGATCTGGAACAAGACAAGGATGTCCACTCTCACCACTGCTTTTCAATATAATACTGGAAGTCCTAGCCAGAGCAATAAGACAAGAGAAAGACATACAAGGAATCCAAATAGGAAAAGAAGAAGTCAAACTATCACTATTTGCAGGTGATATGATAATCTACATAGAGAACCCCAAAAACTCCACCGAAAAACTAATTCAACTCATCAATCAGTTCAGTAAAGTGGCAGGATACAAAATCAACACGCAAAAGTCAGTATACACAAACAATAAACAAAATTCCTATACAGAAACAATAAATCTGAAGAAGAAGAAATAAGAAAAGCCATCCCTTTTATTATCGAAACAAAAAAAATCAAATACTTGGGAATAAGTCTAATAAAAGAGGTAAAGGACCTATACAAAGAAAACTATAAAACACCGGTAAAAGAAATAGAAGAAAACACAAAGAAATGGGAAGACATCCCCTGCTCATGGATTGGAAGAATAAACATTATTAAATGGCCATCCTACCAAAAGAAATATACAGATTCAATGCTATTCCAATCAAAATTTCAATGTCATTCTTCAAAGAAATAGAACACTTATTGATGAAATTTATATGGAATCACCAAAAACCTCGAATAGCCAAAGCTCTCCTGAAAAAAAGAAGGGAATGGAGGCATCACACACCCAGACTTCAAACTATACTACAAAGCCATAATTATCAAAACTGCATGGTATTGGAACAAGAACAGACACACAGACCAATGGAATCGAATAGAAAATCCAGAAATAAACCCACAGATTTATGGTCAACTAATCTTTGACAAAGGAGCAAAGACTATGCATTGGAGCAAAGAAAGTTTGTTCAATAAATGGTGCTGGGAAAACTGGGTCGCTACATGCAAAAGAATGAAACTTGACTACTACCTCACACCATACACAAAAACCAACTCAAAATGGATTAAAGAACTAGACATAAGACCTGAAGCCATAAAATACATAGGAGGAAATTTAAGCGAAACACTACATGATATTCACACTAAAGACATCTTTACAGACATATCTCCCAAAGCAGTGATAGTGAAGGCAAAGATAAACAGCTGGGACTACATCAAATTAAAGAGCTTCTGCACAGGAAAAGAGACAATAACAAAAACAAAGAGAAACCCTACGGACTGGGAGAATATTTTTGCACCCAACACTAATGATAAAGGACTGATCACAAAAATCTGCAAAGAGCTGATGCGACTCAGCAACAACAAAGAAAATAATCCAGTCAAAAAATGGGCAGAGGAACTAAAAAGAAACTTCTCTGAAGAGGAAATGCAAATGGTCAACAGGCATATGAAAAAATGTTCAACGTCACTTGTAATCAGGGAAATGCAAATCAAAACTACCATGAGATACCATCTCACACCAGTGAGAATGGCACATATTAAAAAAACTAGCAACAACAAATGTTGGCGAGGTTGTGGAGAAAAAGGAACTCTCCTGCACTGTTGGTGGGAGTGTAAACTGGTCCAACCACTATGGAGAGCTGTGTGGAGATTTCTGGACCTACTAAACATAGAGCTTCCATAGGATCCAGCAATTCCACTCCTAGGTATTTACCCAAAGGACACAGAAATAGTCACTCTGTAGAAATATCAATTCCAAAGAGCACCTGCATCCCTATGTTTATAGCAGCTCTGTTTACAATAGCTAAGCTTTGGAAACAACCCAAATGACCAAAAATTGCTGACTGGATCAAGAAGATGTGGTGCATATACACCATGGAATATTACTCATCATTCAAAAAAGATAAACACATGCAATTTGCAGCAACATGGATGGCGCTGGAAGGGATCATGCTCAGCGAAATAAGCCAGAAAGAAAAAGAAAATTACCCGATGATCTCACTCTTAGCAGGAATCTAGAAAACTTAAATAAGGGTCCAGGAAAAAGAATAACTATAAGAAAGTAAAAATCAAAATCAACAAACAACTATGAACCAGAGACACTCTATGGGGGGTGGGGGGCGCGGAGGGAAGGGATTGGGGTCAAAATAAGAGGGTTGCAATTGTATGGGGAATATAAAAATAAAATTTATAATTAAAAAAATTAAAAAAAAAGATTTATTTATTTATGCAAGCACTGGGTACAGTCAGAAGTGCGGGAGGATGAGAGAATTCACCATAGCCAGAATGGGAAGCAGATGACAGAAGGACCAAAGTACACTGCTGAGGGGAACAGTGGACAGGGCAGGAGAGGTCTGTGTGCCATGTGGGACCCTCCCCAGCAGGCGGGGATGGAACCAGCGCTGCAGAGGCTGCGGGCAGCTTTGCAGCCCAGCGCTCAACCGCTGCACCACTAGGGCAGGCCCCAAAACCAGAAGAAATTTAAAAGTACCTGAAGATGAATGAAAATGTAGACATGAGCTACAAGAACCTATGGGATATTGCAAAGGCAGTAGTAAGATGGAAATTATAACACTATAAACCTAGATCAAGAAACAAAATAAGATCTAACATAAAATCTTAGTGAACTAAAAGAAAAAGAAAATCAAAAGCATGTAGAAGGAAAGGAATAATAAAAATTACATTAGGAATAAGTGAAATAGAAATTAAAAAGATAGTACAAAAGATCAACAATTCTAAATGTTGGTTCTTTAAACATATGAACGAAACAGACAAGCCAGTAGATAGTCACTCTGTAGATAAGGGAGACTCAGAATAAATAAAGAATGCCAGCAATCAGAGACAAGTTGCAAAAACCATTTTAGAAATTAGAGGATCCATGAGATTACTTTGCAGACCATTATGCTAATCAGTAACATAGCAGAAATTGATAAATTCTTAGGCGCACAAAACATTCCAAGATCTAGTTGGAAAGAAATATGAACTATGAACAGACCAATTAAAAACGAGAATAGTAAAAGAGTAATCAAAAGTGTCCCCCCAAAAACAAAATCCCAGAACCAAATGACTTTACTACTGTTTTACCAAACCTCTAAACATGACTTAATAGCTTTCCTTCTCAAATACCTCAAAAAAATTGAGAAATAATTTTTCCAAACACATTTTTGATGCCAACATCACCCTGATTCCAAAACAAGGAAAACCTGTAAGAACAGAAAACTGCATGGAGTTCCCTAATGAACTTGGAGGCAAAAATCCTAACAAAATCTTAGCAAACAGTATTCAGCAATGTATTAAAAGAACTATACACCTTGACCAAGTAGGATTTATTCCAGGAACACAAGGATGTTTCAACATCTGAAAATCAATCAATGTAATTTATCACATCAAGTAAAGTTAAGATAAATATCATATGATCATCTGAACAGATAATGAGAAAATGTTTGATAAAATTCAACATCTGTTTATGATAAAAACAAAATGCTCACAAAACTGTGGATAGAGGAAACATACCTAAACATAATAAAGGTGATATATGTAAAGTCACAGGTAATGTCATTCTCTCTTTTTTTATGTAATACATTACTTTTTACTTTTTTTTGTTGTTGTTGTTGAAAGATTTATTTATTTATTTATATAAGCACTGGGTACAGTCAGAAGCGCAGGAGGGTGAGAGAATTCTCCAGAGCCAGAGTGGGGAGCAGAGCAGGCAGAGGGACTGAAGTACACTGCTGAGGGGAGCAGCGGGCAGCAGGAGAGGTCTGCAGGCCATGTGGGACCCTCCTCCGGTGGCCGGGGAGCAGCCGGGGATCGAACCAGTGCCACAGAGGCTGCGGGCAGCTTCACAACCCAGCGCTCAACCGCTGCGCCACCCTGGGGAGGCCCCTTTTGACTTCTTTTTTAATTGAAGAATCATTGTTTAACATTACTGGTGGCATTTTGGAAGCAGAGGATCCCCCTCAAGTATCACCACTGTAGTACCCCCATCACAAAAACACCCATATTCCACCACCATAGTTCATTGTTGTCCCTCCCCCAACCCTTTATTTCCATCCCTACCCTACCCCACCACATCTGGATGCTTCAGCTCTATAGTCAGCTTTCAAGGTTACTTTTAAATGTCTTTATCTGACCTTGTTTTGATTTCTCCATCTTCCACATCGAAGTGACACCACCTATTATTTATCTATCCCTTTCTGATTTATTTCATTTTAGAATTATCCCTTCTAGTTTCATTCATATTGCCACAAAAGGCATTGGATTATATATTTTTTAATAATAAATTTTATTTTTATATTCCCCATACAGTTGCAACCCCCCCTTTCTGATCCCAATCCCTCCCCTCCCGCCCCCCACCCCCCCAAAAGTGTCTCTGTTTCATAGTTTTTTGTTGATTCTGATTTTCACTTTCTTATTTGATTGCTGACTAGTGTTCCATTGTGTATATATACCACATCTTTTTCATCCGCTCATTTATTTTTGGGCACTTGTCTCCCTATCTTTGGTATTGTAAATAGTGCTACAATAAACATGGGAGTGAACATTTTTTGAGGTATATGCCTAGGAGTGGAATTGCTGGGCTGTATGGCATATGCATTTTTAAACTAGTGCAGCACCTCCATACTGCTTTCCTTAAGGACTGGACCAGTTTGCATTCCCATCATCATTGTAGGAGGGTTCTCTTTTCACCACATCTTTGTCAGCGCTTGTTGTTTCTGATATTTTCAATATGGGACACTGTCACAGATGTGACATAGTATCTCATTGTGATCTTGATTTGCATTTCTTTAATAACAAGTGAGGTAAACATTTTTTCATGTGTCTATTTGCCATCTGTATGTCTTCATTGAAGAATTGCCTGTTTAGTTCCTTTCCCCATTTTTTAATGGGGTTATTTGTTTGTTGTTGTTGTTGTTGTTGAGTTGAATGAGTTTTTGTAGATCTTATCAGTTCCTTGTCAGATATATGTTGTGCAAATATTTTATCCCATTCAGTGGGGTATATGTTTATTATAATCTTTGACAGTATCTTTCTCTCTGTGCTGAAGGTTTTTACTTTAATGTACTCCAGTTTATCACATTCTCTTTTGTTTTCCTTACTGTTGGAGATGAATCCCTAAGTCGTCATTGAAGCTCATGTCATGAAGTTTTTTGCCTGTGCTTTCGTCTATATATTTCAAGGCTTCAGGCTTTAGTTAGATTCTAGTATTTTATCCATTTTGGATTGATTTTTGTGTATGATGTGAGATAATGGTCTAGTTTCATTCTTTTGTGTGTGGCTAACCAATTTTCTAAACACCACTTATTGAAGAGGGTTTCCTTGTTCTAGTATATGTCCTTTACCACAGATTATCCATACAGGAATGGGTGTACTTCTGGGTTGTCACTTCTATTTCATTGCTCTGTGTGTCTATTTTTGTTCTAGTACCACACTGTTAGGATTATTAAAGTTTTATAGTATAGTCTGAAGTCTGGCAATGTTACTGTTCTATTCTTTTGCTTTTTTGTCAGGATTGCTTTTCCTGTTCTGGATCTTTTGTGATTTCATATGAATTTTCATAATGGTTCAGTTCTTTGAAGAATGCCATTGATTTTTTTATTGGGTTTTCATGAATCTGTATATTGCTTTTTGTAGAATGGCCATTTTCACAATGTTAATTCTTTCAATCCATGAACTGGGAATATTTTTCCATTTCTTTGTGTATTCTATTTACTTTAACAATGTCATAATTTTCTATGTATAGAACTTATACATCCATTGTTTAAGTATTTATCTATTTTGTTTGATTGCTTTCTTAATTTCTTCTAGAGATTTTTTTCTATATGGGAAGATTGCTGATTTTTGTGTATTGATTTTTTACTCTGCTACTTTGCTAAACTGATTGTTTCAATTAGTGTTTCCGTGGAATCTGAGGATCCTCTACGCACATTATCATATTGTCTGCAAATAATGAAAGTTTTACTTCTTTCCCAATTTGGATGAATTTTATATCCCTCTATTGTTTAATTGTTCTAGTTAGGACTTCCAGTACTCTGCTGAATAGTAGTTGTGAGAGTGGACATTCTTGTCTTGTTCCGGTTCTCGGTGGAAACACTTTCGACTTTTCACTATTGAGAATATTAACTGATTTTTTGTTTGTTTGTTTGTTTTGTAGATCAGTTTTATTAACTTATGTTTCCTCTATTCCTAATTTTTAAGAGATTTCATCATAAATTGATGTTAAATCTTATCAAATTCTTTCCTGCCATCTATTGATATGATCATATGGCTTTTTCTTCCTTTTTTTTAAATATTTATTTGTTTATGCATACATGAGCTGGGGTATAGGCCAGAGAAGCAGGGGGTGAGAGGATTCACCAGAGACAGAGTGGGGAACAGAACAGGCAGACTGACTGAAATACACTGCTGAGGGGAGCAGCGGGTGAGACAGGAGAGGTTTGCCTTGCCATGTGGGTTTCTCCCTGGCTGGCCAGGGATCGAACTCGTGCTGCAGGGGCTGCGGATTGCTTCATAGTGCAGTGCTTAACCCCTTGCGCCACCAGGGAGGCCCCTTTCTTTTTGTTTATATGGTGAATCACATTGATTGATTTTCATATGTTGAACAACCCTGGGTCCCTGGTATGAATCCCAGTTAGTCATGGTGTTCGATCCTTATAATGCTTTGGTGGATTTGGTCTGATAAGATTTATTGAGGAGAGTATATTCTGTGCCAGTGTTCATTATGGAAATATGGTTCATTATGTTCCATATTTGTTCATTATGTTCATTATGGTTTCTTTTTTGTGTGTTGTCTTTGCTTGGTTATGGTGTTAAAAATAATTTTGGCCACATAAAGTGGATTTGAAAGTATTCTTTCTTTCTCATTTTTTAGATTTTAAGCAGGAGAGGTAGTATTTCATCTTTGAAGTTTTGATAGAACTTACTTGTGAAGCCATTTGGTTCTGGACTCTTGTTTATTTGGTGAGGGAAAGTTTTCATTACTGTTGCAATTCCCTCATTGTGATTGGTTTGTTCAGGATTTGTGTCACTTCCATATTCAGTCTCAGATGACTGTATAAGCATATGTCCTTCTTTTCTAGGTAGTGAATTTGTTAGCATGAAAATGTTCACTGTAACCGCTTATAGCCTCTGAATTTCTGCAACAACTGTTGTCATTTTTACCTTTCATTTTTGATCCTGGTTTTTTAAATTTTTTTTTTTTGATTTGATGATTTATTTATTTACTTATGCAAGCACTGGGTACAGTCAGAAGGCGGGGGAGGGTGAGAGAATTCACCAGAGCCAGAGCGGGGAGCAGAGCAGGCAGAAGGACCAAAGTACACTGCTGAGGGGAGCAGCGGGCAGCAGGAGAGGTCTGCGCGCCATGTGGGACCCTCCTCTGGTGGCCGGGAGCAGCCGGGGATCGAACCGGTGTTGCAGAGGCTGTGGGCAGCTTCGCAACCCAGCGTTCAACCGCTGCGCCACCGGAGAGGCCCTATTTTAATTTTTATTTAATCCTTCATTTTAAGTGCATTTTGTTAAAGATTTGGTCTTTGATTTTGAAGACCATGTTTTGTTTTCACTAATCTTTTGAACTTTTAAATTTATATTTCATTTATTTCTGTTTTAATTTTTACTATTTCTGATCATCTATTGATTTTTAGATTTGACTTTTTTTTCTAGTTCCTTTAGATGAGAGAGAAGGCTGTTTGAGTAGTTTCTTGTTTCTTGATCCACATTTTGGTCTTGAATTGCTATATATTTCCTTCCTAGTACTGCTTTTTCCGCACCCCTTACATTCTGGAATGCTGTGCACTTCTTATCATTAGCCTTGAAGTATTTTTATATTTCTTTTTTGACTTTTTTATTAATCCAATAATCTCTCATGAGGCACTGTTCAATATCCATTTATTAAATGTTTGTTTTGTTTTATATTTGATCTAGTTTGATAGCTTTCTAGTCAAAGGAGGTGATAGGTATGATTTCAATCTTCATGAATTTGTTGATGTTTCTTTTGTAACCCAATATGTTTTCTAGTCTGAGAATTTTCCCTGTGTACTTGAGAATAATGTACATTCTACTTTTTTGGTGTGCAGTGCCCTGTGAAGATTAGTTAGGTCCATGTGCCTAAAATTTTGTTTAAGCCTATTGTGTCCCTGTTTATTTTTGGTCTATTTGATCTATCCACTGCTGAAAGTAGGTTATTAATGTCCTCTGCCACAAGTGTGTTTTTTGCAATGTCTATTTTCAGAGTTGATAGCAGTTGCATAATGTGTTTTGGTGCTCTTTTGTTTTGTGAGTATACAATATTGAATGTTATGACTTCCAGATGTATTAATCATTAAACAATGTTCCTCCCTGTCTCTTGTTACCTTTTTAATTAGAAATCTATTTTGTCCAACATAAGTTGGCTGTCCCTGCTTTTCTTTGCGTCCCATTTGCTTGTAGGGTTGTTTCCAGCCTTTTACTTTGAGATTATGTTTACCTGTGGAGCTTAGGTTTGTCTTTTCGAGAGAGCAATGGTTGAATT
Organism: Talpa europaea; assembly: GCF_964194135.1. Taxonomy (NCBI): domain Eukaryota; kingdom Metazoa; phylum Chordata; class Mammalia; order Eulipotyphla; family Talpidae; genus Talpa; species Talpa europaea. The sequence goes on along the minus strand of NC_140071.1, from coordinate 83,634,593 downwards.
CTGTTTCCTGATTCAACCATATACTATGTGTCTTTAAATTGATGAGTTCAGTATACATTTAGTTTTTATTAATATATGAAAATGTTTTGTTGTCACTTTGTCCTCACCAGCGTTTGTTGTTGCCAGTTTATTTCTTTTAATATGGGCTATTCTCACTAACATGAGGTGGTATCTCATTGTGGTTTTGATTTTCATTTCCCTGATTATAGGTGATGTTGAGCTTTTTTTCATATACCTCTTGGCCGTTTTCATTTTCTCTTTAAAGAAGTGTCCTCGTAGCTCTTCTGCCCATTTTTTGACTGGATTATTTGCTTTGTTTTGTTGCATTGTGTGAGTTCTTTCTATTTCTTTGAAATCAGTCTCCTATCAATTGTATAGAGTGCAAATTTTTTCTTCCAATCAATAGGTTGTCTCTTTGTTTTGGTTATTATCTCTTTTACTGTACAGAAATTTTTAGTTTGATGTGGTCCCAGCTGTTTATATATATATATATATATATATATATATATTTAAGATTTATTTATTTATACAAGCACTGGGTACAGTCAGAAGCATGGGAAAATGAGAGAATTCACCAGAGCCAGAGCTGGGAGCAGAACAGGAAGACTGATGAAACACACTGCCAAGGGGAGCAGCGGGAGAGACAGGAGAGGTCTGAGTGCCATGTGGGACACTCGCTGGCAGCCAGGGATTGAACTGGCGCTGCCAAGGCCACGGGCAGCCTCGCAGCCAAGCACTCAATGCCTGCACCACCGGGGGAGGCTATGAAATCTTTTCCTTCATTTTCATTGCTTCTAGACATGAGTCCTCAAAGATGTTTTGGAGGTTAATATAATTGAATGTTTTGCCTTGTTTTCTTCCACATATTTTATTTTTCATGTCTTATAGTCAAGTCTTTTATCCATTTTGAGTTGGTTTTTGTGTATGGTGTGAGGTAGTAGTCTAGTTTCATTATTTTGCATGTAGGGCTCCATTTATTGAACAGAATATTCTCCCTTTTTCTATTGCATATTCTTTGCTTTTTGTCAAAGATTATTAGTCCATATATGGGTGACTTTCATTATGGATTTCAATTTGATTCCATTGGTCTGTGTGTCTCTTTTTATTCCAGTACCATAATGTTTTAATTATTATGACTTTGTAGTATAATTTGAAGTCTGGGTTTGTGATATCTCCATTCTTATTCTTTTTAGTCAGGAGAGGTTTGGTTATTCAAGGTTTTTGTGGCTCCACACAAATTTCATCAATATTTTTTCTATTTTTTTGAAGAATTAGGCTATTCATTTTTACCACCACTGTTTAACATAGTCTACATCTTAGTAGAGCAATTAGGGAAGAGAAGCATAAGTAGAGGTCCAAATTAGAAAAGAAGTAAAGCTATAATAATTTGCAGATTTCAAGAATATACATGTAAAACCCTATAGACTCCAATAACAAACTACTTGTTATAAGAAATAGTTTAGCAAAGTGGCAGGCTGCAATCAATATGTAAAAATCAGTTTCATTTATGAACTAGAAGATGAAGTCAAGAAAACTATATCATTTAAGTATACAGGAAACAATTAAATACCCAAGATTAAACTTAACAGATGAAGTGGAGATATATACAATGGAATTCTCAGACATTTTTTAAAAAACCAGAACACACAAAATAACAGAGTTATTCCATGCTCATGTATTGGAATAATTAACATTGTGAAAATGACCATCTTAAACAAAGCAATTTACAGATTCAATGCATTCTTTATAAAAATTTTAATGTATTCTTTAAAAATATAGACAAACATTACTGAAATTCATATTGAACCACAAAAAATCCCATACGGCCACAGCAATCCTGACAAAAAAGTAGAATGGCAGTATCACAGGTCCACACTTCAAACTATACTATAAAGCCATGATAATCAAACAGTATGGTACTAGAACAAAAAGAGACACTCTACTCAATGACATAGAACTGAGAGCTTAGAAATAAGCCCACACTTATATATGTACTGTTAATCTATAAAAAAGATACCATGAATATAAGTTGGAGAAAGGGACGTCTCTTCAACAAATTGTGTTGGGAAAATTGCACTGCCACATGCAAAAACAGCGAAAATACGTATCTCATATCATACATAAAAATTAAGTCAAAATGGATAAAGGATATGGATGTAAGACCTGAAACCAAAGATACATAGAAGAAAATAAGAAATACACTCCATGACATAGACTTCAGAAATATCTTTACAGATTTGTCCTCAGCAGCAAGGAAAGCAAAGGAGAATGCAAGCAATTATGACTTCATCAAACTGAGATGCTTCTGTACAGTAAAAGGAACCATAAGCAAAATGAAGAGAAAACACACAGAAAAGGAGAAAACATTTGCACACCATATATCTGACAAGGAACTGATATCGAAGATCAACAGAGTTCATGCAACTCAAAATAAAGTAAACAAACAACACAATCAAAAAATAGGAAGAAGAACTAAATGGACACTTGTCCAAAGAAGACATGCCAATGCTATGGCAGCAGACATATGAAAAATGTTCTTCATCACTTATAATTAGGAAAATGCAAACCAAAACCATGAAATACAACCTTACACTTCTAATTATGGCCCATATTTTTTTTAAAAAAATGAAACAATGGCTGGCAAGTTTGTGAAGAAAAAAGAATCCCATTACACTGTTGGTGGGAATGTAGACTGGTCCAGACTCCATGAAAAACACTGTGGAGGTTCCTCAAAAGACTAAAAATGGGTCTGCACGGATCCAGCAATTCCGCTCCTAATTATCTATCCAAAGAAACAAAAATACTGAATCAAAAGGAAAACCCCTCTCCTATGTTTATTGTGGCACTATTTGCCATTGCCAAGATATGAAAACAACCTAAATGTCCCCAAACAGATGAGAAAATAAAGAGATATGGTATATATGCACAATGGAATACTACTCAGCAATCAAAAAAGATAAACTCATGCTGCTTGTAGTGAAATGGATGGCACTGGAAAGGATTAAGACAGAGGAGAAAGATAAATAAGAGATGGTATCACTTATAAGTAGATAATAGGGAAACCAAACAGGGGTCATATACAAAGACAAACTATAAAACTAATCCTTGAAAACTGAACATAGATCTGAGGCATCCAAGAAGGAAAGAAGAGAGGGAGAGAGAAGAGGAAGGAAGCTGATGTGTGGGGAGAGGAAAGCACAGTGGACTGTGGCAGAAGATTGTGGGTGCTTGGGTGGTGGAGTAGCTATGTTGACCATAACTAAGGGAGAAATCCTATATTGTCAAAATATTAACAATGATGTAAAATTAATAATAAAAAATATGTTTAAATAAATCTTATTAGATAATATAAAAAATAAAATGAGTACTTAAAAGTTATTGTGTTTCTAGAAAACATAAATTGCTAATAGAGAGTAAATGAAGAAGAATATCAGTTCATTTTTATGGTTGGTATGTACATATTTTGGATATTAAAAAGAAGAAAAACACATACAATGATTTAATTATTACACCTACCACTCAATAAAAGAGGACAAGTGGAATCAAACTGTAGAACATTATCTTTATTAATCTGGTTGTTGACAAATAGCTGAAGATTCCAGGTTTAAATAATAAATTAACCAAAGCAATTACCATTGTGATTTAACACACAACCTCGAAGAAATTAGATTTTGCCAAGAATCTTATGATTAAAGAAAGGAGAAAAGATAATATTTTTTTTTTCAATTTTTAAAATATATTTTATATATCATTGTTCTTTTTTTTATTTTTTTATAAAGACATGTTTTATTTATTTATTTATTTGTTTGTTTGTTTTGTTTATACAGGCACTGGGTACAGTCAGAAGCGCGGGAGGGTGAGAGAATTCACCAGAGCCAGAGCAGGGAGCAGAGCAGGCAGAAGGACCAAAGTACACTGCTGAGGGGAGCAGCTGGCATGGCTCCATGTGGGACCCTCGCCGGAGGCTGGGGATCGAACCTGCGCTGCAGAGGCTGCGGGCAGCTTCGCAACACAGCGCTCAACCGCTGCGCCACCGGGGAGGCCCCTCGTTGTTCATTTTTATACAATGTTTGTTTTTTTCCTCCTCTCCACTCAGGTGTAGTCCCTATAGAATTTCCTTCACCAATGTACCTGTGCACCATCACCACAATCCCCTGTGCTCCTCCCTCCCTCCCCCTGATGCCTCTCCTTACTCCTCCACTGCAGGATATCTCTAATTTATAGTTGTCTGCTTGTTTCTGTTTTTTTATGTTTTGTGTTGTTATTATTTTTCCCCTGATGTCTTATTTGGTTCCCTATATTCCTCCTATAAGTGAAACCATTTGCTATTTTTCTTTTTCCTTCTGACTTGTTTCACTCAGCATAATTCCTTCTAGCTCCATTGATGTTGCTGTGAATGGCATGAGTTTATCAATTTTGATTGCTGAATAGTATTCCATTGTGCATATATACCACATCTTTTTTTTTTAAGATTTTTATTTATTTATGCATACAAGAACTGGGGTATAGGCCAGAAGTGCGGGAAGTGAGAGTGTTCACCAGAGACAGAGTGGGGAACAGAAAAGGGAGACTAACCAAAATATACTGCTAAAGGGAGCAACGGGCAAGACAGGAGAGGTCTGCTGCGCCACGTGGATAGCCGCCTGGCCAGCCAGGGATCAAGGATCGAACTCGTGCTGCAGAGGCTGCGGATAGCTTTATAGTGCTCTGATTAACACCTTGCACAACCAGGGAGGACTTATACCACATCTTCTTGTTCCAGTCATCTATTTTTGGGCATTTGGGTTGTTTCCAGGTTTTACTTATTATAAATAGTGCTGCAATAAACATAGGGGTACAGGTATTTTTTGCAAACAAATTTAACAATCTAGAAGAGATGGACAAATTCCTAGAATGATATAATCATCCAAAGCTAGATAAAGAAGAAATGGAACACCTAAATAGACCAATTACAAGCAGCAAAATTGAAGCAGTAATCAAAACACTCCCCCAAAACAAAAGCCCAGACCCAGATGGCTTCACAAATGAATTTTACTAAATGTTCAGAAATGAATTAGTGCCTATTTTAAACAAACTCTTTCAAAAAATTGAAAAAGAACAACTACCAAATACATTCTATGAAGCCAACATTACACTAATACCAAAACCAAGCAAAGACAACACTAAAAAAGAAAATTAACCCAGTCCCCTAATGAACACTGATGCAAAAATCCTCAACAAAATCCTTGCCAACAGAATTCAACGATGCATCAAAGGGATAATAAACCACGATCAAGTGGGGCACAAGGATGGTTCAACATATGAAAATCTAGCAGTGTAATCCAACACACCAACAAATTAACATATAAATAAAAACCATATGATCATATCAATAGATGCTGAGAAAGCATTCAACAAATCCAACATCCATTTATGATGAAGGCCCTTGAAATTCTCAGGATAATGTCTATATTTTATACCTTTATATCAGAGTGTGAGGTGTGTGTGTGTGTGTGTGCATGTACTTTATCTCCCTTATGAGACCTTAAGTGACTTGAGTACAAGATAGAAAAGCTTTAGAGGTGGGACTTTTTTTTTAAAGATTTATTTATTTTGGGACTCCCCTGGTGGCACAGCGGTTGAGCGCTGGGCTGCGAAGCTGCCCATGGCCTCGGCAGCACCGGTTTGATCCCTGGCCGCCGGCCAAGGGTCCCACATAGCACGTCAGACCTCTCCTGCTGTGCCCACTGCTCCCCTAAGCAGTGTATTTCATCAGTCTGCCTGTTCTGTTCCCCGCTCTGGCTCTGGTGAATTCTCTCACCCTCGCGCGCTTCTGACTGTACCTAGTACTTGTAAAAATAAATAAATAAATCTTTAAAAAAATATATATATAACCTTTTTAAAAGAAAAGAAAAAAAAAGATTTATTTATTTTATGCACACAAGAACTGGAGTACAGTCCAGAGGTGTGAGGAGTGAGAGGATTCACTAGAAACAGAATAGGGAACAGAACAGGCAGACTAGACTGAAATTCACTGCTGAGGGGAACAGCAGGTGAGATGGGAAAGGTCTGCTGAGCCATGTGGGTAGCTCCCTGGTCTGCTGGGGATTCAACACATGCTGCAAAGGTCAAAGGTAGCTTCACAGTGCTGTACTTCACCCCTTGCACCACCAGGGAGGCCTGAGGTGGGACTTTTGTTAGGATTATGAAATGGAGGCTCAATGCTTATAACATGTTATGTGTCTAGAAGTTACTTTCAAATATTAGATAACAGAGCTTTTCCTTAGAATTGTGTGCTTATTTTGGATAAGTGATGTTGGATAGTAGAAACTGTAATGAATCTTACCACTCCCAGTCATCCCCCTGACCCTGTCAATGACAAATGGGTTGTTCATGTTTGAACAACACTGCAACACTGAGTTTTATTTATTAGTACATTGCAATTAACACACAGTATCCATAAATATTCTATACACTCAAAAAAAACCAAGTCTACGTTGTCTCCTAAGTGCTCAGAAAAAATCAATCCTTATAAAATAGAGTACAAAACATGTTAAGAAAAAGGACCAATTAAAGAATGAGTCTATTCTTTGAATTAAATTTTTAAATTAAACCTGTCTCTCAATTAAACAAAGTAAAATATATTGCTTAAAGTGAGTCCAGAAAACTGATTTTTAAATGTCCTTAGAAGAAATTCCCTGTGCAAAGAAGCATAATATCTTGAGAATTTAAAGTATTCTGGGTTAATATTTATTGTTCAGACACTTCACAGAGAATAATTAATTAGCAAAACATGTTTTCTTTTTGATGGTGAATTCAATTGTTTCACCAGAGCACATAAAAGTTAATCAATTATGATCACAACAAGTTAAAATTTTTGAAACATGAACACAATTTTAAACAGAGAGTCTAATGAGGTATTTAAGTGGAAAAAAAGGGCCTGACCTTTGAATCTGTCCTTTCTTTCCTTGATGATTAATTACAATTTTTTTCTTTACACACCCTGCCATAAACTTTTTTTTTTATGTACACTTACTGTAACTGACTTCATGCCATTTGTTCTTGTTTAATAATAATCGGTTAACAGCAATGGCAGGTGTTCTCAAGGATGTGACTCCTTCATGTAGTGATTCTAAGCTTTTTTTTAAATCATCATAAAGAGCATAAAGATAAAATTCTCATTTCTGTTCTAGCAGAAAAGATTTTATGTTTAGACAAAGAGTCAAATATAGAGTACCTGAAAGTTAAAAATTAGTAGAAACATCCATTATAAATTTATTTTGCACTCTTCTCTTTAACATTTATATTTGATCCACCACACTAGCAATAACCTCTACTAGCTCTCATTTTTCCATAGGTTTTTGTTCTGTTTTATGGTGTTATATTTAGATTTTAAAAATATGTAATTAAATGTTTCATTCAATTTCTGTGGAAGTAGAATTATTATTGAATTTCTGTAGAGTTTAGTCTTATAGGTGATTTTCTGAGATCATGACAATAATCCATTTCCTATATCCCATATTTTCTTCTATCACATTCCCTCTTCACCAATGAGCAAAATCTTTCATGTTTCATGCTCAATTTAGAGATGTGTTCTCTTTAATTATGACATCTTCACACACTTGAATTCCAAGTTCCTTTCCATAATTTCATTCTTCCACAATTTCTTAGTCTAGTCTCCTGATGACTGAGATTCTGCAGGGTGGTCTGATGTATCCTCAAAGGTAACTTCAGGCTTCTCTTGGTCCCATTTTCCTTTGAAATTACCACCTCGGTGTCTTCATTTTTCCTGGAATAATCCAGATTTAATTAGTCCAAAGTGAAACATAGGCATGAACATTTCTTTAAAAACACCTTTTTTGAGGTTTAATTCACATAAAATTCAAACATTTAAAGTGATACTGAGTGTATTCAAGTGTATTCACAGAGTTGGAGTACCCACATTTTTTTTTTTTTAAGATTTTTTTTTTTTAATAGAGGCATGTTTTATTTATTTATTTATTTGTTTGTTTGTTTTGTTTATACATGCACCGGGTACAGTCAGAAGCGCGGGAGGGTGAGAGAATTCACCAGAGCCAGAGTGGGTTGCAGAACAGGCAGAAGGACCGAAGTACACTGCTGAGGGAAGCAGCGGGTGGCAGAGGTCTGCGCGCCATGTGGGACCCTCCTCCGGTGGCCGGGGAGCAGCCGGGGATCGAACCGGCGCCGCAGAGGCCGCGAACAGCTTCGCAACCCAGCGCTCAACCGCTGCGCCACCGGGGAGGCCCAGTACCCACATTTTTAATGCTCTCTAAGAGTTCTATTATTTAGTAGATAAAGTTGAGAAGTATTGAGCTAAAACAAATTGTTAGATTTTGAAACAAATACATATTAGGTGTTGTGCAAAGGAGTTGACTCATTTCTGAGTATAATGAACATGAGTTGATACAGGGAACTTAGTAATAATCAACTAAACTACATGTTAAAAATTATTCTTAAATTATGTGGCTTAAAAAATCAATAATTTATTTTGCACAACAGTTTTAGTTTCACAAAATCAAGTGGAGAGTACAAAGCTGAACATTTTTTCCACTATAAACTCTTCAATTTAATTTTTCATTCTGTGTCTGAGAGAAAATGAAAATGTTTTTAATAATTATGATTTCTGAGAAAAAATGTGAAAATGGCTATTTTTTCATAATAATTAGCTTTTGTTCATTTTAAATGTAAAGTAAATAAGAGTAACATCCTTTTTAAAAATCTACTTTAGAACTTATTGACTTACATTTTCCTGCCTCCCTTTTACTGGCAAAATAAAACACATCAACAAATTTCAGTTATAAATAAACTATAAATAACTGAATCCAGAATTAATGTAGTCCCTGTGCATTCTTTATCTTAAAATGACATAAAAGAGTGAAGAGTGAAAAGTTTTGCGCGCGCACACGCGCACACACACACACACACCTCACAATGGTGTTGTCATTGCCCCCAAAGAAATATCAATCATCCTTATCTAAATTTGGTTTAGTGTAAAGGGTTACCTTCATTGTTATAATGAAAAGGGTGATCACACTCGTAGTGTCTGAACCACATATTCAAAAGCAAATAGAAGTTTGTGAAGTCATTGGATGAATTTATACTGCAGAGTCAACTAACCAGATCCACTTAATGTAATACTATACTTTTTGTTAGGTATGAGAAAGTAAAAATAAAAAGAGCAACATAGAACATAATGGCTAAGAAAGAGAATTCTGGAATCAGAAAAATCTTGATTCAGTTCCTTCACAAATTTCACTGATGATACTTTCTCTAACCTTAACTACCCTATGAGAACACTGGGGAGAAAGAGTGGTATCTACTTCCTAAGGCAGTCTTAGGATTAAATAGGGGTAATGTAAAGTGCTTGGTCCATGACTTAGCTCACTGATATACAGTAAGTATTCACCTAACAAGAACTAACATGATGAACATGATATGATGGAATAATACATCATTATCGAATGCACCCTGGAAGAGTTGGGGTGAGGGACAGAAAATGTAATCCCCAAATATATTCTGGAGATCTGAAGATGGAAAGGTTCTATTCTTTCTTCCGAGGTCTGTTTAAGAAATTGAGCATGATGTAGCAAAAGAATAAATAAGCAGTTCAGTTTGACTTGAGGAGATAGATTGTTGATGAGTGATAAGCAGTGCTGATAAGAATACATTTCAGATTAGTTGATGGGGATGAGGGAAAAAAAGAAGTCATGGAGATGGAGTGAACAGTGACACTGTGAAAGCTTCGATTACATTCAGAAAATATTCACTCCCTCACTCCCTCCCCACATCCCCCCTGCTTGGGAGGAGTAGCCCTCCCTCCCACATTTATTGCCTTGACCAATGGAATTTGAGCAAAATGAAAGGGTGCTTATTTGAGTTTGGTATTTAAGAAACATTACTCAGCCCTCTGGAAGCTTCTTACCTCCACCAAGAGAAGAACATGCCCCAGGTAACAACTGTCCCTTCAGTTTGGGCCTCAGAATGAAACTCATAAGAACATTGGGCCTCCCTGGTGGCCAAGCGGTTGAGCGCTGCACTGTGAAGCTGTCCACAGCCTCTGCAGCACAGGTTGGATCCCTGCCCGCCGGCGAGAATTCCACATGGCATGGCAGACCTCTCCTGTCTTGCCTGCTGCTCCCCTCAGCAGCATATTTTGTCAGTCTGCCTGTTCTTTTCCCCGCTCTGTTTCTGGTGAATCCTCTCGTCCTCCCGCAAATCTGGCCTGTACCCCCGCTCTTATATATATAAATAAATCTTTTTAAAAAATTAAAAAAAGAACAAATAAGAACTTAAGCCATAGCCTGAACAAAAACTATTACTAAAATCATAGACCAATGAGTGAGAACTAAAAGCACATTGTATGCCAGTGAGTTATTATGCTTGCATTGTAAAAGAAGAAAACTAAAACAGGTCTAGACACTAAGGTAGAGACTGACAGGAGGAGAAATACATATTTGGTGTTAAGGCCTAGGAATTTTGACTCAATTCTGAACAGAGCATTCTGAATAGGAAATCCTATGGTGCCTCAAACTACGGTGAATGAAGGGTAAGTCATCTGAACATATTTGTAAGTTAGAGCCATGAGAGGAGATGGAATCTGGTTACACTCCCTTACATAGTAGTATTTTATGATATTCTCTTTATCAGCTTACAATTCTCCTTTTGTTCCTGTTCCCTTTTGCCCTAGTTTTAAAACTCACGCACACGCATGCACACACACATACACACACACACACACCCCTTGTTTTTTGTTTTTTTTTTCTTTTCCTGCTTCCTTGTTGCAGCCTTTTATCCAACTTCCTTCTCCTTTTTCTACCTGAAAAGTCTTCCTGTTTAATTCACACACATAAAATTGCCGGGGGCCCTGACCAAATTTTATAGATAGAATCACAGGCTTCTTGGCCCACAGTCCCTGATGATATCAGGATAGCAGTGGTGCTTCTCTAGCCATGCAGCTTTCCAGCCCCACAGCTCAGGGACTGAGATTCCTTACCTGGAAGATGACACAGCCTCCCAGGCCCCTGTCCACTGTCCTAGTGTATTATGGAAATGCACAGCTTCCTCCAGATTTCCCCTCAGACGTGCTTTTCCAGGTGAATATGTCTATGTGATCAAATCACCCTAACTTCACTTGCTTAGATCCCATTCTTCTGCTTTTCTTCCTATATTACTTTATCCTCCATTATTTCTAACTATTTGCAAGTTGCTAAATATCCACCTAATTTCCACACAACAGAGTGTCCCAAGGCTCAATTTTCTCTGTCTTTGGACTTCTCTACCTATGTTGGTTTATTTCGTGAACTTCTGCAAACATATAACTTTAAATATGATCCATAATCTGGTATTTCCAGGTTGAACCTCCTCCCTAACCTTCAGCCTCACCCTTAGAAATTTTTGTTTGACATCTCCCTCTGGATGACTAATAGGCATCTCGCACTTAACATGTCCAAAATGCACTTCCTGATTGTCTGGGCCACAACATACTGCACACAGTTTTCCTTCTCCTAGACAATCTTGCCCATTGTTTTGATTAAAAAACTCCATAGTCATCTGTGACTCCTCTTTATTTTTTTCACTTCACGTGCAATCCATCAAAGAAATTGGTCTATTGTGTGTGTGTATGTGTGTGAGATACAACTAAGTTTATTTTATTTAAAAAAATATTGAGGATCACTTCTCAGCCTTTTGGCTAAGATCAAGTGTAAAAAGTTATTGAGGAAATGTTGATTTATATCAGTGTTTGTATATTGGAAGCATAGGATCCCCCTTCAGGTGTTGTTATCATAGTGTACCCACCACTGAAACACACACAGTCCACCACCTTCGAAACGCATCCGGAATACAATCACTGCCTTCATAGCTCTTGGAATTAGAGTAATAACCGTTTCCTGGCTTTGCCTTTGCTTCCTATGATCTATTCTCAACTCAGTATAAGGGTAATTGGAAATAAAAAATTGAAACATAAGTGATATCATGTCACCTATTTTTAGGTTTTTACTCAGAATAAAGTTTTAGTCACTATATGGAACACTCCTTACACATTCCAACTTCTTGTTATTCCTATGATCTAGTCTTGGACTCCTCCAAACCTGCCTAAATAATCTAACTCCTTAAGGTGGGCTCCAGTCCTGTGGATGTATCATAAGGAATCCTCAGGGAGGTTTAATCTCTTATTAATATGTCTGCAGGATCAAAACAGCATCTGGTTTACAGATGATCCATTGGCAGGAATTAAAACCATGTAATATGAGTATTGTGTGCTATTATAATTACAGGCTTACACATAAATATGTTCACTGTGGATTACTGAAAATAAATGTGCTTCCTAGATTCCTAGGAATACAGATACTTTGCTTCAGAGTCAGAGCCTTTGAATAGATGGATTGATATCATTTCTTATGTTAATCTCTCTCATTTGATAGCATACAGAGGGGTAAAATATAGTTAAGATTATAAAATAAAAGTATTTAAATAATTTCCCTCTAAGATGGTTTCTTAACCTTGATCCAAATCTTGCCCATATTCTTGAATAGAATATGGAAATATTAACTCTGAAGGGAGCATGATCAGAAACAATACTTCTTATCATTTGTCTCCACTGATATTATACACTGCTGAAATATATGGGAGCCAAAGCAGGGTTCTCATGAAAATAATAAAGCTGAAGTTTCAGGCCCTCTCATTTGGAGTTGCTGGGAATTGTACAGAGTTCCATGTGGGGAAGTCATGCCTGGATATAATCAAGAAGCAATTCTATGGAAATTTCTCTGATAAATTGCCTAGACAACTTAGAAGACAACAGGAAAAATTACAAAATCTCCAGTAAAAATTTATTGTGATTTTTAAATCCTTATCATTCACTCTCTTATATATTAGTATATTTAGGTTTTTAAAGAGGCAACTTCCAACCTCAAGTCATATAAACTGACCCCTGCACAAAGCCTGGATCTACCCAATGGGTGGTTAATTCTTATAAATGCTATAGATAATGTAACTAGTTACTAAAGAGTAAAGAATTGCTCAAGATAACTAGATCTTGTTTTTTTTATTTATGAAGTCAAGGCAAATGACAAGATTACCACAAGCATTTAAAGGATTATTTATTTTTGGTATTTTTTTGCATAGAAGAACTGGGGTACAGGACAGAGATGTGGGGGGTTGAGAGGATTCATCAGGGACAGAGTGAGGAGCAGAACAGATGGATCTACAGAAAAGGTCTGCTGCTCCATATGTGGGTTAGCTCCTTGGCCAGGATTGAACTCAGGCCGCAGCAGTGATAGCGCAGAGACTTAACCCCTAGGCCACCAGGAAGGCCCTATTTTGATAAAATTTATCATTTTAACATGTTTTTAGCACCCTGATTGAAAAAAAAAGTGTTAACTCTACAGAGTATATACACAATTTCACTGCAGATAGTATAATATACCTCCAAAAGACAACAACATACTCATTCTCATTTGAGAAATAAGGTAGATTATATGTGGCACTTCAATGACACTTGACTGAAATGTAGCTTAAAAAAATTCCAAGAAAATTACATGATTATTCATCCAGATATTCAAATCTTGGTGATCTTTGCACCATTTAAAAATATTTAGAGTCTAAATATCTTAATAAAATAGTTTATAACTTCTATTTGGTTACATATTTCAAATAAGATCATTATTTAATTACCTATTAGTAATAATATAATACAAAGGGTTTGTGTTCTTATAGATAGACTTCTTGTCTTCTGAAAAGCTTCCTTAGTGGGTACGGTATGTTCTTTTAAATTATTGCTGGCTGTAAAAGTGAGCACACGCACGCCAGGGTGTGTGTTAGGCTCTTCAGGTGTGCTAAGTTTCTGGGGCATTGAGCCAAAAGTGGGGCCACAATTGGATGTATAAAATACATACTGTGGTGTGTCATCACAATTATTCCTTTTTATAGCCTAAAAAACCTCCACCTTACCTTTAGTAATTTTGAACATTAACTTTCAGCTCTCAGAAAGGAGTCTTTTAAATGGTTCAACTCTATACCTTCCATAAACAAGGTGTTGTTCATTAGAAACTAACTCCTCCTCACCATACAATTCCATTCACTATAAGTGTCTACCTCAAAAAAGGCAAAAATTGGTAAGAGAAATTTGTGGAAGATCTTTCAGGTATGTACATTTTTATTAAACCAGAAAAATAAGTAGGACAGAAATATTTCCAAGAGTAAATATTTTCTAAAAGTTTAGGATTATCAGGGCCTCCCTGGTGGTGCAGGGGTTAAAGACAGTTCTATCAAACTAATGCCAGCCACTACAGCAGGAGTTTGATTGCCAGCCAGCCAGGGAGCTAACCCACATGACACATGGCGCAGCAGACCTCTCCTGTCTTGCCCACTGCTCCCCTCAGCAGTGTATCTCAGTCAGTCCACCTGTTCTGCTCCCTGCTATCTCTGTGGTTAATCTTCTCACCCTACTCCCACCCCACACCCAGCACCTTTTACTTACACCCCAGTTCTTGTATGTATAAATATATCAATCTTTTTAAAAAAAGTTTAGGATTATCTTAGAGTTACTATGATTTACACATTACAGTCTTTTATTAATTTATTTTACAATGAATGAAACATTTTATAAATGGTTGTACTCGTTCTAAAAAGAAACCTTTACCTCCCTTAAACTTAGCACCTAATAGTTGAGGAATGATAAAGGCAAATACATAAAAACATTAACACCAAAAATCAGTTGGTTGGTAGAACTTTAAAATACATAAATGATCTTTAAATATTTTTCAATCCTAACTGTAGAAATATATGCAACAAATCACATTTTAAATGAAAGGTACATCCCAGTGTTGATATTGTAAAATAATTAATGGGAATAAAAGAATAATTTGATTGGATGAATTCTGGTAAAGAGCTTAAAATAATTTTAGAGAAACATTACTGTTTCTTAGAATTCTGACGGAGAAAAGGATGTTATGTAAGGATCAATAATTAGTATAACTTCATAATAGAATTTATCATAGGGAAATGTAGTTGGGTAAAAAGGAAATTTTCATACAATTTTAAAATGAAGAAGTATACTTAGAAATCATTTGGTTTAATTTTGTTGTATAAAGCAATTTGCTTGGTAGTTTTTAGTATTGTCTTTTGTTAGATTCTTTTAAATTATTATCTGGCTTTTCCCTTGAGAACAAATTGCAAGAAAAAAGAAATCTCATCATTTTTTTTTGTTTTAACATTTATCATTTTTTAAAAATTTTTAGACAACGCTTCCGGCCCCCCACCCCCTCAGATTGAGTGCCCATAGAATTTCCTTCCCCAGGGCACCAATGCACCATCACCACAGTCTCCTGTGCTCCTCCCTTCCTCCCTATGATCCCACCTCCTCCCCTGCAGTATCTCTGATTTATAATTGTCTGTTTTTGCTTTGTTGTGTTTTGTACTGTTATTATTATTGTTTTTACACTGATGTCTTATTTGGTTCCCCTATATTCCTGTTATAAGTGAAACCATCTGATATTTTTCTTTTTCCTTCTGGCTTATTTCACTGAGCATAATACCTCCTAGCTCTATCCACATTGCTGCAAATGGCATGAGTTTACTTTTTTGATTGCTAAATAATATTCCATTGTGTATATATACCACTCTTCTAGATCCAGTCATCTATTTTTGGGCATTTGGGAAAGCTCATCATTTTATGTGGCATCTCTTTCCCTTAATAAACAACTGAATGATCAGTATTCATAATGGGCTGAGATTTACTCTACTATAATTTGTTCCTATCAGATTTTTTGCTCATAGTATATAAAATAATACAATATCTACTCTTCCAAAGACAGTTGTCAAACATCTCTCTACCCTTTCTTTCCCAATATTCTCTTCCCTAGGTCAACAAATTGCTATTTGCCAAATAACTTCTCTTTCAACATTATTACTTTTATGGTACACTTAGCATGCAACTCAACTTATCAGTGTACTTCTTTAAAGTGAAACACCCAAAATTAGTCATAACTCTGTATGGCATATAGAGTTTTACTTTGGTTGTCTTTATTGACTTAAGTAATATGCTATTAAAGTAGTCAACATTTACATTGGCTTTCTGAAAATCTTAAGTGATGTTTCTGACTTATATTGATCTTTCATTCAGATGAATTGATCAGGGAATTTTGATTTTGTGTGGTTAAGTAGATCTTCTATATCTTTTTTTTATGTCATGTGGTCTTATTTCATGCATCTATCACTTACAGTTTTTTTTGTTGCAACATACACAATTTTTATTTATTCATTCATTAATAGTTTAACCAGATGACCTAGATTTATGTCAGTTGCATATGTGATAGGACTATCTTTCAGAGAGATGATCAGATATGTGCACACATGGAGCATGGACTTTTGAAACAAGCAGACACATGTTTTGCATTCTGAGTTTTCTACTTACTATCTATGACTTTTAAGAAGTCATTTAACCTCTCTAAAGCATCCATAAAATAAGAAAAACAATTATTACTTCATTAAATTGTAGTGAGATTTAGAAGAACTGTTGTAAAATGAGTAGGACACTTATTGTCACTAAATTTCTTGGTACAGGATTTATATATTTGAAATATTGTTATCACTTCTAGAAGTTAAGGGAACTAAAAAGCTAGAGAAATAATAGAAGAGGAAAGTGTGTTCATCTGGAAAAATAGAATTCAGAAATGAAAGCAAGCAATATTAAATTAATGTTGAGATATTTTCAAGTTCTATTTTATTTCTATGCAATGAGTGATTAAAAGTAACTACTGGATTTTGAGTTTAATAACAGATTCAAAACCACATTTGAAGTTGATTACTGAGAGTTTATTTTTATTTTATTGACGAGTGAAAATGGAGACCAAACAGTTAACCACGTTGAGCACATCTGGACAGCCTTTCATGGAGGCAACCAGTAAGGAAAAGTAGCTTTTCTAAAAAAAAAAAAAAAAAAAAAATTCCAAAGATTTACATGAATAAAATGAAAATAAAATAAATGTAATTACCATTTGCTATAAGTGAGGCTGAGATTTGAATTTATGTTTCCTGTTCCTCTTAAGTTTGGTATATTTTTCACTACCTATTACCTTTTGGGATGGTGTGGAGGTCTGAGAACACAGCATGTTTTCTAAATTTTGCATCCTATCAGCCTGGGATTGGTTCTTAGATATTATGACCCAGAATAGCTGGCATCACATCAATTCCAAATTCTGCCCAAGAGGAGAAATTAAGGTTCTAAGTATTTCTGTTCAATAATAACAATAATATTTATAATAGGTAGTAGTATTTATTGAGCACTTATTCTGTGCCATTGTTAAATTCATATAATGCTCATAACAATCTTCTGAGGTAAGTTCTAACAAATTTCTTCTCTTATGGATGAGATGATTAAAGCCCTGAGAGATCAAGTAGCTTGCCTGAGGTCACTTAATTGCAAAGTGATAGAGTCAATACTTGAGCCTGACAATCTCACTGTAGAGACTTCATTTAACTACTAATATAAACTAGCCTCTAGGACAAAATTTACTATTTTCAAAATTTACTATTTTACTATGTTATCTTTGGTGCACTTTAGGTCTTTGGTGGAATAACAAATAAAACGTTTTCTAAATTGAAAAAAGTAAACTAAAAAAAAAATTTGAAACAAATAGCAGATTTGTTCCATCTGAACATAACTGGGAAAAAAAGCATTTGGGATTAACATTAAGGCTTGTAATGGAACAATCCATTGTTACTGTTATTTCTAACTCTTTCTTTCATTTGGAGAAAGAGAAACTCTGGGATTCAAAATAGGAATTGCCATCATTTTATATCACCACATTTCCTGAATTGAATTCTTGGTCCAGAGGTCAGCTCCTGACTCAAACTGGACCAATCACAAATAAATGCCCTCTCATGGTGACTAGTCTTGGAGATGGGCATATGACAAAAATTAGACCAAATCAGGACTGTTTCCCATCTTTGGAAAATAAGGTACATAGTGATTTTTGCTTCTGGGAGTTCTTTCTTCTCCCAGAAAAATAGTATTTGAAAATATGAGCTTGAAAACTGTTTGTCTCCTTATGAGAAAAAAATTAGTCTGAATGAAGAAACATGTAGAGAGATGTAGAGACAAATACAGAAAAGGTAGGGAATGAGTCATTGTGACATTTAAATTCTCAGTTCCACACATTTTGACCTTTACATAATTAGCCTATGGCCAGTAAATTCCTTTTTTTGGTAAACATTTTGCATTTGATTTATCTATCTTACTCTCAGTTGATTCTTTCTACAAATATCACTAGGCTGAAATAAGCACAATTTCAGAGTAATCTAGGTTCTCAACTTTGGAATAAAGTCAGTAAAAGCTGTCTATTTGGGTAACATGTATTGACACAACTTCAAATTTATTTTTATTGACTTGAATTACAATGAGAAGCCCTTAGATTTAATCAAAGGTCTCAAGCAACTTACAAAACTTGATAAATCATTCACAACATAGATGTCATTGAGGACTTTATATTTCTATTCCTCAGTTAACCCAATATAAATATCCTACATAGCATTGTTCTAAGATGTAGAACAGAGCTTTGCTTTTCATATATCTAGCAAAGGGCTAAAAACCAAGATCTACAAAAAAAAAAAAAAAAAAAAAACAAAACCAAAAACCTCACATAACTGGAAAAAAAAAGAAACAAAAAAGAAAATGAATAACCCAATTTTAAAAAATGGGCAAATAAGCTTATTAAATTCTTCTGGAAAGAGGACGTACAGATGACCAACAGGCATATGAAAAAATGCTCATCACTTCCATCACCAGAGAAATGCAAACCCAAACCACAATGAGATAATACTCCACCCACCCCAGTGAGAATGGCCCATATAAAACGACCAGAAGCAGTAACTGTTGGCAAGTGTGTGTAGAAAAAAAGAACACTTATATACAGTTGTTAAAAATGTAAGCGTGGGCCTACCTGGTAGCTAAGCAGTTAAGAGGCAGCACTATGGGGCCTCCCCGGTGGCGCAGGCGGTTGAGCACCACCCTGTGAAGCACTTTGCAGCATCTGCAGCATGGGTTCAGTCCTGCCCAGCCTGCAAGGCTCCCACATGGCGCAGCAGACCTCTCCT
Organism: Talpa europaea; assembly: GCF_964194135.1. Lineage (NCBI taxonomy): Eukaryota > Metazoa > Chordata > Mammalia > Eulipotyphla > Talpidae > Talpa > Talpa europaea. The sequence goes on along the minus strand of NC_140071.1, from coordinate 83,615,498 downwards.
GTCGCGCCTGCTGCTCCCCTCAACAGTGTATTTCATCAGTCTGCCTGTTCTGCTCCCCACTCTGTCTCTGGTGAATCCTCTCACCCTCCTGCACATCTGGCCTGTACCCCAGTTCTTGTATAAATAAATAAAATCAATCTTAAAAAAAAAAAAAAAAGATGCAGCACTATGAAGCTATCTGAAGCCACTGCAGCACAAGTTCGATCCCTGGCCAGGGAGGTGACCCGCGTGGTGCAGCACACCTCTCCTGACTCACCCGCTGTTCCCCTCAGCAGTGTATTTCAGTCAATCTGCCTGTTCTGTTTCCCACTCTCTCTAGTGAATCCTCTCACCCACCACACCTCTGGCTGTACCCTAGTTCTTGTATGCATAAATAAATAAATTAAAAAAAAATAATGTAAGCTTATCCATCACCTGTGGAAAATAGTATGAAGGTTTCTCAAATAATAAAAATTGATCTACACATGATCCAGCAATTCTTCTCATTACCAAAGAATACAGAAACACTAGTCTAAAAGGATATAGGCACACCTATGTTCACTCTAGGACTATTTGTAGTAACCAAGTTTTGAAAAAAAAATTAATGCCCATGTATAGATAAGTGGCTAAAGAAGATATGCACACACATACACACACACACACAATGTGTCACTTATCAGCCATCAAAAAGGTGAAAGCTTGCAATAACATGGATGAAATTGGAGGGGATTGTGCTAAGCAAAATAAATTGGAAAAATAAAAGATGATACTGAATAATTTCACTCATATGTGGATTATAGAGAAAACAAAACAAAGGAACAGACAAAACTAAACTAGAACAAACCCTAGAAATCTGATTGTAGAATTGAGGCTAGAAGTCGTGGAGTATGAGACATAGACAGCAAAGAGGGGAGAGGGTCCAATGGAACATGGCAGGCTATGGTGCTTTGTTAGTGGGAGTGGTATGGTTACATACATCAGAAAACGTGTGAACCTGTAACTTTAAATCATATAAAGCATTACAAACCAACATTACCTCATAAAAAGGAACCAAGTTAGCAAAAAAGAAATTGCTATGTCTTCCACTTATGAGAAAAATAACTATATTAATGAAAAGAGAGAATATAATTTAAGTTGGAAGAAGAACTAGGCCATTTTAGGAGATATCATTACATGGTGGAAAGGCATTGATTTAGAGACAGAGACCTGGAATTAAGCTCCTGAATTCATGCTTACCCATGAAATGTTCTACAAGAGATTCCTCATACTCTCTAAAACTTAGTTGTCTCTCCTATTAATTAGGGATAATATTAACATTGACTAAGCTATCCCATTACTCCAAAAATTAAAGTATATTAATTATATGACTAAAGTATATGAATTATATGACTAAGTAAAAGGGATTATGAAAGTAAAAATAATTTTTGAACTGTAGAAATTATATTTATTTTAGTTACATTAAGACTTGTAATCACACTGGAATTTTCTCTCTATGCAAGATGTTTCTTAGAGAAGGAAACCGTTTCATTCTTCATCAGAAGCTCATACTACTTAAAAATAATATACTCTTACTCATCTCTAGAGGTCTGAATTAAATTCCTTCTTTATCAGAAGCATAAGTTGTAGTTCCAACTCACATCACAACAAATAAAAGATTATTGCATGGAGAGGGAAATTGAGTTATTAGGAACTGTGAAATGTGCAGGCTACATGCAAATAAAAACCTAAAACTTTAGGCCATTGTCTTTATTTGAAACAAAATAGCTCCTTGCTTTAATAATTCACTCTTTTCTTTCCCAGCTGTTTCTTAAAATCTCTATTGTGAGCTCATCCTAAAATGTAAGGACTGACATTTTAAGATAAGAAAAAGGTTATTGATTGGAACTGGCATCATTGATTTAGACCACAAGTCACAGTTTCTACATCTGATCCCAGAGAGAGAGGGAATGCATAATTTCATTTCTTCTACTTTATCTGAGTGTTTTTTTCTGCCAGTGTCATAAGAACACTGCCAAATGATGCAAACATACACAGACGTATTAAAACAACAAGAATGAGAAACTGAACTTTCCCTCATCCTTGAAGTAGTTAGTCAATTGAAAAACAAAGACAACTCTTGGATTTTAAGATAACCCTTCATTGTTGTTCTAGAATTCTCTTTTCCAAGAATTCTATATTTCAAATCCAATCTCTGTATTTCTTTATTTCAAGAAAATGTAATTATGTGTTTTCATGCACTTAAGAGTACAATTTAAAAAGCATTTAGCTTTCTCTTATATTTTGTAACCACATGAGCTTCTGTTAATCTTGTCTTCATAGAAACTACTTGAATATTGAACAACAATTAGTATCAAGAAAACTTTTAAGGCAAGCTTTCCAGTACTTAACTATCATTTAAATTTCCAGACATTGAGTATTCCAGGACTTTTCTTTTTTTCTGTTAGTGATTTCTTTTGTGTTACAGTCACCAAGGAAGCAGAGAAGGAAGGGAGAGGAGGAACAAAGCATATCCTAGATCAAGAGTTCTTTCATTGTTGGTTAGATTAGGGGTGACTTCAATTTCTTAGGTAAAGTGCACACTGTAAATTAATCTTTGTTTTTACAATTTAGATAAGATTATTTCAATAGCCGTCGGTTTCAGTATTTTTTTTTCTTTCTTGTATGGATATTCTATTTGGTCAGTGATCTGTGTGACTTCATCTAATATAAATTTGTCATATCTGAATTATATCTTGTGGGTTTATGTCAGAAAGAAAACATTATTTGTGTTTTTAACAGTAGGTGAATTTCAAAGGTGTGTCTGTTGACTCTTCTTGAACATCAACAAACTGCAGCAATATTCTTTGAGTTAGTTAATGAAATGCTAACTGAATACGTGTGGTATGTGCAAACTGTATTTAAAGACGTGCATAGATGTCAATATCATATCATTTCCATTTCTTTGAATGTATTTGTCATTTTAGAGTATTATAATTTACTAGACTATCACTATATGTCAATATAACCTATATTTTAGTGACTAAAAATAAAATTCCATTTATAAGTGGTATTTAAATGTCAATATAAAGGAAATGTCAGGAATAACATATTTTATATTATGTAGACCAACACCACTTCATATATTACTCATTATTTCATATCATTATATATCATACCTGAAGTGAAAAACATTCATATCATTCAAATAAATATTTATGAATTAAACTAAAAGAAATGTTTTAAAGCAAAAGATAGGTAAGAGAAACATAATTTATTGGAAATCTTAGGTGGTCAACAAAGCCTATCAAAAAAAATATTATCTATTAACAGAACTAAGTATTAACCATAGGTTTCAAAAGTAATGCCTTGGTGACCTATACAAAGAAAACTATAAAACACTGTTAAAAGAAATAGAAGAAGACACAAAGAAATGGAGAGACATCCCCTGCTCATGGATTGGAAGAATAAACATTATTAAAATGGCCATCCTTCCAAAAGCAATATACAGATTCAATGCTATTCCAATCAAAATTTCAATGTCATTCTTCAAAGAAATAGAACAATTATTGATGAAATTCATATGGAATCACAAAAAACCCCGAATAGCCAAAGCTCTCCTGAAAAAAAAAGAAGGGAATGGAGGCATCAGACTCCCAGACTTCAAACTATACTACAAAGCCATAATCATCAAAACTGCATGGTATTGGAACAAGAACAGACATACAGACCAATGGAATCGAATAGAAAATCCAGAAATAAACCCACAGATTTATGGTCAACTAATCTTTGACAAAGGAGCAAAGAATATGCATTGGAGCAAAGAAAGTTTGTTCAATAAATGGTGCTGGGAAAACTGGGTCGCTACATGCAAAAGAATGAAGCTTGACCACCACCTCACACCATACACAAAAATCAACTCAAAATGGATTAAAGAACTAGACATAAGACCTGAAACCATAAAATATATAGAAGGAAATATAGGCGAAACACTACGTGATTTGCACATCAAAGACATCTTTACAGACACATCACCCAAAGCAGTGATAGTGAAGGCAAAGATAAACAGCTGGGACTACATCAAATTAAAGAGCTTTTGCACAGCAAAAGAGACAATAACAAAAACAAAGAGAAACCCCACCAACTGGGAGAACATTTTTGCACCCAACACTAATGATAAAGGACTGATCACAAAAATCTGCAAAGAGCTGATGAGACTCAACAACAACAAAGAAAATAATCCAGTCAAAAAATGGGCAGAAGAGCTTAAAAGAAACTTCTCTGAAGAGGAAATGCAAATGGCCAACAGGCATATGAAAAAATGTTCAACATCACTTGTCATCAGGGAAATGCAAATCAAAACTACCATGAGATACCATCTTACACCAGTGAGAATGGCACATATTAAAAAAACTAGCAACAACAAATGTTGGCGAGGGTGTGGAGAAAAAGGAACTCTTCTGCACTGTTGGTGGGAGTGCAAACTGGTCCAACCACTGTGGAAAGCTGTGTGGAGATTTCTGGACCTACTAAACATAGAGCTTCCATATGATCCAGCAATTCCACTCCTAGGTATTTACCCAAAGGACACAGAAACATCAATTCCAAAGAACACCTGCACCCCTATGTTTATAGCAGCACTGTTTACAATAGCTAAGCTTTGGAAACAACCCAAATGCCCAAAAATAGATGACTGGATCAAGAAGATGTGGTACATATATACCATGGAATATTACTCAGCATTCAAAAAAGATAAACACATGCAATTTGCTGCAACATGGATGGCGCTGGAAGGGATCATGCTCAGCGAAATAAGCCAAAAAGAAAAAGAAAAATACCGGATGGTCTCACTCATAGCAGGAATCTAGAAAACTTAAATAAGGGACCAGGAAAATGAATAACTATAAGAAAGTGAAAATCAAAATCAACAAAAAACTATGAACCAGAGACACTTTTAGGGGGGCGGGGGCGGGAGGGGAGGGATTGGGGTCAGAATGGGGGGCTGCAATTGTATGGGGAATATAACAATAAAATTAAAAAAAAAAAGTAATGCCTTGGTTATTTCTTGGTTTATTACAAACAAAATAATAACTAAAGTACAGGCTAGTAAACAAAAATTCAAATCTTAGATTAATGATTGAAGGCCCTAATATTCCTGGGAAAAAATCTGATTTTAAAAATATGCAAACTGTGAGTGAAACATGAATTCAAATGTATGGCAAAAATAATGAAAACTCTAATTTGAAAAAATAAATGCTCCACCATGGTCATTGCATCATTATTCATAATAGTCAAGAGTTGGAAGCAACTTACATTCCAATGGACAGATAAGTGAATGAGATGTGGTATGTATACACAAATGGAACAACACTTACCTATCAAACAAGAAAAAGAAATTACATCATTTGCAACCACATAGAATGAACTAGAAGGTATTAGGCTAAGTGAAATAAGTCAACTGGAGAAAGACAATATGATAGAATTTCACTCATATGTAGAATACAAAGAAATGAAAGTAATAAAAGAAAAAAAAATAAACTCTTAGGTGGATACGAAGAGAAAGGGGAACTAGGGTGGGATTATATGATGATGGATGGGAACTAGACTTTTGGTGATGAGCATAATGCAGTATATACAGATGCTGACATGATTGTTAACAGCTGATACCTATATATAGTTATAAACAATGTTACTTCAATTAAAAAATTAAAAAATATGTAAGTGGAATGTTCCTTGTAACGTAAAGAACCAACAATCTAGTTGGTTCTTCAAAAATTAAAAATTATATGCTGCACTAGTTGCTTACAATCTCACTGAAATTATATTGGGTGTATGTGAATATGAGATACAGTATTTGGAAAAGCATATATTGTTTTTTAAATTTTTTATAGTCCTGTCTAAAAACTGGAACTGTCACTGTATTTTTTATAAAAAGATTCTTTTTAAAATTGACTATTTTAGAAATTAAAATTAAACAATAACCTAGCCATATTGACAGAGACATGAGAAGAAAGTTTAATATGGTTAATGAAACAAAGAATAAATTAAGAATCTTCCCATCTACATTCTGGCTCCCATATTGATTTTTCAGTGATCTCGATATATTCATTGTCTCTTCCCTTAAATTTCACATTTTAAAAACTAGATAAATAGACAAAAAGAGCCTTCTTCTTTCTTCTCATTTATAACCTACCTGGTTTTTATGCAGAGTTAATCTTAATAGCCTATACTTTTTAACTTTCCTCCACCCCTACTTCACTTTTCAACCATATGTAATATGACCTGCACCGAAAGTTTATATTCTAAGAGCAAGGTAAGCTCCTACGTAACAAAGTTAAATGGACATTGTTAAACCTTAAATTCCTTGATTTCACAACACTTTATGAAACAGTTTCTAGGTTTCCATATCACCAAAACTTTCTTCTTGATTTTCCTCATTGTAGGGTAAGTGATCTTTAGGTTTCGCTGCCTTCCTGCCATTAGGAATGCCCTGCCTGATGGAGGGCACCTGCATTTTGTTACATTGTTATATTTAGTTGTATTCTTTACTTCTGTGGGCCATGACTGCAGTACTGATTTATTCCCCAAGAAAAGCAGAGGCAGGAGAGAGACCAAGAGAGAGAAAAGGAGATAGAATGCCAGAGAGCCCAGTAAAGAGTGAAGATTTGCAAGGGGTGGGGGAAACTGAGAGGCCTGCCAGCCTCCTGGCCCCTTCCAACCCCCATTCCTGGCAGCAGAGTACCTGGTTGCTGCACTACATGTAAAAGCTCAATAAAAGCCTGAGAAAGCCACCGAGGGCTCCAGGACTCTCCTTTACCTGGTCTGCCAGATCATAGAAAACCTGCTCTGTGCCCTTTCTGGCACTACACTCATTCTTTTGTCACTCTTCTTACAAAATTTAATTTACATCACTGACTTTAGTCATTTGTGAGTAGTATGTTGTGCTATTATTGTCGCCTATTCGGTAGGGTGTTTTGTTTTGTTTTGTTTTAATGATAGCTTATTTTTCTGTGCAGAAGTTTTTCAGTTTGATGTAGTCCCATTGTTTATTTTTTCTTTTGTGTCTCTTGATTTTGGAATTACCAACAATCTCTAAAACCAATGTTTTGGAGTATTTTGCCTATGTTTTTCTTGTTTGTGTTTCATGGTTTCAGGTCTTACATTCAAATTTTAATCCATTTCATTATTGTATATGCTATGAGATAATAGTCTAGATTCATTCTTATGCATAGAGTGTCCAACTTTCCCAACACCATTTGTTGAAGAGACCTGTCTTTTTCCGTTTGTATACTCTAACTCCTTTGTTATAAATTTACTATCCATATAGGTGTGGGTTTATTTCTGGACTCTCAATTCTATTCCACTTCACTGTATGTCTATTTTTTATTCCAGTACATTAATGTTTTGACTACTACAGTTGTGTAGTAACTTTTGAAGTACATTCCTTTTTTTCTTTTTCCGCCAGCATTGCTATGCTCTTCAGAGTATTAGAAGTTCCCTATAAATTTCCATAATAATTTTTTCTATTTCTTTGAAGAATGACATTGAAACTTTGATATGGATTGCATTGGATCTGTGTATTGCTCTGGGTAATATTGACATTTGACAATGTTATTTTTTCCAATCCATGAGCAGGAAATATCTTTCCATTTCTTTCTGTCTTCTATTTCTTTTAATGATGTTTTTTACAGATTTCTTGTGCAGGTCTTCAACACCATACTTAATTTTGTTGTAATTGAAATGGGATTGTTTTCTTGATTTATTTTTCTTCGGGTTCATCGTTTGTGTGTAGAAACACATTTTTGTATAGTGATTTTGTAAACTACCACTTCATTATATTGATTTATTGCTTCTATTTATAATTTTATTTGTTACAATTTCCTCCCTTTTTTCATAGTAAGTTTATCAAGAAGTTTGTCTATTTTGTTTTTCTTTTCAGGGCTTTTGCACGTATTCATCTTTTGGATGATACTTTTTATTTCTATTTAATTTACTTCCACTCTAATTTTTATTGTGTTCTTCCTTTTAGTGGCTTTTGGTTTCATTTGTATTCTTTCTCTATGTCCTTATGATTTAGGTTAGATTTTCATTTGATTTTTTTGTTTGCTTCTTTATGTAGTAGTATATTGCTATATATTCACTGCTTTTGCTAATTCCAGTGGTTTCTGGGAGCTTGGATCCACATTTTTTTCATCTCAAGGTTTATTTTATTTATTTATTTTACAAGAATGGGGTACAGGCCAGAGGCACGGGAGGTTGAAAGAATTCACCAGAGACAGAGCGGGGAGCAGAACAGGCAGACGACCGAAAACACTGCTGAGGGGAGCAACAGGCCAGACAGGAGAGGTCTGCCATGCCATGTGGGTATCTCCGTGGCCAACTGGGAATCAAACCCACACTACAGAGGCTGTGGATAGCTCTACAGTGCTACTCTCAACCTGCTGCACCACTGGCGAGGCCCCTCAAGGTATAGTTTAAAATTTATCTCAGATTTCTTCTTTAACCCAATGGTCTTTCTAGTAATGTGTTGTTTAGTCACCACATAGTCAAGTTTTTTCCTACTTTATTTTTCATTTGTACTACATTTTTATTATATGTCTTTTAATTGAATTACTTTTATTGATATAACTTTGGCTTAGAACACTATATGATTTAAAGGAATAGCTTCATACTTCTGCATTTCATGTTCCCATACCACTACCAGCCAAATTTTTCTACGCATTTTTGGATAGTATTTTTATCATTTTCCTAAACTTTTCCAAGTGCAAATTCATCCTATTTTTACACATTCTCTGTAGATTCTCTTTACTTGTACTTTACGTTTAAAAAAACATATCTATTATCTCCCTGAATTTTATGACCTCCTACTTTGAAATTTATTTACTTTCATACCCATCCTCCTTCAATTCATCCAATGTCATAGAAACTTTTTTCAAGTCAACCTTTCACTTTCAAATTGACTTCATCCCTTCCTACCTTTGCCAAATTTGTTTCCATCAATTTCCCTTCCCGTTCTCAATCCTTCCTTTAGTTTATAAATATAACTGAGTTTGTACAAATATAAAGTATGCTTATCTTACTTCAAATGACCTTATATTTTCTTCATAGCTCTTCTCATCCAAATTCTTCAAAGAGTTGCCTACATTCATATTTTAATGTTCTCAACAACCATTCCATTTCACCCAGTGCAATATAGCCTCAGTCCTTATAACTCTGCCTAATTTTAATAGTCTTTTTAAATTCCAAGTCCAGTAATATGTCAGTCCTTTCATTACTGTGTTTGATGCCATTACACACCATTTCTTAACACACCGATTGTTCATTCCTAATAGTGGTTTCCATGATAGTTCATACATCTGTAATCTTTGTACCTTTTGGATCATTTCCACTCTGCTGAATTTGTTGGGTTTTAATCTCTACCCATTTTAATCTCTTGCATTCTGTAAGGTCCTATTCCTGAGTCCTTTTTAACCTTTGTACTACTCTAGGCAATATCATGGCTACAATTAATTCTATTGGCTTTTAAACCTTTATTTACAGATTTTTGGACATATTTCTAACAGCCTGGTGGAAATTTCTATCTAATTGTTTCACAAAGACACTGCAGATTAAATGTGTTCCAGCTGAATTCATCTTTACTTGCTCCACCAACTCTTCAAAGTGATCCTGAATTCTTTTTTTTTGTGTGTGTGTGTGTGTGTGCTGGCCCAAGGACCTAATTTCCAAGTACTTAATATAATTTGGTGATTTTTTTTGATAATCTAAAGTGAAGGGATTTTCTATCAAGGTCCAAAATTCTTATTGTTACTCAGTTATCTTATTCAAACTACCAGTTCATGAAATTACTGGAACTTAAGTGAGCCATAAGCTTCTATAAACAGCTTCATCAAGGAATTTAATATACAATCTAAGCAAAATATATCGATCATCCAAGCTCTAGTTCATTTACTCATTTATACAACAGATAAAAGAACTAAGAAATTGTCTTACTAACTGCTGGAATTTTAAAATTACATATATGTCAGCAATGTTATGGTCTCAAATCCAAGAGCCCATATAACAATTAGTTGTAAAAGGACAGCAGAATTAATGATATAATTCAAAAAAAGTTACTATAAATGCATAAATATAGGCATTATCAGTTTTTTGTTTTTTTTTTTTTAAATGTGCTAAGTTTTCAGATAATGTCGGATTGTTTTTCAGCAGCATATGAATTCCCATCACATTACATGGGTCAGCAGTTGATATATCCAGGTCTGGAGATTTCTGTATGGACTAACTTTCCATGTCCCTGATTATTGATGAAGTTTGGCATCTTTCCATATATTTCACCCATTCATACTACTTCTGTAAATCACTCAAGTATTTTGCTAATTTTTTTTCTATTTGTCTAACTGAATTACAGGTGTTTTAACTATATGTAAGTATGTATGCATTCCTACGTGTATATTTGTAATAACCTTTATTTTTTTTTTATAAATTTTATTGTTATATTCCCCATACAATTGCAGCCCCCCCATTCTGACCCCAATCCCTCCCCTCCCGTCCCCGCCCCCCTAAAAGTGTCTCTGGTTCATAGTTTTTTGTTGATTTTGATTTTCACTTTCTTATATTCATTTTCCTGGTCCCTTATTTAAGTTTTCCAGAATCCTGCTATGAGTGAGACCATCCGGTATTTTTCTTTTTCTTTTTGGCTTATTTCGCTGAGCATGATCCCTTCCAGCGCCATCCATATTGCTGCAAATTGCATGTGTTTATCTTTTTTGAATGCTGAGTAATATTCCATGGTATATATGTACCACATCTTCTTGATCCAGTCATCTATTTTTGGGCATTTGGTCTGTTTCCAAAGCTTAGCTATTGTAAACAGTGCTGCTATAAACATAGGGGTGCAGGTGCTCTTTGGAATTGATGTTTCTGTGTCCTTTGGGTAAATACCTAGGAGTGGAATTGCTGGATCATATGGAAGCTCTATGTTTAGTAGGTCCAGAAATCTCCACACAGCTTTCCACAGTGGTTGGACCAGTTTGCACTCCCACCAACAGTGCAGGAGAGTTCCTTTTTCTCCACACCCTCGCCAACATTTGTTGTTGCTAGTTTTTTTAATATGTGCCATTCTCACTGGTAAGATGGTATCTCATGGTAGTTTTGATTTGCATTTCCCTGATTACAAGTGACGTTGAACATTTTTTCATATGCCTGTTGGCCATTTGCATTTCCTCTTCAGAGAAGTTTCTTTTTAGCTCTTCTGCCCATTTTTGGACTGGATTATTTTCTTTGTTGTTGCTGAGTCTCATCAGCTCTTTGCAGATTTTTGTGATCAGTCCTTTATCATTAGTGTTGGGTGCAAAAATGTTCTCCCAGTTGGTGGGGTTTCTCTTTGTTTTTGTTATTGTCTCTTTTGCTGTGCAAAAGCTCTTTAATTTGATGTAGTCCCAGCTGTTTATCTTTGCCTTCACTATCACTGCTTTGGGTGATGTGTCTGTAAAGATGTCTTTGATGTGCAAATCACGTCGTGTTTTGCCTATATTTCCTTCTATATATTTTATGGTTTCAGGTCTTATGTCTAGTTCTTTAATCCATTTTGAGTTGATTTTTGTGTATGGTGTGAGGTAGTGGTCAAGCTTCATTCTTTTGCATGTAGCGACCCAGTTTTCCCAGCACCATTTATTGAACAAACTTTCTTTGCTCCAATGCATAGTCTTTGCTCCTTTGTCAAAGATTAGTTGACCATAAATCTGTGGGTTTATTTCTGGATTTTCTATTCGATTCCATTGGTCTGTATGTCTGTTCTTGTTCCAATACCATGCAGTTTTGATGATTATGGCTTTGTAGTATAGTTTGAAGTCTGGGAGTGTGATGCCTCCATTCCCATCTTTTTTTTTCAGGAGAGCTTTGGCTATTCGGGTTTTTTTGTGATTCCATATGAATTTCATCAATAATTGTTCTATTTCTTTGAAGAATGACATTGAAATTTTGATTGGAATAGCATTGAATCTGTATATTGCTTTTGGAAGGATGGCCATTTTAATAATGTTTATTCTTCCAATCCATGAGCAGGGGATGTCTCTCCATTTCTTTGTGTCTTCCTCTATTTCTCTTAACAGTGTTTTATAGTTTTCTTTGTATAGGTCCTTTACCTCTTTTGTTAGATTTATTCCCAAATATTTGATTTTTTTTGTTTCAATAACAAAAGGGATGGTTTTTTTGATTTCTTCTTCTTCAGATTTATTGTTTGTGTATAGGAAGGCTACTGACTTTTGCGTGTTGATTTTGTATCCTGCCACTTTACTGAACTGATTGATGAGTTGAATTAGCTTTTCTGTGGAGTTTTTGGGGTTCTCTATGTATAATATCATATCGTCTGCAAATAGTGATAGTTTGACTTCTTCTTTTCCTATTTGGATTCCTTGGATGTCTTTCTCTTGTCTTATTGCCCTGGCTAGGACTTGCAGTATTATATTGAAAAGCAGTGGTGAGAGTGGACATCCTTGTCTTGTTCCAGATCTTAATGGAATTGCTTTCAGCTTTTCACCATTGAGAATGATACTGGCTGTTGGCTTGTCATAGATGGCCTTTATGATGTTGAGGTATGTTCCTTGTATCCCAAGAATTTCAAGGGCTTTTATCATGAATGGGCGTTGCACTTTGTCGAAAGCTTTCTCAGCATCTATTGATATTATCATATGGTTTTTATATTTCTTTTTGTTGATGTGTTGGATAACGTTGATTGATTTTCGGATGTTAAACCATCCTTGTGTCCCTGGCATGAATCCTACTTGGTCGTGGTGAATTATCTTATGGATACATTGTTTGATTCTGATAGCTAAAATTTTATTGAGGATTTTTGCATCAGTGTTCATTAAGGAGATTGGCCTGTAGTTTTCCTTTTTTGTGTTGTCCTTGTTCGGTTTTGGTATTAGTGTAATGTTGGCTTCATAAAACGTGTTTTGTATTGTCCCTTCCTTCTCAATTTTTTGGAAGAGTTTGTGAAGGATAGGCACTAATTCGCCTCTGAATGTTTGGTAGAATTCATTTGTAAATCTATCAGGTCCTGGGCTTTTGTTTTTGGGGAGGTTTTTGATTACCATTTCAATTTCGCTAATTGTAATTGGTCTGTTTAGGTGTTCTATTTCTTCTTTATCTAGCTTTGGGTGATTGTAGAGTTGTAGGAATTTGTCCATCTCCTCTAGATTGTTAAACTTGTTTCCATATAACTGTTCATAGTAGTTACTGATTATTCTTTTGATTTCTGCTGTGTCTGTTGTGATTTCTCCTCTTTCATTGATGATCCTGTTTATTTGTGCTTTCTCCTTTTTTTCCTTTGTGAGCCTGGCTAGGGGCTTGTCTATTTTATTGATTTTTTCAAAGAAACAGCTCTTGGTTTCATTGATCTTTTGGATTGTTTTTTTAGCTTCAATTTCATTTATTTCTGCTTTGGTTTTTATTATTTCTTTTCTTCTACTGGTTTTGGGGTTTTTTTGTTGTTCTTTTTCTAGATCTTTGAGCTTCGAGATTAGGTTGTTTCTTTGCGTTCTTTCTTGTTTCTTGATGTGAGCTTCTATTGCTATATATTTTCCTCTTATTACTACTTTTGCTGCATCCCATACATTTAGGATATTGGTGTCCTCCTTGTCGTTCAATTCAAAAAATTTTTTAATTTCTTCTTTGATCTCCTCATTAGTCCAATGGTCTTCCAGTAGTGTGGTTTTTAATCTCCATGAGGTAGGAAAGTTCCTTGCCTTCTTTTTATGGTTTATTTTTAGTTTGATGCCTTCATGGTCAGAAAAGATGGTTGATATGATTTCAATCTTGGTGTATCTGTTGATGTTTGTCGTGTTCCCCAGTATGTGATCGATCCTGGAGAATGATCCGTGTGCGCTTGAGAAAAATGTGTACTCCGTTTTTTTGGGGTTTAGTGTTCTATAGATGTCTGTTAGCCCAATTGCTCTAGGTCCTTATGTAGAGCTTTGGTTTCTTTACTTATTTTTTGTCTTGTTGATATATCCATTGTTGATAGTGGTGTGTTGAAGTCTCCCACTACGTATGTGTTTTCTCCAATGTCTGTTTTCAGAGAGGACAACAGTTGTCTGATATATTTTGGTGCTCCTTCGTTTGGTGAGTATATGTTAATGAGTGTTATTTCTTCTTGAAGTATTGTCCCCTTGATCATAATGTAGTGACCACTGGGGTCTCTTTTTATCTTTTTGAGTTTGAAATCTGTTTTATCTGATATAAGTATAGCTGTTCCTGCTTTCTTTTTTGGTCCATTTGCTTGTAGGATTGTTTTCCATCCTTTAACTTTGAGCCTATTTTTATCTTTTGTAGCTAAATGTGTTTCCTGGAGACAGCAAAAGGTTGGGTTTTGTTTCTTAATCCAGGCTACAACTCTGTGTCTTTTTATTGAAGAGTTTAGTCCATTTACATTTAGAGTTAATATTGATATGTTAGCATCTGTATTTGCCATTGTGTTTGTCTTTCCTTTGATTTTATTTATTTATTCTTGTAATAACTTTTTTTTTTTGGCCTTCTTTCATTGTTATTCGTCCCTCTGAGGTTCTGGCTTTAGGACTCCTTGTAGTATTTTTTGGAGTGGGGGTTTAGTTGCAATGAAATTCCGGAGTTTCTGTTTGTCTGGGAAGGTCCATATTCTTTCTTCAAAGAGGAAGGAGAGCTTTGCGGGATAGAGTATTCTTGGTTGGCATCTGTTTTCTTGGAGTCTGTTGACTATGTCCCTCCACTCTCTCCTTGCCCGTAGTGTTTCTTCGGAGAAGTCTGATGTCAGCCTGATTGGTTTTCCTTTGAATGTTATCTGTTTCTTCCCTCTTGCCAGCTTCATTATTTTTTCCTTGTCCTGGATTCTTGGGAGCTTTACTATTATGTGTCTTGCTGTATTTTTCCTTTCGTCGTGGAAGTTTGGTGTTCTTCTTGCTTCTTGTATATCAATTTTCAGCTCCTTCTTCACATTTGGGAAGTTCTCTTCAATTATCTCTTTGAATATTTTCTCTGTTCCTACATCTCTCTCCTCTCCTTCTGGTATTCCTATAACTCTTATATTTCCTTTCCTCATGGAGTCAGATAGTTCCCGAAGTCTTTCCTTGTTCTTTTTCCTTCGTACTTCTCTTTCCTTTTCTGTTTTGGTTCTTTTTATTTCTGCGTCTTCAAGATTACTTATTCGTTCTTCCATTTCATCTATTCTGCTTTCATTGCTTTTCCCAGAATTCTTTAGTTCTTCCATTAATTCTTTGATCTCCTGCATTTCTTTTACTTCCCTCTTTAGGGACTCAATTTCTTTCTTCTGACCATTGTTTTCCCTCTCTAGGGACTCAATTGCATTCTTCTGATCGTTGATTATTTTTCCCTTATCATTGTTTTCCTTTATGACTTCTGTCAGTTTTTTAATCACGGCAATTTTAAATTCTCTTTCTGGAAGGCTCAGAAATTCTTCCAAGTTATTGTCGTTGCAATCTGGGAGCTGGTTTTCTTTTTGTGGTGTGCTTTTTCTCTGGAGAGTTGCTAGGTTGCGTGTGGTTCTTCTCCTCCCTACTTTCTGTTTTCTAATTTGCCGTATGCGTTGGGACACTGTGTTGTTGGGACTGGCCGGCATCTTGGGTGGGCTTCTCTAATCCCCTCTGGTTCCTCCAGGAGTCATCTGTCAGTTTCAAGCAGTCTTTACTGGAGAAAGGTCCCTGTTCTAAATGCCGATGTGGGGACACACTCCCCTATGCGCCTGGTCTGCCCCGACGGTGGGTTCCTGCTCCCCCTCTGGGCTTGGACTGCAGGCCAGAGGGGGTCTGGCGTGGGCGAACTTCCCCCGCTCACCTCTGGCTCCTGAGGAAGCCTTCTGCAGGTAGTCTTTACTGAAGAAATGTCCCTGTTCTAAAATGGTGATGTGGGACACACTCCCTGCGCGTCTGGTCTCAGGCACACTCTTCTGCGCGCCTGGTCTGCCCTGGCTGTGGGTGCTCGCTCTCCCTGTGGGCTCAGACTACTTGTTCGGAAGGGGCTGGGTGTGGGCTAACTCCCCAGCTGGCCACTAGCTCCTTCAGGAGCCTCTGCTGGCTTCAAGTCGCTAGGTGGCGCCAGAGATCTCTCCTAGAGCCCTTGGGGAGCTGATTTTCCACCCCGTGGGACAGGGAGCAGAGCGGGGATGGTAGGGTACACCTCAACAGCTTTGGGGTGCTGTGTCTGCCTTGTGCCCCACCGTCGTGGGGAACCCACGCCCCTAATTTCGTGCCCCGGGTCTCAGTTCCAAAGCCCTCAGTTCCAGGACGCGGGCTGTAGCCCAGATCAGTGGCGCGGGAATGGCGCCTTTTGAATCCCGCTTCCCTGCCTGGGCGCCTTGTTCCTGCTCACTCAGGGAGGGCCTCTGAGGTCTCCCCGCAAGCCTAGGTCGCAGGCGCGGGGACCTGGGCAGCTGCGATCCGATCTGGATCAGCGCGCCGCTTTCCACGCAAGCTTACCGGGCGGCGGGGGCTGTGTGCTGGTGCTGGTCTCCTCCTGGGGGGCGGGGCTCTCTTTAATGGCGCCTGGAGCTCACCTCCGCGGCGGATCCTGCAGGGTTCTCCACAGCTCCCGTTCACGGGGTGTGGTGGCTGCAATAGTTCCTTTCCACTCACAGTCCCACTTGCTGCGTCCGTTTTTCTTGTTGGCCGTTTTGGTTTGTTGTTTCCCTCCTCTCTGCCGGTCGGAGAGTGCGGACTTTGTGGGCGGGGGAGGCGAGCAGGGTTCTGCGCTTCCCTCCCTTCTGGTCCTCTTTTATGGCAACTTTCTTCTTTGGGCAGTTTGCTGGAGTCGTCCGTTAATCTTCCGTGTCCCAGTTCTCACTGGGACCTGCCGCTTTTCCTCCCTATTAACTTTTTTTAATGGGAGATCTTACTCGCAGCGTCTCCTCGCCGCCATGTTGCTCCGCCCCATTCGATCCTGAATTCTTAATTTCAGGTGATAAAATATCTTGTTATTTAATTAATTACAAAATCCTCCTAGCTTGTATTATTTCTTAAGCACCTCCCTTATTTCTGACCATCTTTACTTTGACTCCAGTATTCACATTTCTTAAATGTAGCATTCTGACAAGTATATCTCTCTCTCTCTCTAATTTCGTCACCCTAAATCTATCCTAAAGTTGACCAAATGAAGTATTTCAAAATAAAATTGGAAAATTTTACTGCCCTCCTTTCAGACTCTTTAATGAGAATGAAAATAAGCTTAAAATACCATGTCTTAAAATATCACAAAGACAAAATTGTTAAAACAGTATAACTCTGGGCCTCCCCAGTGACACAGCCAGTTGTGTGCAGCACTGCAAAGCTGTCCGCAGCCTCTGCAGCTGTCCGCAGCCTCTGCAAAGCTGTCTGCAGCCTTCCTGGCTGGCCACAGAGATACCCACATGTCACGGCAGACTTCTCCTGTCTCGCCCGCCTCTCCCCTCAGCAATGTGTTTCAGTAAGTCTGCCTGTTCTGTTCCGCACTCTGTCTCTGGTGAATCCTCTCGCCCTGCTGTACCTCTGGCCTGTACCCACATTCTTGTATAAATAAAAATATTTCTTAAAAAAAAATACAGTATAGCTCTGGCAACATAATGGACAAGTCAATGAAACAGAATTGACTTCCCAAAGTACCCACCTTTACCCCTAAAAATACCTTGATTTTAGATGAAATTCTGAAGTCAATGAAGAAAATTTCAAGATAATACAACAGTTGATTGGTGGGCCTAGATGCAACTTAGACTATCTTTCTAATAATTTTATTCCAAAGAGTTGAGAGGCAACTTAATCAACTTATCAGAATTCTTTAAACCTAGTAACTGGAAAGCCAAGAAAGTATTGCTTGAATTTTCTAGTAGAAAAGTATAGCAAGTTTCAGCACCTTGTTTGGAAAGTAGCATTATTTATGGTAGGAGGTCATTCTGTCCATCTTCTACCAAGCAAAGAGATAATATTAGAGCTATTACTTAGGTAACCATAGAATAAATCCTTGGAAAGCCCACATGCATAGAAATTTCCAAACAGTTGCACTGTTTTCACCAAAGGGGGAGGGGTATATATTTCCCTAAAGAGTTATTTATTTTTCAATAAATAGTGAATAATTATCTCTTCAGAAATGTTCCTTTAAAAATTGAATTGAAATTATTCATTCTTTCATTTAACAAATTTTTACTAAACAAATACTATGTGCCAGGGATTTGGAGGTGATAAACATTATTTAAAACAATGAGTACACAATTTGGATTGTGGCATTATTATATATGTATAATATATAATATATATTATATATATATATACACATCATTCTTCATCTTTATAGTCCCCGTAATATTCCCATCAACAATCACCAATTCACCTATGCACCATCACCATAATCCCTTCCCTATTTTGATCCCTCTCCCTACCCCTCTTCTGCAGAATGTCTCTGATTTATAATTGCCTGTTATTTTTTCTATATATATTTTTTCCTGATTCCTTATTTGATTCCCCTATATCCCTCCTATAAGTGAAACCATCCAAACTTTTCTTTTTCCTTCTAGCTTATTTCACTGAGCATAATCCCCTCCTGCTCCATCCATGTTGTTGTGAATAGCATGAGTTTATCTTTTCAATTGCTGAGTAATATTCCATTTGCATATTTATCACATCTTCTAATCCAGTCATCTATTTTGGGGCATTTGGGTTGTTCCCATAGCTTACCTATTGTAAATAGGTAATGTTTTTGTGTCCTTTGGGTAGATTCCTAGGAGTGGAATTACTGGGTCATATGGTAGCTCCAATTTTAGTAGTTTGAGGAACCTCCATACAGTTTTCTATAGTGATTGGACCAGTTTGCATTTCCACCAGCAATGTAGGAGAGTTCCTTTTTCTCCACATACTTGCTGATATTTGTTGTTGCTAGTTTTGTTTTTTTTTTTTTTAATATGTGCCATTCCACTGGTGTAAGGTAATATTTCATTGTGGTTTTGATTTTCATTTCCCTGATTATAAGTGATAGTAAACTTTTTTTTTCATATACCTGTTGGCCATTTGCATTTCCTCTTTGGAGAAGTGTCTTTTTATCTTTTCTGATCATTTTTGACTGGATTGTTTGCTTTGTTTTTGTTGTCATCTGAGTTCTTTGTAAATCTTTGTGGTCAGTCCCTCATCAGTTGTATGTAGAATTTCTTTTTTATAATTCCATACATAAAGTCTCTATGTACTTGGCTATTTATTCCACTTGGTCTTCTGAAAGAGAATGAAGGTATTTCAAAATTTTTGAGATGTTTGTTTTAAACTGCTAATATTTTTTAATATGCTAGTTTTTTTCTACATTTTCTCTGATATACTTTGAAAAGCAAAATAAGAAAGTGCACAGTAGGGCATATATTATCACTATAACTATGTGCCTCTTTGAAAAAAAGAGAAAAAATAAATATTAATTTGGTGGGAACTTTTTAAGAAATTAAAAGTATCAATTAGACTATTAGTTTTATTTAACTTTCATATCTATTTGGTTTTTCTCCAAATCTATTCTTTGTCCCTAGGACTATAAACTTAAGGCAGTGAAAGAAGCTGAAAATGAATTTTCAGTAAAAGACAGTTAAATTTGGAAATAAATTTCTGAAACTCACCCATCAATTATTTATTCAATAACAATAAAGAGTATAAAAGCTGCCAAAACCATCTTAGTAAAAGATTAAGTAGTACGGAAATAAAGACTTGGAAATCTTAAACAAAAACAAAAACAAAAAAACGGTGTCATCCATAATCATCACAGACTCAAGTGAAATCAAAAAGTCAGTAATTTATTAATTGTGCAACGTTGGACAGCAAAATGTGAGCTGAATCATGAAAACTTTTAGAAAAACAAAAGTTTAATAATCTTTTGCGAACTGTCTATTGTGTTTAGGCTCGGTAGTCTCATTATCAGAGATTATTCCAGGATAGAATGCTTTTTCAGTGACTAGATATGTAGTCTAAAAGAAAAAAAAATAGGGCTTCCCTGGTGGTGCAAGGGGTTAAGGCACAGCACTGTGAAGCTGTCCATTGCCTCTGCAGCATGAGTTCAATCCCCAGCCTGCCAGGGAGCTACCCACATGGCACAGCAGAACTTTCCTGTCTCGCCTACTGCTCCCCTCAGCAGTGTATTTCAGTCAGTCTACCTGTTCTGCTCCCTGTTCTGTCTCTGGTGAATCCTCTCACCCCCCACACCTCTGGCCTGTACCCCAGTTCTTGTATGCATAAATTAATAAATCTTAAAAAAAAAGAAATGTCTCAAAAGATATAATCATATTTAAAAAAAAAAAGAAAAAAATACATACGCACACAGACACACACATATATATAAGTGATTATATTTGTTAAAAGTGAAAAACTTCATCAGGATACTTTTCAGCTTGCTTTCTCTGGGATAAAAGTTATGATCTTTGTCATGAACGCTGTCACTAACACACGCTTAAAAAGACTATGAGTGCCTTAGTGATGGGTTTGGTATGGTGACATGCATCTTAGCAGGTGTAATCCTGTGCCTCTGAATCACATACATTAGTGTAAACCAGTGTAACCTCAGTTAAAATAAAATAAAAATATGCCTGTGAATAGTTCTATAAAATAGTAGTGACTGTCAATATTTTTGATGAGGTTCTTCACTTCAGTGATTTGCAAATGTCAGGTTGTATGTAATACATATACAAGTAAATTCTCTTTAAGTTGATGAACTAACTAATTTTTCACAAAGTTGTACAAGGATTGGTCTCTGAATTCTCGATATCCACGACCTTCATCTAGGGTTCTGACAATTCACCATAGGGTGTGCAATCTCCTTTACATATAGCTTGTGACTAATTACATGGGTAGGAAGATAGGACTGGATCTGTAAAATAATGTTTGTTTTTTTCTACCTTTATTGGGATGAAATGATATCAGGAAACCAAATCTGAGCCAGGTTTCCCAGTGTCAAACTGTTTCTAAACATTTTATTTCATTTTCATTCCATGTATTTTACTATGTGTCCTAATCAAACTCTTCCTACTTCAAGTGGTACTTACTGTTGCAAATCTGTTTTCATAAACATGTTCACATCTTTATCACCAAAGCTTCCAAAATTTATGAATTATAATAAAAATCTGTCTTTGGAGAAAAAGGAATTAATAAGTGTATTGATTATTCAGATAATTATTTCAATAATTTATGTTTTTTATTTTTTTAATTTAAATTTTATTTTTATATTCCCCATATAATTACAACCCCCTTATTTTGACCCCAATTCCTCCTTTCCCCATCCCCCACCCCCCATACAGTGTCTCTGATTCATAATTGCTTGTTGATTTTGATATTTTCTTTCTTATAGTTATTCTTTTTTCTGGTCCCTTATTTAAGTTTTCTAGATTCCTGCTATGAGTGAGACCATCCGATATTTTTCTTTTTCTTTCTGCCTTATAAAGATTTAATTTTAGAATATTTAACGCAGATGTATATACCAAAGTCAAATTGAATTTCCAGCATACACAAAAATGTGACCTTAAAAGAAATATGGTCTTTTTCGGGTATAGTTTTATAATCAATACAATAGTCAGGTTTCTGTTATTAACATAAATTATTGACTTATTTCACTGAGCATGTCAATAATTTATGTTAATAACAGAAACCTGACTATTGTATTGATTATAAAACTATACCCAAAAAAGACCATATTTCTCTTAAGGTCACATTTTTGTGTATGCTGGAAATTCAATCTGACTTTGTTATATACATCTGCGTTAAATATTCTAAAATTAAATCTTTATTAGAAAACAGAAGCTACAGCTTCTGAGGGAATGATTGGTGAGAGTAAATTCTTAAACTTCTCAATGACTTGATTTTTCATCCAAAAAAAAAAAGAAAATTATATTGTTCCATGGGGCTGCTATTAGTATAGTACGACTGGATATTTGCAAATCCAAGTATTGAGGAAGAATTCATAAGTTCAAAGATTGTTATTTACCACATAACATTGTCAGTTTTGCTTACCCACAATAAATTCTACATTTGTTACCATATGTGAAAGCTAGAAAAGCTACAAAGTCTACAAGTCAATCACAGAAATTTTGATATTAAAATTATATATTTATTAGTGTTGATTTAAAATGTAAATATGATATAATCTACAACCTTAAATGAATAAGTTTAATTAAGCTATAAAGATAAATTATCTAATCAAATTAAGTATCTAATCAATACCAGGATCTTAAAACTTACTGCATCTGCTATTTGTAAGAGTTGCACTGTTCTAGGAGATCCTCCGGTATCTTACAGTCTAGTTGGATAAATGAGGGCATTGAGTACATCAAAGGAGTAGAATTGGCCTTAGTATTGAAATTCATTAAAAAAAACAAAAATTCTTATGTTGACTGTCATGAAAAGAAAAATAAAATAATGCAGATAATAAAAGTACTAGATCTGAGTTAGAATTGTCTTGAAGTGCTATATTTTGGAAGCAAGATAATGTTTCCTTAAATTTACATGCCAGAAATTAAACATTGTCCAGAAACATTTAACTGAGATTCAATATTGAGAGATTTCATTCTACTTATTTTCAATTGATATGTAAAATTACTGTCTTAATCTGATCCAATATTAAAGTGACTGAAAACTGCTTATAAGATACAGGTAAAAAATAGCTGGTGGATTCTTCTTTTCCATTTATTAAAGTTTTAGATTGCAAATGAATGACAATTGCAAGAGGACCAAATAAAAATGTTGACATTGTATAAAAATCCACACAATGACAATAAAATAATACTATAATTTATTTTTTCATTCAATTGTAGTTTTGGCATCTTTTTATATACAGCATATTATATATTTATTACATATTACATACTTTCACATGTAATTGAAAACTAATAGTCTTTCATATAGTACTTTTTCATAAAATTTTAATCCATCATTTCATGCTGGTTTCTCTTTTTTAAAAAATATATTCCTTTAGACACAAAACCATTAATTCGAAAGGAAACCTGCATTCCTATGCTTGTTGCATCATTATTTACAATAGCTAAGATATGAAAACAACCTAAATGCTCAAAAAACAGATGACTGGATCAAGAAGATACGTTGTATATACACACAATGGAATACTCCTCAGCAATAAAAAAGATAAACCCATGCCATTTGGAGCAACGTGGATGGAGCTGGAAGGGATAATGGTCAGTGAAATAAGTCACAAGGAGAAAGAAAAATATCAGATGATTTTACTTAAAGGAGGGATAAAGGGAAACTGAAAAAAAGGGAAAATAAAGGACAAAACTAGCAAGCAAAGTATAGGTCAGAGACATAGAGCAGGGGAGGGAATAGGAAAGGGATTAGAACAGGGGAATGAAGTACACAAGGGAATGTAGTGATGATTCACAGATGATGTGGTGGTGGGAGATTTATGGCAAATACATCTAAGGGGAGAAATCAAATATCATACAAAAAGGAACAATGATGTAATTATATGTGTACACACATACACACACACACACACACACACAGCAATAAAATACCAAAATAAACAAAAAACGGGGAAATATATTTTTTTTAATTATGATAACATTAGGTTCCTCTCCACCAGGAATTTCCACTGTAGGTTACCCTCCACCAATAACCCATAGTCTACCACCATGAGATATTGTGCTTCCTTCCCTCTGTATGTTTCACTTCTACAGTCAATTTGGAAGGTTTAGTTTTAAAGGTTGTCTTTCTGTAATCCCTAGTTTGGTTTCTCTATATTCTACATATTAGTAATATCATCCAGCATTTTCTTTTTTCGTTTTGACTTATTTCACTTGGCATTATCTCTTCCAACTCCATCCATGTTCCTGTAATATGTGTATTACAATATGTGTACATTGCATATATATACACTATCATCTTGAGCTCCTCATCTGTTTGGGGGCATTTGAATTGTTTCCATAACTTGTCTATTGTAAATAGTGCTACTATAAATATAGGAGTGCAGGTTTCCTTTCGAATTAGTGTTTTTGTACACTTTGGATAGATATACCTAGCTGTGGAATTGCTGAGTCATAACTTAGATATATTATTTGTCTTTTGAGGATTCTCCACACTTCCTTCAATAAGGGTTGGGCCAGTATACATTCCTATATACAGTGTAATAGGGTTCCTTTTTCTCCAAACACTGAAATACGTGGAGGAAAACATAGTCAAAACATTTCATTACATTGACTTCAGAGCTCCCTTGGGGACAAAACGCCAATGGCAAGGAAAACATAAGAAAAATAAATTAATGGATCTACATCAAGTTGAAAGCTCCTGATTATTCTACCTTTTTCAATGTTCAACTTGTGTGCTATATTTAAGGAGTTTGAAAATTCAAAGTTCTAATATAAATATAAAAAAAGAATAGGAAAAGATGTAAATAAAGAGGGCATATAAAACCTAAAACCATAAAACACATAGAAGAAAACATAGGCAAACACTTCATGACTTAAGGTTAAAGGATATCTTTAGGGATTCCTCCTCACCAGCAAAGAAAACATAAACAACTGGAATTATATCAAGTTAAAAAGCATCTGCTCAGTGAAAGAAACTATTAAACCAAAAAAGACACCCTACTGAATAGGAGAAAATATTTGCACACTGTGACTCTGACAAAAGACTGATATCAGAGATATACAAAGACCTCATAAAACTCTACAAAAATAAAACAAATAACCTCCCAAAAAATGAGCAGAAGAAATAAACAGAAATTCTCCAAAGAAGACAGACAGATGGCCAACAGGCAGAAGAAAACTGTTCACCAACACTTAATTTTAGAGAAATGCAAATCAAGACCACAGTGAGAGACTATGTCATACCTGTGAGAATGGCCTAGATAGAAAAGAACAGAAACAAGTGCTAGAGAGGATGTGGAGAAAAGGCAACAATTCTACAATGCTGGTGAGAATGCAAACTGATCTAGCCTTTATGAAAAGGAGTAGGGAGATGTTGCCAAAGATTAAAAGTGGACCAAAACTTGTAAGCTGACCATACATCTGAGGGGCACAGCAGGGGAGGTGGAAGGAGAGGCGTCAAAACAAGGAATGGATGAGCATAAGGGATGGGGGAGATGGATTGCAGGTGCTGTGGTGTTGGAGCTACAGGACCTATATCTGAGGGGAGAAATAAAATACATTAAAAATTAACAACATTAGAAAATTAGTTAATTAATAAAGAAAAAATGGATCTGCCATATGACTCAGCAATTCCACTCCTAGGTACCTGCCCCCCAAATTCAAAAACACTAATTTGCAAGTAAACTTGCACTCCCATGTTTATTGTAGCACTATTTATAATATCTAAATTAAGGTAACAAGTTAAGTGTCCCCAAGCAGATGAGTGGATCAAAAAGATGTGGTATATATCACAATAGAATATTACTCAGTGATCAAAAAAGATAAATCCATTCTATTTGCAGCAAAATGGAAGGAGTTGTAAAGGATAATGTTAAGTGAATGAAGTCAAAAAGAGAAGGATAGATACCAGATGGTGTCACTAATATGTGCAGTATAAAGTAACTAAACTAAGATTCAGATGAAAACAAGCTTAAAATTTGACCCTTGATAGATCGCTACATAACTGAAGCACCAAGAGGGAAGGGATTGACAGAGAGGTAAGAAAAAAGAGAGAAGGAAGCACACTGGAGTATGGTGGTGGACTATGGGTAATTTGTCAGTGAGTGTACTATGGTAGCATTACCTGCCAGAGTTATCCAAATATTAGTTCAATTAAAAGTAAATATACAATGGAGCAAAGAAAGTTGGTTCAATAAATGGTGCTGGGAAAACTGGGCTACTACATGCAAAAGAATGAAGCTTGACTACTACCTCACACCATGCACAAAAACCAACTTAAAATGGACTAAAAAACTAGACATAAGAACTGAAACCATAAAATACATAGAAGAAGGCCCTCCCTGGTGATGCAAGGGGTTAAGATGCAATCTATGAAGCTATCCGAGCCACTGCAGCACCAGTTCGGCAGGCAGCAGACCTCTCCTAACTGGCCCGCTGCTCCTCTCAGCAGTGTGTTTCAGTCATTTGCCTGTTCTGTTCCCCACTCAGTCTCTGGTGAATTCTCTCATCACCACCCCCTCTGGCCTGTACCCCAGTTCTTGTATGCATAAATAAATAAATCTTTAAATATATATATATATATAGAGAGAGAGAGAGAGAAGAAAATATAGGCAAAACATTACATGACATACACCTCAGTAACATCTTTATTTTTTGTTACTTTTATATTTTTAATATTTTTTATTATTTTATATATTTTTACATCATTTTTTATTTTTGTACAATGTATGCATTTTCATCTCAGTTACAGTCTCTGTGAAATTCCCACCACACATTCACCCTTGAACTATCACCATGGTCCCTGGTGCTCTTTCCACCCTTGTTTTGATCCTACTCCCTTCCCACCTCCTGCAGAATGTCTCTGGTTTATAGTTGCCAGTTGATTTTGATTTTTAGATCTTTGTGATCAGTCCCTTATGATTAGTATTGTGTGCAAAGATTTCTCCCAATCAGTAGGGTATGTCTTTGTTTTGGTTAATGTCTCTTTTGATGAACAGAAGCTTTTTAATTTGATATAGTCCCAGCTGTATTCTTTGCTTCACTATCTTGCTTTGGGTGATGTGTCTTTAAAGATGTTACTGAAAAAAATATTGGATGGTTTCACTCCATTGAGAATGACCCATATCCAAAAGCCAGAAACAAGTGCTGGTGAGGATGTGGAGAATAAGTAACCCTCTTACACTGTTGGTGGAAAGGTAAACTGCTCCAGTCTCTCTGGAGAATAGTATGGCAGTTTCTCCAAATATTAGATCCTCCAAAAAATAGATCCTTCATATAATCCAGCAATTCTACTCCTAGGTATCAACCTGAAAAAAATAAAAATCACTAATTCAAGGGAATATATGCACTCCTTTGCTCATTTCAGCACTATTTAAATTAGCCAAGTTATGGAAAATCTAAATGCCCATTGACAGAACAGTGGAATGTGGTATAGAGAAACAATAAATCACTATTCAGCTATTTTAAAAAAAGGCGATCTATTGCCATTTGCAACAACATGGATGGAACTGGATGGGATTATGCCAAGTAAAATAAGTGAGAAGGAGGAAATCAAATACTGGATGATTTTAATCACATGTGAAGTAAAGAGGGAAAAAAAAAAACAGCAACAAAGAAACAGACAAAACTAAACCAAAACAAACCCTAGAAATATGACTGTAAAATTAAGGCTGCTAAAGGGAAAGGTTTTGTAGAGGATCAAGACAGATGGGGAGGGGGCCTAATGGCCTAGGAGAAAAGATGATGGTGCTTTGATAGTGGAGGTAACACCCGGGGTGTGATAACAAACATTTGAGGCAGTGTGAACCTATTTCCCTAACTCATGTGCATTATTGTGAACCAATGTTATCTCTATAAAGAAAAATGAATTTAGTTAAAAAATAGAAGATGTAGTGTGTATACTTATAATGGAATATCACTCAGTTATAACAGATGAACTCTTGCCATTGGCAACAACATGGATGGAACCAGAGGGGATTATGCTAAGCAAAATAAGTCAGAGGAGAAAGACAAATACCTGATGGTTTGTTCAAACAAAAGGTCAGACATAGTTGAACCAAAGACAAACTCTAGAAGTCTGCCTGTGGAACTGGGGCAGTTAGAGGCTAAAGAGCAAGGGTTAGAGGGGGCACAATAGACTATTGTGTAGGACTATGGGTGTCTTGGTGGTGGATGTGGTGTAATATACGTCTGCAGAAGTGGGATCCTTTATTTTTGAATTATATACAATGTTATAAACCAATATTACCTTAATAAAAAAATAAAAGAAAGAAGAAAGTTATATTGAAAATAAATCTTATAAATATTTCTTGGTGAACTATTTTGTTACATAGCATAATTCACCTGTATTACAATACTTGTTTACATTAATAAAAGCCACTCATACTACCTAATAGTAATCATATTATACAGTGATATTTTTAATCTCTCTGCTTATACCTTCCATGGCCTCTCCTCTTACCTTTCTTTAGGACTGTATTTAAAACAGTGAAAGGATTAGACTAAGAATGACAAGTCCCAGATAAAGTCCTGGCTTTTACACCCCTCTTGGATTAACAAGAGGGTTGGGCTGTGATCATATCAAGTATAGCCAGCTCATTTAACATTATCCTTCCTTGCTATAGGTTAGCTTCCATTGGTTGGTAAATTTGTGGAAATTTGTTTATATTCTCAAATACTTGATTGAATTCATTATGAAAATAATTCACTATGAGAGTTTCACAATAACTTAGTTTTATTTTCTCTAAACTGTATATACTGTAACTTACGCTTGAGAAATAGTTTTAACCCTGATGTAATTTTACAGATGACTTTATGGCTGGACTATAACATAAGAGTATATTTTGAATAGAAAGAAAAAAATTGAAGTGTCAAAATTGTAAAGAGATTCAATGTATTTTCATTAAAGTCTCTGATGAGGTATGGCTCCCTCATTTCATTAGAAAGGGGAGTGGGATCAAAGGAGGTTGACAGTTGGTTGATGTGTATGTCTAGCTACTAAATCATTGCATTCATGCTAAGACCTCCTATGTGCTCCCATTAAATCCCATTCATCTCATGAAGTAATATATGTACTGTAGCCTATGGCTGGGTTATCACTGCTTTTTTCCCTCCCCCATTAAGTTCTCACAAACTCACATAATCTTCTAAGCTTTCTTTTCATAGTTATGTTTACTGTGAATAGATCTTTAAAAACCAAATGCTGAAGAAAAACAACAAAGTTTTGGAACTATATTTATAATGTGATACCATTATATCTAGACACATATAATTCTAAATTAGACACTAAACTATGATAATGGTTTGCCTCTGGGGAAGAGGCAAAGGTAATAGAAGTGAGGTTGTTTGTCAAAAAGGATTTCAACTTCATCTGTAAAAGTTGTTCATTTTATTTTTTAAAAAAGACCTGAAATCTCTTATTGATTTGGGAAGTGGGCATTATAGTGTTTGAATTTCTCTTCATTCACTGCAATATAATGAAAAAAGCAGAAGTAATAGAGCAGTGGTTATGCGAGCAGAATATGGAGAGAGACTGCCTGGGCTTAAATCTGCCACTTTCCTCATCACAGAAGCAAGTCATGCAACCTTCCAGTGTCTTGGTTTCCTAATCTGTAAAATGGTGTTAATAAATACTTAAGGACCTGTGATAAGTAAATGAGATAATACATAAAAAATGCTTAGACCACTGTTTGGAACATGGAAAGTTTTCAGTATAATAATTAGTACTTAATTTTCTTAATATCTCAAAATTTCTCTTTAGGATTATCCTTTTTTTAGTTAAAAGAATTTTCATGAAATAGATTGATTACTGCATAAAGAAGCAATGTGTGTGTAAAAGAGTTCTGAAATCGTCAACTTAATGAAGCTTCAGAACTAGGAGTTCAGAAAATACTTTCATAAAAATTTAATTTCAATGATTAGGCCACTTCTTTCTAACTCATTGTTCTACTTCTCATTCTTTAGCACTTTCAGTAATGCAACTATGTGATCTCTCTATTCTATTTTCTACAAGGTCTTCTTAGTTCTCAATCTACACAGTACAACCCAAATAGTTTTGAACACAAACAAAGCAAGTATGCATTTCTTCTTTTGGTGACAGTAGCTTTAGTCTTAACTGAAAGACAGGGTGGATAATGTGACACTCACTTTACTTTCAGCGACTTGTTAATATCAGCTCTGAATTTTTCATGACGGCTTCGGTAACCTGTAGCCTGGAGCTGAAGCTCTGGGGGTTTCCACCACAAAGAGGTGGATCAGCTGAGCTCTCACTTCCCATCTGGCACTGGGTGACATGGACAGTCAGGGGGGCTGCAGGAAACCTGAAGAAGAAGAAGAAAGCTGATGTGGGGCACCCATTGTAGTGCATAAAAGGCTAAACATGTGCTGTTGTATGGATGTATCTGTGAGACACTTGTTTATCACTGACTTCAGAATATACTTAGCCGATGTGTTTAACGTCAGAATCACAAGAACAGCTGCCGCCCGTGTAAGTAATACTCCCATACACAGTTGCATCCTGATTTGCCAAACCAGATTCAGAATCTCTCTGCAGTGAATGCTATGCGCTGCCTGGCATGCTTCTTATTTACTCGCACAGGCATCCACGTGCAGGCACACACACCATGGAGATTTGGAGCTGTTTGAAATTGTAAACGGTTTAGCTACATCCCAAAGGTAACAAAATTATCTCAGAGTTCTCACAAAAGCTGTATTTTGTGTCTGAAAGTCAAAACCAGAAAGGTTATGGGGGGAGGGAAGGGACCCTGCCATATATTCATCTGTGAAAAGTCAAAACCAGCAAAAAGAAAATAAGATCTGGGTTTCCCTGCTTTGAGTTTTGTAGGTCTATCAATTTTTTTTTACTGAAAATATTTAGTTGACCGCCAATTTGTACAAAATTGGATAACTATATTCTTGATCTTATTTTTAATAATTGTAGTAATTGAGATTCACCCTGCACATGCCCAAACTACAATAACTAGAATGTAGAAGTGTTTACAAGCACCCCAGGAAAAGGTGTCCCCTTAAATGCGATAATCTCTAGTCACAACCTCTGTTTCTGTGTCCTCAAGAAAGAAGTTAACAGTGCTCAGTTTGTTCAAGCACAAGTGGTGCAGGGATGATGGTAAAAGCTGCCTTGGAATTCACACAGTGCCACTTTTATCGTGTTTTAATGCTTAGAAGGGAGTAAGTTTCTAAGGTCATTCCAAATTCAAGGGGAGGGAAGAGAATGACCACTTCTTGAAGGCAAGATTTTAAATGATTTGTGGACATATTTAAAACCTGACAAACTATCTTCTAAATAAAAAAAGTATGCAGATCATTTGAGAGATAACATGGAAATCATAGATCTAAATCATGAGCTGTATCAACAAGATATCATTTTAGTCAGTGTAGAGCTCAAGTCATTCAGAAACACTGAGTGGCTGTGGCCCTTTGCGATTTTCAAATATGAACACAGTAATATTTTTGGCTCTACTTATATCTTTCAGAATCTTGCCACTTCCCCTGCAAGAGGCAGAATCTTTCTCCTTGCCTTGAAATTCTATATGTTTTTGTGATGATCTTGACAGATAGAATGCAGCAAAAGTGGCATTGCATAATTTCCAAGGTCGGTTCATAAAAGGTGATATGATTGCTATCTAAACTTCTCTTTTTATAATGCTCGCACTCATAAATCAGTCACCACATGATTAGGAAGCCCAAACCATGTGCGGACACAGGTCAAGTTCCATTTGCAGGCATTAACTAAGGTCTCAACTCACAGGCAGTTTCAAATGCCAGCCTCAGATGACTCTTTTCCAGATTTTGAGTCTCCCAAGTTTATGCTGAGTATAACAACCATCTCTGCCAAGCCTTTCCCCAGTTGAGATGCAGGAGCAAATTAATTTTTGAGGGTGATTTGTTATACAGTGATAGATAACTGGAATGAATGGATAACCTCTAACTTGATAAGCAATATGTGTTTGAAACAAAATAAATATCTAATTTGCAAAATAATCTTTACTCTCAGTACCTTGGAGTTAGAAATGAAAGTGTAATGAGGTGGAAATAAATTCACAAATCGCCACATTTGTCTTCAATTGCGGAAGAAATCTAATGTAATGAATTTATTAGTTTTGAAACTCTACACCAACAATCTTCTTTTTAGCACGGATTATTCTAAAACATGATGCTATCCACCAGGCAACCATAGAGAAAATTCCTTTCCTTAAGGAAACATGTGTACAAGAAGTAAGGACAGATAATCAATCCATTCATACTCTCAATAATCACTTATTAAGTTTTTAGTATGTTCCAGGCAATGTTTTATGTGCTGGGAAAATAGCAGTCAACATGCATTCATTTCCTCATGGAGTTTAAATTCAGGGAAATGAATGGAGATAAAAAAATAATTACCAAATACTTAAGTAAATGTATAAAATATTGTTGGTTATAGAAGAAAATACCAGAGAAGGCAGATGGGGAGCCTGACAATGGATGAAGAAAGATAATTACATATAAAGTGGGCATGGAAAAACTTACTGAGGGAAATGAGCCAACAAAGCAGTTATCTGGAAAAGGATGTTCCAAGAAGAAGGACCAGAAAGTACAGAGACCCTACAGCAACAGCATGATGATCTTGTCTAGTAAATGCAAGAAGGCAGAGGCTAAAAATTATACAAAGGAGACTAGAGTAGGAAGTAAAGAAAGCAGAAAAGGAATCAGACTACCTAAAATTTGTGAGCAATTAAAGGAATTTCCCCAGCATAAGAAATGAACTTTGGGCCTCCCTGGTTGTGCAAGGGGTTAAGCATAGCACTGTGAAGCTATCCACGGCCTCTGCAGCATGAGTTCCATCCCCAGCCAGCCAGGGAGGTGAACCACATGGCACAGCAGACCTCTCCTGTCTGGCCCACTATTCCCCTCAGCAGTGTATTTCTGTTCTGCTCAATCTGCCTGTTCTGCTCCCCACTGTGCCTCTGGTCAATCCTCTCACCCCCTGCACCTCTGGCCTACAACCCAGTTCTTGTATGAATAAATTTCTTTTTTTAAAAAAAATTAATTAATCTTTTTGAAAGGGTTGACCAGAAGTATAATGTGATATAACTTAGATTTAAAAGTATCCCTCTAGTTTCTGGAATGAGGTTATATAGTAGGCTAAAGGGTGAAACAAGCAGGCAAGTGAAAATAGAGACTTGGTCAGAGATAAAGGTGGAGTAGTAAGAGGTGATTGAATCAGGGTTATGTTTTGATTGTAGAAAACTGATAGATTTTCTGATGGATTAGGTATGAAGTATGAGAAAAGGAGTCAGGAATTAATTGAGGTTTTTTTTTTTTTTTTTTTTTTATTAAGCCACTAGAAGAATGAAGCACCATTCCTTCAGATGGTGAAGACTGAGAAAAGATACTTTGTGTGGCGATCTGGCATTCTTTGAACATGTTAAGTTAGAGCTGTCTAATAAGCATCTGGCTAAATGACAGTTGCCATAGTCTGGAGGTTAGTGGAAACATGGAATTATCAATTTTGGAGTTATTTGGGATTTAGATGGCTCATCAGACTAGAAAAGTTCATCAAGATGTCCTTAAACTTTTTGTGGGTGCTCATGTAAACAGTCACAAAGGGCACACTGATACTAATTTAGACTGATTATTTCACAGATTGTATATACCCATGGTATTCATACCCATAATAATTAAGAGGTCATAAAACTGACCTATTAGTGTCTATTTTTAAATTGATAACTCCACAGCATGACCTATTTACAAAGTGGCTTTTAGAATCCAGTTATTTGAAGAAAATCTTACTTGAATATAACTTTTTTCTGCCTAACTATCTAATAAAGCATTTCTCTTGATAAATGTTGTTATCTATTACAAATAACATGACCTGACAAAAAGAGAGAGAACAGAAACTGTAATATTTAAATGATTTGGTGGAGTTGCCTGTTCGAATATACTGAAATAGAGCACATTACAATCAGAAATAACCGTCAGCTTGACCTGATGCTTATTTCACCTCCAACTTGCACACACAAGACCAAAAGTTACTGCCCACATCACATTTCTTTTCTAAACTCAACAGCACAAATTAAACCAGATAACCTACTGTAAGTGATCTGAGTACCCAATCTACAAGAAATACAAGGTTATAATTTCTTTAGTGTGGAACTACAACAGAGGATTTCTGCATAAGTCAACATCTACATTTACACTGATAGTGATGTCAAAGAAGTTTAAGATGGGAATTGGCAAAGGGATCAGTTTCCCTAGTGCTTTCCAACCAACCAAAACAGGGCAAATTCAAGGATAGTATTTAAAAACTATGGTGCTAACACAAACACATAATGGTTATTTTTGTTCTTGATTCCCAGGTTTAATTTATTTTTTATTATTTGTTTATTGTATATGACTCAGAGTTATAGATTCATACTTCTTCAGATGTTACCCCAGCACACTTTTTAAGAATCTTTACTGATAATATATATTATTCTAGTATTTTCATTCTGCTTGGGAGGTTTTTTAGAGTTAGGATGACCAGATCTCAGGACTGGGGGAAGGGAAGGTTTCATTTGGGCAAGTCATGATCATTATTAACATTTAACACCCGGAGAGAAACATTAAGATTCACCTATTCACACTTTCCTCTCAACTTAGCTCTGGTAGATCTCAAGAAGGCAATGAAATAGATTTGTTCAGACAACCTGGGGTAATTGTGGCTATGAATGACAGACTAGTATGGGATGCGACTATGAAAGAGTATGTCATTCTGAACCAGAAATGCAACAAATGGAAAATGAATTACAGTTAAATATGCAAAAATTTAAAGCCAGAAAAGTCATTGAAACTTAAACAATGTTTAAGGTTAAAATATTGATTTGTATGATCTTATCTGAAGGTTTCAAATTGGTGAACTTGCAAAATTATTTGACATTTTGCTATACCAAGATTATAAGCAGTACTTTAGTAAAATAGAATATGTGTCTGTTTATTTTATCATACATAAATATAGTTATGTTATAATTCTATTTAATCATCTTATCCTTTTTGTACAAAAGATGCCACAGCATTATAATAAAAGCCACCAGATGTCACTGTTACAGATTACATTCAAGCATATGCTAATCTGACAATATGTGAAATTTTCGACACAGTTGGAAGAATTCTGTCTTATAATTTTGCCATCAAAAAATATTGCAATTGGGTTTTATTATTATTGATATGTAGGAAATTTTTCCCATGCATTCTAACTTCTCTGTAATTCTTTGGCTTATTTTTATAGTGACTCTGAACTTAATTAGGAAATCGGAAGGATTTTTCCTACTAGGAAAGTATACATTGTTGTCAGAAGTATCCTTTGAAAGGCTTCATACAAATAGGACAATTCATACAAAAAAGACAATTTCCTACATCTTTAAAAAAGTTTACTGCTGATTGGTATGAAAGCAGACATATAATCTCCCAGTCCTTTGATTCTTTGATTTCAACAGGATCAAATATTCAGTAAAGGGTTGAGTATGACTATCCTTCGGCCTTTTAATCTTTATTTTAAAAATCAGTAGAGAAGATAATTCATTTATGAGTAAATCAGCAGAGAAAATAATTCATAAATGAGTATAGGTTACAGGCCCCACACCACTCACTGTTATCCAGAGGAAAACAAATACGAAAGGATATAATTGGAGCAAAATTTTAAGTACTCTGTCTTGTGTTTGATTTTAAACAAGCTATGCTTGACTTTAACCATTAATCTCATGCAGATAGCTAAATCTACCTATTTATTCTCCATTTAAAAAAAAAAGATTTAATAATGAGAATTTCTAGGAAGCAGATTTGGAGTTTGGACACATAGTTTGGATTATAGCAATGTTTGAGATTTGTGGTAATCAACACCCTGTACGGAGAACCTATATAATATATAAATTGAGGTTTATTTAATGATGGATTCTTACAAGTGCTGAATCCAGATTGATGAAAGAACTTCACCAAGGAACCTCAGTTGCAGTACCACTTAAAAGAACTGCTCTATTTTGTTTCATTTTTAAGACTGTGCAAGTAGATGGAAAGTTTATTTTATGTCTTTTTAAATATGAGTGAAATCCCACTAAATTTTTGATGGTATGTTGCTATAGATCAGTAAAATCTACTTTAAAAAGGGGAGAAAAAATTCAGGAAAGTTTTTAGAACTGAAAATGTTCCTATCTGACATAGGAACAAGTAGTAACAGCCACAAAACCTGTTTATGTGCTTATGCCATTGTGGAATGTTGTTCAGCATATGGAGAGCTTGGCCCTTCTGCTGTCAGCCCAGGGCAAGGGATGAATTATCCAGGTAAAATCAAGTTCCTTCTACAATAGATGCAAAATATTTTTCCCATGAGATGTCTAATAGCCTAGGCAAAAAGCTGTTGTGCAAAGAACTGAGAAATGGGCCTGACACTATTCATAGTATTTTTAAAATAAGTTTTAATGGAAGTTAAAGGGGGGGAGATATGTTGTCATTGGTTTTCTTAGAAACATTATCATGAGTGATTTCTGTAAAAAATCTACAATTCTAGTCTTCTTTATTTGAAGAAATAAAGACAGTAAAGAGAAGGAAGAATCTACCATTCAGAGCCAGTCAAATTTTGCTTCTCTGCAAAGTCTTTTAGCTCCAATCCAGTTATGATTCAATTGCCCAAACAATTGTAAGAAATTCAGAAATCAGAAACTAGGCTGGATTCTAATTTTTTGACATATCTGGAAAAAATGTAATGTCTATTTCTATTTCCCTGTCCTTCTTGCTGTCCAACCTGATAAAGGACAAATGTCTCTAATCTCTGTTTGTATTTCCCATTGTCCTTTTGGTTATTGCTGTTGTTTTATTCAGGATCTAGTCTCAGTGATACTGATTGTGACAAATTAGGGAATTCTGACAGAACAGAACACCTTACATGCCTAGAAATTACGCTGAAATGCTTCCAGATTAACATCTGCTTTTGTCTTCAGAGATAATGTTGGATGTGGAGAATAAATAGAATCTAGTAACTACAGCCAACTCCTTTCCATGTCTGAAGAAACAGTGAAGATGGGTCTCCAAATTCTAATTGTTAGCTTGTTTGGTACAAAGCAACTAAGTAAGATGTGTGTCATTAAATCATACTTGGTTTATTTGTAAATCCTTTTGGTTGCTTTTGCTGAACTTTCCATTAGTCTCTAAGTCATAATAAACCTTAACTAATTCTGGGGCCATAATAGTAGTCCCCTTCTCCATACTCTGCTCTTCTCCTTTAAACTCACATACACTTTGAGTCATAAATACTGTGGGGTAAGTGGGGGGGGGAAGCACAGGCTGGATCAGTCTTCTTAGTGCTCATGCACACTCGGTCAAAGGGCATGGCGCAGCGTGGCGAGGCGTGGCCCTGCGGAGTGGCGTGTGGTGCGGTGCGGAGGCCGGGGGAGAGGCGTGGAGCGGCAGAGCGCTACGGACTACGCCGACGACTGAAAGTGGAGAGCATGATGACACCAGCAGGGTGTGCTGGACCCGGTAATGGACCTGCCTGGTATGGGTTGGTTGCGCGACTAATGCATAGCATGAGCAAAGAAGATTATAGGAAAAGCAACATTTTAAAAAAATTTCATCCAGAGGCGAGGATGAGCATTGAGGATAATTTTCTGTGAATGTTTTCATGTATATTAGATTGCTGCAAATTGACTTAGTCAATTAGTGGAAGCCAGGTTTTCCTACACAATTTCATTGGTAATGAATTTCAGCAAGTACAAGATTTTAAATTATTATGTAATTCATAATTATTATCCTTTTCTTATTTTCCCAGAACCCATGAATACATCACTATAATCCTGAAATTTCTCACTGATAAAAGTATCCCTTGTCAAAGATTTTTTTATTGCAAATACATACTTTCTTTGTGTTTTAGTAATACTCCTCTGTCCATTTTATGCTCCAGTTCTTACTTATAAATCAAGTCATCTGCAAAGGAAAGCTAATTTTCTTTTCCAGTTTTCTGTTATTAAACTCTTAATCCTGCATCTAGGACTAGCTTAAACTCCATAGTATTAGAAATTGCAGCTAGAGGAAACTATTGCTTAGTTAGGGCCTCCCCTGGTGGTGCAGCGTTTGAGCGCTGGGCTGCAAAGCAGCCCGCAGCCTCTGCAGCGCAGGTTCGATCCCCAGCCGCCAGCGAGGGTCCCACATGGTGCGCAGACCTCTCCTGCCGCCCGCTGCTCCCCTCAGCAGTATATTTCATTGGTCTGCCTGTTCTGTTCCCTGCTCTGGCTCTGGTGAATTCGCTCACCCTCCCATGCTTCTGACTGTACCCAGTGCTTGTATAAATAAATAAATAAATCTTAAAAAAAAAAAAAGAAACTATTGCTTAGTTATATGGGGCTGTGGAGGTTGTTGTTAGCTATGCTGTTGTATTGCTGACATTAGTTTGGTAGGAAAAGTGATGGAGATTTCTGGTTGGCTGGTGGAAAGAAACAAATTGCCCCCTCCGGGATTACACACTGGATCAGTCTTCTTAGGAAAAAAATTAAAAGGAGGCTATATCAACATTTTCCAGGAAGCAACTAGAAAGATAAAAGAACATTAGGCAAGAAAAGGAAAATGAAATATTAATTTGCTGAAAATCACTAGTGCCCACATTCCAAACTGTTGTGTAACAAATTTAAGGCAACTACTCACTTCCTACGAAAATAAATTCCAGGATTTGAGATGGAGAACGAGCAGCTAGAAATCTAAACTCTTGATTTTTGCCCTTTGATGTCAGTTTTCCTTAGAAATTCTAACTTTTTCTGCCTCTATTATAATGACCATTAGTAGGGCTATGAGGATTATTGGTCTCCATCAATGGGTATGGGGATTACTGATCCCTGTCAACCTTTTAATTCCTCACAACACAATTGAGACAATCCTGGATCATTCAAACATGAAATTACTCAAGGTTAGAAAAATCTTAAGCTTGAGATTCAAGGTTATGATACAAGGTAATCCTTAAAACATTTTACCCAAATCTAGTTCCAAGGTCTCTTGAGTTATGTGTGTACAGTAGTCTTTAGTCTTAAATGACTAATAAGCACTTGAAATATTCACACTTGTGCTGAATATATAAAATGTACACTGGATTGCAAAGATTTAATATATACACTAAAAAAGGATGTAAAATGTTATAATTTATATTGGTAGCATATAAAAATGATAATATTTTGGATACATTATGTTTATGAAATAAAATACTCTATGAAAATTACTTTCATGTTCCTTTTTACTTTATTTTAAAGTGGTTACTAGAACATGTTAAATTGTATATATGACTTGTACTACATTTTTTAGACAATACTATAAAAAATTCCCAGGTAATGGTCCTGTCTTCCAACATTGCAGAACTTTTAGGAATATTAGCTTAGATTGTGCACTTTGAATTCAAGCAAATCTGACTTTAAGCCCAATTCTCCATTTACTACTGGAGCAACTTTGGACATACTGCTTAATCTCTCTCTCTCTCTCTCTCTCTCTCTCTCTCTCTCTCTCTCCCCCCTTTCTCTCTCCCTCTCTCCCTCCCTCTTTTTTCACTCTCTCTTCCTAGCTACAAAATAACAATAATAAAGTAGCACCTACTCTGATCATATGGTTACTGTGAAGATTAGATTAAATTGGCCAAAAACAAGTCCAACAGAAGTTTTTAAGCTCATGCAACTAGAATAGTCAAAATGAGAATAGTTGTTCTGAATAACTATAAAATGAAAATCCCAAGTTTAAGAACATAAAACCTGTGGTGATGGTAAGTAAAAATTGGAAATTAGATTTGAGTAGGTAAAAGACAACTTACGAAAATTCCTAATTTGAAACTAGTATGCATCTCTACCATTTGAAATAGGTGATATTTTATTAAATATTTTAATAAATATTAAATGATGTACAATTTTACTGGGTACATTACCCCAAAGAATAATACAGAAAATGAAATTTGGGAGGGGGTTAAACTAACTGATAGATGCTGAAGTAATAATAAGGTTTTTAATTTTTCATTTATTTTTAATTGAGGTAATGTTTGAATACCACATGAGGTATTGCCAACATAATACACCCACCACCAAATGATCCATAGTTTACCACCACGGTCCATTGTGCTTCCTTTTCCCTTTGTTCTTAACCTTGCCCCAAATATTTACCCCTCTGCATGATTCATTTCTAAAGTCAACTTTGAAGGGTTACTTTTTAAGTTGTCTTTATCTGACCCTTAGTTTGGTTTCTCTATATTCTACATATTGGTGACACCATCAGATATTTATCTTTCTCCTTCTGATGTATTTGACTTAGAATTATCACTTCCATATCCATCAATATTGCTACAAATGGTATAAGTTTATCTTTAATGATCTCTGAGTAATATTCTATTCTCTATATGCACCAAATCTTCTACTCCTCTGTTTGGGGGCATTTAGGTTGTTGCCATAGTTAGGCTACTGTAAACAATGTTGCTATAGACACCAGAGTGCAAGTTTCCTTCCAATTAGTGCCTTTGAATTTTTCAGGTCGATGCCTAAGGGTGGAGTTTCTGGGTCATATGGAAGATCCATTTTTAATAGTTTTATTAAACACCTTCATACTGCTTTCCATTAAAAAATGGGCCAGTCTGCATTCCCACCAAAAGTGTAGGAGATATCCCTTTTCTTCACAATCTCTCCAGCACTTGTTTCTGGTCATTTTGATATGGACCACTCTCACAGGTATGAGGTTGTATCTCATTTTAGTTTTGATTTGAATTTCTCTAATAATAAACATGTTTTCATGTGCCAGTTTACATTCTGAATGTCTTTTTGAGAAATGTATGTTTAGTTCTTCTGCCCATTTTTTGATTGGGCTGTTTTTTTAAAAGCAGGAATGTTGTCTCTGTGTTCACTTATAACATCAAAGCCAACTACACTGCATGGAATAAAAATATACAAAACCTAGTTAAAGTACCTTTTATCAACCAGAAGGCAGGAGTGTTATTTAATATATATATATTACAGAATTCTTTCATGATGCCCATAAGTATCAAAAAGTGCTAAGTTTTTATTTACACAAACCC
Organism: Talpa europaea; assembly: GCF_964194135.1. Classification (NCBI taxonomy): domain Eukaryota; kingdom Metazoa; phylum Chordata; class Mammalia; order Eulipotyphla; family Talpidae; genus Talpa; species Talpa europaea. The sequence goes on along the minus strand of NC_140071.1, from coordinate 83,574,927 downwards.
TTTCCTCCCAGTGCCTCCATTCCTACTAAATTGTGGAGCACATTGAGTCTAAAATATAAGCCCAGGGAATTTTCTAGGAAGAGCTACATCCAAGGAGAATATCTGCCTTTCTGATAAAAAATTCCCAAAACTAGATAAAATTGGGAAAATGGTTCCTTAACGCTTACTCTGAAAGAGAAACACACATTCCAAAGTGTTTGGTTGTCTCAAATGTTTGACCCAGCATCAGATAGTAATTTTATTGGAAACATTTTAAGAATAATAATAGTGTAGGCAAAATTAAAACAGTAACTTTATTGAATTAAATTTGCAGTAAAATATTTAAGGATTATTATGTACTATCAGTTTTTTTCTTCTGCAATCTGTAAACATAACTGTACACCATAAAGTTGTCATCTGTGAGCGAGTATTGATCAACATCTACACAGAAGTGACATCTGAAGATTTATAACCTTGTAAGAATACATATTCTAGTATAAAGGAAATGCTATAATAAAAAGGGAGAATATGTACATAAAAATGACTTCTACATTTAAACAGCAGATTGATTATCATTCAGTTACAATCATCTTCTACAAGTACAAAGCAAAGACTAGAATGTTTGTCTTAGTTAACTTTGAAGAAAAATAGTTCTAAAAATATCATTAAAATTTACATGCAGGGCATTTTATTTCATGAAATACTATCATTTGTTGGTTCATTTTATTAACCAAAATTTGTTTTGTTTTGTTTTTTTTGGTTTATTAACCAAAATTGAGACACTGTATTATTTTGAAAGCCTTTTTAAGAATGAAGTAGCATTGCATTATAACATCGTTTCAGATGTACATCATTAAAAATCACATTTAGTTTACCACTAAAATGTACAATTCTGTCCTTTACCATACAACTGACCCCCTTTACCCAATTTACCAACCTCTTAACCCATCCCTTCTCAGAATCACTAATTGGTGTTACAGTCTATAGTCTGTGTTTTAGTTAGTTCATCCATGTGTTTTCTTTATATGTCACATATAGGTGAAACCATATGGGAAGCACCCTTCGCTGGCTTTTTTTTTTTTTAAAGAAGTCTATGAGTTCCATGGAGTTACAATGAGATGTGTTGTGAAATACAGCTCTTAATATTCCAAAGAAATATGTAATTGAAACTTATAAGATTAAAATCACTTTCCATTGTGGCTGTTCATATGCCATATGTTAAGGAGTTCCCTATATGGAAACACGTAGGTCTAAAAGAAGTATATATCTTATTTCAACCCTCTTTAAACTTTCATTTAACAAACAAACTAATAAGGAGCTATCTGATGCCTGAATTAAAGGTCAATGAAACAGTGAGGGCCTTTGGGTCAAGCATAAAGAAGCACAGTGAAGTTCATCTTCCCTGGTCTCTGGGTCTAACTTGCCATACGTAACCAGAGTTAGCATGCAATTTCTACACTTGGTAGCAATCAGATACATATTTAATGTGGTTCATTATATCCTATAAATGCTGGCAATAGAATAATCTCCCCGGGGTATTCAGTGAATAATAGAAAAAAGAAAATGATGAGCACATTTAGCACATGCACCCACAACCTCATGATAAAAGGCATCATTTCCCCCATACAGCACCTGTTGTCATAGTGGCTTTAATTACTTTTCATTGTAGTCGGTGGCCTGAAATATTTATCATGGAGCCTATAATTTTCCAAATCCAAAACTGACATCTATCCAGTTGACTATAGGAACTGAAATTTTACTCACCCCTCCTACTTCTGTGTTTTGCTTACAATATTAGCAATAAAAGAAATATATTTCAGGGAAGCTTTGTTCAGTAACAAAAACTAGTGAATTGAAAAATGCTAAAGTGTGCACAAAATATTCAAATGACAATGCATCACATTAAATTTTGACTGAAATAGGTACATAAATAATGTATTAAGTATTAAAATATCTGATGCACTAAAATAATAGATCTGGGATAAAATTTTGCTGTTTCTTTGATGATCCAATTGAATTTTTAAATGTTTATTTAATAAAATGTGTTTATATTTACACATTGCCTATTACTCTATTTTAGTATTGTAAAATTGCAAATACTATCTAACCTTGCAATAATCCTCCTATTATTTCTCTATAGTTGAAGAAATGGGCAAGTAAAGAGATTGTGATTTGCGCTGTCACTGAAGTCAGATAATGGCATGTCTAGGATTCAGAATCAGATTTTTCACTCCATAATCTGTTTTCTTAATTTTGATATACAAAGTACATTTAATTTTATAAGAAAGTCTTATAAATAGAAAAACAATTTCATAGAAACCTAATTATTCCATTTGTTAGTAGAAGACAAACTCATATCATTAAAGTAGATTAGCACAATGCAGACTCAAAAATATATTTTATATAGCGACCAAGTAAGCACACATATCCACACACCAACACTCACACACATAAACAACACTCAAGTTTTACAAATTAAAGTGATATAAATTGTATTTAAATGTTCTTTATGACCAAGTAATTTGCTTTTGTAATGTACTAACATGATGGTTCTCATACCTAATGACCCATTAAAATTATCTGGGGAGATTTAAAACTAAAGATTATGTGTGCCCCACTCCATTCAATTTAGTATCTCTAGAGAACAGTGTTTTACAAGTCACCCAAGAGATACCAAAAAGCCACCAGGGTTGATAATCTCTGCTTTATTGAATCTAATTCACGTAGTATGTGAAACATAGTACAGTAGATGAACCTGACAAGGTACATTATTATTATTTCCTGTTGAATGTACGACTTCTGAGTAACAAGATTTTTTTTAACAATAGCACATTAGTTTTGTATGCTATACAGACCTATTAAATTCTTGAGTGTTAAAATATTTTTGCATGACAAACTTAATACTAATATTAATTATTTAATATTATTTATACTTTTACCTTTCTTAAAATATCCTTTCTTCACTGATACCTTAAAATATTTAAGCCCAGAACTTATCTAAATATTATCAATTAGTGGATCAAGAGTTGACAGATATTATTTTAAATTAGCAGTTAAATTGTAGAAAGAAAACAGTGGGTCAAGGCGCCCATCTAAAATCAAGACTTTGATGAATGATTTTTTTTTATCTTGATACAAAACATGTTGTCTTGTTAATTCTATACCTGCATCTTTTTCCTTTTATTCTCATCCTTCCTCCCACAAATCTTATAACTGTTTATAAGTGAAAAATTAATACTACGAACTAAGAGTTTGGTGTTAGAATAATGAATTGCCTTAATTTCAAAAGTGCTGTGTCTTTCCTGGCAAGCCAAAACAATTTTCCTCTCTCCTGTGCCCTGAGGCCCACCTGCACTGTCTCAGTGAAAGATGCCCCAGGGCTCCCCTCCCCCAAAGGAACTGTGTAGCTTAAGAAAGGACAACACCTCATTTGTTGTTCAAATGCTGTAAAAGGTGGCAGGATATGCTCTTTATTTGTTATATATTTAATATATTCTTTCCTTCTTTCCTCATCCATCCATCTGGGCTGCCTGCCTGGAACAAAATATAAAAGTGATTATCCCACAAAACTAAATATTCAGAAACTTTTATCATCATCACCCTCATCTCATGTGATTGAAAGGTCAGGGCTTTGGGGGATATTAGGAAGTTGAATCATGTTCTGCACAAAGAGAGATCTGTGTCCTGATCACTGACACCTGGGAATGGGAACTTATTTAATGTACAATGAGTCTCTGCAGTTGTCACGGAGGTAAGATGGGATCAAAAGGAGGACTGCTACTGTCAAGAGATTTAGGGCAAGGAGGGCAGTGTGCCTAAAGAAATTAAATAGCCAAAAACTCTACCCAGGAACCCATCCAACCTTCAGGCAAGCTAATAAAGACAAGGGGAGCAAGGAAAAGTGGGGGGAAGAGGTATGGGGAGCAAGGGTGGAGATTCCTCCACATTGGAAGGTTTCTAGATAATAAGGTCATTCTGTTAGGGGGGAAAAGGATGTCCCAAAGCAAATTCCATACAGGCTTTGTGGACTCCACCCCCACCCCAGGTCAAAGCCAAAGACACTGGGAACTCCAAATCCCATCACCACCAAAGGGAAGGTGGCTGGGACCTGAGGGTGGGGTTAAGCAGCCAGGTGGATACAAAAGGCAGACACGTGGGCTTTGGGGGCTCCCCCATTTTGGCTCTCCGCCAGCTCGCAGGTCTGGCCAGCTCTGAGAGTGACTTTGGGTTTCCAGGTCGTCGGGTCGGATCGGGTAGGACGCATTAAAGACTTTATTTCCCTATTTTCTCCCTGAGTTGTACATTTTCCTTATTTCTTTTTCTCTTGTAAATAAACCTTTTATTAACCCTTTTGTGTGTGTCTGTAGTAGAGTATTCATAAGTCCCTTTAAAGCGCGCGGGTGAGGACCCACAGCCAGGAACCCGTTTAATATCGGGGTTGCTCTATAACAATTCCCCTAAAGTGGACATGCACTACTATCCCAAAAAATGGTATGAAAAAAGTGGTCCACTTTTATTTTTCTGTGACTATCGAGTTTTTCCAGTACCATTTATGGAAGAAAATGCTCTCCATTGTACACCCTTGGCTCCTTTGTTGTATATTAACTATACAGGTAAATGCGATTTTATTTCTGAGATCTCAATTCTATTCCACTGGACTGTATGCCTATTTTTATTCCAGTACCAGTAGCATTGATGATTGTTGTTTCCCCCAGTGGGTGAAGCTATGAATCAATTTAGCTACTATCCCAAATTGTCTCCCCCTCCCAAGGGAAGGGCAGAGCCAGTTGACACCATGGCAACGCAAGGCTTAGGAACTGCTGCCACTGGGGGCAGCTCTTGCTCAATGCACCCCAGAAAAGGACTGAATGAGCAGTTCCTGAATCCCGTTTAAGATCCGAGACCCTCCCACACTCCAACTCAGTTAGAAGTTTATTCTGTCTATAAATATAGCTTGCTTTTCGCTTCTGCTTTAAAAAAAAAAAAAGTGTCGTGATGCCAAGTTTGATGTAAAGAGTGAGTGCATGAAAAGGGGAGAGTAGAAAACTGGGCAAATCCAGGGTCCACCACTGAGCCCTGCAAAGCACCGTGGCTGAAACAGGAGTGATCTCACCTAATACACCAAGGAAGAGGGAAGTCACTGAGTAAAAGCCTGTAGAAGACACTTAAAATAGAAGCAATCAAAATAAGATTTGAGTCAAACATTTACGTAGTAGATCACAGATGTAGTAACAAAACATTTTTTGTTTGTGACTTTTGTTTCTTTTTTTATTGCTGTGGCTTATGATTTTTTTAACCAAAACTGGCAATAATTTAATTCCTATAGTTAGCACTCTTCTGTACATGGTCAATGACTGTTTCATACTTGTACAATTTTTATCAACTCTAAATTGATTCATAGCTTAAATTCATTCATAGCTTAGAAGGGCTTTTTTAGCGATATTACAAATTATTGTAAGTACTTGAAAGTTAGAACATTGCTTTTCTTTCAAGTATTTTTTTTAAATTTATTATGGGTCTCTTCTATAATTAGTCCAAGTCAGTGATATCTAACTGCACTGAGAAATGTGAAGCTTTTAATTAGAATTTAATTTAGAATTAATAATTCTAGAGAATTATTCCAGATGGGGATTAATGAATTCAATTTATGATTCCTCATTAGCCTCCATGGTAAAAAATAATGCCATTCTATAGAGAAATAATCTTGTATATATTCCCCAAGTATGTGTACAATTTTTGTGTCAGTTATACTGCCCTGAACAGGAGGGCTAATCAACTTTTTCCTGACTGTCAAGCCTGTATCAACTTCCAAATCTTAAATATACTTGGAAAAGGGGGGGGAGGAAACAACAGATAAGCCATTCTGGCTTTTTCATTTGTTTGCTTGTTTATTTTATGTTTGTCAGTATTGTGAGAATAGAGTGAGATTCAATGAAGTCAGTAGAATCTATGTTAAGGCAGCAAGAGAGTACATGTTGTGCCTTCCTTACACTGTGAATTTATACTCTCCCACAATTCTGTTTTCTAATCTCAGAGTAGCTCTAAGGAAAACTGCAATGTGTGGGAACTCCAGATGGTATCTAACACCTTGAAAATGTCTGTCAATGCTTGGCAAGACTGCAGGATGCCAAAGGATTTTGGCTTTTTTCCTACCAGGCTCTCTTGTCAGGTGTGGTTATAATTGCACCCATCATTGCCCTTCAGAATTTCTATGTATGTGTATATGTGGGAGATTTAACTGTTAGAAGCACAGATTTTTGCACTCACCTCACTTTGATGATGGTATTTATGAGGACATGCAAACCTAAAAGACATGTGCTATATGATGTTCCATTCTGAAAACCAAGACTAGAAATACAAAGGAGTGCAGAAAAACTGTAAAAATGATGTTGACTTCAATTCTTTGAGATATATAGGTGACTGATACATCTCGCTCTTTTTTTTTTTTAAGATTAGTTATTTATACAAGAATGGGGTACAGGCCAGATGGGCAGGAGAGAGGATTCACCAGAGACAGAGTGGGGAACAGAACAGGCAGACTGACGAAATACACTGCTGAGGGAAGCAGTGGGCACTACAAGAGAGGTCTGCTGCACCATGTGGGACCCTCGCCGGCCGGCCAGAATAGAACCAGCACTGCAGAGGCTTCAGACAGCTTCACAACATGGCACTCAACAGCCTGCGCTACCAGGGGAGGCCCTAATACATTTCTTAATGGCATTTTGGTATCAGAAATAATATAAGTGCAATAGACAATTAAGTTTATTCTACTTCCTCCACTTGGTTTCAGTTCATTTATTTTGTTTCAGTTTGGGTTTCTAAGCTGCAGTAAAGAAGGATACTTGAAATATCAGAACCCAAGTTAGAATTTTGCAATACTATTGACATTTTGGAATAAATTGCCAAATGTTGTCTGGGGGCAAAATTGTACCAGTTGAGAATTACTAATCCGAAGCATAGATGCACCAATAGTATCAAAGAATAATCACTTTACCCTCATGTTCCTTCAAAATCAAAATTGCTGATAGAAAATGAAGAAAGCAGTTCACTATGAACAGTATACATGTTATTTTTATTTGGCATGTGCTACATTGCCATTACAAATAAAATTGAACTTTTCTCTCTGTGGCAGTGTTAACTACTTAAATAATATCTCTCTTAAAGACAAGAGGCACTTCTTATTTCACTGTGCACAGTTCCCATCTGGAAGTCTGATATGGGGATCATGAGTATGAATTCCACCTTTGATAAGATGGCAAGGATAATTTTGGACAATTCAGAATAGAGTGAATCTATCAGTATTATTGTGACTCTTACTGGGCCTATCATTTTACATTATTAACATTTTTTTAAAAAGTTGTGAATAGTCTGAAACTAGGTGAGTATCAGCTAAGGTACATTGTAGCTTAATTTTTATATAATTATTAATTTGAGTTTCCATAAAAGTGGAAGTTTAGATTAGGGATTCAGCCTCAATAAAGCATTACATTACTAGTAGTACTAGCTAAATTTAACAATGTCCAAAATGCACAATGACCAAAACACAATGAAAGTTTGCTTTTTTGTTCATATAAAATCTGAAATGAATACTCCTGATTGGTAAATGATTTCCTTCATGTAGTGTTTCAGTTCCTTCCATCATGTGGCTCTGCCATATTTAAGTTATGGTTTCTAAAACCATCATACCTGAACTAGTTAATGTACCTGTGGGATAGGGACTCTGTCCTCTGGAATACATGTATATAATAAACTAATAGCTGAGTGTCTCTGATAGCTAGAGTATACAAATATGGAAACCCCAGGGAATAATGCTATGCAAAATAAATCAGGATAATGATAAATACCAGCTGGCTTCATGTGTATGTGGAATACAGAGAAATTAAAGAAATAGAAAAAGGCCTCCCCAGTGGTGCAGCAGGTTGAGCGCAGCTCTGTGAAACTGTCCACAGCCTCTGCAGCACGGGTTCAATTCCCGGCCAGCAAGGGAGACTCCCACATGGCATGGCAGACCTCTCCTGTCGCGCCAGCTGCTCCCCTCAGCAGTGTATTTCAGTCAATCTGCCTGTTCTTCTCCCTGCTCTGTCTCTGGTGAATCCTCTCACCCTCCCATGCCTCTGGCCTGTACCCCAGCTCTTGTATAAAAATAAATAAATCTTAAAAAAAAAAGAAAGAAATAGAAAAAGCCAAACCAATAATAAATCCTGGAAATAGGGAAATAGGACTGCAGAACTGAGACTGGGGGAGGGGAGGAAGAGAGAGGAGGAGGATAGCAAAGTAGGGAGGGGACACACTAGACTATGGTGGATTATGGGTGCCTTAGTGGTGGTTATAGAATGGTGATATGCATCAGAGGAGGTCTTATCTTTAGCCTGTCAATCACAAATAGTGTTACAAAACAAAGTTATCTCAATAAAAAATAACAAAACAGTTAATTAAAAAGTTAGAACCCTGGGGGAAAATAAATGAATCTGCATTGGCCTTTCCTGTCATCAATCCCAATAACTTGTTTGCAGAATCTGTGCTTCCTATTCCTGTGCCCATAATCTCTATCCCAATTTGAGGCCCTGGTTCCCAGTAGTGAAGTTCTTCCATAAGAGGCCACAGTAAGATCTTATTTCCTATAGTCACTTTAGGATCTTCATGCTAATAGACCAGCAGGCAAAGACTAGAGTAAAAATAAACTTGATGACCATGAGTAATCAAGAGAATGGTTTTTCTTGAGACCCACTTACAGAGACTGGAGTAACCAGATTTGTTTGCTATGAAGAATCCAGAGGAGGCACTTTGGGATCTTTCATACTTCAATGACCAGGTAATGTAAATGGAGAAGATAAGAAATCCTGGTTTTCAAGGAAAGGTAACGAAGGATACAAATGAATTGAGAATGGAAGTCTGTCACTCCACTGCAAGCAATCTGTACAAAGGGAATTCAAAAATAGGTGAAGAAGTCACCTAGGACAAAATGGTAAGACATAAGCTATAATGGTCACTAGCTTGAAGATTTGGATTTCCCTTTGTCCTCTGAGGAATAGAAAGAACTGTTTTAATTCCGTTTAATGACTACTGTAGATTCTCATATTTACTGTATTTTGGAATGTTCATAGCAGGGGTTTATGTGTCACTGAGCCCTTTTGTTGCTGTTGTTGCTATCACTGTTTCAGACTCAGATGCAGTGCCATCCACAATGGAAAGAACAGCACTGCTGCTCTCTGACCTTCCCAAACTTATGCAAATAGTTTTTTTTATGAGACCAACATTACTCAAATACCAAAACCAAACAAAGACAACATGAAAAAAGAACATTACAGACCTATCTCCTCCACGAACACAGACACAACAATACTTAATAAAATCCTAGCAAACAGAATCCAATAATGAATTAAATGGATAATACACCATGACCAAGTGGGATTCATGCCAGGGACATAAGGATAGTTCAACATCTGAAAAATCAAGTAATATAATACACCACATCAAAAAAAAAAAACCCTATTAAAACCATATGGCTGTTCAATTAATGCTCAGAAAGCATTTGAAAAGATCCGAAATCCATTTATGATGAAAAGCTGGGGATAAACAGAACATACCTTAATATAATAAAAGCTATTTATACACAAAGATAGTCTTTTTAATAAATGGTGTTGGGAGAACCAGACAGCTGTGTGCAAAAAGAATCAAAGCAAACCACAATCTCGTACCAGTCACCAAATCAACTCAAAATGGATTAAATATGTAGATGCAAAACCAGAAGCCATAAAATACATAGAACAAATCATAGACAAAACTCATAACTTAAGCTTTGGTGATGAATTTAGGGATTCATTCTCAATAGCAAGGAAAACAAGAGAACATAAGCAACCAGGAATACAACAAACTAGGGGGAAAAAAACTTACCCACAGAGAAGGAAACCTTAACTAAAATGAAACGACACCTTACTAAGTGGGAGAATATATTTGGACACGATACATCTGACAAAGGACTGATATCAAAGATCTACAAAAAATTCATAAAACTCTGCAAAAATAAATGACTCAATCAAAAAATGGGCAAAATAACTAAACAGTCATTCTCCCAAAAAGAAAGGCACATGAAAAAATATTCACCATCTAGACTGGATCAAGAAAATGTGGTATATATACACAATGGAATATTACTCAGCAATCAAAAATGATAAACCCATGCCATTTGCAGCAACATGAATGGAGCTGGAAAGGATCATGCTCAGTGAAATAAGCCAGAAGGGAAAAGAAAAATATCAGATGGTTTCACTAATAGGAAGAGTATTGGAGAACCAAATGAGGGATCAGGAAAAATAATAATAATTATAATAAATTAAAAAAACAAAATTAACAGCAACATAAATCAGAGACATTCTGCAGGGGAGAGAGAGGAATCAAAATTGGAGGGAAGAGCAAAGAGACTATTGTGATGGTGCATGAGTGAATTGGTGGTGGGAATTTTACAGGGACTACACCTGAGAGGAGAAAGCACACATTGTACAAAAATAAAGAATGATGTAAAATATATGTAAATGAAATAAATTTAAAAGTGTTTACCATCTATTGTTATTAGAGAAATATAAATCTATACCACAATGAGATACCACCTCACACTTGAGAGATTGGCCCATATCAAGAAGTTCAGAAACAACATGTACTGGCAAGAATGTGGAGAAAAAGAAACCCTCCTATACTCCTGGAGGAAATGCAAAGAATGGAGGTGTCTCCTAGGCATCTATCTGAAAAAATAAAAAATAAAAAAATACTAATTCAAAAGGAAAATTGCTCTCCCATGTTTACTGCTGTGCTATTTACTGTAGCCAAATTATGAAAACATCCAAACTGTCCCAGAACAGATGAGTGGCTCAAGAAGATATGGTATATATACATGGTGGAATATTGCTGAGTGATCAAAAAAGAGAAACTCATGCCATTTGTAGCAACGTGAATGGAATTTCAAGGGATGATAAGTGAAATCAGTCAGAAAGTGAAAGATACCAGATGGTGTCACTAATATGTGCAACATAAAATAACTATATTAATAGTCAGATAAAGGGCCTCCCATGGTGGCTCAGTGGTTGAGCACTGGGTTGCGAGGCCTCCCACAGTCTCTGCAGCTCCAGTTCAATCCCCGGCCACCAGTGAGGGTCCCACCAAAAAAAAAAAAAAAAAAAAAAAAAAAAGATAAAGACAATCTTTTTTTTAAATGTTATCTTTATATATTTTTAAAGATTTATTTATTTATTTTATACAAGAACTGGGGTACAGGTCAGAAGCATGAGAGGGTGAGAGAATTCACCAGAGCCAGGGCAGGGAACAGAGCAGGCAGATGAACCGAAGACACTCCTGCGAGGCAGGAGAGGTCTGCTGCGCCATGTGGAGTTCTCCCTGGCCAGCGGGGAATCGAACCGGCGCTGCAGAGGCTGCGGACAGCTTCGCAGCATGGCGCTCAACAGCTGTGCCACTGGGGAGGCCCATATATTTTATTTTTTATAATATATTTTATTTTATATTTTATATAATTCTTATGTCACTTTTCATTTTTGCACAATGTATGCATTTTCATTTTGGTTATATTCCCTATACAATTGCACTACCCTTATTTTGACCTTAACCTACCTCTCCTCCCCTCCCCCCATAGTGTGTCTCTGGTTTATAGTCCTTGTGGATTTTGATTTTTTCTTTATTATAATTAGTCTTTTTCCTGGTCCCTTATTTAGGTTTTCTAAATTCCTGCTATGAGTGAGACCATTCAGTAATTTTCTTTTTCTTTTTGGCTTATTGAGCTGAGTATGATCCCTTCCAGCTCCCTCCATTTTGCTGCAAATTGCATGAGTTTATCTTTTTGATTGCTGACTAATATTTCATTGTGTATATATACCACATCTTCTTGATCCAGTCATCTATTTTTGGGCATTTGGGTTGTTTCCATAGCTTAGCTATTGTAAATAGTGTTGCTATAAACATAGGGGTGCAGATGCCCTTCTGAATGAATGATTCTGTGTCCTTTGGGTAAATACCTAGGAGTGTAATTGCTGGATCATATGGAAGCGCTATCTTTAGTAGGTTGAGGAATCTCCATACAGCTTTCCATAGTGTTCGGACCATTTTGCAGTCTCACCAGCAGTTCAGGAGAGTTCTTTTTCTCCACATCCTCGCCACAGATAAAGACAATCTTAAAAAATTAAACCCCCAGAGGGCCTCCCCGGTGGTGCAGAGGTTGAGCACTGGGCTGCAAAGCTTCCCTCAGCCTCTGCAGCGCTGGTCCAATCCCCTGCCACTGGCGAGGGTCCCACATGGCGCACAGACCTCTCCTGCCCCACCCACTGCACCCCTCAGCAGTGTATTTCATCAGTCTGCCTGTTCTGCTCCCCACTCTGGCTCTGGTGAATTCTCTTACCCTCCCGCACTTCTGACTGTACCCAGTGCTTGTATAAATAAATAAATCTTAAAAAAAAAAAAACTAACCCCCCATAGCTAACTACAGAACTGAATCACCAAGGGGAAAAGGGTTGGGGAATTTTAAGAACAAAGAGGGAAGGAAGCACAATGGTCTATGGTGGTGGAATATGGGTGATTTGTTGGTGTGCCCACTATGGTATAATACCTGCTAGGGGTACCCTAATGTTACCTCAATTAAAAATAAATAAATATTACAACCATTCAATGAATTTTATAATTGGAATTAAAACTCACCATGCAGTTATTTAATTGAGTTAATGCCATAAATGCTCAGAGTGACAAATCACACATAAATCCATGTCTAAATTATTCACTTTTACTTCATCACACAACTTTTGGAATGTACTTGTTAATAATTTCACTAGCCATATGGAATGCCTAGAAAGTTGCTTTAGGGCATGACATGGAAAGCATCTGTAGTCTGGTGGTATAAAATATGCCTAGAGATTTGGTTTATTAAATATCAGCAGTTAAATATCACATCAACCAAGGTGATTTTCTTCTGAATATTTTTTGCATTCTGATAATATTTAGTTTCAGGAGATAGTTAAACAGAATAAGGCAGCTCCATGGTTGTAATTACGTGTCTTCAGTTTGGCAAAATCCACTCACCAGGCTAAGATTATATCAGGAAATATACATAAGGAAATATATATTTCTGATATTGATAAAAAGAGACATTTTCAAGGGTTTAGATTTAAATTGCTTAAATTTAAATTGCTGGATGAAAAGTGAGTATTTTAGACTTCAATAGGCCTCCTTTTTCCGAGTAAATCTTAATACTGTCATAGAAAAATCAACAAAGTTGTCCCATATATTATATAAACTTAACAAAGGTCTACACTGAAAAACTTCACTACCACTGACCTCCACAAAAGACATTAGATGTTTAAAGAACAAAGAAGGCTTATTCAGAGACAAAACAATAGAGTAGACAGATAGAGTATGTTTGGCAAGGATCACTTGCATAAGCCCTGGAGGATACCCCCCCCCCCCACCTCCCAGTCCACAGGAAAGGAAAACAATGGAAGACATAAGCATGTTCCCTCCTATAGTTTGCTGATTTATGCCTGTGTGGGCACTCTAGCCTCCAGCCTCATTTAAATATAATTCTGAATATTTATGTTCATATTATCAAGTAAAAATTACCTTTGCATTTTGTAAACTTATGCCAATTATCCAGTGAGAGTTCTAAAGATCCTTATTTATATTTCATATTACCTATACTCTCTCACCTGAATAAATAAATGCTATATTTGATAATACAGCACTTGTTTATAATTTATGAGGTTTTATTGCAGCTTCTATCCACTTAGAGTGTTTGAATCTCCTACTTAAATATAAGTAATAGTGTGTAAACATCTTACTTAAATATAAACTTAAGATATATATATATATATGCATTTAAAAAAATAACTATTTGAAAACGAGGCTTCAAAATTCTTTCACAAAAATGATAATCCTTATTGTGCTTTTTGAAGAGTGTTGATTTTCCAGGCATCCAACATTGGACTCATTCCCAATAAGTCCCTAGGCTTTTACCTGCCAGTCTTAGGATACTTAACATTGGCTGCCCTTGAACTGGGGTCAGAAAGCGGTGGGGTTTGACACTCCTGGTAATTCAACTGAATGTCACCATTATGTAATTTCCCTGACCTGCTTCAATGGCAGAAGTCCAATCCTTCATGTAATCTCTTTTAATGTGTGTTTTTAATGGATGGATCACCAAGCTTCTCATCTCCATGGGTTGAACTGAGGCATGTAGAGTCAGGTATTATTCACTGTTACTGTATACTGATATCTTTATTGAATTGGCTTAGTCATTTCATCCCCCATTTACGAGATGTATGCTAAATTGTGATGCTGTCCATATACCATATTTATATATAAATCATATATATTCTTTCTTTCAAGGCACCACAAACAAACTTAAAATAAAAATTAAATTACATGAGTGGCCTCTCTCTTCATTAAAGATAAATATATCAGCCTATCATTAAAAGAATTTCATTACTTCAGTATTACAAATTTAAATTACAAATATGCATGCCTGTTTTAAAAGTAAAAAAAAAAAATTGTCAGATGCCTCTAACATTTCTAGTATTTTGAGCACTATGCATAATGGAAAATGAGGTAGTTGAGACAAAATAGACATTGCCAAGAAAGGATTTAAAATTTACACTTCCAAAATGTAATTTTCATGACTCAGAATACAATATTTTTGCTTGAGTTCAATCCCCAGCCAGGGAGTTAGCCCACATGGCACACCTCCCTCACCATACCAACACATCTAGTTCACCTGGTGCTCCCCTCAGCAATGCACTTCTGTCAGTCTGCCTGTTCTGTTCCCTACTCTGTCTCCAGTGAATCCTCTCAACCCCGCATCTCTGGCCTGTACCCCAGTTCTTGTATGCATAAATAAATAAAACTTTAAAAAGTGTTTTAAAAAAAGAAATTTAAATTTAACCATCACAGTGAATTTTTTCCGATACAAGCAACTATTTTAGGGCAAAAAGTGTATAGTTCTATAATCAGAAGATGAAATAAACAACCTTAGTCTGGTATACTGTCTCTGTGATTTTTGGCAATGCTATGGTATTTTTATACATAAAAATGTCTTTTCTAGACATCTACTGGTCTAGAAACCTACATCAAATGATTGCAAAATGTCTTAAAGACAATGCAGGGAAGCAAAAATCTATCACTCAAAGTGTCCTCATCAAAATGTTGATTTCATAGTAAGGCTGGGTGGAAATTGCATTTGAAAAGCATTTACATGTTAGGGCATCTCCCTCACCACACCTAATATCTTCATCTGTGTCTCCCTTGGTAAACTCTAACAGAACTTTCCTCTTCCCCTTACCTCAGCCCCTTACCTTAAGTTATTTATAATGTCATCTGAAACCATATGGGCGTTAATCAGTTTCACTGGGTGTCTCCCATGTTTACAGGAGGTATACATGTTATTATTAACTTCTTTCTTTTTCTCTTATCAATATATATAATATTTGTTTGATTACATACCTACCTAGAAACATTTAGAGGGCTATGGGATGATTTCCTTGGTGTCCCAACAATATAGCGGGCAATTTAAATAACTGTACAAATGTTTAAGTAGTGCCACACATGGGAAGAAGGAGAGTTTTTGGAAAATGGTATATTCTCTTTGTGTAAGTAAAAACCATCTGATGAATATAATAACTCACACTTGGGGCCTCCCTGGTGGATCAAGGGGTTAGGATGCAACCTATGAGGCTATCCACAGCCTCTGCAGCATGAGTTTGATCCCTGGCCAGCCACGGAGATACCCACATGGCGCAGCAGACCTCTCCTGACTCGCCCGCTGCTCCCCTCAGCAGTGTATTTCAGTCAATCTGTCTGTTCAGTTTTCCACTCCGTCTGTGGTGAGTCCTCTCACCCCCAATACCTCTGGCCTATATCGCAGCTCTTTTACGCATAAATAAATACATCTTAAAAGAAAAAAAACTCACACTTGGGCCTCCCCAGTGGTGAAGCAGGCTGAGCGCTGCACTGTGAAGGTGTCCGCAACCTCTGTAGCACTGGTTTGCTTCCCGGCTGGCCAGGGAGAAACCCACATGGTGTGGGAAACCTCTTCTGCCTCACCCGATGCTCCCCTCAGCAGTGTCTTCGGTCCATCTGCCTGTTCTGCTCCCTGCTCTCTTTGGTGAATTCTTTCACCCTCCCATGCATCTGACCTGCTCCCCTGTTCTTGTCTCAATAAATAAATCTTTAAAAATAAATAAATAAATAAAATGAATAACTCACACTTCTTGGAAAATTGGCAACGTAGTTACAGGAATTTCCAGGTAAAGGATCTGAAAAAATTCTCAGGAGATTTCTGAAGGAAGTTATAAATATTTATATATTTATATTTATAAAATGGACTTAGTTATCTCCATACAAAATGAACATTTGGGCCTCCCTGGTGGCCTAGGGGTTAAATCTCAGTGCTATCACCACCATAGCCTGAGTTCCATACCAAGCCAGGGAGCTAACCCACATGGCGCAGCAGACCTCTCTTGTCTCTCCTGCTGCTCCCCTTAGCAGTGTATTTCAGTAAATCTGCCTATTCTGTTCCCCACTCTGTCTCTGGTAGGTCCTCTCACTGCCTGCACCTCAAGCCTACACCCAGTTCTTCTATGCAAAAAATAAATAAATAAAATATTTTAAAAATAAATGAACATTTGCCTCTTGTAGTAACCATTCTGAGATAACAGTTAATCACTGTGATGTCTTTTCCACTATATAATAATTTTATTGGTTATGCATATACATTTCAAATATTTTGAAGGATATTTGAAAATGAAATTTCAAATATTTTGAAGGATATTTGAAAGATATTTTAAATGAAATATTTTGAAGAGATATAGCTTCATATATTTATGAACTAAGAAGAATAAAGAGATATGCAAATGAAATTAAAGATATTGTCCTCATTCTCAGGGAATTACAATCTAATAGGGGAATAATATGCAGGTGAAAAGCTATAACAACTTATGAAAAGAGAAAAGAAGAAGAGTCTCAAATTAATGCAACACAAAACATCAGTGTTAAGAGAAATGGAGTGGAATGACCAGTGAGTAGAACTGTCCAAGTGAACTTGGTGAAGATGTATTTTAAGTGGTGTTTGATAGAGACATAAGCACGGATCAGGAGAAATGGTGGGTAGGGACTGTGCCAAGACCTCTAGAGAACAAAGTATTAGAAGAAAGCACAAATAATTTAACATGATTGCCAAAAGATATAAAACTGTGCCCAAATTTTAAAATGTGATTTAAAAAAACTCCCTTTGATTTGGTTTAAATTAGACCCTTATTCTTCTAATCTTCTTCTTTCCATTTTATGTGGGTTAAGGGTGTCTGTTACCAACTCCATTGAAGTTTAGCTGCTGTTTCAACATTCACTGAGTACCTAATGACTAAAGAATTTTGAAATATTTATAAAGTGTTGGAAAAAACAAGAGATGGAGTTTGACTAAGATGAATATATTTTTTTTTTAGATTTTTTCTTTTCTTTTCTTTTTTTAATAGAGGCATGTTTTACTTATTTATTTATTTGTTTGTTTGTTTGTTTTGTTTATACATGCACTGGGTACAGTCAGAAGCGCGGGAGGGTGAGAGAATTCACCAGAGCCAGAGCGGGGAGCAGAGCAGGCAGAAGAACCGAAGTACACTGCTGAGGGGAGCAGCAGGTGGCAGGAGAGGTCTGCGCGCCA
This sequence comes from Talpa europaea, assembly GCF_964194135.1. Taxonomy (NCBI): domain Eukaryota; kingdom Metazoa; phylum Chordata; class Mammalia; order Eulipotyphla; family Talpidae; genus Talpa; species Talpa europaea. The sequence goes on along the minus strand of NC_140071.1, from coordinate 83,557,250 downwards.
TGTGGGACCCTCCTCCGGTGGCCCGGGAGCAGCCGGGGATCGAAACGGCGCTGCAGAGGCTGCGGGCAGCTTCGCAACCCAGCGCTCAACCGCTGCGCCACCGGGGAGGCCCTAAGATGAATATTTTTGAGAGCTTAAAAGCTTACCTAAGATATCTTTTTTTTTTTTTTTTTTTTTTTTCAAATAGAGGCATGTTTTTATTTATTTGTTTATTTTTTTTTATTTGTTTGTTTTGTTTATACATGCACTGGGTACAGTCAGAAGCGCGGGAGGGTGAGAGAATTCACCAGAGGCAGAGCAGGGAGCAGAGCAGGCAGAAGGACCAAAATACACTGCTGAGGGGAGCAGCGGGCGGCAGGAGAGGTCTGCGCGCCATGTGGGACCCTCCTCCGGTGGCCGGGGAGCAGCCGGGGATCGAACCGGCGTCGCAGAGGCCGCGGGCAGCTTCGCAACCCAGCGCTCAACCGCTGCGCCACCGGGGAGGCCCGATACCTAAGATATCTTGAAAGTAATTGCATTGTCTTGCCCTGTGCTTGGACCTACATTGCAGTAATTAGTTTTGAAAGTATGGATAAGTTTCTAGTTAAAAAAATTATTTCAAGAAAAATTGAGAACTAAATATAGTGTAAGGACATATTCACATTTATAATTCATTTTTATATTATTTTAGAAATTCACATTCATAGTTTAAAAATAAAATAACATTGAAGACTGTTAGTAATCTCTGTTTAGTAATCTCAGATATATAACTAAACTACTCCCTCATCTTCAATATATTCATATTACAAATGTTTGGTTAAATCAGTAGTCAGTATTTACAGTACTGTGAATACACATTTTTTTTCTTTTGCTGCAAAGTATGCTACATTTTTGTTTCATATGATTCTTTTCCCTACAATTAATATTTTGCACTCTTCATTAGTCTGAGTGTGCCTATCTCTAATTTTTTTCCAAATTCAAACAGATCCCAAAATAATGTTTCCAAGTACTCTAGTTCCTCAGAGAATCTCTCATCTCTGTTTTCCTGAAAATGTCAATCAACTCCTCCACTCTCCTTCTCCAGTGTAGATTCAGCTACTCTGCAGGCCTGGTACACACCATCTTCCTGATAATTCCCTCTACAGGGTAATCCCCTCTACTCAGGGCGATATTTCTTCTTTTTTTCCTAGGTTTATTCCCTCGTTTGATAGAACATACCTTTTCAATTCTTGGAAAAGAAAAAAGTGTGTTGAAGGGAAGGTCACTTTCTGAGACTGAAAGTTTGAAAATATCTTTATTTAGTTAAAATTATTATTTCTTTAATTGTGAAAGTATATCTCTATTTTCTTTATATTTCAGTTTTGCTCTTGAGGTAAGGTACCTAATAGTATTTTCATAACTGATCTTTTATTCATGACCTGTGTTATATTCAGAAGGACTTCAAATTTTTTTGGTATTGCTTTGTTTCTGTTGTTATTAAAGCTTATGATGGTGTGTCATGATATGAGTTTTCATCATGTTAGGAATATCATGGGAAGAAATTCAAATTTCAGAACTAGGAGAAATTTTGGTGTCATTCAGAACCTCCTGCCTATACACATAACTCCAGAAATTCTGGGAATAAAGAAGATGAGTTGGGATCCTACAGTTCAAAAGAAAGCCTTTCACCAAACACCACCTTTTTTGTCCCATTATCACTCCTATATGCTTTTATACCAAGTGTCTCATAGTCCTGAATAAAATAGCAGTCATTTGAGAATTGAGGAAGTATCTACACATCCCGTTATACCTGATGCTTCCAATTGATAACTCTCTTATAGATTTGCATTGGAATTAGCTACATGTGTGGAGCCACCACTGTGATGACTTAGACATTAACTCAACTAATTTGGTTACCGTTCTCCCACCTAATTCCCTGCTTTCAAAATTTTATTGAAATCTCCCCTGTTTTATTATCATATCTCCAATTCTTGTATCTTTATTTTAGTTTTTTCTGACTTTGCATGCACTTGAGTGTTTTAGATTAGAGGGGAAAAGAGACTCAATCTCTCATGAAATATTGCAAAAAGTTGAAAATGGCAAAAATAGCTACATAGTTCTTATATAATTCTTCTTGTGTTTTAAAATTTTAGTGCTTAGCTTTTTGCACCATAATTTCTGAATTATGTAATTCATAGAATTACATGACTAGAAGAGGTCATGGAACTTAACTTTACAAATGAGTTAATGAGAGAAGTACAGAGAATATCAGTTTCAGGACTCTCACTAATAACAGTACATATTAACATAGAAAATTTCCCTCCACAAACTGTTGATGATGCCAATACAGTGAGTAATTTAATTTGCCTATACATAATTTTATGGCAAATGAAATTATATACAAAGAACTATTACCCATAAAGTGAAATGATTGATTTCAAACCCATATAGTATAAAAAATAAATTTGCAATATAAATTTAGCAAATAAGTGATTATAAAAATTAGGGTAAAAGCTAGATTGCTATAATAAATAAGCCCAAAATACAAAGGCCTAAAGAATATAAAAGTTTGTTTCTCTTTTGCCAGAAGTCATGAGCAAGCGTGCCAAGTCAGTTTAGTGGTTCTGCCTCACTATCATTCAGAAACTCCATTTTTTTTCCATCTTGAGGCGTTATAATTCCCAAACACATTGTCATTATGCTTTCATGTTCCAGCTTATAGAGAAAAGAAAGAGGAAACAGGCATTTAGTGTTTTAAGGTCAATATTTACTAGCGGCACTTGCTCCTCAGTTCAAATCACTGAGAATCTAGACACAAAGTGATTTGTAACTGCAAGAGAGACTGGGAAGTGAGATGTGTAGCTGAGTTGCCATGTACAGAAAGAATACATGCTGCAGAGGAGGGAAGAAGACACTTGTTGGCAACTTGTGCATCTGAAACAATGAGACACTGCTTTTTATGATTCAAATAACCAAATTTCACAAGCTGATGGTATTCAATGCTAGCAAGCATAAGCTGAACTGTATACATTCTGTGGTCATGATGGATGATTAACTACTGAAATCTTTCTGAAAAACAACTTAGCAAGCCTATCAAAAGCCTTAAAAATTATCATGTCATTCAGCCAGTAATACTTAATCCTGAGAATTTAGACCAATAGGGTGGATATCTCAAGAGACCTCAAAAGAAATTCATTTAAGAATTTGGAGGTTTTTAGAAATAAACCCACAGATTTACGGTCAACTAATCTTTGACAAAGGAGCAAAGAACATGCAATGGAGCAAAGAAAGTGTGTTCAATAAATGGTACTGGGAAAACTGGGCCACTACATGCAAAAGAATGAAGCTTGACCTCACACCATGCACAAAAACTAACTCAAAATGGATTAAGGGACTAGACATAAGAAATGAAAACATAAAATATATAGGAGAAAATATAGGTGAAACACATGACATACACCTTAGCAACATCTTTAAAGACATATCACCCAAAGCAGTGACAGTGAAGGAAAGGCTAAACAGCTGGGACTACATCAAATGAAAGAGCATCTGTACAGTAAGAGACATTAACCAAAACAAAGAGACAACGCACTGATTGGGAGAAACTTTTTGTATACCACACTAACAATAGGGGGCTGATCACAAAAATCTACAAAGAGCTGATAAGACTCAACAAAGGCAAAGTAAATAACACAGTCAAAAAATGGGCAGAAGAGCTAAAAAGAAACTTCTCCAATGAGCAAATGCAAATGGCCAACAGGCACATGAAAAAATGTTCAATATCACTTATAATCAGGGAAATGCACATCAAAACTACAATGAGATACCATCTTATACCAATGAGAATGGCACATATTAAAAAAAACTAGCATCAACAAATGTTAGTGAGGATGTGGAAAAAAAGGAACTCTCCTGCACTGCTGGTGGGAGTGCCAACTGGTGCAACCACTATAGAAAGCTGTGTGGAGGTTCCTCAATCTGCTAAAAATGGAGCTTCCATATGATCCAGCAATTTCACTCCTGGGTATCTACCCAAAGGACACAAAAACATTAATTCAAAAGGACACCTGCCCCCCAATGTTTATTGCAGCACTGTTTACAGTAGGTAAGCTATGGAAACAACCCAAATGCCCCAAAATAGATGACCGGACCAAGAAGATGTGATACATTATCACAATCAAAAAAGATAAACTCATGCCATCTGCAGCAACATGGATGGAGCTGGAAAGGATCGTGCTCAGTGAAATAAGCCAGAAAGAAAAAGAAAAATACCGGATGGTCTCTCTTATAGCAGGAATGTAGAGGATCCAAATAAGGGGTTGGGGGGAAAAAAAACTAATTATACTAAAGTAAAAATCAAAATCAACTGGCAACTATAAACCAGAGACAAACTGCAGGGGTGGGGAGAAGGGAATAGGATCAAAACAAGGGTGGGAAGAGCACAAGGGACCATGGTAATAGTTCACATGTGAATGGGTGGTAGGAATTTTATGGGGACTATAACCAAGATGAAAATGCATACATTGTACAAAAATGATGTAAAAATATATAAAATAATTAAAAATAAATAAATAAAAAGAAAAGGTTTCAGGGCCTACCATGGTGGCACAGGCGGTTCAACGCAATGCTGTGAAACTGTCCGCAGCCTCTTCGCAGGGGTTCTATCCTGGCCCTTCGGTAAGATTCCCACAAGGCGTGGCAGACCTCTCCTGTCACTCCCGCTGCTCCCCTCAGCAGTGTATTTCAGTCAGTCCTCAGGACGTCCAATGTTTTTTTAGTATTTAATGTTATTGAATTGTTTGCTATATAAATGTTCATATTTGTTTTAATTTTTTGACTCACTTTGCTATATATAATTCTCTTGAAAATGACTGCATTTCATCCTTTCTTACAGTTGTATAATACTCCATAGTGTGGATACACCACATATGCTTGATTCAGTCGTCCATTGGTGGATATTTAGGTGGCTTCCATGCCCTAGTTATTGTAAATTATGCTTCTATGAAATTGCAAAATATATGGATTTTTGTCATGATGGTTTCATATCCTTTAAAAATATGCCTGCATGCGGCCAGTCCCAACAACACAGTGTCCCAACGCATACGACAAATTAGAAAACAGACAGTAGGGAGTAGAAGAACCACACGCAACCTAGCAACTCCCCAGGGAAAAAGCACACCACAAAAAGAAAACCAGCCCCCAGATTGCAACGACAGTAACTTGGAAGAACTTCTGAGCCTTCCAGAAAGAGAATTTAAAATTGCCGTGATTAAAAAACTGACAGAAGTCATAAAGGAAAACAATGATAAGGGGAAAATAATCAACGATCAGAAGAATTAAACTGAGTCCCTAAAGAGGGAAAACAATGGCCAGAAGAATGAAATTGAGTCCCTAAAGAGGGAAGTAAAAGAAATGCAGGAGATCAAAGAATTAATGGAAGAACTAAAGAATTCTGGGAAAAGCAATGAAAGCAGAATAGATGAAATGGAAGAACGAATAAGTACTCTTGAAGACACAGAAATAAAAAAAACCAAAACAGAAAAGGAAAGAGAAGTACGAAGGAAAAAGAACGAAGAAAGACATCGGGAACTATCTGACTCCATGAGGAAAGGAAATATAAGAGTTATAGGAATACCAGAAGGAGAGGACAGAGATGTAGGAACAGAGAAAATATTCAAAGAGATAATTGAAGAGAACTTCCCAAATGTGAAGGAGCTGAAAATTGATATACAAGAAGCAAGAAGAACACCAAACTTCCACGACGAAAAGAAAAATGCAGCAAGACACATAATAGTAAAGCTCCCAAGAATCCAGGACAAGGAAAAAATAATGAAGCTGGCAAGAGGGAAGAAACAGATAACATTCAAAGGAAAACCAATCAGGCTGAAATCAGACTTCTCCGAAGAAACACTACGGGCAAGGAGAGAGTGGAGGGACATAGTCAACAGACTCCAAGAAAACAGATGCCAACCAAGAATACTCTATCCCGCAAAGCTCTCCTTCCTCTTTGAAGAAAGAATATGGACCTTCCCAGACAAACAGAAACTCCGGAATTTCATCAAACTAAAACCCCACTCCAAAAAATACTACAAGGAATCCTAAAGCCAGAACCTCAGAGGGACGAATAACAATGAAAGAAGGCCAAAAAAAAAAGTTATTAAAAGAATAAATAAATAAAATCAAAGGAAAGACAATCACAATGGCAAATACAGATGCTAACATATCAATATTAACTCTAAATGTAAATGGACCAAACTCTTCAATAAAAAGACACAGAGTTGCAGCCTGGATTAAGAAACAAAACCCAACCTTTTGCTGTCTCCAGGAAACACATTTAGCTACAAAAGATAAAAATAGGCTCAAAGTTAAAGGATGGAAAACAATCCTACAAGCAAATGGACCAAAAAAAGAAAGCAGGAACAGCTATACTTATATCAGATAAAACAGATTTCAAACTCAAAAAGATAAAAAGAGACCCCAATGGTCACTACATTATGATCAAGGGGACAATACTTCAAGAAGAAATAACACTCATTAACATATACTCACCAAACGAAGGAGCACCAAAATATATCAGACAACTGTTTTCCTCTCTGAAAACAGACATCAGAGAAAACACATACATAGTGGGAGACTTCAACACACCACTATCAACAATGGATAGATCAACAAGACAAAAAATAAGTAAAGAAACCAAAGCTCTAAATAAGGACCTAGAGCAATTGGGCTTAACAGACATCTATAGAACACTAAACCCCAAAAAAACGGAGTACACATTTTTCTCAAGCGCACACGGATCATTCTCCAGGATCCATCACATACTGGGGCACAAGACAAACATCAACAGATACACCAAGATTGAAATCATATCAACCATTTTTTCTGACCATGAAGGCATCAAACTAGAAATAAACCATAAAAAGAAGGCAAGGAACTTTCCTACCTCATGGAGATTAAAAACTACACTACTGGAAGACCACTGGACTAATGAGGAGATCAAAGAAGAAATTAAAAAATTCTTTGAATTGAACGACAAGGAGGACACCAATATCCTAAATGTATGGGATGCAGCAAAAGCAGTAATAAGAGGAAAATATATAGCAATAGAAGCTCACATCAAGAAACAAGAAAGAACTCAAAGAAACAACCTAATCTCAAAGCTCAAAGATCTAGAAAAAGAACAACAAAAAAACCCCAAAACCAGTAGAAGAAAAGAAATAATAAAAACCAAAGCAGAAATAAATGAAATTGAAGCTAAAAAAACAATCCAAAAGATCAATGAAACCAAGAGCTGGTTCTTTGAATAAATCAATAAAATAGACAAACCCCTAGCCAGGCTCACAAAGGAAAAAAGGAAGAAAGCACAAATAAACAGGATCATCAATGAAAGAGGAGAAATCACAACGGACACAGCAGAAATCAAAAGAATAATCAATAACTACTATGAACAGTTATATGGAAACAAGTTTAACAATCTAGAGGAGATGGACAAATTCCTACAACTCTACAATCACCCAAAGCTAGATAAAGAAGAAATAGAACACCTAAACAGACCAATTACAAGCAGCAAAATTGAAATGGTAATCAAAAACCTCCCCAAAAACAAAAGCCCAGGACCTGATGGATTTACAAATGAATTCTACCAAACATTCAGAGACGAATTAGTGCCTATCCTTCACAAACTCTTCCAAAAAATTGAGAAGGAAGGGACTACACCAAACACGTTCTATGAAGCCAACATTACACTAATACCAAAACCGAACAAGGACAACACAAAAAAGGAAAACTACAGGCCAATCTCCCTAATGAACACTGATGCAAAAATCCTCAATAAAATTTTAGCTATCAGAATCCAACAATGTATCCATAAGATAATTCACCACGACCAAGTAGGATTCATGCCAGGGACACAAGGATGGTTTAACATCCGAAAATCAATCAACGTTATCCAACACACCAACAAAAAGAAATATAAAATCCATATCATAATATCAATAGATGCTGAGAAAGCTTTCGACAAAGTGCAACACCCATTCATTATAAAAGCTCTTGAAATTCTCGGGATACAAGGAACATACCTCAACATCATAAAGGCCATCTATGACAAGCCAACAGCCAGTATCATTCTCAATGGTGAAAAGCTGAAAGCAATTCCATTAAGATCTGGAACAAGACAAGGATGTCCACTCTCACCACTGCTTTTCAATATAATACTGTAAGTCCTAGCTAGAGCAATAAGACAAGAGAAAGACATCCAAGGAATCCAAATAGGAAAAGAAGAAGTCAAACTATCACTATTTGCAGATGATATGATAATATACATAGAGAACCCCAAAAACTCCACAGAAAAACTAATTCAACTCATCAATCAGTTCAGTAAAGTGGCAGGATACAAAATCAACACGCAAAAGTCAGTAGCCTTCCTATACACAAACAATAAATCTGAAGAAGAAGAAATCAAAAAAACCATCCCTTTTTTTATTGAAACAAAAAAAATCAAATATTTGGGAATAAATCTAACAAAAGAGGTAAAGGACCTATACAAAGAAAACCATAAAACACTGTTAAAAGAAATAGAAGAAGACACAAAGAAATGGAAAGACATCCCCTGCTCATGGATTGGAAGAATAAACATTATTAAAATGGCCATCCTTCCAAAAGCAATATACAGATTCAATGCTATTCCAATCAAAATTTCAATGTCATTCTTCAAAGAAATAGAACAATTATTAATGAAATTCATATGGAATCACAAAAAACCACGAATAGCCAAAGCTCTCCTGAAAAAAAGAAGGGAATGGAGGCATCACACTCCCAGACTTCAAACTATGCTACAAAGCCATAATCATCAAAACTGCATGGTACTCGAATAAGAACAGACACACAGACCAATGGAATCGAATAGAAAATCCAGAAATAAACCCACAGATATTTGGTCAACTAATCTTTGACAAAGGATCAAAGACTATGCATTGGAGCAAAGAAAGTTTGTTCAATAAATGGTGCTGGGAAAACTGGGTCGCTACATGCAAAAGAATGAAGCTTGACCACTACCTCACACCATACACAAAAATCAACTCAAAATGGATTAAAGAACTAGACATAAGACCTGAAACCATAAAATATATAGAAGGAAATATAGGCGAAACACTACGTGATTTGCACATCAAAGACATGTTTACAGACACATCACCCAAAGCAGTGATAGTGAAGGCAAAGATAAACAGCTGGGACTACATCAAATTAAAGAGCTTCTGCACAGCAAAAGAGACAATAACAAAAACAAAGAGAAACCCCACCAACTGGGAGAACATTTTTGCACCCAACACTAATGATAAAGGACTGATCACAAAAATCTGCAAAGAGCTGATGAGACTCAACAACAACAAAGAAAATAATCCAGTCAAAAAATGGGCAGAAGAGCTAAAAAGAAACTTCTCTGAAGAGGAAATGCAAATGGCCAACAGGCATATGAAAAAATGTTCATCACTTGTCATCAGGGAAATGCAAATCAAAACTACCATGAGATACCATCTTACACCAGTGAGAATGGCACATATTAAAAAAACTAGCAACAACAAATGTTGGCGAGGGTGTGGAGAAAAAGGAACTCTTCTGCACTGTTGGTGGGAGTGCAAACTGGTCCAACCACTGTGGAGAGCTGTGTGGAGATTTCTGGACCTACTAAACATAGAGCTTCCATATGATCCAGCAATTCCACTCCTAGGTATTTACCCAAAGGACACAGAAACATCAATTCCAAAGAGCACCTGCACCCCTATGTTTATAGCAGCACTGTTTACAATAGCTAAGCTTTGGAAACAACCCAAATGCCCAAAAATAGATGACTGGATCAAGAAGATGTGGTACATATATACCATGGAATATTACTCAGCATTCAAAAAAGATAAACACATGCAATTTGCAGCAACATGGATGGCGCTGGAAGGGATCATGCTCAGCGAAATAAGCCAAAAAGAAAAAGAAAAATACCGGATGGTCTCACTCATAGTAGGAATCTAGAAAACTTAAATAAGGGACCAGGTAAATGATTAAGTATAAGAAAGTGAAAATCAAAATCAACAAAAAACTATGAACCAGAGACACTTTTAGGGGGGCGGGGGCGGGAGGGGAGGGATTGGGGTCAGAATGGGGGGGCTGCAATTGTATGGGGAATATAAAAATAAAATTTATTTAAAAAAAATAAAAATAAAAATATGCCTGCATGGAATTGCTGGGAAGTAAGGTATTTCTGTTTTAAGTTTTTTAAGGTAGTCCAGATTGCTTTCCAGAATGGTTACACCAGTTTACATTCCCACCAACAGTTTAATAGAGTTCCTCTTTCTGTACATTCTCTTGAACACTTGTTGGATGTATTTTTAGTATGCGCCATTCTCACAAGCACAACATGGTATCACACTGTGGTTTTAACCTGCATCTCTCTTATTAGTGACAATGATGAATATTTTTTCACATTTCTTTTGGTTTGCTGGATATCCTCTTTGGTGAATTTTTTTATTCATATCTGCTATCCATATATTAATTAGGTTGTTTTTTTATATTTTTAAGTGTATGAATCTTTTAAAAATATCTTCAATATTAATACCCCATCAGTTATATTTTGTGTAAATATTTTCACATTAAATAGTATGTGTTTTTAATCATCCTATATTTTCTTTCACTGTGTTGAAGGTTTTAAACTTGAGGTAATCCCAATAATGTTTTTCTGCTTTTAATTTCCTTCCATAAGGGTCAAATCATCAAAAATATCTTTAGCAATGACATCATGGAATGTATTGTCAATGTTTTCTCCCATGTATTTTGTTATAACTATTATAATGAAATCTTTAATACCAGTACTACTTATTAAAGAAATTCCCTTTTCCACACTTATGGTCATAACTGCTTAATCATAGATTAAATGAGGGTATGTATGTAAACTTATTTCTAGGGATGTTGATTCTATTCCCTTCATCTATTTATTTTTGTGTTTTATTTTATTTATTTATTTTAGTACTGTTGCTTTATATTACAGAACTGAATGAAGCACCAAGGTGGGGAAGTACAATGGTCTATGGTGGTGGAATATGGGTGAGTTGGTGGTAGGTGCACTCTGGTGGTAATATATGATGGGTTACCCCAATATTAGTTCAGTTCAAAATTAATTAAAAATAGGTAAAATTCTCCATTATTATTGGGAAAAATAAATTAAAAAATAAAAATAGAAAGAAAAAGTTTAAAGTTAGGTAATATGAAACCTCCATTTCTATCCCTTTTTCTCAGATTGCTTTCACAATCCAATGCATACTGTGGTTCTATATTGTAGGGTAAATGGAAGTTACCAGGTTTTTTGGCCCTCCTGCCATTAGCATCTATGATCGACACCTATAGTCTTACATGCATGACTGATGGCGCACCTGGAGTGTGGGTGGGTGTGTGTAGGTGGGCGCACCTGAGCTGAGAAACAGAGCATATAGGGGAGTGTAGGGACAGGAAGGACCACTGAGCAGATTTTTTGATCTCATGCAGACCAGGTAAAGGTGGAATCAGAGTCCTCAGTGGTTTTTTGCAGGTTTTTTATTTAGATTACCAGGTACACGGCAGGCAGGGTTGCTGGGGGTGGGGGGAGGGGGGGCCGGGAGGCTGTCAGGCCTCCCAGCCCCCAGCAAGTCTTCACTTTATCTGGGCTCTCTCTCCTCTCTCTCCTCTCTGTCTCTCTGTCTCTCTCTCTCCTCTCTCTCCTTCTTCTGCTTCTACTGGCATCCCCGTGAGGCCGCCCTTAAAAGCACAGCCTTAGCCCAGGTGAATCCCATCTACCTATACCCACACCCTACTCCAGGTGCCCTCCATCAGGCATGCATTCAGGACCTCAAGGATCCATCATCTATCTTGATGGCGGGAGGGCAGAAAAGCCTGACATTTTTCCTTACCCTACAGGGAGGCAGCAGCAGAGAACCATGCAGCAGAGTGTGATGGAGACCAGTGGAGAGACTACAAGAGAATGCCAGAGAGCCCAGAAAGAGTAAAGATTCCCAGCCTCCTGGCCACCGGCCCATCACCGGGTTGCCTCACTACAAATGTTGTAGAAAGATCATTAAAAGCCTGAAAAAGCCACTGAGGGCTCCAGGATTCTCCTTTACCCTTCTCTTGAATCGGTAGAAAACCTGTTCCCATGCCTTGCTGGCACTGCACATATACATATATACTTCAATATTTTTTGTCAATTTATTTGAAAAATATTGTTGGTGTTTTGATGGGGGCTACATTAAATTCATCATGTGATTTGGGGCATGATAGTCACTTTGATTATATTAATTCTTCCTATCCACGAATTTAGGAATATATTTCCACCTGCTTATGGTATCACAGCTAAGTCCTTTAGTAAAATCTTGTAGTTCTCATTATCCAGGCCTTTTACCTCCTTATTTTGATTGCCATGGAAACTGCCCACCTTGTGCATGATTAAATTACACTTATATTTTCTTTATCTGCTGTTGTTGTTTTATACCCTCTGTTGTTTTATTGACTGTTAGTGTTGTCAGAACAGTTGTGCTGTATTCTTTTTTTTTAAGATTTTATTAATTTTTATGTAGAACTAGGGTACAAGCCAGAGGTTCAGGAAGTGAGAGGACTCACCAGAGACAGAGTGGGGAGCAGAACAGGCGGATCTACTGAGATATACTGCTGAGGGGAGCAGCGGGCGAGACAGGAGAGGTCTGCTGTGCCATGTGGGTCAGCTCCCTGGCCAGGGATCGAACTCATACTGCAGTGGCTGTGGATTGCTTCATAGTGCTGAGACCTAACCCCTTGCAACATCAGGGAGGCCCCAGCCCTGTTTTCTTATGTCATCTACATTGGGTTCAGAGATATTTTTCTCTCGTATGTTTTTATGTCATCTAGTGTTTAATTTTTTGTGGGTTATAATGGGGAGAGATTTGAAGATAGCTGTCTCCACCAACTGAAATGATCTGAGGACAGAAAGCAGCAAGGGGTAGTATATATAGAAGAGGACTGGGGCTATTGGGAACCAAAGGATCACCTCCAGTAAATTCAGAAATTCAAACTCTCTGCTGTGTGTGTGTAGGGTAAGTGATTGAAATAATTATCAGGCTTTTCTGCCCTCATGCCATTAGGATTGTTGATGGATCTCTGCAGTCCTGAATGCATGCCTAATAGCGGGCACCTGGAGTAGGGTGTGGGCATATGTAGGTGGGTACACTGCACTGAGAACTGGACTTATAGGGGCAGCATCACAGCAGAGTGAAATAGAGACCAGAAGAACAGAAGAAGGAGAACAAGCAAGAGAGCATCACCAGCAGAGAAGCAGAGCACCACACTAGAATGCCGGGAGAAGCCAGAGAGTGAAGACTTGCTGGGAGCTGGCACCCCTGCCTGCTGTGTACCTGGTAAATCCCAATAAAAGCCCGAAAAGCCACCAAGAGCTCCAGGAGCTCTCATTTACCCGTCTGCTCGAATCAGAAATCCTGCTCTGTGCCCATCCTGCCACTACAGTGTGGGTGCCAGGGTTGTATCTTGGGGGTCCATAGTTATACACTCAAAATCAGTGCCTCTTATCATCTCACATCCACTCACACTCTAGGCTATTTTTAAGAACTAGATCCACATGGTCAGGTATTGTTGTTGATATAGGTTCAGAGGACAGGAGCTCTTTTCTTTTTCAGCACCCCTTATCCTGGGGTGGTTGCTTTTGTTATTAATAGGTTCTGGAGGTCTAGTTTGCTCAAGAGTTTCTTTGTTTTGGTTTTAGCCCTGCGGTGTGATGACAGGTGTTTTGAATATACCAGTTTGGGCTTTTACTTTTACCTTCATCTATGGGGAGACACAGGTGCTGACCTGCTCCTTGATGCCAATTTAGCCTCCAGCAGCTCTGCATTGAGAGCCTCAGGCTGAAGCCACTAATCCTAAATCTGCACCCCACCCTACATTCTCCTATAGCTGCTCCTCCATCCTGTGTGCCACGCACATACCCCCTTATACAATGCAGTACTGGGCTCAAGAATATTTGATGATGTGTGTGCTCAAGTCAACAGCTGTGACGGCACAGCAGCTACCCCTCCCTCTTATGAGTTGTACTGCTCCATTATCACTGTAAACAAAGTACCCCTATCCCTTTCAACCTCTGTGCTCCTAGTGTCTCTAGGCTTGTCTGATTTTCCCTCGGGGGTTTTGGTCTTTGTTTCACTGAAGCCTGGCATCATCACTCTACCATGATCTCCCAGACTCTTGAGTTTTCTATTTTTAAAGAAATAATTTATTTTCATCTTTAAAAGAATAAAATGAGACTATTTTTAAATAAATATTACATTTTTAAATAAATATTATATAGCTATGTTTAGTATAGGACTTAATAATTCTATTCCAGAATTTTGTTTCTGGGACTTGGGATCATCACTCCTAGAGAATGCACTGTACCACCATGTAGGATAAATGGAGATTGCTCAGGCTTTTGCACTGTTGGCCTCTGTGGCTCTCACCTGCGGCCTTGAATGCAGGAGGTGCTCGGGAGCGACGACTCTGGGTATGCATGACTGATTATGGACACCTGGAATGTGGCATGGGAATGCATGAGCGGGCACACCTGAGCCTGGAGGCTGAGGCTATAAGGGCAGCAGAGGATGACTACAAGAGAAAAGAGCATGTAGAGGTTCACAGGGGGGACCAAGTTGCTGTCTCCCTGCTGGCTTTCCCACCCTGTGTACTATTAGAAAACCTGTGGAGATGATGCCAACCGCTCCAAGTTTGTCTTTTAAATTGCCTGAACAACAGTGAACCTACCCAGCCTGGGATGGCTGCAGAACACACTGTGTATCTCCGTAGTAACACCCCTAAGAATTGAGCTGTCACATCATTTAATTGCAACTATCTCAGAAATGAACTAAACTAAAATAACTGATGATTTCAATAAAATATTAAGCTTCATATAATGTACATAAAGTACATATACTTATTGCAATATTCGTGGCACATTAATATTTGTAAAGGATTTTAATATGCTAGGCTACAAAGGAAGTCTCAGCAAATCCAAAACTTAATACAATTGGAATTGAAATTAAAGGTAGACCACCCCCATCAATACACACACACACACACACACACATGCATACACACAAAAATGATCTTTTTAGAGGGATCAAAACAAGGGCAGGAAGAGCACAAGGAACTATGATGATGGTGCACAGGTGAATTGGTGGTGGGAATTCTGTGGGGACTACACCTGAGAAAAGAAAGCAAACAATGTACAAAAATGAACAATGATGTAAAATATATATAAATGAATAAATTATATAAAAAGATCTTTGTATGTTGAGAGTTTAAAACTCACTTCTAAAAATCAATACACTGACAAGAAAATCAAAACAAAATTTATAGAATAGTTATAACCAAATTATAAACAAAAGGTTTTATATTAAATGTATTGGATAGACTTCCTGCTTGACAATAACAATGAAATTTTGTCATTTCTTCCTTTCCTGTAATTCGCTCAACAGTAACAAGAAGAACATGAAAGAGAAAATCCATTTTCATGAATCTGATAGACAGTAGAAACCCCACATTGTAAAACTGGTAGTCTGCCAAAAGCAGGGGCCATCCAGGAAGTCAGGGACATTGGAGAGGGTATGCCTGCACTGTGATCGCACCAGGACTGGTCCCAAGGAGCATTCTCCAAGATGGCACGTGTGTGCTATGATGAAAAACCAGATTCAGGGTTTGTCTGTTTTTTTTAATAATAGAAGGAAAAAGAAGTGCGGGAAGGTGACATAATATAGTGCTGAGAGGCAGAGGAGTCAAGATGAATGAGGGAACAATTAGATAAATCAAATTTAAAGAAAGTAATCTTTGTGTCACATTACTTCCCTATTTTGATAGGTTAGCTAGAAAAGAAATGACTGATAATTCAAATGCACAACCTGGAGTTTATATTCTCCATACACAAATTTTCTATGAACAATAATCCCAAAGAAACTAGAATCCATGCTAAAATAAAGTGTGGAGTAGAGAAGAGGGGAAATAAATGAGGCGAAATGGCAGATGACGCTTATCCCTTCTCCCAAATAAGCCACAGCTGATGTAACCCATCACGATAATTAATAAAAATAGTAGTAATAATAGGATTAGGCATATTATGTAATGTGATCATTATAAATGTTTGAAAAAAGAAATATAAAAACCATATGATAATATCAATAGATGCTGAGAAAGCTTTCGACAAAGTGCAACACCCATTCATGATAAAAGCCCTTGAAATTCTTGGGATACAAGGAACATACCTCAACATCATAAAGGCCATCTATGACAAGCCAACAGCCAGTATCATTCTCAATGGTGAAAAGCTGAAAGCAATTCCATTAAGATCTGGAACAAGACAAGGATGTCCACTCTCACCACTGCTTTTCAATATAATACTGGAAGTCCTAGCCAGAGCAATTAGACAAGAGAAAGACATCCAAGGAATCCAAATAGGAAAAGAAGAAGTCAAACTATCACTATTTGCAGATGATATGATAATATACATAGAGAACCCAAAAAACTCCACAGAAAAACTAATTCAACTCATCAATCAATTCAGTAAAGTGGCAGGATACAAAATCAACACGCAAAAGTCAGTAGCCTTCCTATACACAAACAATAAATCTGAAGAAGAAGAAATCAAAAAAACCATCCCTTTTATTATTGAAACAAAAAAATGTTTGAAAGCATAATGTAATATTACAAAAATATGACCCACAAATATCTGTCATTAACAAAAGTATAAATTAAACTATTAAGTGATAAAAATGCTTTCAAATTTATTTGTCTTATATCTTTCATTTGGGGACAATTATGTATTGTTTGAAAGTCTTACATATGCAGTGTGGGCATACCATGGTAGGAATTATACTTTGGCAAGTGAAAGTATGTCTACTTGCTTATGTCTGTGTGGGTTTGTGTATATATATATGCTCACGCTATGTATGTGTTATGATCATTTTTATAATATTGCTTTTTGGACACAATAAAATCTCACTTTAGAGCTATATGCATATCTTTATGTTTGAGGGAGAAGTCTTGGCTTAACCTGCAATATGTCTGAATCTATTTAAACATTTTGTATAAATATGTAAATATTTCATGTAATAGCAACTTTTTTATTTTTATTTTTATTATTTTAATATTTTATTTTATATAATTCTTACATCATTTTTCATTTTTGCACAATGTATGCATTTTCATTTTGGTTATATTCCCCATACAATTGGACACCCTCCCTTATTTTGACCCTAGTCCTTCCTCTCCCCACCCATTCCCCCCACCCCATAGTGTGTCTCTGGTTTATAGTTGCTTATTGATTTTGATTTTTACTTTGCATTAATTAGTCTTTTTCCTGGTCTCTTATTTAGGTTTTCTAAATTCCTGCTATGAGTGAGACCATCCGGTATTTTTATTTTTCTTTCTGACTTATTTTGCTTAGCATGATCCCTTCTAGCTCCATCCATGTTGCTGCAAACTGCATGTGTTTATCTTTTTGGATTGCTGAGTAATATTTCATTGTGTATATGTACCACATCTTCTTGATCCAGCAACGTTTTTAATCCAATTATTTTATTTAATGTGGTATGTATTTCAAATCTGTTAAGACTGACTTCTGATCATCAGAACAACTTTGGCAATAAGCTCTCTTGGAAAGTGGAAACGTCAATTTGGAAGCTCTGTGAAGAGCCTGCACACACTTGGGCTTGTCTCCATGGTTTTTCCTCAGTGTCATTACACATATTTTTTTCATGGGAATCATCTTAGCCCATCTTTTATAATATCCTTTGTAGCGTAAGGTAAAAAGCATCAGGCTTTTCTGCCTTCCTGCCATTAAGATAGATGACAGAATCCTGTGGTCGCAAATGCATGCCAGATGGTGGGCATCTGGAATAGGTTGTGGGCATATGTAGATGGGATTCATCTGGGCTCATACTGCACTTATAAGGTCAGCATCACAGAGACACCAGCAGAAGCAGAACACGAGAAGCAGAGAGAGAACTCGAGAGAAGGCCAGAGAGCCCAGAGAGAGGGAAGGCTTGCTGGGGGCTGGGAAGCCTGCCAGCCTCCCAGCACCCCTGGCACCCCTGCCTGATGTGTACCCTGTAAATCCCAATAAAAGCCTGAAAAGCCACCGAGGACTCGCTAGGATTCCTCCTTCACCCATCTGCTGGAATCATAGAAACCTGCACTGTGCCCATTCATGCCCTTACATCCTTTTATTAAGTCTTTAAAATTAGTCCTCAGGGTGACTGAGTGTAGTAATTGACTGACTTCAGTGCTTTGAAAGATGCCAGTTTGTTAATGTGAAATATCAACTAAAACAAAATGTCCAAGCATTCCTTAAAGGAGTTTAGTTTCTTTAAGAAATCTGGAGAATCGGGCCTCCCCGGTGGCGCAGCGGTTGAGCGCTGGGTTGCGAAGCTGCCCGCGGCCTCTGCGACGCCGGTTCGATCCCTGGCTGCTCCCCGGCCACCGGTGAGGGTCCCACATGGCGTGCAGACCTCTCCTGCCGCCCGCTGCTCCCCTCAGCAGTGTACTTCATCAGTCTGCCTGCTCTGCTCCCTGCTCTGGCTCTGGTGAATTCTCTCACCCTCCGCTTCTGACTGTACCCAGTGCTTGTATAAACAAAAAAAAAAAAAAATTCTGGAGAATCTTGGAGTTAATTTACTTAGAACATTTGTTTCTTTTCTATTAAGGTTGGGACAACACCTTTGTGGGTGGTAAAATTTGTTTTTACATAATAGATAACTGATCATGGTTTTATCCAAATTTACCAGTCAATTTTTCCTAATTAGTTTCTCAAAAGAGCTGCATACACATGCATATATGAACCTTCAAAGGAAAAATCAACAACTACAGAAGCTCATGTCCAAAATGAGGCACAAGGTTTTGGGATACAGCTTGCAAATGGAATTTCCTTATGGGACCTATTTCATTCAGAGCATTGTTTAATATTGTAATTATTTCTCTAAGAAGTTCTCATTCTGAGGAAAGAAGTAATAAGTTTTTCTAGTATTAACTTTTTGACTCATGTTTACTAAGACTTGTATTTTATGGTTTATTAGAGTATATATAATTTAACTAGGTCATCAGTATGAATAAGTTACCCATATTATGTTTTTTCATGTTTTGATAAATTACTAGCATACTAATAAAAAATCACATAATGACTAATTAAATTGGCACTGACGTTTTTTAAAGATTTATTTATTGATTTATACAAGCATTGGGTACAGTCAGAAGCGCGGGAGGGTGAGAAAATTCACCAGAGCCAGAGCGGGGAGCAGAACAGGCAGAAGGACCGAGGTACACTGCTGAGGGGAGCAGTGGGCGTGGCATGCGAGCCATGTGGGACCCTTACTGGTGGCCAGCGATTGAACCAGCTCTGCAGAGGCTACAGGAAGCTTCGCAGCCCAGCGTTCAACCACTGAGCCACCGGGGAGGCCCCCCCGGCACTGACTTTTTAACTTTGAAACTTACTAAGTTTTCTATCCTGGGCCACTATTTATATTTGTGCTTTTTGGATTTTTCAAATAATTGTTTTCTTTTATCTCATTATTTTTCACACACTCTTGTAAGGCAAGCAGAGCCAATATTATTTTCTCCATTTACCACTGAGGAAGCAGGGTCTCTATGCTCAAAAGATAAAACTCAGTTCCATGAGTCTTGCAGTCTGAGACTTTTTCACCAAGCGTTATCTCTTATAAAGCTCCCTAACCCACTATCATCTATCCAGACAGCTCATGTACAGTACAAATTTGAAACAACTCATGGGTCTTTTGGGGAAAATTAGAAGCAAAAAATAAAAAAAGCAAAATAAACTATTGTTCTCAATCAAGGAAGAAATTTAGATTTCTTTAAGACACAGTCTTTCACAAACAGAATTGTTTGTACCGTTGCCATAAATAGCACTCAGATTTAATTCTTGCTAAAAATCAATGGATTATTGCAAACTGAGGCCTGAAGCATCCTTAAGCTGTTCACCTTGTACAGAAGTTTAAAAGGAAGATCTAACCAGTAACAAAACTGTCACTCCTGTTGATGTTTACTAGCACACGTTTGAATAGATACATTAAACCATATATATCAGTTACATTTTCTGCCAAAGTCTTGTATATTTGTATATTTTCAATTCTAATTCCAATGTCTTACTGGAAAAGTAAGTTTTTCCCATTAGGCCATTATAATTAAATAATAATCTTGTATTTCTTTATATTACTTCTATATTGGCTCCCGATAATAAATTGCTTCAAGTTTATCATAATGTTTATCTGGATCACAGGGTCTCTGTTAAGGTAAAGATTATATCAAGGACTGCTTGAGATACATTTTCTTTTTTTTTAAAGTTAGGACAACTTCTCCTGCTCCTAAGGTGAAAACTGTAGGTCACATGACCAGATCTTTATTTTGGCTTGAACCAACTGTATGACCCCACTGAGATATGTAAATGTAATGTGACTCATATCCATTGATGGCCAAGAAGTTATAACCAGACATAGTTTCCATTAGAAGTCATCTTAGTAGAACTGGTTACTGGCAAGAGGTAGATGAAATCTCATGAGGAGAATTTAACTTCCTGGAAGCAAAAAAATGGAATTTCCAACCCTGATTGTCTCCACTTTTCAAAATTCATACTGATACTGGGCAGCAAGGGCCTCTAAATCCAGCCAAGGTCACTGCCCTAATAGTTTACTGGACGCTGTCGGAGTTCTCCACTTGCGTACACAACTGCAAGACTACTCAGGCTCAGAACATAACAACAATGGGATTTATTTAACAAACCAGGGAAAAACAAAGAGTTGCTGAGGCTAAAAATGGCTGTTTACCTCATCTGAAGCAGAGTCCAGTGTTTAGAACTCCTAAACAAAAAGCAGCTAAGATGGAGTCTCCTTGCCACCAAGGAAGCAGAGTTCCTCTCCCAAACAATAGGCCACGTGCCCAAGATGATGTCTTCCTGCCTGGAGCATGCAACTGCCAGACTATAGGCGAGGTTCCAAATCACGAAGACAACAGAAGACACAACCGGATATGCTCCCAGAGCTGCCGAGATGCCCCAGCACAGGACCAGACCAGTGACACTCAAAACAACAGCTGCAGCAGCTGAAGACTTGACAATCGGCCACACTTACAGCTGAGTAAGGGGCCCACTCTGGGTCTTCACCTTTTCTAACAGGCTGTTAACAGCTGCAAAACCAGGAACTGTTTCAGTCACTCGACTAATTGCAAAGCCTCCGAACTTTTACTCTCTGAGGTTGGCTGCTAGAGGCCTCCACCTTCAGAGGTCCACAACAGCCCTCTGGAAGATAGGCACAGTGGGGGCTGAAATCGCTGAGCCCAAAATCTCTGAAGATCTGAAAACACTTCCTCAAACTCTGAATCCCAAATGCTGAACAATCTGAGGCTGCTCTGCAGTCCCTTATATTTCTCATCAGTCAGTCTACATCCCAAATGTGATACTTTTTAAGCATTTTCTCTGGGGCTATCAATCCTCACCAGCAACCCTTCCAGGGGGAACCACTTGTAAAGTCTTTGGCTTCAGCCACCAGTTACAATATTTGTGGAATCTTCTTGGCAATAGCATGGACCACAGTGTCCTGAGCTCAGGTATAAGATAAATGAAAGCATGAGCAAAACAGGATTTTGTGACAAAAACAAGAGTTCCGCAAAAAGGCCAGATATTTTGTCAAGAAAGCTGTCATGGGAACAGTTTATAGATTTTACTGGATGCCCTGTAAGACATCATCACTCTAACATGGGTTTCTTGGCATTGAGAACAACCAAATGTGGGACTATGAAATGGGGAGGGCCGTAACATGTGAGCGCAGTCAGACAACCATGCTCCAGGAAGATCTGGATTGGCAAGGACTACTTAACAAGAGTGGGCAAACAAGGGGGCTCCCTGGTAGTGCAAGAACTATCAAGCTATTGGCAGCCAGTGCAGCATGAGATCGATCCCCAGCCAGGGAACTGATCTACGAGGCACAGCAGACCACTCCTGTCTTGACCACTGCTCCCCTCAGCAGTATATTTCAGTCAATCTGCCTGTTTTACTTCCCACTCTGTCTCTGGTGAATCCTCTCACCGCCCACACTTCTGGCCTGCACCCCAGTTCTTGTATGCATAAATAAATAAAATAAATCTTTTTTTTAAGATTTATTTATTTATACAAGCACTGGGTACAGTCACAAGAGTGGGAGGGTGAGAGAATTCACCAGAGCCAGAGCAGGGAAGCAGAACAGGCAGAAGGACCAAATATACTGCTGAGGGAGCAGCGGGCATGCAGGAGAGATCTGTGAGCCATGTGGGACCCTCGCTGGTGGCCAGGGATCGAACCGGCGCTGCAGAGGCTGCGGGCAGCTTCGCAGCCCAGCACTCAACTGCTGCGCCACCAGGAAGGCCCAATAAAATAAATCTTAAAAAAAAAAAAAAAAAAGAGTGGGCAAACAACTATTCAAACCTATCCTTAACAATGATCGCTAATGGCAGGGAGAAGTAGAGCAAGGGTAGACTGACCACACTCTAATTTTTATTTTCTTTTCAGAGCATTTGAATGAAGACTGGCCCCTGACTCAGTGAGAAAGACTTTAGAATTCTTGGACAAATCAAGAGTTTAGAGACATTGAAGAAAGACTCTAATTCACCTACTCAGTTAGATTAGTTGCAAACATTTACAAATAAACATTTTTCACATAAAATTCTCTTGGGAAAAAAGCTCTTAAATAAACATCTGAGTAAACACCTTATGAATTCACACATGCATGATAGAGAAATAAACCTAGTGAATGCAAAGTATATCAGCTTTTAGACTACTAAACCAAATCAGTGCTTACCAGAAGAGAAGGGGTTTGGGGATGTTAAGTGGGTAAAAGGTGTCAAATGTATGGTGAATGGTAGAACCGGACTTGTAGATGGGGAACTTAATGTTATATATGCAGATGTTGATTTATAATTATACAGACCTGAAATATGATATAGTGAAATGTTGACTCAATAAAAATTATTAGAAAAGAAGAAAAAGAAAAAAACTCATTTGAGAGTCTCACAACACATTGGGATGACCTCATGTTTGTAATTTCCAAATGGAACTGAATACCAGCTGCCTTCTCTAAATGGAATATGATTGGTCTAGTTCACCACACTCACATTCACTCCTGACTGAGCCATTTCTCATTACACATTATACCTTTTATGATCATACATGCCTTGTTTCTTGTATCCACTCTGTCCCAGAAGCTTTCCTTTGGATGGAATTTGTAATATTCATTACTAATTTACTTCCAATTCTCTTTAACAGAATGTTCTGCTCTATAAACAATGTTCGTATTTGCTACTTCTATATTTTTCATTAATTTGAAAATACTGAATACTTACTATGAGCTATGCAATGGGCTAAGCAATAAGAATCAAAAGGCAGGGGGCCTCCCCGGTGGCGCAGCGGTTGAGCGCTGGGTTGCGAAGCTGCCTGCAGCCTCTGCGGTGCCGGTTCGATCCCCGGCTGCTCCCCGGCCACCCGAGGAGGGTCCCGCATGGTGCGCAGAACTCTCCTGCCGCCCGCTGCTCCCCTCAGCAGTGTGCTTCGGTTCTTCTGCCTGCTCTGCTCCCTGCTCTGGCTCTGGTGAATTCTCTCACCCTCCCGCGCTTCTGGCTGTACCCAGTGCATGTATAGACCAAACAAACAAACAAATAATAAATAAATAAATAAATAAATAAATAAATAAGACATGCCTCTAGAAAATAAAAAAAAAAAAAAAGAATCAAAAGGCAAACATGACAAACACTGATAGCATCCTTATGGAGCACTTATACATGTTTGGTGTGTGTACTTGGTGAATAAAAAATTGACAATGTTCTCTCTCTCCCCTCTTCTGCCCATCCTCCCTCCCTCCTTCCTTCCTACTTTCCTTCCTTCCTTTCACTTCAGATCTTGAATTATAATTTCTCTCTGGTTCCTAAAAGTATATTTTTTAATTATTTCAAATCAAGGTATTGTGTAAAATAATCCTTTTTGCATATGATTACTTCAGCTGTGCTGTATTAATGTCTGTAACTCTTGTTTTGGAAAAATATTGCACTGTCAGCAAGTGTCATTCTATACATTTTGCCATCTGAAACTAAGGTTTGTATATTTGTGAGTAGAGATATAAACATGCAAAGACTTGGAAGCCTTGGGTCTTGTTCTTTTCAATAGCCTGTTTTCATGGTAATAGAACCTATTCGAAGAAACCTTGTCACCACAACTTTAGGTCCAAATAATTTCACAGAGAAGATAAAAAGGTATGTGGCAACTCTATCTTGCTCCATCTTTTACATAAAGTAATTTCTCAGAAATATGATCAGCATATGAGACAACAAGTGATTAAAAATTAAAAGGCCTGGAGAGAGAGAAAAAGTCTATTCATATCAAGGATTTTGAAAACTTAATGAAAGGTGGAAGAAAACATGATAGGACTGCAGTCTCTAACATTTTTTGTACAGTGAACAATTGATCCAAAGATTAAAATGTGAAGATTTAGATCCTTATTAAGAGACTAAACTGTTCATTCTTAAGAGTTTGTACTTTGAGATGCATGGAGAGAAAACAAAGGAAGATTATCCATTAAGGTTCAAGAAATCCTGTATTTAGAGAGTTGTTTATCCCTTGTCCAGGAAATAAAATGAGTGTAGATACTTCGTATTCTTTCACTTTTGAATGTCAGCACACTTTCTCCAAAATCGTGGTCCTTACTGTCAGAAAAACAAAGGCAGAGAAAGGCTTTAGTAGGACCCAGAATGAGTGACCAAATTGTCAGTCCAACTTTATTTTATTCTTGGTTCATGGGTTTTCCACATCCCTGTGCTCTAAAAGAGACTATCTTAGGTTTTGGGTTTTCTTCAGTTGATCAGAGACTGTTCTAATTAAGCTAAAACCATAGCATTAGTATCTGTGTGTGTTAAGTTTTTTGGTAACAGCACCCATGGTGCACCAGCAGTCACAGAAAAGACTAATTCAGCCAGCAAATTTCAAAACTATAGCATCAAAACTGTTTATTCAAACTTTCATAATGATTAATACAATCAGTTATGCTTTATGAGT
Source organism: Talpa europaea (assembly GCF_964194135.1). NCBI lineage: Eukaryota > Metazoa > Chordata > Mammalia > Eulipotyphla > Talpidae > Talpa > Talpa europaea. The sequence goes on along the minus strand of NC_140071.1, from coordinate 83,532,187 downwards.
TTGAAGTTAGTTTTATTAGTGACTATAGGATTGTTCGCTTAACTAATGTTATCCCCTTCAAAGATAAGAATAGAGAATTTCTGTAAGAATAATAGATATAGTTTGGTCAAAGAATATTCAAATTTTTAAAATTTTCTTATAATTTAAATAAATAAAATACAAATATATGCAATCAATATCTAATATTGTTTCTTGTCCACAGCAATATGCATATACATATACAAATTTTCAAATTGTGTTTCTTATTTTGAAAGATCACTGTTCAATTTTATAGAGGCTTTAGGATTCTCTTAATAGTATATGAATTTCCAAATATATGTACAAATTTTAAAGAGTTTAAACGAAACTTTAGTAAACAAATATTTATTTAACACTTATTGTGTACTGGGCACAAAGCCCTGGAGAATGGAGGATGAGAAAGCTAATCTCATTTTCTGCTGCCTGTTTGGGTAGATTCCCTTCTAATACAAACTGAGACTAGATTGAATTGGTAACAGAGTTAAGATTTAAAATGATAGTGTTAAGATTTAAATTTGCGACATTAGAATCAAAGCTATGGTGTTTTAAAATTTTGCTCCACTACCAGATAGGGTAAGATATGGAGAGAAAATCAGGGAGGAGGCCCAAAGAACTATGGTGGGCAACTATGGGTGCTCTGGCAATGTGTGTGGTGTTATTGTATACATCTGAGGAGGTATGAACCTATACCCCTAAATTATATACAATGCTGTAAACTAATACTACCTCAATAAAAAATAGTACAATTTCTTTCAAAACATTTTTAATAATTTATATATATATATATATTACATCATTCTTCATTTTTGTACAATGTTTACTTTCTCCTCCCAGGTGTAGTCCCCATAGAATTTCCACCAATTCACCCATGCACCATCACAATAGTCCTTTGTGCTCTTCCCACTGTTGTTTTGATCCCTCCTTCTTTCAAAACTTTTAAATATTAAAATAAAATTGTTCCAGCAACTGAGTCCAAACTAAAGAGTCTGTAGCAGTAAAAATAAATAAAGATCAATAAAGAATAAAAAGCTGCTTATTGTCTTTTTTAATCAAATTTTATTGGTTTGCCATTTGCTTATATAATTATGTGATTTTGGAGTACACCATCACACCTCAACATGTGTAGAAGTTTCATTCACTCTCTGCCAAAGCTCCAGTGCCAATGCACTGTTGCCTTACCTCCATCACCCCATCCTATCCCCCCCAACTGTTAACCACTATATTTTTCACAGGGTTTTAGAGCTAATTTTGTTGTATTTTGCCAGTTTGTTTTCTTTGGTTATCTATATTACACAGTGAATAAAAACCATTCTGTACTTGTCTTACACTTTCTGATTTATTTCACATAACATCACCTCAAGATTCATCTTGTAAGTATTTTTATGATGAATGTCTTTCCCACCTGAATGCAAACTCCAGAAGCACAGACTATATCTGCCTTTAACTTAATAATTAGAAACTCATACTCATTCTATAATAAAAAAAAAACTGTAAACTAGGTAAGGAGAACAAAAGCCAAATACAAGAATTACTTTTGTGCTAAATTTTACATTTATAATATTTTAAATTTCATTTTGAAATAATACCAGAATTACAGAAAAATTGCAAAAATAGTACAGAGAACTATCAGAAACCTTTCATCATATTCCATATATGTGATTTTATATAACCACAACACTAGAGTCAAAATGAATAAATTAACATTTGAAATAAACCCCAGCATTAATTCTCATATATAATTTATAGACCATATTCGAACTTTTCCAGTTTCCCTACTAAAATCTTTTTTCTGGTTCAGGCTTTAACCCACTGTTATCAGATGCATCTAGACATCATGTATTTTACACTCCCGTATTCTGGAACTGCTCCTCAGTCTTTCTTTGCCCTTTTCGACCTTAACATTTTAAAGAATGATAGTCAGTTATTCTTAGAATGTTGCTCTTTTGGGGAGTTCTCTGATATTGCCTCATGATTACATTCAGGTTATTCACTGTTGATAAGAATACAACAATAGTAATGTCTTTCCTTTTAGTACATCCTCCCAGGAGGCTCATGGTGTCAAATTGTCCCATCTTGGGTGATCATTTGGTGAAAGTAGATAATAACTACTTAAAAATATTATCCTAGCATTACTGGAGAGTCTCACCTATTTCTAGAAGCACACTCTATTCAATTTTCAAATCCTTCAACAAACATTCAAAGTCCTGTGCTGATGTCCAGGAATACCAGAATAAATAAGGGCATGGTACTTGGCATAAGGTGGTAGACCCATAGGAATATACCACAGGTTGTGAAGGTGCAATGTCAATATGTATAGATGACATAAAGAAATAATATCTGATTTGATAGGGAAAGTAATCAAGGCACACATAGCAGAAAGTAGTGATAATTTAGTTACAGCTAATTTATTTTTCAAGGACACAAATTCCATATGTGAAGTAAAACAATCCTGATACAAGACTCTGGAACTGTCATGAAAGTTAGCAATCTTAAGCAGATCTGATTTCCACCACTATTTTGAGAGCAAACTAAAAAGATAAAGAATTGATATTTTTAATTTTAAACACCCTTGTAAATAAGACATTTATGTAATTTACATTCATAGTTAATAGTTTTCAGTAAAAAAAAAGATATAAAATACCAATAGCAATCCCATGTATTTTGATATTCTAGTTGCTATTTCAGATATCTCATTATACTCCCCACTTCAAGCCATCAATCTTATTACTAATAAGATATGTTAATAAGGATGCACATAAAATACACTAATAAACATTTTTAAAAGATTTATTTATGCATACAAGAGCTGGGGTGCAGGCCACATACACCTATGTGGGCGGGGAGGGGGTGAGAGGATTCACCAGAGACAGAGCGGAGAACAGGACAGGCAGATTGACCAAAGTACACTGCTGAGGGGAGCAGTGGGGCAAGTCAGGAGGGGTCTGCTGTGTCATGTGTGCTGCTCCCTGGCTGGCTGGGAATCGAACTCGTGCCGCAGTAGCTAAGGATTGCTTCATAGGTTGCGTCTTAACCTTTGTGCCACTAGGGAGGCCCTCTAATAAACATTTTATAACTGTTGTTCCACATAATAATTTTCCTCTGTAATCTTGTATACTTTTATGCAGAAATTTATTTTATGTGTTATCCTGAGGAACAAATCCTTTGGCATCACTTAACTGCCAAAGGTGCTATAGCCTGATTGTTTATGTCCCTCCAAAATTCATATGTTGAGCAATCTTCATGTCCAATGTGTAATATTAAGAAGTAGGGCCTTCGAAAGATGATTCAGTCACAGTAGTTCTAGCGTATTTATGAAAGTAATCTCAGAGAAATTCCTGGCCCTTTTTACCAAGTGAGGATACAACAGGAAATTTGCAACACAACCATGCTGGCACCATCATCCCTGTCTCTAGAACTGTAAGAAATGAATTTCCTTTGTTTATAGGCTACCCAGTCTGTGGTATTTTGTTAAAACAACTCAAATGGATGGGGTGTCATGGAACACACAAAACACATAAGAATACTGTACCAAAAAAAAAAAAATTCAGGTGTAAAATAAAGAAGAAAAATACTATTCTTCTAATCCAATAATTAGCAACAGTATAGAGTTCTTCAAATTTTCTGCCTTATCTTTTCTGAGTTTTGGTAAGTTATATTTTTCATAGAACTCACCCTTTTCATCTAAATTGTTAGTGATACTGTGATAAAGTTGTGCATACATTCTTTTATTATCCTTTTAACACCTATAAATTCTGTAATGTTATTTCCTCTTTATTCCTGGTGTGCATATAATTGGTTCCCTCTATTTTTTTTTAATCCCTCTAGCTAGGAGCTCATTAATTTTTTTTTAATCTTTTAAAACAAATAACTATTACAGTGCCAGGAAGGCACAGGGCAGGATCTCTATAATTCTCTGCAGACGAGCATAGGAGAGTCCAGGAGCCCTCGGTGGATTTTCAGACTTATTGAGCTTTTACCAGGCACACAACAGGCAGGGTTGCTGGGTGTGGAGGAGGGGCAGGAGGTTGGCAGGCCTCCCAGGCCCCAGTGAATCTTCACTGTTTTGGGGCTCTATGGCAGTCTCTTGTTCTGTTTCTGTTCTCTTCCACTGGCATCCCCGTGATGCCACCCTTATAAGCCCAGTCTCAGCCCAGGTGTGCCCACCTATGCATGCCCACACCCCACTCCAGGTAACCGCCATCAGGACCCTAGGGATCCATCATTAATGCTAATGGCAGGGGGGTGGAAAAGCCTGATACTTTTTCACTTACCCTCAACTGTTAACTTCGTTAAATTTCTCAATTGTGAAAAAAATAAAATAAAAGGAAAAGAAACAACAGCGTGGATTTGGAGAAAAGGGAAACTTATGTTCTGTGAGTGAAAATTAAATTGGTGTAGCGGCCCCAGTGCCAGCAAGCACAGGGGAGGTTCACTATGGTTTTGAGCAGACAGATAAAGGAGAGTCCTGGAGCCTTCAGTGGGTTTTTCAGGCTCTAATGCTCTCTCAAGGAACCAGGTACACAGGCACACAAGGCAGGGAGGCAGGGAGGCAGGCACAGACCAAGAGGCAGTGGGGTTGGGAGTCAGTCAGGCCACCAAGACTCCTAGCCTCACTCCCCCAAAATCTCTGAGCCTCTGGGCATTTTTCTCTCTCATGTCATCTCATGGTCTTGCCTCTTCTGTAGTCCTAACACTTCTCTCATTGGTACCACTGAGGCGGCTTTTATCCCAGCCTCTAGGCTCCAGTGTGCACACTTACGCATAACCACATCCATGCTCCAGGAGTCCACAATCAGGCACTTGTGCCCCACACCCACACTCCCAAGTGCCTTCTGCACTAATGTGATCAATGCCATGAGTGAGAGTCACAGAGGTCACAGAGTCATTTACCCTACAAGGTACAATTCAGAGATCAGAGAAGATAGTGGTGAATTTGATATTCATAACCCAGAGTAGCCTCTGCTGATTTTCTTTCCTGTGTTTTCCCCCTGTAATATTTTCCTAGGGTTGTCATAACAAAGTGCAACAAATTGGGTGGCTTAAAACAAGAAATTTATTGTCTCAGTTCTGAAAGTTATAAGTCCAATATCAAGATATTGACATTATTATTTTCTTCTGAAGACTTTGAGGGAGGATCTGTTCTATGTCTGTCCCCTGTTTCTAATGGTTATCAGCAGTTCTGTTTGGTTTGTAGCTACATTTTTCTATCTTGACATGGCCATTTTCCCTGTTTCCACCTTTTCCCTTTCTTATAAGATACCAGTCATTGGATTAGTGTCCACCCTAATTCAATATAACTTTATCTGAAATTCATCTGTAAAGATTTAACTTCCAGAGAAGACCATATGAATATTCCCATGGCCATGAATTTTAATGGGGCACTATTTCCTCACCCAGTACATTCCCCCATTTTCCAGTTGCTGTGGGAGCCTCAAACTGTCCTCTGAGTCTTCAAGTCATTAAGACTGCAAATGTAGGGCCTCCCCTGGTGGTGCAGTGGTTGAGCGCTGGGCTGTGAAGCTGCCCGCAGCCTCTGCAGCACCGGTTCGATCCCTGGCTGCCGGCAAGGATCCCACATGGCGCGCAGACCTCTCCTGCTGCCCGCTGCTCCCCTCAGCAGTGTGTTTCGTTGGTCTGCCTGATCTGTTCCCCGCTGTGGCTCTGGTGAATTCTCTCACCCTCCTGCACTTCTGACTGTACCCAGTGCTTGAATAAATAAATAAATATTTAAAAAAAAAAGACTGCAAATGTCTACCCAAGTTTTATGTGTTTCTCATATGATTGATTGAGCCTGTGCTCAGGTAAAAGCCTCAAAGAACAGAAATTCATAAAGGCTGTTCCCCTCTTCCAAAAATCAAGTTCCTTCCAGACTTTGCCTACTTTTATTTACTCTACAGTGCCTCTGGTAATTACCTTTTTTATATCTTTTCCATAGTTAACAGTTACTCGCAATGGGAGGGTTGTTTTAATATGAACCATTCCAACATAACTAGAATGGAATCAACTGTTTGTTTAACCAATTGAATAGAAAAAGTTAAGAATTAACATTTTCCTGCATGTTAAATAATGGATATAAATTGCTTCATCTTAAAACCATTATTTTATCCAAATATGTTAAGTAATTCTACTTCATCTGTTTGAAGATATCTCCTCCCTCCCTCATCGGATCACCAAATGCTTTGCTAGCTAGTAAGTAGCATGTGTGTTGCTTGATGAATAAAATATTAGTAATATTGCAATTACTCTTGTCTGTGCTTTATATGTTTTATATCAATAAATCTTTACATCAACACACAACTCTACTGTATTTTTACAGATGAGTAATTATCACCTTAAAGATGAGTAAACTGATGCCAAGGATGGTTAAATCAGTATACAGGAAATTCTGGTGGAATCAAAGAGCCTGTCATATAATCATCCACTCTACTATCTCCTAAAAACACAAATATTTGTCTCTGGCACTATCTGGATCATTTTTGACCACAATACAATTATTTTTAAGGTAAAATTTATCTACTTTGGCCTAATTTTTATTGTGTCATATGAAGCAAATAAACATTGTGATTACAGGATTCTTTTAAGGAAAAAAACTTAATTTCTGAATCAAAGTTTATTAATTTGTGCTTTTGTGTTTGACCGACATATAAGAAATTCTTTAAGCATTAACACAAGCTTCAGAATGCTCAAACTAGTACATTTTCTTTTAAATTTCTTGTCTGTAAGGAGATGACAAGAAAATTAGATTTAATCTGATTAGTGCATACTCTGCAAATAATTACAATATAATTTGTTATAATCTCACTTTTATCATTGAGAAATATCCTTACCCCACCTCTCTCTCCCTCCTCTCTCTCTCCTTCCCTTCATCCATCTGTTTCTCCCTCCCTCTGTCACTTCCTCCCTCTGAACTGCTTGCTCTTATCATAAACATGACATGCTGTAAGACATGAGCAAGTATGTACTTAAGCAAAATAGTTATTTCCCTACTCATAAAGACACCCTAGAGATTAATACTGTTACTGATTTCACAGGTCTCTTGTGCATGTGAATTTCCATGAGAAGAACTATTCAACTGGGGTAACTAAGAAGAAAGAACAATGTTCCTCTATACAAGGTGGGTTTTGCATTGTCCCAGACATAGCCTGCTGATGGCTGTGGGATGGCAAATTCATCTTCATTAGACGGAATTTAATAGTGAATCAAAGTTCTTGTGGAGAATAGAGTGATCTAAACTTTAGCCTCCCTTGGGTCCTGCTGAAAGATTAGAGGAAAAGAGTAGGCCCTTAGTAAGTTGAATGTATCAGATTGTTTTTCACTAATAGTTCTCTTGTAAAACTCTGAAAACCACCCAGTTTAACCCTTAAAAATGGGGAAAATGAGAAAGAAATGGGATTGGGGGAAGGAAAAAAAACTCAGATAGTATGCCACAGGCATTGATTTCATTGATTTTTGAGATGTGCTATTAACCCTGTAACAAGTTCCATAGTTTGAAGTATGTACACAGGATCAGAATTTGTTCATCAAAAGTAAAACATTATTCTTGCTACATATAATAGACAATGCCAAATATCACAAAGTTTTAAATTTAATAAAGAGTTTATAAAATGTAATTGCCCTATAGTTTTCGTCTATCACTGAAGAGCTGAGGGCATATTTCTTTGATAAAAATCTTTTCAAAAATATCCTGAATCTAGGAAGAGTTATCGGTAGAAGAAAAAGGAAGAGTAGAACAGGTAAAATGTATCCACAAGCACCTGTATGACAGGATCAGACATAGTTAACGAGAAAAAAGGAAGGAGAAACAAATGTGTTAGGTGATCTTTAGTCTAAAGAAATCTCTGTTGGGCAACTGGGTCTTTTGCTCTTTTATTTCCAACTTCCTTTCAAAGAATTTGTTAAGTGAAAAGAGAGATGATGGCAGCTCGGTATATCAAAGCTCAGTTATCAGTTGAATTATTCTAGTATCTTTAGTCTTTTGTGGATGCCTTATGATGTGATGTGTGGTAACACTGGAAAGTCAACCTTACACCAGCGACTGCCACATAAATGTTAAGGAGTCTGAAAAAAAATCACAAAATAGAAATTGTGGCTCTCAGGTATAAAGTGGCACTGATAAGAATTAATGTATCCAAAAAGATTTGGATGTGTTTCTTTTCCTTTTGGGAGGGATGGGAGGCAGAACAGATTGACTTATTTTTCAGTCAAGTGAGAAGGAAGTTCTAAGAGAAAGATAAAGACATAATGAAACTGTAAGGACTGCAGTATTTTGCAGAGAATATGTTGTCTCAGTTCACGACAAAAGTAAATCAAAAGCTTACTACCATGACAAAGAAATCTGTTTTATGTTATTTTTAAATTCAGATAAACTATTAAAAATTAAGCCCCACTCTAAATCAAAGTACACCTTTGGGGGACAAATGTACTTTTTCCGTGACATAAAGACTTAAGAAATGTTTGAAAGATCATGTGCTCGCCAGCAGGAGACACCCTTATGGGGATGGCAAAAAGAATTGAATTAAGGTTCTAGATGCAGAGTCATGGTAGGATTAAAAGAACAAAGGGCTGGCAGGTAAGAGATGGTGAGTCAGTCAGGTACGAGAAAGAGCAGGAACCCATTACCATCTGAAGGCTAGCAGCCAAGCAGAAGAGGTAGTGTTTCCCGACCAAGTGAGAGCACAGCCTCCTGAGATGCACACAGCTGCAGAATCATAGTTAGAGGTCACACAGAGAAGAAACACCCTAAACTCTTTCTCTTTCCACTTATTTGTTGTTGTGCCTCCGGTAGTCAAATTCTTAACAGATGCCAGAGACCAATGAACTAATGCTGCTGTCTGTAAGGGTTGGAATCCTTCCTTTCAGTGGTCCAGGCAGATCAAATTAAAGACAAAAAGAAAATTAATGGTAGAGTTGGCAGACACATGACCAGCTGACATATGGAATGAGAATTCACCTATCTAAAGGAAAAGCAAGAAGGTTTGAATAACAGTCCTCAAAGCCTTAGGGGTAAATTTCTTGTGACTAAGACTATATTCCTGACTGTACCTCAGTAATGAGCCTTTAACTGTGAAGGATCACATGCTGAATGCAAATCACCTCTATGAAGAACTTTTAGAAAGTAAATGTTAAAAAAAAATGGGTGGAATGGTTTCCTTTATGGATTATTTTACACAAAACAGTACAGATGTAATCTGTCTTGTTCTACTTAACTCTATTGATTCTTATTTTTATTTTGGTATATCGGTGTGACTCAGTATCTTTATTTTGTTATATCTGTATGAGGTCATATGAAATTTCTTCAAAATTACTTTCATCTACTCAGAATGTTTTAACATGGAGCAGTGCTATGTATTGATTTTAGTCAGAAAATCTCTAACAGGGAAGAAGATTGCGGTGAAATTAATTTTTATGTGAAATGCTACACAGGGGAAAGAAGATAACATGATGCATTATAAGAATTTAGAGCTGAAAGGGACTGTCTTAAAGATCAAATCTAAAGTTTTTATAAGTCAGGGCAAAAACCTATGCAGTTGTAGTTTTCTCACATGAGCACATTGTTAGGTTTTAGTAAATTTAAGATGAAAACACTGGTTTCTAAACTCCCCCTGCCCCAGTTTTCTCAGTTTTCCATGGTATCATTCCCATTTTTGTTCCCATTTTATAATGGAACTAATTTTATTACAAGAAAACAAGCTCTTTCCTAACACTGCCCGTGCACTGAAAAATGAACCTATCACTTTAATGTCTCTCACCCAAGATTTGGAGACACTGTACAAAATAGGCAAGGATGTCCTTGGGGGTTGCAAGAGCTCTTAGAGCTGCCTGTACTCATTGTCTCTCTGTGGATCTTGGATAGATCATAAGTCTAATACAAACTATGCATTCAGAGACCCAAGTTTTCTCCAACAAATCTATTTCATTGATTTTTCAAGAAGCTAAAATGGAAGAATTTTACCTTGCTGTGTTTTAATTCCATGAAAGAAATGTTCAGGGCTCATTCACAGGGAGCTTCCTGGATATAAATCAGTTTATTTGACCTTTGGTTCTGACTTATCCTCTTACTATCACACTTCTCTATTACTTAATCTGATCATTTGCTATTCTTATTTTCTCTTTAATGTCTGCAATTTTATCTATCTGTCTTGCTTTATCATACTTCTTTTAATTGAACAATGACATATAAACAGAGTCTGATCTTTCAGGCAGGTGTGTGCTTGCTGTGTTCTTACGAATAGGTCATTGAAAGTCCATGCAAATTAGGGCACTTCACAGAGCAGCAGAATTTCCTCTGGAGAAGCAGGTGTGTTGTAGAATAGAACTATAAATGACTCAGTTTGAATGATGGCTGTTGGTGTTCCTCCATTCTTTATTCTTGCAGTTCACCCAATGGCTCATGTTATTGACATCTGAACTCTACCAAAATGGTCCTGGAAATCCTCTGTGTCTGTTGTACCCCTAGATGGGACATGATCTTCGTAGGACAAGAAGATCACTGTTCTGCCTCCAGTCCTCCTACAAATAAATATTATCTATGAAATAGTTATTAAAGGAGAAAATGAATATGTATTAGCCCCTAGCAATAAAATTTTAAAATCTTGGTTTTCTGCTACAAGAGACTATCAGGTAAAAGAAACAGATGTGTATAGAAACAGGGGACATTTGACTTTTTTTTTCTTAAAGAAACGTCTCTGCAGTCAGAATAACATTGCATTTTAAATAAAATACCCACAGTAATGGTTCTAAGGAGTGAAAAATGCATACAGCATTCCAGATCTTAATTTATTGCTTTTTATAAGGTACGTGGGAAAATCTGTAGTTCCTAAATACCTGTGTATAGTCTAGTGTAAAAGATTTAACCAGCCAACACTGAAAGGAGAAAACACTATTAAGGACAAACTAATATGTATGTGTAAGAGAGAGAAGTGGGTGAGATCTATAAAATGCCAACCCTCTTTTCCTTAGGAAGATCCTACTTTCCTCCAGATTTGACCATTCTTACTGAAAAATGATTCTGGTACTAAAATGGTGGCTGATTGTTTTTAATGTTCTTACTTAAGAGAAAGCTGTTGGCAATCCCAGGTCAGTATTCGCCTCACGTCTTCCTTTTGCCTTTAAAGGTGTTTAGTGATCTGTGAAATGCACACAGCTAGAAGCATTTTATAAACCTTATAATGCTGAAGTTTGTTCTACAGAAGTGCCAGATAGTCATATCCTGCTGAACTGTTCTCAATCTGACTGATCACTGTTGTTGCCAATTCCAAACGCTGCTGACAGCCAGAAGATGCCACTACCAACCAGTTCAAAGGTGAATAGAAAGTTTTAATTCTGTTACGGAATAGTCACAATTTAGTAATTATTTTCTCTCTGATCTTATTACCTTTGCTAATTTTTCTAAGTAACTTCTCAATGGCCTCTCACTTGTCTTTTCTATCAAATATTGACTCTGGAATTACCCAAATGAATTCAAATCAGTACACACTGCTGATGTGAATATTATCCAACAGAACAATTCTTAAAAATTTAGAACAATCATCTCCAAACCTCTTCATTGGGAAAATGAAACCACTGGCAGAGAAATTTAACAACTCAAGGAAAGGCAATGTGAGATAAGACAGTGTTTTTGCTAATTATCAAAAGAAAATCAAAAGGCACTGAGGCTCCTATATAGAAAGAAATGTTTCAATTTCCCTACTTTTCTGGGAAAAAAATAACTTTGAAACATTTTTTTACATATTCACTAAAACCTATTTATATAAAATTATTGATGGATGAAAAGAAGAGTGAGCAGCTCTGAGTATAATTTTCCTTGACTCCACCCATCAGTAAAGGGCCTGTAGTGCCCATCTCTGGGGCCTGAAAAAAGGAACCAATGTTTTGAATTGGCTGAATTATTTGGATGAAATTTCTTACAACTTAACCCTACACCAGTCTCCCAGGCCTTGGATATCCAACAGAGGGCCAGGAGGTGTGTGAGGCAAATGAGGAGCTCACTTTCAAGGTACTAAAGTGCAATTCGGCACCATGAGACATTACTTCTTAAGTTTTGCTCTCCAGGCAGGCCTGCTTCATCCTAGTTCTGCTCCAAGCCCACAATTAATTGATTTGATGTTTGGTAGCAAAACCCCAAACAATACATGGGGTGGGGAGAGGTTTATCTCTGCTATACATAAAGGAAGGAAATGAATGAATTTAAAAGTGATGCCTGGTTAAAAAAAAAAAAAAAAAATGAGAGGACTTGGAGCCTCCCTGGTGGTGCAGGCTGTTGAGCACAGTGCTGTGAAGCTGTCCACAGCCTTTGCATTGCGGGTTTGAGCCCGGCTGACTGGGGAGATACCAACATGGTGCGGCAGACCTCTCCTGTCTCTCCCGCTGCTCCCCTCAGCAGTGTATTTCGGTCGGTCTGGCTGTTCTGTTCCCCACTCTGTCTATGGTGAATCCTCTCACCCTCCCACACATCTGGCAAATATTCTTGTATAAATAAATAAATCTTAAAAAAAAAAAGTGAGAGGACTTTCCCCACCTGTCACTGAGGGAGAGTATAAAAGAAGTCAATGTTTTTTATACTTTCTATGCCAGTTGCAATCTTTTCTTATGTTCATCATTACAGTCTTAATAACTGTCAACATGCAAGTAAATGACCTTTTAAAAATGATTCAAAAGGTGCCACTTTAAGGAAATGTTTCTTCCTCAACTCATGAGACTTGTTGAGCCATAATCAGTAAACCTTTAAAGTCTGCCATTTCTGTACTTCTTGACTTTATCTGAAGTACTTCCTCTAGGAATAGTTCTTGTTTCAGTTTTTGTGAGATTCCATGGGCCCAGTTCAATGTGAATGTGTGAAGGCTTCCCCACATTAACAAGAAATTCTTAGAGACCATCAGGTTATCTGAGAACTCAACTCAATGCTGATTCTCCCCACCTAGAAATATCAGATTCCACAGCTAAAAGAGTCAGTCTCCCAAGATTGCCTTCCACTACAGACAACAGTCACAAGTCCAGGCTGTCATGATACTTCTGACCAATGATTACAGTTTGAAGGTTCCCAGGAGTCTCTTCAGATGTCAAAAAATAGTCTGAAACCCAGGTTATTATCTGTTTCTGTCTTCTTCCAAGATACCACCTTCAAGTTCAACTAATTTGGTAAAGCAGATCACAGAAATATTAAACCAACTTACTCACTAGATCATCAGTTTATAACAAAGAATACAGTTCAGGAACAGCCAGATGGAAGAAATGCACAGGACATGGCATAGTAACAGAGCACAGAGCTTCCATGCCCTCTTGAGGCAACCATTCTGCCCCCAATCTCCACGTATTCACCAATTCAGAAACTACAAAATGGCTCCTTTTTATTTTTTATGGAGACTTTAGTATATGTGCACAGTTGATTAAGTTTGAAGATTGGCAATTAATCCAACCTCTGCTGTCTCTTCCCCAAAGAAATGTATTAATTCAGCTTCTTTAATTTCTGGCAACTTGCTCTTCCTAATAAAAACTAGCCATTTGATTCTAATCATCATTTATTTTCACCAATAGACATGAAATCATAAGTCACTTAACAATGTTTTTGTCAGTGACAGGCCACATATACAATGGAGGTACAATATTTAACACATATAGCCTGGTGTGTAGTAGGTATATCATAGGTTTGTGTAATTTGACTCTATGACATTTGCACAACAAAATCACCTAACAATGAATTTCTCAGAACATATTTCATCATTAAAAAACACATTATTGGGCCTCTCCTGGTGACCTAGGGGTTAAGGCTCATAGCTATCACTGCTACAGCCTGAGTTCAATCCCTGGCCAGGGAGCTAACCCATATGGTACAGCAAACCTCTCCTGTCCCGCCCGCTGCTCCTCTCAGCAGTGCATTTCATTAGATCCACCTGTTCTGCTCCCCACCACGTCTCACCCCCCACCTCTGCCATGTACCCCACTTCTTCCACACAAAAACAAATAAATAAATCTTTTAAAAAGACACATTACTGGGCCTCCCCAGTGGTACAGCAGTTGAGCGCTGGGTTGCAAAGCTGTCCGCAGCCTCTGCAGCGCCGGTTTGATCCCCGGCTGCTCCCCGGCCACTGGAGGAGAGTCCCGCATGGTGTGCAGACCTCTCCTGCCGCCCGCTGCTCCCCTCAGCAGTGTACTTTGGTCCTTCTGCCTGCTCTGCTCCCCGCTCTGACTCTGGTGAATTCTCTCACCCTCCCGCGCTTCTGACTGTACCCTGTGCTTGTATAAATAAATAAATAAATCTTTAAAAAAAAAAAAAGAATTGGGACTTTTCTACAAAAAAATTAAAAAATAAAATAAAATAAAATAAAATAAAATAATTAATAAAAAAGACACATTACTGTAGCTCATTTGACTTTTACTTATATATCCCAATGCATCCACTTTTGATACTTTTACTTGTTTTATATTTTTCAGTACAGTTATGCATTGATTGTTTATGCTTATTTTATTTTGTAGGATTTAATTATAATTTTATCTAAACACTTAAATATAGATTTGGTATTACTAGTTTTGGAGATTTTCTTTAAATGATTTAAGCGGGGGTACTATTTAAAAGAATATACTATTGGTTTTCCAAATTTAGTTTATATTTTCTGTTTGAAGTAAACTTTTTAACAATTTCACTTATGTATTAAAACAAAATTTCTAACTTTTAAGAGATTCTGCTTAAAATTGTGTCAGAGGAGTTTCCTTTCTTCGATCATGAGGGACTCATGGAATAGTTACTGTAAGGGACACTACACCTACAGACCCCTGTGGTTTGGGACAAAACTGGAATACCTCTTAGACATCAAAGATCAGCACAGATTGCAACAGAAGGTAGATAGAGGAGATTCATGCTTCATTATAGAAAGGTAAATGGACAGAAATGCCTGGAGGCTGCAATCTGCTACACCATTATTGACTATGGGACTATTACTCAGCCAGAGTTCCTTAAAGGGGAGACCTGAAAAGTATGGAGACAGTCAGCTAAGTCAGAAGAAAAGAGAAAAATATCAAATGGTTTCACTTATGGGAGGAACATAGGAAACCAAATAAGGTATCAGGGAAAATAATAAAAGACAAAACTAGCAGGCAAACTATAAATTGGTGACATTCGGTTAAGGAAGGGCAGGGAGAGGGATCAAAACAGGGAAGGTACGAGCACAAGGGACTATGCTGATGGTGCACGGGGGACTACACCTAACAGAAGAATGAGCAACAATTAAAAAATATGTACTACTAAGATGAAATACATTTGGAGGGACTAGGGTGCACCCCACATTTCAGACTGTTTACCAGTGAAAAGAACAATGACAGTGCTTTGGACTGCAACCCCCCTCACCCAACCCTTGGAACCGTGCTGACTTTGTGAACCACACTGACAGTGCAAAAGTTGCAGGCTTGGGTCCAGAACACCAGAGAGGAGGGATATAAGTGATGCCACAAACATGAACTAATACACATGTAGCTTAAACCATGTGACTCAAACCCTCCTACTCCCTAAGCTCACAAAGACTTAAAGAAAGAAAACTCTAGTAGTAGAGTCAGAAACCAAAGAGAAGTTACAGCAGACATCTCAGATACACAGAAGATGTATATGTTTTAGTGCTATAGGTTCACACCTTATCAGATGTGTTACTACACCACACCCACCATCAAAACACCCATAGTTGGACCTCCCTGGTGGTGCAAGGGGTTAAGACGCAACCGATGAAGCTATCTGCAGCCACTGCAGCACGAGTTTGACCTCTGGCCAGGGAGATGACTTCTCCTGTCTAGCCCGCTGCTCCCCTTAGCAGTGTACTTCAGTCGATCTGCCTGTTCTGTTCCCCACTCTATCTCTGGAGAATCTTCTCACCCCCCTCACGCCTCTGGCCTGCACCCCAGTTCTTACATGCATAAATAAATCTTTTTTTAAAAAAAAAACACCCACAATCCTCCACACAGTCCATTAGATGCCTCCATTTCTGTTCCTCCTCATCCCACAACTATGGCAGCCTCAATTCTGTAGCTAAATTTCTAAGGTTTGTTTTAGTATAGTTTCATCTGTTCCTTTGTTTTGTTTCTCTGTATTCCACAGGTGAGTGAAATCATCCAGTATTTGCTTTTCTCCTTCCATCCTAGTTCACTTCACACACTCTCCTCCATAAGTATTATGAAATTATGTTGCTGCAAATGGCAAGACTTCATCTTTTTGTATAACTGAGTAGTTATACATTTTGTATATTATATATTACAACTTTTTTTCCCAATAATTGGGCATTTAGGTTGTTTTCATAACTTGGTTGCTCTGAATAGAGTTGCAATGAACACAGAGGTGCATATATCCCTTTGAATTGGTGTTTTTGCATTTTTCCCATAGATAACTTGGAGCAGAATTGTTAGATCATATGGTAGGCCTATATTTAATATATTGAGAAACCGTCATACTGTTTTCTGTAATGACTGGCTCTTTCTACCTTCCCACCAACAACCTACTAGGGTTAATTTTTCTATACATCCTCACCAACACTTGTTTCTGGTCTTTTTGATATGGGCTATTCTTATGTAGTATGGTATCTCATCATGTTTTGATTTGTATTTCTCTGATAAGTGATAATGAGCATTTTTTCATGTGCCTGTTGACCATCTGTCTTCTTTGGAGAAGTGTCTAGCTCTTCTGCCCATTTTTTTAATGGGCTCTTTTTCTTTTTGTTATTGGGCTGTATGTATTCTGTTTTAGATTTTAAATAGTAGCCACTTGTTGGATGGAGTATGAGTAATTTCTCCCATTTGATAGAGCATCTAATTTTGACAGTTTCTTTCATGTACCGAAGATTTTTCTGTTTGATATGGTGTTATTCCTTTCTTTTTGCTTTTATGTTTCTTGCATAGGAGTCAAGTCCTAAAGCTATCTCTGAAGCCAATGTCATAGAGCATTTTACCTATGTTTTCTTCTATGTATTTTATGGTTTTAGGACTTACATCCAAGTCTTTAGTTTTGAGGTAATTTTTTAATTTTGAGGTAATTTTTGTGTATAATGAGTTATATTTTGTGTATAGGTAGTGGTCTAGTCTCATTCTTTGGTAGGTATCGTTCTAGTTTTTTCAAAACCATTTTTGGAGACTTTTCTAATGTTTACTTTTGGTTACTTCGTATAAATTAACTGTACAAATAAATATGGGTTTATTTCTTGGCTCTCAAATCTATGCCATTAATCAGTATCTCAGTTTTTATTCCAATATTGTATTGTTTTGATTGATATAGATTTGTAGTATAGTTTGAAGTTTGGGAGTGTGATACTTTCCTTTTCATTATTGTTTTTTTTTTTTTTGGTCAGGATTGCTTTGTCTCTTTTGTAGGGTATTTTGTAGTTCCCCAAAATTTCAGTTATGTTTATTCTATTTCTTTGAAGAATGCTATTAAAACTTTGATAGGGATTGAATTGACCCGTGTGTCTGTATAATATTTGAGGGAAGATGTCACTTTAATAATATAATTTTTTTCAATCTATGAGCAGGGAATATCTTTTCATTTCTTCATGTATTTTTCCAATTATTTAAAAAAAAAGTTGTATTTTTTGTTATACAAATCCTTCACCTCCTTTATTAAGCTTATCCCTAAGTCTTTAATTCTTTTTGAGGAAATTATAAACAGAATTGTCCTTTTTTTTTTCTCTTCTAGTTCATGGTTTGTGTATAATATGTCAACAGATTTTTGTATATTGGTTTCTTAGCCTGCCAGTTTGGTGAAATTGCTTACTGTTTCTAAATTTTTTAGGGGAATATTTAGAATTTTCTGAACTGATTATTTTAATCAACCAAAAATAAAAGTTTTAAGTCACTTTCATAATTATGAATACAATTTCAAGAAAAATTTTCAATAAGTTATTAATAAAGCAATCACTTTTACCTTTAAATTACCAATAATCTAAGTTTTTATTGTTGTGAAATACAAAATATCATTGTTCATGAGTATTTCAATCTCTTCATTATTTTATTTAAAAATTCCTTTTAGGGCCTCCCCCGGTGGCGCAGGCAGTTGAGCGCAGCACTGTGAAGCTATCCGCAGCCTCTGAAGCTCCAGTGAGATCCCAGCCAACTGGGGAGGATCCCACATGGCACAGCAGACCTCTCCTGTCTCACCGCTGCTCCCCTCAGCAGTATATTTCGTCAGTCTGCCTGTTCTGTTCCCCGCTCTGTCTCTGGTGAATCCTCTCACCCTCCCACGCATCTGGCCTGTACCCCAGTTCTTGTATAAATAAATAAATTAATTAAAAAAAATATTTTTAGTCCCTATATATTTGCATAGAAAAATGTTGAACAAAAAAAGGGGGGGCTATAAAATAGTTTGATTGATATTATCCCATTCAAAATTTTTAGAAATCTATATATGCTATATGTATGTTTATAAATATAAGGGAGGAAAATGAAAGAATTTATATCAAATACTAAGACATTATTTATAGCCCTAGTAAGGGGTTGCTTTTTATACATTTCTATATTGCTTGGGATTTGCCACAAACTAATACTACTTCACATTTTGTAAAATATGCTAGATTAAAACTTAGTAAAATTGGATTGTCCAATTTAATTTTTTATTTTAGTAAATTATTTATATTAGTATCTATGTATGTTTATAAATTAGAAGATATATTATTTTGTGTATTAGAATATATATTAGTGAATATTCTTATTTTTATAAGAAGAGAATTTTTTAACAAATTGGAATCAAAATTTTAAAGTTTCTTCTGTGAATTTTTAAAGGAGCACAGTAACACAGACAAAAGCTATAGACAATGAATCAAGAATGACCACAAGAGATACTATGTAAATTTATATTAATATAAAATAATTCTTTGTGGTGTTTTGAAAATTAAAGAAAAATTATAGCTGCAACAACTTGAACTTTATAAGGTTGTTTAGTCAATTGCCTTTGCAGGTTTCTTGTTGGTTAAAGTCAGATAAATCACAATTTTGTACTGCTTTCAGTTCTTTTTTTTTGTTTTTTTTTAATATATAGGGATGAAGAGGAAGATATTATTTTTGTCTAGTGGCAATTTCTTCTAAAGGATGAATCTTATTGTCACAAATATACATAAAGTATCTCAAATTAACAATGACTTTCACCATACATCCAATTATGTTTATTAAGTTTTATCAGTTTGTTCTTTTTTCAAAAATGACTCTCATCTTACTGCCCAAATAGAAACTGTATTCTCAACATTTTTTCTTTAACTTGAAAAAAATTTTGTGAAAAAAGCAAGGAGAAATGGTTGGCAGATCATGTTAATCAGGACAAAGAAGCATCTCACAAAGAACTCAAACCTGCTCAAAGTCAATCTGCATCCTTTCACCTTTGAGAAGAGAATCAAAGCATGTGGGGCAAGATATCTGGCAGGCAATAAGAATTCATCATAATGACATATATAGTTGAGAAAAAGCATGCAATGCACTATAGTTAACAATCTTTTCAAAGAATTACCTTGAAAGCCAATCAAGTACTGTCTTATAGTCTGGGGGCAATTTTGGCAGGAGGGCTCCTGGTAATATTACTAATATTCAAACGTATAATATTGAGTCTCCCATATGGTTGAAGCTCCCATACTATACAACTGATTCAGTTATAGTAAATCACTGTGTTTCAGAATAATTGAAATAAGTTTATGATAGCATAAAGCTTATGCTATCATAAACTTATTTTAAAAGTTCTAGTTAAGTTAAAGCAAAAGCAAATCCTAATATACCATTTTCTTTACCTAGTGAGCAGGAGCAAGACTAGTTCTGGATTTGTCATCATTTTCAGTTCATTGAATATATTCAACAAAGTCAAATATAATCTTCTGAATTATTTCATAGTATCACTCATGTATACCACATTTCACCGAAAAGAAACAAGGCACTTTTGCTTTTTTCTTTATATTTAAACCAGTAAAGATTTGCTAAATACCTATAATACACAGAACAGGTAGAAGGTTGAAAATGTTTTTATTGTACTTTTTCAAATATTTTTATGATAAGAACATTTGTCAATTAAACATAGCCTAGGTTATTTATTCAAAATAATATTTACTTGCAAATAGTCTCTTATATGAAAAAAAAAAAAAAACGATAGACTGTTCTTATAAGTAAGCTAAGGAAAACCGGTGGTATCTTTATCTTTCTTCTAAGGAAAAATGCCAAATTTTCCCCTTGCATTGGGAAGACATACTTCTATTCTGGAGATATTTATTCTTTCCAATTTCTAGTTGGTGAAACTCTGATTCAAAATATTTGAACATGTAAGAATCAGAAATAAATATACTGCTATGCATTTCCTTTTCAAAGTGTGTCAGTAAGAATTCCATCAGGAAACTAGCTGGAAAAGCAGACATTGCTCTAGGTATTTCGATCAGGAAACTGGAGTCAAACTTAGAAAAATGGCTCAAAGGCTATTGTAAAATCTCATATCTACAGAAGACCACATATTAGCTTGTGCTGCCTGAGAAAGGAAAACATGCTGTCCATTTCTCTTTCACCTTGAAGATCTGGAGGTCTAATATGAATGCATCTCCTCATGGGCTCTAACCCAGAATATGCTTGGCAGGGACTCTAGGAATGTAGGCTCCCAGTGTCCTGCCACCATTGTACAAAGGAGAATATTGAAAGCAGACATGGTGTTAATTTGCCAACAGATAATATGCAATTAAGAAGTAGGACTGAGGCAAATTATTTTCCAGTGGTATTAGTCAAAGAAGTTTAAACTGGATGTAACAATTAATCTTATAATTACTGAGGCAAATGATAGTTATAATCCACTCTCAGTTATCCGCTCAAGGGATTTTGCTGTTTGATTCTCCCACCTTTATTTCCTTGGCTATTTGGACAGGAAACTTAAATTTCCTAAGTAATTCCAATAATTCAGCAAGTAAGAAACATACATTAATTACTATGTATCGCTATCTACATTTCTCTATATAAAAATCCACTAAATCCACCAGTGCTTTAGCTATCTAGATGAAGAGATCAGTAATTTATAGATAGATAGATAGATAGATAGATAGATAGATAGATAGATAGATAGATAGAAATAGAGCAAGCACTAATAAAATTCATTTGCTTTCTACTTCATACAAATAAGAGCTATTCAAAATTGTATTTCTTTATCTTTTGTGATGTGTTTCCCACCACATTTATTTACCCAACTTCTAAACAAGAGGAAGGAGGATAGAGGAAAAAGAGAGAGATAGTGGCAACTTACATAAAAACAATAGAACAAGATGAATAAAATAATGCCTTCTACCCATTGCAAGCCAACTACATGGCCAGCACTATAGTAGCAGTTTTACTTGCATTTCATTTCAGTTTTTGAAATACCCCTTTTTTGTTATTTCCTAAATAAACAAAACCAAAAACTACTAAGACAGAGATATCAAAACAAATTAAAGAAAAAAAATTATTAAATCAGAAATCAGATTCAGGAAAATATCACAAGTAATTATACATTTTTTGTCTGAACTTACGAGCACCTAAATTGGAAAGTATAAGATGAAATCAGAATACATTTTAGAATATAGAGAAAAGTACCAGGGTGTCAGGAGTTTTATTTTCATCTATAAATAAAGAATAGAAAAGGAGAATATACACAGTAAGTGAGAACAAAGATCTTACTTGAAAATGGAAAGACATGAAACAGTGATTAAGAACCTCTAGAATTCTTGTCCTAATTCCAGTCATTCATGAAAAGGCCAATTTAATTAAGTTTAGCTGCACAAACATGTACTGAGAACACAGGAGGTACAAGGCATAGTGCTAAGGTCACTGTGAGATGCAGATGGTCCCAGCCATCTGGGAAGAATTCACAATTATTGAGAAGCAAGATGAAAATACAATCAATACAACTCAAGTCAGGTTGTGTGCAAGTTAACAAGGGACAGAGGAAAAATTTGAGCAAGAGAGATTCCTACCAGCTGATGAAGAGTGATTGAAAAAGTTGTGAGAGATAAATGCTATTTTCAGTGCACAGATTTAACCACGAAAAGAGAATACAGTGAACAAAGTAAAGAGTTTGAAGAACTTGGTAGAATTAACTTAGAAACACGTACCACAAACTTAGCTACTACAGACTCCAGCAGCAAAGAAAATGAATGAAGCCATCTGTGGGGACCATGGCCACCCAAGCACTGCAGAAGCCACCTAAGGAGGCCTCCCTGGTGACAATGTTGGCCTAATGCCACCAGAGTTTCTAGGTGCTCTAAAGGAGGTAGAAATCCATATTCTAAAATGAAACTACAATATTTAAATGTTAGCACTTAATTGAAACAAATAATAAAAAATTAAGCCTCGTGTAAAATCAAACACATCTATAGCTGATATATGGTCCAGTTGTTATGCATTTGTAACCTTTGGGTCAAATGCTAACTAAGATCCCATCCAACTAAAGAATTCTGGTTTCAGTCATGAACCCATTCTCACTGAATACTCACATCTATAATTTATTCATATATTTGTTTCCACCTTCATTATCAAGAAAAAAATAGTTGCTCTATTTGAATAAGTAGCATTCGATGAAGCAAGGATACAAATCAGATAGCATAATCTTTTAGAATTAACTCTACTCTAGTGTAGGAATTTATCTTACCTCAGCTAACACAGCAGTTATATAAGCTCCCAATAGCATTACAGCAGTACTCTAAGCTTCCATTATACAATACCTACACTTGGCTCTTCTTATAAATTGTGTCTTTGATATTGCTCATAACTCATTGTAGAGTTCTTAAAACCTTCATTTGCAAGAGGCCTGGAGTGAAGAGGAGAAATAACAATAAGGAATAATAGAAAGAAGATAATCCGAAGTACAATTTCTATGGACATTTATAATATATCTAATATTTATCAATCTCTGAGCATGAAAGACTACTGATTCTATTCATTTTTACAAACTTGGGAAAGAATAATAAAATTTTTGTAGTAAAGGAATGTTGACTTTTCTGGAATAATTATTAACCACTTTAGGAGAATAATATACCCAATGTGTGTGGTTATTCAAGATTCAGCCACTGTGGATGCTACATCTATGGATATTTTTTATTTCCTCAAAATTGCCTATCAATTAATAATATTTGATTTCAACTAATTATTTCTTAAAACTTTGTGAATATATCCTTCCATGGAAAGGGAAAAAGAAAAACAATAAAGACATGCATGTCACGAAGTAAAATGAAAACTTCCAAAGTAGCCTTAGTACTGCCTTGCATTATAAGTAGTTTTAACTGGACTGAATGCTGCACTAGTGAAAAAAGTATTAGATCCACTTTTTGTGAGAAATTTAACAAAAGAAACAAGTAATAAAATAAACCATTATATAAAGTTTCTACTTTCAATCAAACAGGCCAGTATTAATATTGAATTATCTATGTTGATACTTCTGATCACATAAGACTTATTGTGTGGTCTGCTACCAGGGGAAATCACATTTATCTGAGTTTGAAGGTAGAATAGGGCTCCTTGGGAGAATCTTTTTTAATAGTGTCATTATGTACTCTTAGAAAATATTTCAATCAAGAAACGGGCAGATATTTGAATTGGACTTTTCCCAGTAGTGATGCTTTTTCAATAACATAGTAGAGTACCTAATGAAACATAATGAAAAAGATCAACAATGAAATCGACAATTTCAGAAGAGAAAAAACCCACCTGACAATGTTCTCATTGCTTACAAGTTACCACTTCACAGAACAAGCTCTACGGAGTGTGTGTAAGCATACATACTTTCAGCTTCAGAACAAAGAATAAAAATATAAAAAGGTAAAAATGAAAATGTGTGCTGTTCTGCTGCAATGTAGCTGAGAGTTATAAAGGCCTGTGAACAATATTGAGTTTGCAGTGGCACAATCACATCACAAAAGATTTACCTTCACTCTGCAAACTCAATATAGGGCAATAACAGTCCATTACAAGCAGAGCAATACAACATCAAAGGAATGCTTAAAAGAAATAGACAGAACCTTTAAATCAACACAATTGAGTTATCTTCCCCCAAAGGAAGCACTATGAGAGAGCTCATAGCAAGGTTTTTCAAGAGGTATTACTAATTTACCATAAGTTATATTTAATACACTTTTAAAATGTAGTTTGTAATCTCTCTCCACTTTTTAGAACACAGAGCAATAAATTAAAAGAGAAACAGTCCCCAAAGAGCAAGAGACTGGGAGAAAAATAATGTTAATAGTTTTATAAGGCTGTATGGGAGCTTTCCTTTCCCAAGTTCACTAAGACTCTTCAAACCTGAACCTAGAGGAGTAATAGCAGAAATATAAAATTAATCAGTTTTCAAATTATGTTTAAAATAGCAACATTCATCATAATTTTAGGAAAATGCTAAGAAATTCTCTTTAGCATTTCATATGGAGAAGTAAGCAATTTTATCCTGCTTTCTTATAGCTAAAATGAACATTTGAGAAATTGAGATTTTTAACCAAGTCATGTTAGCAATGACAGCAAAATTTATTTTGTAATACTACTTGTCCATTGATGGCAGTTCTTAGACATTGTCTTAGCATTTTTCTATTTTTTCATACGTTCCTATTTTAATTGATGCAATGTATACCAAATGGTTGGTTACCATAAGTTTTAGTCTAAGAGCATGCATTTGTCTTTCCAGTGAAGATAAAATGGAACTGTTGTGTATTACCAAAACTTTTCATCATATATTAATGTCTGATATTTGCACACATAAAATATAGTCTTAAGTTTCTATAGGACACTAAAAAACCTGCTCCTCCAAATCTTTCAAAAGTTATACACTACTTGCCTTTTGTTTGACAGTTTTTGTTTTGGTTTAAGTTATTCTGATTTATACCATAGATTCATATGCAAAAGGGCTGTAAGTTCTACATAATTTGTTTTTATAGTGGCTTTTCAGTACATGAATTATTTTAGTGATGAAAACACACCCACAACAGGTGCATGAAATTGCCTGTAACACATGGCATATGGGGGAAGTACTAGGGTTTGTCCCTTTTGATATAGAATGGTTTTATTGGTGTCATACTGTAAGATTTTATAAAAAAAAAAGTCAGATTGCATATGGATTTATGCTTATGGATCTGATTTAGAAAATATTTAATTCATGTTTATAATGCTATTAATTTTATAACCAGCTCCCTACATTTCTTTACAATTGGCCCTTGTATTAAGACTATTTCATTTGAAATTGCCCATTACCAGATAATCTTTTTCAAATAACTTAATTATACTGCTGTATTTTTTTAATCATATTCTTTTGTTAAGTACATCCAACTTCTTCATACTAATAGTCTAAGTTTAAAGGCAAAATTCTGATTTGCATGTATTGTACTCTTCCCTGGGCAGTAGAAAATTAGTTTCATCACTTGTTACATACCTTGTTCAGTCTATCCGGAGTTCCATTATTTGAAATAATTGTGAATGTGACAGAAATTTCTTATTTTATATTGTGATTAGAATTTTTGTTACCAACATGTATAGGCAGGTATATCAAGATTAGCTTACTTATAATTGTTATACTCAGTCCATTCAAACCATAACTTTCCCCCTATCTATTTAACTAAGTTAATTCTATCATTAAGATCCAACAACCAATAAGAAGCTTCATATCACATGTAGTTTTAACATCATGGAAACAACCACACTGATGTTTGCCACTGCCAATGTCAGCACAATAGTTAAAAGAATAAATACCCTAGAGTTCAAAATCCTGATCAACTTGTCTCAGAGTAGTATGATTGTGCTTCAGTTTCTCTTCTATGAAAAGGACAAAACACCAGTATTTTAGGTTGCTGTAAGGATTAAAGCAGATACTACTTACAGAGGGCCTAGCACTACGCCATATGTATGCACTCAAGAAATGTTAGCTGCTCCTATTGGGAAAATATGTTCAGAAATGTTCTGATGCTTTCCAATCATTGTCATTAAGTATTATAAAATTTTACCCAGCCATGGAACCCACTGACTCTGATAAAATAAGAATGTTGACTCTTGTGCAGAGATTGTAGAACCCACACCTGTTGCCTAACAGTAGTGGGACTCATACCAAATATCAATGAATGAGTAACCACCCTAAATAGCCTCAAAGTCATAAGGCAGTTGGTTCTATAGTCTAGACCTGTTTGAGAATTAAACCAAGTCACCTGCTGACTATAATAGCCATCAGACAAGTGATATAAAATTTAATGTTAATGATATCTCTTATGATATGACATCATATGTATATTGCCTTCCAAGTATTGTTTGAAGGACATTTTAGCAAGGATACTTGGAAGTGTTTCAGTAATAGGGGTTAAGCACCATTAATTTGTATTAAACGTTGGTCTATTAAAAAATGGCATCCAGCTCATTTAAGGTAGAACAGAGAACATAATTATTGTTAGAAAAAGACAATTCATAGCAATAGAAATAGTTTTCCAAGAATATGAAGATTACAGATCATACTCTTTCATCAGTAAAATTTGAAACAAAATTGTACAATAAGTGGCATATTAAAGTCTAATTATTTTTCTTTTAACATTTTATATTAACTCGCCAATATTTTGCTTGAGGTCTCTTTATGCTTGAGGTCTATACTCAAGGGAATACTGCAGATCCTGGACTGGTATTCCCTTTATATTCTTAGCCACTTCTTATAGAGTGGCACAAGTAAAATATCCTTTCATTATTTCGAGCTGTGCTACCATAACTGTCTTAAAAAAAAACTTCTTTCCAAATACAATTCCATGAGTAGCACAGAAATAGCTGAAAGTTAATACTTATTCGGTAATACATTCACAGATCATTTAATATATTCTTATATTTTCATTTATGATTATGTGTATTTATTTTTTAAATGTCATTTTTTAAAATTATTTATTTATTTATACAAGCACTGGGTACAGTCAGAAGCACGGGAGGGTGAGAGAATTCACCAGAGCCAGAGCGGAGAGCAGAACAGGCAGAAGGACCCAAGAACACTGCTGAGGGGAGCAGCGGGCGGCAGGAGAGGTCTGAGCTTGGGACCCTCGCCCGGTGGCCAGGGATGGAACTGGCGCTGCAGGGGCTGCGGGAAGCTTGGCAATCCAGCGCTCAACTGCTGCGCCACCGGGGAGGCCTGATTATGTGTATTTATTTGAGCTTCCTCTGAATCGAATATTTTCCTTCAAATTTTCTGTCGAAAGAATCAATGTTTTCTACTTCCCTCACCTTGTTTACTTGGTTTGTGATACAGTGCTCTTCAAAAACACTTAAATATTGGTACATAACAAAAGATAGATTTGTCTAATATCTATTAAAGGATCAAGATATGTTTAATGGCCTGAGTGGTACAATTTTCCTTCTTTTAATTTTTTGTTTTGTTACTGTAGTAGGGATCAAACCTTTAACTAAAAGAAACTAATACAACACTGGCATATTTTTAGATAACGCATAGCAAATATTAATAAGGAAATTAATGAATGTATGAGGACAGACAAGATTCAGGCTCGTTCTAAAAATCACAGCCAATTAATGCAAACTAAGAATTTCTATAATTAATCTTAATTATCTTTGTGACCTTCTGAAACACAAAATAAAATGTAAGTACAAAATTACATTACTTTATATCTTAATGGAGTTGATAAGCAAAATAAGGTTCCTATTTATCCTCAACCTAGAGACTATGTTTATCATAAAACAAGTCCAAACACTTAAAAATATCAGTGAAATGGCATCAATGGCTTCAAAGAACCAATTATGGGTCCAGCTTGAAAAATATTTGTTGACTGAAATGACTGAATGAGGAACTTGATGAATATGAACTGAATGGCTTGGAAACTGGATCAGGGATGCTTTAGACGATCACCCTTCCACTGGAAACTTAATCTACCTAAATTTCCAACTCTTTAAGATTGGGCTAATTTCTTCAAGTAGTTTATGTTGGAATGTCAAGGCCTGTCAGATTAGGAAATGACTGACTAATGGATACACAACCAAGTGCTCCCACAGCCCGAATTGCCAGATACAGAGTGCTATAAGATGGTATATAATAGAGTCTTCTAATTCCCACCATGTTTTAAACACTTTCTTCTCCTGCTATTCCTCCTAATAAAATTCTAGGAATCCTTTAGATCTAGCTAAAATGTTACATCTTTACTCAACTTTTTCAGGAGTCATTTCCAAGCCATACAGTTCACATGCTCATTAAGTCCCTAAATCAGTCATTCAACAAATATTTTTTTTGAGCTACACACCAGGCACTCTTCTTTGAACTTGGTCTGACCCAAACAGATTAAAAAATTCTGCCCTTGTCATGCCTAATTTCTAAAGAATGCTTAATGATCTCTCCTATATTCTCACATTACTTTATCACATTTGTCCCATTTATTGTAGATAATTGTTTGTGGAAATGTCTCTTCCATTTTTATTACAACTTTTCCATTTTTATTACCAGCACCCAACATATTGCCTGGCACCACAATATAAAGTGATGAGACAATACATACTTTGTGTTTTGGAGACTCACTATTAAACTTGAATTTGTTCAATAACTATGTTTTGGTTATCTATTGCTGCTTAAATGATTAACCTAAAACTTAGTTGCCTAAGCACTGCTTTCATTTTGTTCACAATTTTGTAGATAAGAAATTTGGAAAGTCTCTGCAAGGTATTTTATTTCTGATCTTCATGGTTTTAACTACAGCTATGATGACTGGGTTGGGAGATTCTCTTCCAATTGCTTTCTGTATTCACACTCTTGATACCTTGCAGCATCACTCTGTCTCTGTCTCTCTCTCTCTCTCTTTCTCTCTCTCTCTCCCCCTCCCCCCCCCACACACACATGCACACACACACACACGAGTTGTCAGGCTCCAGGGCTTCTCCACAAGATTTGAAATTCCACAGAAATGTGGCCTCAGGGTAGTCACACTCTCACATGATAACTTCTAAAAGAAAGATAGTGAAACTGTAAGGCCAGTCCAGGGTTACCCCAGGAATCTGTACTGAACAATTTCTAACATATTCTAATGGTCAAAGTCATCACAGGGACTATCCAGGTACACCACCTCTTGATGGAGAAGTAGTTGATAATATAGGGCAGTGGATGGAAGACATTCTGGATTCCATCTTTAAAAAAATCTCTGCCATAATAGATTGCTGTGTGGTGTATCTAATCAGTCATAATGTGTTGAGGGAAAGCAGATTAGCATTGAAGAGAAATTCTAATTGTTACTGAACTTAAAGAAAATTGCTTTGATTTTATTTTAAAATGCTAAATGAGTTGTAACTAAAAACTTGAGCAAGCAAAAATTCTAAAATACTTCCAATATCAAGATTTTTTTAAAAAATATGTCAAAGTTATCAAAAGACAAAGTATTGCCATAATGCACATAAAATAACTCTAGTTTATTACCTGAGGTTGAAAAATCTCTTTATTTATAATTCTTCTTAATAAAATATCCAAATTTAAAATAAGCCAAATTGCCTCAGGAAGCTGCTAAATTGCCTCTTTAGAAAAGAAAATCTACCACTGAGTCAGATTTTTTTGGGAAATAAATTAAGAGCTTTGTCCAGAAAAAGGTAGTGTGTATTTGAAAGGCAAATTGGATCTAAGGAGTTGTTAAAACAACTCTGAAATAATCATGCTGCCTACTTTGTATTTGCAACACTATATAATAGGCCCAGGAGCACTATTTGTTTAGACTTGAGCTTGTGATGACAGCGCCATTGCTTCTAAATATGGTCATGTTTTCTGTGTGCTAAATATCAATGATTATCACCATAAACCAAATAAAAAATTACACAATAGTATTTGAAAACCAAGTTTCCCCAGTGGTAGCCATAGTGCAACAATAAAGTAAATCTAGGATGCTAGAGCAGAACTGTTCTTCTCATATAGCTCTCACAAGAAGTTAAACAAAATCATCAGAAAGCATTCTAAATTAGCTACATCTTTATTTCTGCTTCAACATTTTAAAATGTTAGATTTGAGGATACTATAATTATTCCAAACATGCAGAAAAGTTGAAATGATTTAATGATATTGCAACTTAATTATGTGAAATCTCATAATATCTGCTATTATCTTGTGGGTCTATTGAAAAAACCCCTATGGTAAGCTTAGGGACCAGATTGTGGTTTTTAATACCATTTCCCACCAAGAGAATCAGAGCTCCTTGGAAAATGACTGAGCTGCAGGTGGAACAGAAAATACACAAGATGAGCCTAGAACATCTTGTTAGACTAGAAATAAGGAAATGAAATAATTAAAATGAAAAAAATAAATAAGCATGTTATAAAGATTCAGGAGATAGTGTAAAATTATTCCACTGACCAAATTAGGGACATCTTGAGCACAAAATAAGTACTCTAATAAATTCGAAGTAATTCCAAAAATTGGAAATCATGAGTTCATGTCGGTAATAGATAGATGATAGATGACATAATGATAAAGGGAATGATCTAGTTTACATTAAAATGCAAATTGACAAATGAGGAGGGAGGATAAAAGTTGCAATATCAGCGTTTTGTAATCTTATGGTAAAAGCAAGATCAGGTAATAATCCATGGAAAATATGTGCGAGGAGAAATTTTGATGAAGACCACATTATTTTTCTGGTCTTTAAATGTTTCTTCAAAGATTGCTTACTAGTTGCAAGGAGAAAGTGATAATTATACAGAGAAGAAATGAGACAATACATTAACAAGATCAGCATTAAGTTGCTGTAGTGCCAGGAAGGCACAGAGCAGGATCTCTATGATCTGGGCAGATAAGTAAAGGAAAGTCCTGGAGCCCTCGGTGCCTTTTTCAGGCTTTGATTGAGCTTTTTACACCATTTGTAGTGTAGCATCCAGGTACATGGAGGCTGGGGGTGGGGGGAAGGGCAGGAAACCAGGAGGCTGGCAGGCCTTCCAACCCCCAGGGAGTCTTCACTCTTTCTGGGCTGTCTGGCATTCTCTCATGGTCTCTGCTTCTCTGCTTCCTTTGGAGAAGTTCTGCTGGTTCTGCTCTCATTCTACTATTGCTGACATCCTCATGATACCACCCTTACCAGCCCAGTCTCTCAGCCCAGGTGCACCCACTTATGCATGCCTACACCCTACTCCAGGTGCCGGCCATCAGGCATGCACATAGGACTGTGGGGGGGGGGGGGGTCTAACATTAATGGTGATGGCAGGGGCCTCCCCTGGTGGCGCAGCGGTTGAGCGCTGGGCTGCGAAGCTGCCCACAGCCTCTGCAGCACCGGTTCAATCCCCGGCCCCTGGCGAGGGTCCCACATGGCGCGCAGACCTCTCCTGCTGCGTCCACTGCTCCCCTCTGCAGTGTATTTCATCAATCTGCCTGTTCTGTTCCCCGCTCTGGCTCTGGTGAATTCTCTCACCCTCCCGTGCTTCTGACTGTACCCAGTGCTTGTATAAATAAATAAATAAATCTTAAAAAACAAAAATTAAAAAAAATTTAAAAAAAAATTAAAATTAAAAAAAAAAATGGTGATGGCAGGAGGGCAGAAAATCCTGATAATTTCCACTTACCCTACAGATGTATATGGTCATAATGTATCTTTAGATGGGATACCCTGAGACCAAACTATCTCCTCTGTAGTATTATAAACAAAAATATATAATAAGCTCTTCCTCTGGAGTACCTGGTGATTACCCCACCTGTCAAAAATATACAATGAGGTTCTAAAGATAAATTAACATTAGATAAATGCCAAATGAGAATATTCTTTACAAAACTATTATTGTTTAAAAAAGATGGGAGTTGTCAAAAATCTCAATGGTATAAACGACAAAGAATGGTTATGGAAGACTTCTGGATTAAAGACTACAACATTAAAACTAAATTCAGTACTGGACTATAGTGCCAGGAAGTCACAGTGCAGTTTCTCTATGAAGCGAGCAGATGAGTAAAGGAGAGTCGTGGAGCCCTCAGTGACTTTTCAGGCTTTTATTGAGCTTTTTACATCATTTGTAGTGCAGCACCTGGGTACATGGCAGGCCCGGGGGGCTGGCAGGCCTCCCAGCTCCCCGCAAATCTTCACTCTTTCTGGGCTCTCTGATGTTCTGTCGTGGTGCCCCTGCTGTCTCTGTTTCAACTACTGTGCTCTTTGCTTCTTTG
Source organism: Talpa europaea (assembly GCF_964194135.1). Classification (NCBI taxonomy): domain Eukaryota; kingdom Metazoa; phylum Chordata; class Mammalia; order Eulipotyphla; family Talpidae; genus Talpa; species Talpa europaea. The sequence goes on along the minus strand of NC_140071.1, from coordinate 83,500,104 downwards.
CTGCTTCTACCACTGCCCTTGTTCTTCTTTCTGCTAATCTACTATCATCCCCCTGATGCCACCCCTATAAGCCCAATCTCTCAGCCCAGGTGTACCTACCTATGCATACTGTAAGGGCAGAAATGGGCACAGGGCATGTTTTCTGATCCAGCAGACCGGGTAAAGGAGGAAAGAGTCCTGGAGCACTCAGTGGCTTTTTTCAGGCTTTTATTGGGATTTAGCAGCTAACTGATAGGCAAGGGTGCTAGGGGGCCGGGAGGCTGGCAGGCAAGTCTTCACTCTCTCTGGGCTCTCTGGCCTTCTCTCACGTTCTCTCTGCTTCTCTCGGTTCTGTTTCTCTGCTCTCCTGGCGTCCCCGCAACGCCGCCCTTGTAAGCCTAGTCTCTCAGTCCAGGTGAATCCCATCTACATCTGCCTACACCCTACTCCAGATGCCTGCCATCAGGCATGCATTCAGGACCGCAAGGATCCATCATCTATCCTGATGGCGGGAGGGCAGAAAAGCCTGATACCTTTTACCTACCCTACAGCCCAGAAAGCGTGAAGACTTGCTGGGGGCTGGGAGACCTGCCAGTCTCCTGGCTTCCCAGCACCCCTGCCTGCCGTGTACCTGGTAAATCCAAATAAAAGCCTGCAAAAGCCACTCTGGGCTCCAGGACTCTCTCCTCCTTTACCCAGTCTTTGCTGGATCAGAAAACCTGCCCTGTGGCCTCCCTGCCCCTACAGGAGATTTGATAAATGAATTCTTTGAATCTTAAATTTACTAAAGTTGTTTACTGAGCTGTGGTTGTGTAAGAGGGAATATGCCTATTCTTAAGAAATATCCACAGAAATATTAAAGGGGTTTAGGACCATGATATGTGTAACTTTTACCCTAAGTTGTTTCAAAATATATGCATGTGCAGAGAGAAAATGTGACAATTTGAGACAATGATCAGTGAGTTAAAGATGAGAATAAGTGGATCTGGCTAATAAATGTCAGGATATTATTTGAATGATACTTATACTTGCAACTATTGTGAAATTCTTTACAAATAGAAAGTTAAAATTAAAAAAGAAGAAACAGCTCTGCTGAAGCAGCATATACAGAAAGAAAAACATTACTGTTTCCCACTGGCAAACTCTCTCCAGAATGTAATGGAGTACGCCTCGAGCCATTATGTAGCAAACCAGGAATTATTGTGTGCCCACATCTCAGGTGAATTTGATTCCGATTAATGTGGTAGGCAGCCTTGGTAGTTAACTAAACTGCCTTCAAATCAAAGGCAATGTAGTGCAGGTCATGGGATTGAGTTAACTGTAAAAAGCCTCGTTCTTAAGTCCCCAGGTGATACCTGACACACTAGAGCACTAACTTTGTAGGCTTGGTACAGAAGATAAGCAAAAAGTCACACAGTGGTTCCTTTGCATTTGGCCCAGTAGCCAGGTTTAAAAGGACAAACAGGCTGTACCACAGAGAAGGTGAAATGCTTAAATGTCAGAAAGGCATTGTTCGGAACTATCTGTATGCACAGCAACTATCGTGTGTTCCTAAAAGAGAATACATTTCATGAAGGGAAATGAGAATAAAAGACTGTATCCTGTTTTACCATTCCCAAAAGACTCAGAAAAAAATCTTTTAACAATTTAAATGTTGTTGGCTTCACTGACCTAAGAATTGTATTAGCCTCTAATCCAAGGAAAAAATACAAAGTGTTTACATGTTTGTCATCTGGGGCCACACAGAAGCTAGGCAGCCTTAGTCTTCCTTTTCAAAGGAGTCTACTTTCTAGGAAATTTCAATACAAAACATTAAGAGTTATAGACCTTAACTGATTCTTTTGTCTTTATCTTCTCTCAAATATAGGTTTTGATGAAACACTGATGAAAGATTAATCTTTTAAAAGATATTCTGCCAAATTTAAAGCTTTTTCCCACTTTGACAAGAGAGTTGTTCTCTTTGGTTTTATTTTCTCTTATGTTTTTAAAGTATGTTTTCTATACAAGTGAACATAGTTAGCTGAAATTATTTATAGGGTAAGTTGGTTATTATGCTGTGATGAATAATTCTTTATACTTTTCTGAAAAAATCAGGACTCTGGATAGGATTGAGAAGCTGTTCAAATTTGGATAGAATTAGCAGGGAGAAGTTTTAAAATAACTAAGATTTGAAGTCATTATAAAAGATGAAGGATGAAGAATTTTCACACTTGGAGGGCATTTCTCTGGTCTGCTGGGAGTCAGGTAGCACAGTCCTGCACCAGTCGTAAGTACACTTCAATGCCACATGTGGAGTATGTCCTCGCTTTAAAGAGCAATTGTTTTAAAATAGGCTTGTTTTTTTTTTTAATCATCAATGGTCCTTTTGTTCATGAGGGAGAAGATGGCAGTTAATTCAAGTAAGCAGAAATAGAAGGGTGATGGTAGAAAAATCAGGGTCTTAAATTGCAATCCTCTGTTTAAAAATAGGCAGACTTTCTCCCCTATACCAAGTCACTTAATTTCTTTAGGAATATTTTCTCTCTTTTTTAAAGATCTATTTATGCATACAAGAACTGGGGTATAGGCCAGAGGTGCAGGAGTGGGTGGGGGAGAAGTTAAGAGGATTCACCAGAGACAGTGTGGGGAGCCGAACAGGCAGACCAACCAAAATACATTGCTGAGGGGAACAGTGGGGGAGACAGGAGAGGTCTGCTGCACCATGTGGGTTAGCTCCCTGGCCACCCTGGAATGGAACTCTTGCTGCAGTGGCTGGCAATAGCTTGATAGCACTGTGTCTTTAACCCCTGTGCCACCAAGGAGGCACCAGGAATATTTTCTCTTATTTAAAATTTGCAAAACAGTCCTCCCCGGTGGTGCAGCAGGTTGAGCGCCACTCTGTGAAGCTGCCCTCAGCCTCTGCAGTACAGTTTCGATCCAGGCTAGCAAAGATCCGACATGGCGACCAGACCTCTCCTGTCTCGCCCACTGCTCCCTTAAGCAGTGTATTTCTGTCGTCTGCCTATTCTGTTTCCCGCTCTGTCTCTGGTGAACCCTCTCACCCTCCCGCGCATCTGGCCTGTACCCCGGTTCTTGTATGAATAAATAAATCTTAAAAAATAAGTATTATTTAAAAAATAAATAAAATTTGCAAAACATCAGGCATTGTTGAAAGCGGTAAAAACATTTCACATGAATTTTATTTAAACAAAAAAATCCTGCAAAATATAGATTTCTGAGTCAGACCTCCTGCCTTCATAGTTAGCTTCCTTGAGCAAGTTACTTTGCCACAAGTCCCAGTTTCTATGTTCATATTATGGAAAAACATATCTACCTCATGAGTTTTTTTTTTTTGAGAAGTGTGGCTGAGATAATGAATAATAGTACATCAATCATGGTGATGGAGCAACTTCTCCAATTGAATTATTCTTTCAAGACCCCTTGTCCCATTATTGTGTCCTCATTTTTTCCAGATGCTATTAGAGCATCTCTACTACCTTTGTTAGAGATTGTAAATTTAAATGTTTGCTTCTTCCTATTGTATTGCAAGCTCCTTCAGTGTAGAGAGGATATCTGTTTTGGTTCTGGACCCTCTAACACCCAACCCAGGACTAGTTAACATTTATTGGATACTAACAAATGCTAGGTAAGCATCTATATCTCAGTCTAACATGAATGTTATATCATCCTACCTCTATGAGGTTGTAGGATAAGTATCAGGCTTTTCTTCCCTCTCACCATTAGGATTGATGATGGATCCCTGTGATCCTGAATGCATGCCTGATGGGCACCTGGAATGGGGTGTGGGCATGCATAGGTGGGTACACCTGGGCTTATAAGGACGGTGTCACAAGGACACTAGCGGAACAGCCGAGCAGAACAGCAGAACAAAGGAGAACAAAAAGAGCAGAGAAATAAAGGCCACGAGAGAAGGGCAGAGAGTCCAGAAGGGGTAAAGATTCGCTGGGGGCTAGGCGGCCTGACAGCATCCTCGCCCCCTGGCACCCCTGCCTGCCATATACCTGGTAAATCCCAATAAAAGCCTGAAAAAGCCACTGAGGGCTCCAGGACTCTCCTTTACCCCATTTGTTTGGATCATAGAGATCCTGCTCTGTCCTATCCTGCCCCTACAGAAGTATGGAACATTACAGCAGAAAATTAATTTTAAGGATGAGTGTAAGGGCAAGATGGGCACTGAACAGGTTTACTGATCCAGCAGACCGGTAAAGGAGGAAAGAGTCCTGGAGTCCTCAGCGGCTTTTGCGGGCTATTATTGGGATTTACCAGGCACACAGCAGCAGGGGTACTGGGGGGCCAGGAGACTGGCAGGCATCCCGGCCCCCAGCAAGTCTTCACTCTATCTAGGCTCTCCGGCGATCTCTGTTGCTCTCATGGTTCTTCATGCTTCTCTGATTCTCTGCTTCTGCTTCTGTTTGTCCCCACGACGCCACCCTTAAAAGCCCAGTCCTAGCCCAGGTGAATCCCATCCACATATGCCCACACCCTACTCCAGGTGCCCACCATCAGGCACGCATTCAGGACCACAGGGTTCCATCATCTATCCTAATGGCGGGAGGGCAGAGAAGCCTGATACTTTTTACCTTACGCTACAATGAGGAAACTAATAGTAACAGAAGTTGGAAACTTGGAGGTTTCACAGTTAAGAATAGGAGGCAGTGATTCAACCTCAGACTGTCTACCCAGATGAACCAGAGCCCTTATCCATTGTGTCATATTGCCTCTCAGGGAATGTGCAGCACAATGTTCCAATTTTCATAGGTAGATGATATGATCAAGGGTATATATTATAACCAACACACCAAGTGAAGCTAAGTTTGCACCTTGTAGAATAAGTCAAAGGGGTAGTCTTACCAGTAGGTGAAACAAAGGGTAATGTTTAATTCTGCAGGAGAAAGTTGAGTTCCAAGGATATAACCCTTGAAAGCTGACCGCAGTACTGAAGCATCCAGAGGCAGGAGAGGGTGAATGAAGAGTAAGACCAAAGACAAAAGAGGGGAAAAAAGAAAATGCAAGGGTAACCACACACCTGAGTTCACTCACTTGATTCAAATTAACAACCCTCTCTTTTAGTTCAGGATCTCTCAAACTTGAACATGCATCAAAATTACGTAGAGGGCTTGTTAAGATTCAGGTATGGAAACCCTTTCCCCAGTTTCTTATTCAGTGTATTTATATTTCTAGTAAGTTCCAGATAGTTCTGGTATGGAGACCACACTGAAAAGCTCTGATTGTAGTGCAAAGTGAACTTACAGTCCTATACCAGGTGCCTTTACAATTTCTTGGCTCATTACCTGAGGTCACACAACATTTGCAAAGTGTTATTTGTGTATAATGATGTGGCCTCACTTCACAGATATTTAATCATTATTTCCCTTTATATATTTAAGAAAAGACATCTTAGGGCCTCCCCTGGTGGCGCAGCGGTTGAGCGATGGGCTACAAAGCTGCCCGCAGCCTCTGCAGTGCCAATTCGATCCTGGCCACCAGCGAGGGTCCCACATGGCGCACAGACCTCTCCTGCCGCCTGCTGCTCCCCTCAGCAGTGTATTTCGTCAGTCTGCCTGTTCTGTTCCCTGCTGTGGCGCTGGTGAATTCTCTCGCCCTCCCATGCTTCTGACTGTACCCAGTGCTTATATAAATAAATAAATAAATCTTAAAAAAAAAAAAAAGAAATGACATCTTAGCACTATCCCCAAACAAAACAGGTATTTTCAATGTGTCCAACATTTAGAAAATGATTCAAATTCTCCCTGACATTAAGGAGAATGATGGGGAAATTTATTTTCTTTCTTTGAATTGCTGAATGTTTTGTGAGGAAATAGATAACATTACTCCATGAATATTATATGGATTATATGTTCCATGAATCAGCATTATTTTGGGTTTTTTGGGTTTTTTTGGCAGGGATCTGTGGGTGGTAGAGGGCATGACCTGAGCTCTGTTCCTGCAAATCCCTGTGGACCGAGAAAAGAAATGATGCACAGACAGTTTAAGAAAGTAGGAAACAGGCAGTTTCATAGATTTTCCTACTCTTGTGCAACTTAATTCACCATAAAAATTTGCAAACTGTAAAGCACAGTGGAAAATGACAGGGAGTATCACTGTCATCAATTTGACAAGGATCATGAACTCAGAAAAAAGTCACCTCAAGGTGTTTCACCACTTATACAATGAATGACGAGATGCCATCAACTCCACAAATAATTCCTTTTTCTGATGTACCCCTCTTTTCAACACCTCAGACTTTCAGCCCCATCCAATATAAATACATCCCCTACAAGATGACAGGGAACTATAAATTGACCAAGTTTAATTGCCCATAGCCTTAGGAATTATTTTGTGTGATTGAATTTTTGATTTAGAATTGTGCTCAGTAGCAACCTAAAACAGGAGAATCCCAATGCACACTTAGTATAGAGTATTGAATGGTATTTACCATTTTGGGGTGTGGGCTGGGGAGGGAGGAGGCTTGAGGATTCGAAGAAATGTTTCTACATGCCAGACCATTTTACTAGGCATGAAAAATAGGTTATTATTTCAACCCCTATGAGGTAGGAGGAATTATTTGTACCAGCTATAGTTTATCTTTTTGCATGCCAAAAAGTCTTTTCTGTTTATATCAACTTTTAAGTCTTAGAAAATGACAGAAACATACCTTAAATTCTGAGTGATGGTTTTTAAAATAGTATCTTTCTGATGTTGTTATTTTAATACTCTTCTCCATCTTCTTGTACTCCTTCCCAGTTATATACTAGGATATAATTACCACTGCACTAGAGACTATATCCCAAAATTGGGTATAAAATCTTACTAAGTTTTAAACCTTTGTTATTTATGGTAATGATTCAAACTGTTTGTTGAGACACATACTAAATCTTAAACAACACAATATAGTCTATTTAATCCTTCCATTTTTAAAAGCTGTGTATTTTATTCATCACAAAATGCCATTTATTTAGGTTTTATTCTGGGGTGCACGTAGTTTCCCTAATTTCAGCTAATTACTATCTTCTTGCTGATTAGAGGACTGAAAATACAGCTACTGCTGGATTTTCAGTTTTTTTCAGAACACTAATGGAATTGATAACAGTTCATTTTATAGGACTTTAAAAGCTACTCAAGAAATGTACAAGGTCCATTAGACTTTCTGTCATGCATATGATGGGGAAAAATATACCACCATAAGATCCACTTAATTGTCCTGCTGTGACAGCAGTAGCTATTGTGTGGGAGAGGTTTAGGGATGATGGCTCCACCTTTTTGTTTATGCTCTGCTGGCTAGCAGGAGTTTCAGGTACAGCCTCCTAACAGAAGGGGCTTTGTGATAGGCTATCAGTGACAAACAAGAACAACAACGTTCAACCTAGTGGTTTGACAAGAAGGAGAAACTCAACAAAAGGAGAATGACCCGCTGCAGTTTCCTGTTTCATTCTAACATTTACTTCCTCACACAAAGCTTAGCTTGCTGTGTTGGCATCCAGGTCATATTCAAACCTTGTACAAAGAGTCAAACTGAGGTATTTTAATAGGATTTCTTTTCTTTCTACCCACTATGTTCTTAAACCTATAGGCAGAGTTGTGCAAGTTAGAAAACAGAGTAAAAGACACATGGAAAAGTACATTCTCAGACTACTGTTCAATTTTTACATGCACACACATGTGTTAAATATCTTCGATAGGACATTATTGTATACATTATATGAGGGTCTAATAGGTAACTTCCATTTTTTCTTATAAAAAGGATTGTTTTTTTATCAAGAGCATATCAACTCAGAAACTGATAAATAACAAGTACTACTACTCAGTATTATACAGCATTTTGGTAAGAGAGAAAAGCACAAAGATAAGATAACCAATACATGGCATGATAACGTGCCCTCTAAGTAAAATGAGACTGAAATCAAATAATTATAAAGCATGATATATTGTTATCGATGCCACATTCCCCATCAAGGCACTTTCATATTTTCCCCATATTTCTTAAATCAAACTTGACCAAACCCACCTTCTTTTCTTCTCATTTATATCACATGACACCATCTTTTACCTGAGAAAATCCAACATGAGAATAATCTCTACACCTGTCATATTATATAGAAGTTAATAGACAAAAATATGTTAGAGAACAGTGTAGGTACATATTCAATTGGCATTTAAGTTTCTTCCATGTCTCTCCATGCCTTAAATTTGCTGCAATAATTTTTTTTTTTCAATTACAGCATTTACAATATGGCAGTCCCTATAATGAGTGCTGAGAATGCAATGGTGAATAGGACACAATTCCTATCCTCAAGGATCACACTGCCTAATATTAGGAGGAAAAGATGTAAACCAAAAAAGATATTTCTTAGGTATTATAATTGTCTGCTTCAGCGTACAAAAGAAAGACAAATTCAATTTCATTTATAATCAGTAATGGCTGCTTACAGGAATTGGTGTTTGAGCTGAGGGAACAGCAAGAACCAGGGTAGAGGACTGGTAAACCATGTTGAAAAGTTTTAGGTAGAAAAACAGGACATTATTTGCAAAAAGCAAGAAACCCTCACACAAAAATATGAATCTGTACATTTAAATGTGAAAATGCTAAATTCTCTGGTCCCATCTAGAGCTTGCATTCCCTCTCATTTGCTGTCTCTTCTCAAATATCACCTCCTCAGAAGCACACCTACAATATCCTACAGCAAAGGGAACATCACACTTCCAACTTCATATCCATTTTTACCCTCCCTTCTCCCCATAGCAGTTATCAACTTTATTACATTAAGCATGTATTCGTCTATTTTTGTATTGCCACTGCCGTCAGGACATATGACCTTAGAGGCGGGACCATGACCTTTGTTTATGTCTGGCCCCAACAGCCTGTCAGATGTATTTGTTGAATGAATATATATACACAAAGCAGAGGTTTATCAGTGACTTTGATCCTTGCAGGTAGAGTAAATCACTATAAAACGACTCTGGATTAACTCTGTGGATAAACAGGTGACCATTGAAACCCTAATTTATAAATTCCAACAACTGCTACTTAATCTACAATACTCTAATGCCCCAAATTCTGATCTTGATTTATTTCTCTACATCTTATTGGGAGACAGAAAATGGAATCTCAAAGTTTTCAGAATGATAGATAACTTTGCCGACCACATACTGCAATTTTGAAAAATTCCTTTTTTTCCCCAATACTAACTCAAGGCCATACTCTTTGCTATAACCTTACATAGTAAAAAAAAAAAAAAGTCAATGTTAAGCTCCCATCTTCTTGGCATACTTTTTTCCTCACTCCTCTCTCTTTCCCATTTCCAGTGCCTTCAATTATCAAGTAAGTGAAGAGAAATGAAGGAATTTCTATTCCCATCATCTCATTCTCATGCCTTACATCTCCCAGCCTATATTCCATGACCAGTATAACCTACTTGCCTTTAACTCTTTTTCCCCTCTCCCTTTTGCCCATTCAATTTTAACCCAACCCTAGTTAAACTTTGTTGTCCACCTTCTTTGCACTTTTCCCAGAAGCTAAATGTTCTAGAGAAAATCAAAAACCATGAAGATTGATGTTTCTCTATATTTATGACCACTAAATTTTTTAAATAATTTATTTATATATATTTTACATCATTGTTCATTTTTGTACAATGTTTGCTTTATTATCTCAGATGTAGTCCCCATAGAATTTCTACCACCAATTCACCCATGCACCATCACCACAGTCCCTAGTGTAAGAATACATTCTCTCCCCTGTTTTGATCCCTCTTCCTCCGCCTCTCCTGCAGTGTCTCTGATTAATAGTTGCCTATTAATTTTGTTTTTAAGTTACTGTAATTATTTTTTTCCTGGTCCCTTATTTGGTTCCCCTACATTCCTCCTGTAAGTGAAACCGTCAGATATTTTTCTTTTTTGATTGAATCCATATCTTTTATTTGCTAATATAATTAAGCAAAATATGAAGCACAGCCAGAATTCTTTAGGGATGAAAAGCTTTTGCTTAAAATACACATATAATGAGGACAAAAAGGGGCTTTTCATTCAAATTACCTCAACCATTTTCACAATCTCTAGTTTTACGGTTAGACTACTTGTTCATGCCTTTGTTTTTTTTTTTTTAAATAATAAATTTTATTTTTATATTCCCCCATACAATTGCAAACGCCCCATTCTGACCCCAATCCTACCCCTCCCGCCCCCCACCCCCCAAAAAGTGTCTCTGGTTCATAGTTTTTTGTTGATTTTGATTTTCACTTTCTTATATTCATTTTCCTGGTCCCTTATTTAAGTTTTCTAGATTCCTGCTATGAGTAAGACCATCCGGTACTTTTCTTTTACTTTTTGGCTTATTTCGCTGAGCATGATCCCTTCCAGCGCCATCCATGTTGCTGCAAATTGCATGTGTTTATCTTTTTTGAAAGCTGAGCAATATTCCATGGTATATATGTACCACATCTTCTTGATCCAGTCATCTATTTTTGGGCATTTGGGTTGTTTCCAAAGCTTAGCTATTGTAAACAGTGCTGCTATAAATATAAGGGGTGCAGGTGCTCTTTGGAATTGGTGTTTCTGTGTCCTTTGGGTAAATACCTAGGAGTGGAATTGCTGGATCATATGGAAGCTCTATGTTTAGTAGGTCCAGAAATCTCCACACAGCTCTCCATAGTGGTTGGACCAGTTTGCACTCCCACCAACAGTGCAGAAGAGTTCCTTTTTCTCCACACCCTCGCCAACATTTGTTGTTGCTAGTTTTTTTAATATGTGCCATTCTCACTGGTGTAAGATGATATCTCATGGTAGTTTTGATTTGCATTTCCCTGATTACAAGTGATGTTGAACATTTTTTCATATGTCTGTTGGCCATTTGCATTTCCTCTTCAGAGAAGTTTCTTTTTAGCTCTTCTGCCCATTTTTGGACTGGATTATTTTTTTGTTGTTGCTGAGTCTCATCAGCTCTTTGCAGATTTTTGTGATCAGTCCTTTATCATTAGTGTTGTGTGCAGAAATGTTCTCCCAGTTGGTGGGGTTTCTCTTTGTTTTTGTTATTGTCTCTTTTGCTGTGCAGAAGCTCTTTAATTTGATGTAGTCCCAGCTGTTTATCTTTGCCTTCACTATCACTGCTTTGGGTGATGTGTCTGTAAAGATGTCTTTGATGTGCAAATCCCGTAGTGTTTCGCCTATATTTCCTTCTATGTATTTTATGGTTTCAGGTCTTATGTCTAGTTCTTTAATCCATTTTGAGTTGATTTTTGTGTATGGTGTGAGGTAGTAGTCAAGCTTCATTCTTTTGCATGTAGTGACCCAGTTTTCCCAGCACCATTTATTGAACAAACTATCTTTGCTCCAATGCATAGTCTTTGCTCCTTTGTCAAAGATTAGTTGACCATAAATCTGTGGGTTTATTTCTGGATTTTCTATTCGATTCCATCGGTCTGTATGTCTGTTCTTGTTCCAATACCATGCAGTTTTGATGATTATGGCTTTGTAGTATAGTTTGAAGTCTAGGAGTGTGATGCCTCCATTTCCTTCTTTTTTTTTCAGTAGAGCTTTGGCTATTTGGGGTTTTTGGTGATTCCATATGAATTTCATCAATAATTGTTCTATTTCTTTGAAGAATGACATTGAAATTTTGATTGGAATAGCATTGAATCTGTATATTGCTTTTGGAAGGATGGCCATTTTAATAATGTTTATTCTTCCAATACATGAGCAGGGGATGTCTCTCCATTTCTTTGTGTCTTCTTCTATTTCTTTTAACAGTGTTTTATAGTTTTCTTTGTATAGGTCCTTTACCTCTTTTGTTAGATTTATTCCAAAATATTTGATTTTTTTTGTTTCGATAATAAAAGGGATGGTTTTTTTGATTTCTTCTTCTTCAGATTTATTGTTTGTGTATAGGAAGGCTACTGACTTTTGCGTGTTGATTTTGTATCCTGCCACTTTACTGAATTGATTGATGAGTTGAATTAGTTTTTCTGTGGAGATTTTGGGGTTCTCTATGTATATTATCATATCATCTGCAAATAGTGATAGTTTGACTTCTTCTTTTCCTATTTGGATTCCTTGGATGTCTTTCTCTTGTCTAATTGCTCTGGTTAGGACTTCCAGTATTATATTGAAAAGCAGTGGTGAGAGTGGACATCCTTGTCTTGTTCCAGATCTTAATGGAATTGCTTTCAGCTTTTCACCATTGAGAGTGATACTGGCTGTTGGCTTGTCATAGATGGCCTTTATGATGTTGAGGTATGTTCCTTGTATCCCGAGAATTTCAAGGGCTTTTATCACGAATGGGTGTTGCACTTTGTCGAAAGCTTTCTCAGCATCTATTGATATTATCATATGGTTTTTGTATTTCTTTTTGTTGGTGTGTTGGATAACGTTGATTGATTTTCGGATTGTTAAACCTTCCTTGTGTCCCTGGAATGAATCCAACTTGGTCGTGGTGAATTATCTTATGGATACATTGTTGGATTCTGATAGCTAAAATTTTATTGAGGATTTTTGCATCAGTGTTCATTAGGGAGATTGGCCTGTATTTTTCCTTTTTTGTGTTGTCCTTGTTCGGTTTTGGTATTAGTGTAATGTTGGCTTCATAGAACGTGTTTGGTATTGTCCCTTCCTTCTCAATTTTTTGGAAGAGTTTGTGAAGGATAGGCACTAATTCGTCCCTGAATGTTTGGTAGAATTCATTTGTAAATCCATCAGGTCCTGGGCTTTTGTTTTTGGGGAGGTTTTTGATTACCATTTCAATTTCGCTGCTTGTAATTGGTCTGTTTAGGTGTTCTATTTCTTCTTTATCTAGCTTTGGGTGATTGTAGAGTTGTAGGAATTTGTCCATCTCCTCTAGATTGTTGAACTCGTTTCCATATAACTGTTCATAGTAGTTACTGATTATTCTTTTGATTTCTGCTGTCTGTTGTGATTTCTCCTCTTTCATTTATGATCCTGTGTATTTGTGCTTTCTCCCTTTTTTCCTTTGTGAGCCTGGCTAGGGGTTTGTCTATTTTATTGATTTTTTCGAAGAACCAGCTCTTGGTTTCATTGATCTTTTGGATTGCTTTTTTAGTTTCAATTTCATTTATTTCTGCTTTGGTTTTTATTATTTCTTTTCTTCTACTGGTTTTGGGCTTTTTTTGTTGTTCTTTTTCTAGATCTTTGAGCTTCGAGATTAGGTTGTTTCTTTGAGTTCATTCTTGTTTCTTGATGTGAGCTTCTATTGCTATATATTTTCCTCTTATTACTGCTTTTGCTGCATCCCATACATTTAGGATATTGGTGTCCTCCTTGTCATTCAATTCAAAGAATTTTTTAATTTCTTCTTTGATCTCCTCGTTAGTCCAGTGGTCTTCCAGTAGTGTGGTTTTTAATCTCCATGAGGTAGGATAGTTCCTTGCCTTCTTTTTATGGTTTATTTCTAGTTTGATGCCTTCGTGGTCAGAAAAGATGGTTGATATGATTTCAATCTTGGTGTATCTGTTGATGTTTGTCTTGTGCCCCAGTATGTGATCGATCCTGGAGAATGATCCGTGTGCGCTTGAGAAAAATGTGTACTCCATTTTTTTTGGGTTTAGTGTTCTATAGATGTCTGTTAAGCCCAAATGCTCTAGGTCCTTATTTAGAGCTTTAGTTTCTTTACTTATTTTTTGTCTTGTTGATCTATATATTGTTGATAGTGGTGTGTTGAAGTCTCCCACTACGTATGTGTTTTCTCTGATGTCTTTTTTCAGAGAGGACAACAGTTGTCTAATATATTTTGGTGCTCTTTCGTTTGGTAAATATATGTTAATGAGTGTTATTTCTTCTTGAAGTATTGTCCCCTTGATCATAATGTAGTGACCATTGAGGTCTCTTTTTATTTTTTTGAGTTTGAAATCTGTTTTATCTGATATAAGTATAGCTGTTCCTGCTTTCTTTTTTGGCCCATTTGCTTGTAGGACTGTTTTCCATCCTTTGACTTTGAGCCTATTTTTATCTTTTGTAGCTAAATGTGTTTCCTGGAGACAGCAAAAGGTTGGGTTTTGTTTCTTAATCCAGGCTGTAACTCTGTGTCTTTTTATTGTAGAGTTTAGTCCATTTACATTTAGAGTTAATATTGATATGTTAGCATCTGTATTTGCCATTGTGTTTGTCTTTCCTTTGATTTTATTTATTTATTCTTTTAAAACTTTTTTTTTTTTTTTTTTTAAAGAATTAACTTTTTTTTTTTTTAAGATTTTTATTTATTTATTTTATTATTTATACAAGCACTAGGTACAGTCAGAAGCGTGGGAGGGTGAGAGAATTCACCAGAGCCAGAGCAGGGAGCAGAGCAGGCAGAAGGACCGAAGCACACCGCTGAGGGGAGCAGCGGGCGGCAGGAGAGGTCTGCGCGCCATGTGGGACCCTCCTCTGGTGGCCGGGGAGCAGCCGGGGATCGAACCGGCGCTGCAGAGGCTGCGGGCAGCTTCGCAACCCAGCGCTCAACCGCTGCGCCACCGGGGAGGCCCTTAAAACTTTTTTTTTTGGTCTTCTTTCGTTGTTATTCGTTCCTCTGAGGTTCTGGCTTTAGGATTCCTTGTAGTATTTTTTGGAGTGGGGGTTTAGTCGTAATGAAATTCCAGATTTTCTGTTTGTCTGGGAAGGTCCTTATTCTTTCTTCATAGAAGAAGGAGAGCTTTGCAGGATAGAGTATTCTTGGTTGGCATCTGTTTTCTTGGAGTCTGTTGACTATGTCCCTCCACTCTCTCCTTGCCCGTAGTGTTTCTTCAGAGAAGTCTGATGTCAGCCTGATTGGTTTTCCTTTGAATGTTATCTGTTTCTTTCCTCTTGTCAGCTTCATTATATTTTCCTTGTCCTGGATTCTTGGGAGCTTTACTATTATGTGTCTTGCTATGTTTTTCCTTTCGTTGTGGAAGTTTGGTGTTCTTCTTGCTTCTTGTATATCAATTTTCAGCTCCTTCTTCGCATTTGGGAAGTTCTCTTCAATTATCTCCTGGAATATTTTCTCTGTTCCTACATCTCTCTCCTCTCCTTCTGGAATTCCTATAACTCTTATATTTCCTTTCCTCATGGAGTCAGATAGTTCCCGAAGTCTTTCTTCATTCTTTTTCCTTCGTACTTCTCTTTCCTTTTCTGTTTTGGTTCTTTTTATTTCTGTGTCTTCAAGAGTACTTATTCGTTCTTCCATTTCATCTATTCTGCTTTCATTGCTTTTCCCAGAGTTCTTTAGTTCCTCCATTAATTCTTTGATCTCCTGCATTTCTTTTACTTCCCTCTTTAGGGACTCAATGTCATTCTTCTGACCATTGTTTTCCCTCTTTAGGGACTCAATTTCCTTCTTCTGATCTATCACTTTTTTAATCATGGCAATTTTAAATTCTCTTTCTGGAAGGCTCAGAAATTCTTCCAAGTTACTGTCGTTGCAATCTGGAGGGTGGTTTTCTTTTTGTGGTGTGCTTTTTTCCTGAGGCGTTGTTAGGTTGCGTGTGGTTCTTCTACTCCCTACTGTCTGTTTTCTAATTTGTCGTATGCATTGGGACACTGTGTTACTCGGACTGGCCGGCATCTTGAGTGAACTTCTCCGCTCCCCTGTGGCTCCTCCAGGAACCATCTCTGGCTTCTGGGGGGGCTTTCTGCTGGTTTTAGGCAGTCTTTACTGAAGAAATGTCCCTGTTCTAAACTGGCGAAGCGGGACGCAGTCCCTGCGCATCCGGTCTCAGGCACACTCTTCTGCGTGCCCGGTCTGCCCTGGACATGGGTGCCTGCTCCCTCTGTGGGCTCAGAGTGCTGGTTGGAAGGGGCCTGGCGTGGGCTAACTTCCCAGCTGGCCACTGGGTCCTCCAGAAGCCTTCTGCCCTTTTCAAGAAGTCTTTTCTTAAGAAATTTCCCTGTTCTATGGGGTGTTAGTGACTTTTTTTCTGGTCGCTAGGTGGCGCCAGAGATCTCTCCTATTGTCCTTGGGGGGCTGTTTTTCAACCCCCCACCCCCGTGGGACAGGTTACAGAGAGCGAGAATGGTAGGGTAAACCTCAAAGGCTTTGGGGTGCTGTGTCTGCCTTGTGCCCCACCGTCGTGGAGAACCCACGCCCCAAATTTTCGTTCCCCTGGTCTCAGTTCAAAGCCCTCAGTTCCAGGACTCGGGCTGTAGCCCAGTTCAGTGGCGCGGGAATGGCGCCTTTTGCACCCCGCTCCCGTGCCTGGGCGCCTGGTTCCTGCTTACTCAGTGAGGTACTTTCACCCCCGTGAGGGCCTCCGCGCGTTTCCCCGCAAGCCTAGGTCCCAGGCGCGGGGACCTGGGCAGCGGCGATCCCGGTCCGCGTTTGCTTTTTAAGCGCGCCAAGCGCGCTGCTTTTCCGCGCAAGCTTACCGGCAGCCCGGGCTGTGTGTGCGTCTCCTGGGATCTTTGTTCTTCTCTAATGGCGCCCGGAGCCGTTCACTCACCGCTGCGGCAGATCCTGCAGGGTTCTCCCCAGCTCCTGTTCACAGGGTGTGGTGGCTGCAATAGTTCCTTTCCACTCCCAGTCCCGCTTGCTGCGTCGTAGTTTGTTCTTGTTGGCTGTTTTGGTTTGTTGTTTTCCTCCTCTCTGCTGGTCGGAGAGTGCCGACTCTGTGGGCGGGGGAGGGGAGCAGGGTTCTGCGCTTTCCTCCCTTCTAGTCCTCTTTTATGGCCACTTTCTTCTTCGGGTAGTTTGCTGGAGTCACCCGTTTATCTTCCGTGTCCCACTTCTCACTGGGACCTGCCGCTTTTCCTCCCTATTAACTTTTTTAATGGGAGATCTTACTCGCAGCGTCTCCTCGCCGCCATGTTGCTCCGCCCCTCCTTCCAGATATTTTTCTTTTCACTGAGCATGATCCCTTCCAGCTCCATCCATGTTGCTAATCTTAGAATTCAGCAGTACCCAAGAATTCTCCTGCAGTTCCAATTATTTGAGATAAGTTTCAGATCTTCTTTCTCTTCAAACCTCCAAATCCTCCCTCCCCTCCAGAATTCATGAACTCACTTCTTCTTCCCTGAGAAAAGAGTAACAATCAAATGCAAATGCCCTCAACTTTCCACCACCAATTTTATTAACTTATCTGCATCTCTATTAACATTCTCTGCTTTCCTCTTATTACGATGACAAAAAAAAAGTTTTCCTAGTACCTACAAATGCCAACCACTCACTTTACTTTCTGGACTTCAAGACATTTACGCCTTCAGTTATTCTGTGACTCTTCATGCATCATTGGATAGTTTCAGTCTAGTGATCATTCCAATAAGCACAAACTCATTTTCTGACCCCTTCACAGCAAAATTTATTGAGATGACTATATTTACTGATTTCCTTTATCATCATGGTTTTTAATCTTTAACCCATCCCAGTCAAGTTTATCTCTCCACCAACCACTGAAATTGTGTTCATCATGGTCAGAATAATGCCCATGATGTGAAACTAATGGTTTTCTCTATTTTTGTCTGGCTTGAACTTGCAGCAATACTCCTCTTCTTGAAACACATTTTTCTGTTTATTTCTGTGATACAGCATTGTCCTTGTTTTCCTCCCATCAAAATGGACTCTCATCTCAGACTCTTGCTAGCTTAGCATTGGCCTCATCACCTTCTATATTATCTAGACTCTGCTGAGATATCCTGCACCTCAATGATTTCATCATCAGCGGATGCTGACTCTCTTTTGAATTTCTAGACCAGACCTATGAACTTCTAAACTTGCCTCTCTCCTTCCGCCTCTGCTCATAAAAAGCATCACCATTTGACCAATTGTTCAAGCAAAATTCCTAGAAAACATCAGTGCTGTTGGTATTCTGAGATCCAATTTCTTTTGGGTAGATGGGAGAGGGGAGGTAGACCTCTCCCTGCCCCCACCAATGAGCAATTCTCAGACATCAGTAGGGTGTCCAAGAATTCAATTCAATTCTGAGACTATCTACCAAGGGATAATGTCAATAGGTTAAGGCCTCTGTCACCAAACATAGTTGTCTACCTCAGACTCCGGTTGCCAGGACTTCTCACCAAGTGGCTACAGACCAGAGGTTCCCACAACCCACTCTTCAGACTTTAGGTGCCTTTAACAAGCACAAATTATTATCTTTTCTGATTGGCTATAAATCATAGGTTCCCATAACTCCCTACCTCATTCCTCGGGTTTATTTTGCTAGAGTAACTCACAGAACTCAGGAAACTGGTTTACTCTCTAAATCACCAATTTATTACAAAGGGCAATAAAGAAGAGCAATCAAAAACCAAATGGAAAAGCTTATAGGGCAAAGTATGATGAAAATGTACAGAGATTCCATGCCCTCTATAAACATGACATTCTTCACAAAATTTTTCTTCACCAACCCCATAACTCTCTAGACCCATCCATTAGGATTTTTATGGCGGCCTCATAGGCAATATTGATTAACTCATTGGCTATTAGCGATTGAAAGTCTCCAGCTTATTTTTTCCCCAAAGTTCTTGGAGTGGGACTATAAGTCCCACCCTCTATTCCAGTTGGTTTCCCCAGCACCACACCACATTCAGCTGCCTGCCAGAAGTCACCTTCATTAAAAAAAAAAAAAAGACACCTTTAACACTTAACACCTAGGAAATCGAAAGTTTCTGGGGGAAACTGTAAGATAAGAACTGTGGTTAAAGATGAAATATATATGAGAAATATATATTTTGGTCATTAGAATAACCAAAATATTTATTGCTCATAAATCACATTACAACATCGTTATCTCCCCTCTATCACTTTTACCCTTCCTGCATCTCCAACACATACTTCCTATTCAAATACCATGTCTCACCAGCTCCAACTCAAAAATATCTCCTCTATCTATCCCATCCTCCTCAGTCTTCTTGCTGTCACTCCTGTCCATGTCAGTCAATTTTTGCAAACAGCACTGCACTGGTTTTAAATATTCTTCTTGTTCACTTTCTAAA
This sequence comes from Talpa europaea, assembly GCF_964194135.1. NCBI lineage: Eukaryota > Metazoa > Chordata > Mammalia > Eulipotyphla > Talpidae > Talpa > Talpa europaea. The sequence goes on along the minus strand of NC_140071.1, from coordinate 83,481,237 downwards.
GCTCCTTAAATCTATTTTACATACAGCAATTCAAGTGAACTTTCTAGCATGTAAATAAGATAAAGCTAAGGCTCTAAAAAAATCAATGGCTTTCCTTTGCATTTAGAATGATTTGCAAACATCTTCTAGCTTCAATGGCCTTCTATGACCTATTTAAGTCTGTCTGTACAAACCTAGCACATCTGTATTCCTCCTATTCCTCACTAGAACCAGTCATGTGGGATGATCTTCCTTATATTCAAGTTCACTAAACTTCTTCCTAACTCAAAACCTTTGAATGCTTTCTGTCTGCCTAGCTTGCTCTTCATATTGTAGCTCTGTATCAAGAAATGCCATTACTAAAAACCCTATGTAACATTAACCTTACCTCCAGTAACTATTCTCAGATGACCAAGGTTTATTTTTCTCATACCATCTATTATCTAAAATTATATGGTAGGTTTAATTTACTGTCTTTCCTCCTTCCTCTGGAATGAGTTTTATTGCCATATAGATTTTGAACATTATCTCATTCACTCTCCAATTTATTAAAGCATATATGCTAACAACGACAAAAAAATGACTAGAATTATCTGTTGAATGAATAAGTGAATACTGGGTCTCAATTGTTATTACTATATAAGTTTTAATATTAAATACCAAGATGATTAATTAGCTCGTGTTACTCTTTCTGCCTTGAGATTAATGCCTGAAGTCTATTGTTCAGGTTATGACAAAGACTTTGTCCTTCAAGATTCCCAAGAGAACTCATTACAACAAAAACACACATCACTGCAAATAATTTTTTACATTAAAATAAATATATATACGATTGTTTCATATATATTTATATATATAGTATATGCAAATGATCTGCAAAATAATAAGTTATTCGATAAACCTTAGTACTTAATCTTTCTGTTATCTTTCTCCCAACAACTTAAATTCTCCAGAGCTACAGCAATTGTAAGATAGACTCTAAAACTGGAAAATACCAGCGTTTCACAGGAAATAAACCCCAACATTCATAATATTCCTGCCAAAATGGTGTTAAATGCAAAGCAAGTGCTTGCAATCAAGATTTTGCCTTAGTTTTAGGCCCGTTCAAGTTGACTTTAAAAATATATTGTCGGGCCTCCCTGGTGGTGCAGCGATTGAGCGCTGGGTTGCGAAGCTGCTCGCAGCCTCTGCAGCGCCGGTTCGATCCCCGGCTGCTCCCAGGCCACCGGAGGAGGGTCCCACATGGCCCGCAGACCTCTCCTGCCGCCCGCTGCTCCCCTCAGCAGTGTACTTCGGTCCTTCTGCCTGCTCTGCTCCCTGCTCTGGCTCTGGTGAATTCTCTCACCCTCCCGCACTTCTGACTGTACCCGGTGCTTGTATAAATAAATAAAAATAAAATCTTTAAAAAAAAAATATATTGTCATTTTGGACCAAATATTTTCTATATGCTCCACTAACAGCATGGCCACTTACTATTCTAGTATTCTCTGTAAGAATAGTGAAGAAGAATTTTAACATTGTAATAATCCAAATATTAGAAATAGAAAATACCCGTAGGAAATGCAAAGGGAATTGTGCACAATTTTTCAAGGGTTAGCTAAGAAATTACTAATAAGTATGTCTTGTTAATTTTAAAATGCTATACTCTGGAAAATAATAAGCACAAAATTACAATAATAATGTCTAAATATCTAATAAAATTATATCCATAAACATGTATACTCAACTTGGTAGAAGAATAATGAAATGATAAGTTGTGATTGTTCACAATATTGCAAATGGTACTGTCACTAAACCATACCTTTTAATTACAGCTCAGAGGGTTAGAATGGCATTTTACCATAATTTTAAAATACTGCCTATGCCTATCAACATAAGAAAAACAATGTAATATACTAATAGAACTTCTTAAATCTTATAAAATTCTTCTACAAAAGAACTCACAGCTAACATTGTGACAAAAGATTGAATTATTATAGTTATTATTATATATTATACCAAAAGCACAATCTGTAAAAGAATTAGTTAATAAACTTCATCAAAATGCAAAACTGGATCTGTGATAGAAACTACTAAAAGAATGAAAAGACAAGTTACAGACTGATGGAGTATTTGAAAACCACATATCTGACAAAAGATTTCTATCCAGATTTTATATAAAAACTCTCAAAATTCAAGAATAAAAACATAAAAAACCCCATTCCCAAAATCCGTAAACAAAATTGAGCAGCCTTTTTACCAAAGAGATGCATTATGAAAAGCAAGCCTGCAATGAGATGCCTAACATCAACAATTAAGGAAATGCAAATTAAATCTACAATGAGATACAATTACACATTTATTAGAACGACTTTAAAAAACAAACTAACCATACCAAGTTTTGGCAAGTATTTTAATGATACCATATTCTCTCTAATCACTCAACAGTTCAGCACTATCAGTTCTCATATTTTCCAACATTCTCAAATTTGTATACTAGTCTGTATCCATATTATTATCTCCTTAGTTCATCTCTTCTTGATCTAACCACCTAAATAGCCTCCTTATTGTCCTTACCTACCCAATTTCCACTCTCCTCATTCTATTATTCACTGTGATGGCAGACTAATTTTTCTTTATTCAGTTTCAATTACGTCACTCTCCAACTCCAATTCCTTTAGTAACTCTTTTGAAACTTCAGATTCCATAGCTTGATCTATATATAACTAGTTACTTGTTTTTGTCTCTGTGCTTGTAAACTCTTTTTTGCCTTTTCTGGAATGTATTTCCCTAATATTTTTCTCACTTATTAGTTAACGAAAATTATTCCTCCCAAGGAAGTTTTTCTCTAAGTGCTACTCATCAGATATCCTCTATATCTGTTTATCTGCCAGCACTTGAACTACTTGCTTGTATTACATTTGCCAATATGTCCTGCTAAATTAGAATGTGTGAAACTGGAGTTTCTATTGTTGTTATTTCATATGTACAAAATCTGACTACTCAGTCAGTGCTTACTAAATTATACATGGGTAGTGTCGCCTCCTTCCTTCATTCCTCTCTCCTCCTTCCCTCTCTCTCTCTCTCATCATGTCTCTAGAAATTGGTCTGACAGAAGTGACAGGCTTGTGAAAAACAGTTATAAAACAATGTAACAGAAGAGGGGATGATGGTTTTACAGGTGATTTTGAGATGTTTTTATGCAAAATTTATTTTTAAAGATTTATTTATTTATGCATACAAACACTGGGGTACAGGCCAGAGATATGGGGGGGTGAGAGAATTCACCAGAGACAGAGTGGGGAATAGAACAGGTGGGCTGACTGAAATACTCTGCTGAGGGGAGCAGCGTGTGAGTCAGGAGAGGTCTGCTGCACCATGTGGGTAGCTCCCTGGCCGGGGATCGAACTCATGCTGCAGTGGCTGCAGACAGCCTCATAGGTTGCCTCTTAACCCCTTGCACCATCAGGGAGGCCCTATACAAAATTTAGATTTAAATTTGACTTTTATAAAAAAAATATTTTAACATAATTTCCTATAAGAGGAAACTTTATAAGAAGCAGCTTCCTAAAAGAAGAGTTTAGTTCAGATCAACAGGGCTCACAAGTTTTTATTTACAGAAGTGTAAGGATGACACAGAGCCCCTTTCCTTCTCTCTTCCTTGTCATAAGAGAAGGCAGTATTTTTTTAAAATATGGATATTATTGGATCTTAATAATTTTCCAGTTTGAACTACTTAAATATGTCATTGTTTCCATTTTGATAATTCACTTTCAACACCGTAATTCACAGGCAATCCTAATGTGTTTTATTTGACTTAGAAAGTATTCTTTTAGATATATGTGGTTACAAGACATAGCTACAACTCTGTCATGGTAAAATTTGAAATGATATTTTAATGTGCACTATGATACGATTTAATTTACACACATAAAAATTCTATGAGATATAAAGTACTATTCCCACTAAACAGAGAAGAAAAACAGAGGCAAGATAGATTAACTGGCTTACTCCAACAAGGCTTTATTAATAACACAAGCCAGGATCCAAATCTACATCATTAAACCAATTCCAATGTTTTCTCCACTTCATACAGCTCATTTTATTTTCAAATTATCAATGCACCTTAACATTGAATGTGACAGCTGATAGATCTGCATTTTCACTAATGTTACCACAACAAACAAAATAACTCAAAGAGCATCTCTGATTGGCTAATCATCTAAATTTCATTCTTGATATAAAATATAATTAGACTTACCTTCAAAGAGTCAAAGATCATTTTTCAAAGTCTAGCTTAAGAGATTTACATTTATCTTAATGTGCCCATGTGCCATTTTAGTTGGAGTTTTGTAATTACAAAATAGAAGATAAAAATAAATGATCAAGGACCTCCCTGGTGGCACAGGGGTTAAAGTCTCAGCATTGTCACTTTATTACCACTGTGGCCTGAGTTCTATCAGTGGCCAGGATCTGCAGCCAGGCAGCTGACCCACACGGCACAGCACCCCTCCTGTCTTCCTTGCTGCTCCCCTTAACAGTGTATTTCAGTAGATCCACCTGGTCTGCTCTCCACTCTGTCTCAGGTGAATTATCTCACCACCACCCGCCTCACACCTCTGGCATACACTTCAGCTCTTGTATGCATAAACAAATAAAAAAATAAATCTTTAAAAAATAAAAATAAGTGATTAAAATATAAATACATAGTAATAAAAAATCTTTTAGCCTGTAAGAAAGAGATTTTATTGCATCCTTAATGTTAATCAAAAACATAATAGAAGGAAGATTTAATTTTTTACTCATGTCAGAGCTTATCTCAGTAATTACAAAGTTTTGTTGTCTTTTTTTAGATAGGCTGTCAGGATCTATTCTGAACTCTGAGTCACAACTGAAATCTCTGCAACAAATAAACAGGAGACCCTGTCTAAATTGATAGAGGATACAAGGATAGAATGGAAAAATGGGATGAAATTTTAGATAAATTAGATCAAACAGAAAAAAATGAATACATTTTATCCCATATAGTTATATAACTATAACAGAGTTCATCCCTTTGTGATGCTTTTGTTTCTTTTTTCTTCCCAGTATTCAATCACATTTTCAATACAAATTATCGTATTATTTTGCAGAAAACACTTTGTGTCCCTAGATGGATTTATTCAGCAAATTATTGTTTTAAAAAAAGAATTGCTGAAAGTAAATATTGCGAGAAATCATTTCCAAACTGAAATTCATATACTTGAAAGCCGATTCCTACAAAAATGATTTGGCTCTATAAGAAAAGAAGCAATCCATCAACTCCACAGACTCAGACATGGGCCCGATAGGATTTCTTTTTCATAAGAAATTACTGCTATGACTGATTCCTGTTAGCCCGAGGGAGAAAAAAATCCAATGGTAAGGCCTAATCAGAGACCAAAACAGAATGTTCTATTGTCTGAAATGATTATCTTTGTGTAGTAGTTGAAAGACAAATTAAATGTGTTAGAATCAAGTGAAATATTCATTCTCCATCATTCTTTTACCAGGCAACTTTATTTTAACTGAATTACTACTAGATGCTTTTGTCCCATAACTCCTCTCGCATCCTGAAAATTAAATATATTTATATAAAATTTTTCATTTTTATTCAGACTCACAGAGGAAAACTGTGTGTTGTTGAGAATTAATGTCACATCTCCTAGAACACCTGCTTCAGCCATTCCATTAAACCATCCCAACCTGCCAAGGACAGTGTCAGATATAATGCCTTTTTGTACTCTTTTATAGTATCTGTCTCTTGAGAGCTGTCACCACCACCAGCACCCCTTCCTTGTCCCAGTAGCAGGATGGAGACAACAGGAAAATATTTTCATCTACCAGCCTTTTTTACTTATTGTATTTGTTTGGGTTTCTATGGCTGAATGATAGCTGAGTAGACCAAGTTATAATTTCTAATTGAAAATGCAGAACCAAAACATTCCTGAAAGCTAAGCTTTTCATGTTTATTTTTTCTGATTTGCGAATTATGTAGATAGTATTTTCAAATAACAGAAATCCTTTTCCTCAATCTTTAACAAGACGTATTTGCCACACAATGAAACAGTGAACTGAAATCAATACCTTTGAAGATATATATAATGATAAATAATGACTCAATGTTTTTTCTATAGTTTGAATAACAGTGAAACATGGGATCTGGGATGCAAAACCCATTCACCCTACAGTACCTGGTTTATATGACTGAGAGCAAATTACTTAAAATATCTATACTTATTTCCTCAGCCTGTACAATGTGATCAAAACAGTACCTACTTTCCACCATTATTATGAGAATTAAATTTGATATGTGCAAAGCATATACAACTGTATCTTTTGTGGATTTAGACCCTGGCAAATATTACTTCTTATAAACTAAAAATATTGTAAGTGAAGCATGTTCCAACATATTATTCTTGCATTGTAGACACAATGAAGGCACAGTATGGATTCTTAAATAACGATTTTCAAAAAAGAGGTAACTTCTTATGATTACAAATTTACTTTAGGTGAGTTTTCAAATTAGTGTTTTTTGTTCTTTTCTCCAGTTTTAGATCTTACTCTTCAGAACTTACTCTGCTGGCATAGAGCTGCTGTGGAGGAATCAAGCTCCACTTAGATAAAAGCCTATTCTTGATTCATCATTATGTACAGTAATGTAAGCTAATGTATAGGCAGTTTTGTCAATACTCTCTCCCACTGGATGAACTTGCTATTTTGAAAAATAAGGAGTCAAAGCAAATAAGACTTTTTTTTTTTTTTAATGACATCCTCCTTCTTGGTTCTTCTTTCCATGACACTACTTTTTTTTTAGTTTTGTTTCTCATTGTATTTTTTTTTTGGGGGGGAGGGACAGGGAAGAATAAACTGATAGCTTATTTTTGCCTATCTAGTAAGTTGAAAATACTTAAATCAGAGGACACTTTACACTGTTTTAACGCTTGTCAATATACTAGTTACCATGTTTTTATTCTTTTTTAAAAAGCATTTAAAACTTCACTTTCTGATTTGCACTTAGCAGAGTCATAAAGCATTCCAATATATGAAGTAAACTTTTTGTTTGTAACATGGATATTGTCACATTAGTCATTTATAAAATAGAAGTTGTTATATTTTTTGTATACTTGTGTTGGACTTGACCTTAGTGTTTTAATCTCTGCTAAAAACTTACAATGGCTTAAAATTAATACATCTAGTAAAATCTGGCCCTTCCTCTGCTGTAGAATGTTTGTGATACAATGCAATGCACAGGACAAACGTTTTCAAATACCTACTATTTATATTGTCTTCATGAAGTGAGTAGCAAGTGATATCATTGTTCTTTTTATATTGGTGAAAACATTTTTCTCATTTTACCTCCTGAATACAAACCTGATTAGACTTTTGAAAGAGATTTGCTTACAAAAAATAAATGAATTCATTTTCTTCTCAATCATAAGTCAAATCTTCCTGGGAATATTGTACTTTTTTCACTGCAACTATTCCTATTTTTTATTTAACTTTTCAGAGAGGATTGGCTTTTATATAGTAATGTCTGTGCTTAGTGATGGCTGGTTAAAAGCAACAGAGAGAGGGCCTCCCCGGTGGCGCAGCGGTTGAGCGCTGGGTTGAGAAGCTGCCCGCAGCCTCTGCAGCGCCAGTTCAATCCCCGGCTGCTCCCCAGCCACCGGAGGAGGGTCCCACATGGCGCGCAGACCTCTCCTGCCGCCTGCTGCTCCCCTCAGCAGTGTACTTCGGTCCTTCTGCCTGCTTTGCTCCCCGGTCTGGCTCTGGTGAATTCTCTCACCCTCCCGTGCTTCTGACTGTACCCAGTGCATGTATAAACAAAAACAAACAAATAAATAAAACACGCCTCTATAAAAAAAAAAAAGTTTAAAAAAAAAAAAAGCAACAGAGAGAACCAGAGAACAGAACTTCCAATCAGAGCCTTTTGTGAAATAATTCCAAGTTGCTCAGTTGCTGACAGACAAGGGGTATTTATTTCATACTGATCCCTTGTACCTAAAAGCAGCTTGTTTATTTATTTTGATGCATAAACTATAAAAATAAGCTGCCTGAAGCTGAAGCCAGTCATTTAAGGCAAGCTCTTCCACCTCAGCAGTTACTTGGTTTCAGACCCAGCACTGATCTTAGGGGCCCCTGGAGCAGCTGGAGTTGCCCAGCATCCTGCTTCATATTCTCACTTACATGCTTGTGTATGCGGGCTACACACTTTCTTTCCTTCATAATCATGTGCAGGTTTTGCATGGCTTCCTTTGAGACATGACACATTTCTCCCCAGAAGGACAATTATTATAGAAATATATTCAAACATTTTTTTAATTACATTACAGTTCTCTAACCTATATGCTCTTTTTTTTTTTTTAAGGCAGTCATCTCCTGCAACATTTAAATGCTTTGTAATTCTCTGCCTCCATATGTAGCTACAAGATTTGTGACATAAGCATGTATAGGTATTTCCTAATAGCCAGCAGCAAGGAAACAACTCCTGTGTTTGATACATACATATTATTACTCTCATTCCCTGTGACCAGATTTACTTTAAATTATGCTTTAATTATCAGAACAAAGTGTGTTATGCCAAAAACTAAAAACTGAAAGAATCAGTAGATTAGCTATCTGTAAATGCTTCCAAAGAATGTTATTGAGTTTTCTCTATCATACATACTCCTTGGGAAAATTCTGATAACAAGCTGAAATTATACTTTCTCTATGCTGCATCTTTCTCCACATAATGGAAAATAAAAACAAATTATCACTTTTTATATGTAATATAATTTTTATACTTTGCATAACATAAAAATACTTTATATAATATAAAGTATAATCTTATATGCTACTATCAAAGATTCAGCAATGATATAATCTAATTTAAAACTGGTGATGGGCCTCCCCTGGTGGCGCAGCAGTTAAGCACTGGGCTGCGATCCCCGGCTGCCTGCAAGGGTCCCACATGATGCAACAGACCTCTCCTGCCATGCCTGCTGCTCCCTTCAGCAGTGTATTTCGTCAGTCTGCCTGTTCTGTTCCCTGCTCTGGCTCTGATGAATTCTCTCACCCTCCAGCGCTTCTGACTGTACCCAGTGCTTGTATAAATAAATAAATCTTTTAAAACAAATAAATAAATAAATAAAATTGGTGATATTGTTGAGTAAGTGAAAATCAAAGTCACCATGAGATATCACCTCACAATTGTGAAAAGTTTATAGACACACACACATACACACATATGTAAAGACTACAAACAAATATTGGTGAGAATGTAAACTGGCTCAGTACCTATGGGAAAAAATATGGAAATATTACAAATTGATCAACCAAATGATCCAGCAATTCCACTCCCAGGTACCTAGCCAAAGAATACAAAAACACTAATTCAAAGGGATATATGCCCTGCTGTGTTGCTCAAAGCACTATTTACAATAGCCAAACATCTTACGTGTCTGACCACAAATGAGTAGATTAAGAAGCATGGAATACATGTACACAATTAAATGTTATTCATCTGTAAAAAAAAGATGAAATCTTACTTGCAACATGGATGGAACTAGAGTGCAATAAGTCAGAAGAAAGACAAATACCAAATTATTTCATTCATATATCCACTATAAAAAAAAAGCAAAAGGATAACTTTACCTCAATGAAAAATAAAAATAATAATAAATTGGGATCATTTAAAATTGTTCTGAATATTTTTGTATTACAAGGAAAATATATTAAGATTTTCTAATTTAATTTAGATGTGAAATAATTTTGAACTTAAATATATATATATATATTTCCTATGTGCATTACGTCTTTTTTTTCCTCATCCATGTATGCTTAATTTTATTTATTTCATTGGTATCTTTTAGACCACTTGAATTCCTTTCTAAAATTCTAAATTTCTTTCTGTGAATAAATTCATTAAAGTACACTTTGAAATGACCACTCTTCAAACAGAAAAGTAGTAAAGTTGTCAACTGTGGAGTACTATTATAATAACCTCATGAACTATGAAAATATATGCTAAGTACTTTCCTTTTTTCCAAAAATTCATATTTTTAAAAAAGCTTAACTATAAAAAGAAAAAACTTTTGTAATCATGGCTCCATTGGCTCAAATATGCTGGACATTTTCCTACATTGCACTTTTAAAAACATATTAAGCAATAAGCTACTTTTATGTCATATTAAGATCTAATTTATTCCATAAAACATTTATTGTCAATATATGACTTCACTTATTTCATAAAAGTTTTACCCACCAAAAAATATTCCTTATTCCCTTTCCACCCTCCCTCCCTCACCCATCTGTCTTAACCTCAGAATGCTTCCTTTATTAGTGTTCACTACTTTTATATTTTGATTTGTCAAATCATTTGTATGTAAACATCTGGATAAAACTGTTAATACTAAATTAAATAGAAGTTATCACAGAGGCCATTCTTTCCTTGTCACTAATCTTAAAAACTTTCCATTTTTGCCACTAAGAATTATATTGGCTGTAGATTTGTGACATATGGCCTTTATTGTGCTGTTGTAGGTGACTCTGTTCCCATATTATTTTTTATCGTAACTGAATGCTGAATTTTATAAAATGCTTTCTCTGCATCTATTTATATAATCATACTGTTTTTATGTTTATTTTGTTGAGGCAGTGCATTGCATTGAGTGATTTGTTTATCAACCATTCCAGGATCCCATTTGGTCATGATGTATAATCCTTGTATTGTGTCATTGAATTTGATTTGCTAGTTGAAGATTTTTTGCATTGATATCCATCAAGGATATTGGTCTGTAGTTTCCTGTGCTATCTTTATCTGGCTTCAATAGTAATGTTGGGATCATAAAATATATTAAGGACCATTCCATCCTCTTGGGTATTTCTCTAAAGCTTTGATAGAATTCACCTGTAAATCTCTCTGGCCCTGGACTTTTGTATCAGGGAAGATTACTGGTGTCCAGTTTTCATGGTTGATGAGTTTATTCAACTCTTGTGCTTCTTCCTAGTTTAGTCTTGGTAAACTATATTGATGCAGAAATTTGTCCATTTATCAAAGTTATCAAAATTATTGTCATATAGTTGTTTATAGTAATTTTTTACAGTACTTTGTCTTTCTATTTCATCTGTAGTAATTTCTCCTCATTCATTTTAAATTCCTTTATTTGTTTTTTAAGCCTAGATAGAGGCATTTTAATGTTACTTTTCCTCTTTAACAACTCTTAGTTTCGTTGATCTTTGGTGTGATCTTTATTATCCTATATCACTGATGTTTGTGTTTTTTCTTATTACTTATTGTCTTCCTTCTACTTACTTTAGATCTCACTTGTTGCTCTCTTTAAAGTTGCCTTTGTGTATTATTTATTTGGGATTTTTCTCCTTAATGTGGTTCTGTATTGCACTTATCTTACGTCTTAAAATGATTTCTACTACATTTTCTGCCTCCAGGAAACACACCTAAATTCCAAAGACAAACATAGTTTGAAAATAAAAGTTTAAAAAATATTTCCACAAGCCAATGGCACTGAAAATAAGTCAGGGAAAACCACACTTCTAGCAGATAAAATAGACTTCTAGGTAAAAAATATGATGAGAGACATAGATGGACACTATATAATAATCAAGAGTAAAATAAACCAGGAAAATATAACACTCATCAACATATACTCACCAAATGAGGGAGCACCAAAATACATTAGACAGTCAATATCGTCTTTGAAAACAGATAACATAGAAAATACATAAGTGGTAGGAGACCTCCAATACAACACTCTCACCAAAGGACAAATAGAGACACAAAAAAGTAAGAACACAATAGCCCTAAACAAATATCTAGACTACATGTGTATAGCAGACATTATTTGATACTGTTACCCCCAAAACCCCAAATACACATTCTTCTCAAGTTTACATGGATTATTTCTTCAAGACTGACCATTACTGGATCACAAAACAAGTATCAACAAGTACATGAAAATTGAAATAATACCAAATTTCTTCTCTGACCATAAAGAGAAATCACACCAGAAATCAACTACAAAAAGAAAGCAAGGAAACTGCCAAACTGCCATTATGTAGAGACTGAACAACACACTACAGAAAGACTTCTGGGTTAATAAGGAAATTAGAGGAGAAATAAAAAAACAACTTGAGACAAATGATAATGATTATATAACCTTCCAGAACACAGGGAACACAGAAAAAACAGTACTAAGAGGGAATTATCAATATATACCAATACTGTCCCATATCAAGAAATAAGAAAGACCTCAAAGAAACAACCTAATCTCCCATCTTGAAGAACCATAAAAAAGAACCAAAAACCCCAAAAAACAGTTGAAGATAGGAAATGTTAAATATTAATGCAGAAATAAATGAAATAGAAATTAAAGAGTCCAGAAGACCAATGGAACCAAAAGTAAAATACACAAACCTCTAGATAGGCTCACAAAAAAAATGAGGAAGAATTTTTTTAAAGAATAATGTGAAAAACTATAATAAAAATAAAGAAATTAAATAAAACATCTCATCAGTGAAAGAGGAGAAATAACTACACAGCAGAAATCCAGAGATAGAGATTATTATTAACATTTATATGCAAACAAATTCAATAATCTGGATGAGATGGACATATTCTTAGAATTATACAATCACCCAAGGTTGTATAAAGAAGATATAGAAAACCCAAAGAAACCAATTACAAGAAGGGAAAATGAGACAGTAATCAAAACTCTTCCATAAAACAAAAGCCTGGGACCAGACGATTTCACAAGGGGGTTCTGCCAAACAGTCAAAAATGAACTAAGGCCTATCCTACAAAAGCTCTTTCAAAATAATGAGGAAGAAGGCATACAACCAAATACATTTTATGAAGCCAACACCACACTAATACCAAAACCAAAGACAACATACACAAAAAGAAAACTATATAGGGCAATCTCCTTAACGAACACAGATGCTAATATATACAATAAAATATTAGCAAATTGAGTCCAATGATGCATTGAAAGGATTATACACATAAACAAGTGGGATTTATTCCAGAGACACAAGAATGATTCAACATACAAAAATCAATTAGCATATTTGATCAAATCGACAAAAATAAAAACCCTATGTTCTTATCAACAGATTACAAGAAAGCATTTGGAAAAGTTTAACATCCATTTATGATGAAGGCCCTTAAAAAATTGTGATGAAAACAGAACATATCTTAACATAATAAAAGCCACATATGACAAACCCACAACAAACATCATTCTCAATTGTGAAAAACTGAAAACCTTTCCACTATGATCTAGAACAAGACAAGGATGTCCTCTCTCACCACTCCTTTTCAATACAATACTGGAAGTCCCAGCTAGAGCATTAAGCAAGAGAAGACATGGACTCCAAACTGGGAAAGAAGAAGTAAAGCTATCAATATATGCAGATGATAATGTAATATAAAGAGAGAATCCTAAAATATCCACAGAAAAACTAATTAAAACAAATGAGCTCAATAAAGTAACACATTACAAAAGCAATACACAAAAAGTAGTAGCCTTCCTATATGCAATCAATCAGCCTGAAAGCAAGAAATTAAGAATTTGATCCCATTTACAATTGAACCAAAAAAATTAAATACTTGGGAATAAACTTAAAGGAGGTAAAAGAACTATATAAGGAAAATTATAAAACATTGTTAAAAAAATAGGAGACACAATGTCATTCCCTGCACATGTGTCAGGAAAATCAACATTATCAAAATGGGCATCTGTAGGGTAAAGAAAATATCAGGCTTTTCTGCCCTTCCGCCATCAGGATAGATGATGGATCCTTGTCCTGAATGCATGCCTGATGGCGGGCACCTGGAGTAGGGTGTGGGCATAGGTAGATTGGATTCAGCTGAGCTAAGACTGTGCTTTTAAGGGCGACGTCACGGGGGGACGCCAGCAGCAGTAGCAGTAGCAGCACCGGTAGCAGCAGTAGAAGCCGAAGCAGAAGCCGAAAGAGAAGCCGAGAAGCAGCAGAACGAACGCTAGAGAGCCCAGATAGAGTGAAGACTTGCTGGGGGCTGGGAGGCCTGCCAGCCTCCCAGCCCCCCAGCCAGCACCCCTGCCTGCCATATGCCTGGTGAACCCCAAATAAAAAACCTGCAAAACTACTGAGTACTCTGACTCCTCCTTTACCCGGTCTGCATGGGATCAGAAAACCTGTACCGCGTCCAGTCCGGCCTTTACAGCATCCTACTCAAAGCAACTTACAGATTCAATGTAATTCCAATAAAAATCTCAATGACAGTCTTCAAAGAAATGGAACAAATATTGCTGGAAATCATACGGATTCCCGCACCCCCCAAAAAACAAAACTCAAACAGCTGAAGGGCTACTGACTAAAAAGAGGAGGCATGGCATTGAAACAACAAACAACAATGGAATTGAATTGAAACCCAGAAATAACACCACACTAAATATTAACCTAATTTATGACAAAAGAGCAAAGAATATGCACTGGAAAAAAAATGGTGCTGGGAAAACTGAATTGCCACATACAAAAGAATGAAACTAGACTACTACCTTAAATATTACACAAAAAGCAACTTAAAATGGGTAAAAGACTTGGATGTAAGATCTCACCATGAAATATATGGAAGAAAACATAGCCAAAACATTCCATGACATAAACTTCAGAAATGTCTTTGAGGATTCATCTCCAGAATCAAAGAATACAAAGCAAAATATAAACATCTGGGACTACATCAAACTAAAAATCTCTGTACATCAAAAGAGACAACAATCAAAACCTTACTATATGGGAGAAAATACTTGCATACCATACATCTGATAACAAACTGATATCAAAGGTTTACAAAGAGCTCAAATAACTTAACAAAAAACAAAGCAAACAACCCATCAAAAAATGGGCAGAAAAGCTAAAAAGACACTTCTCCAAAGAGGAAATACAACAGACCAACAGGCATATGAAAAACTGTTCTTCATCACTTATTACCAGGAAAATCAAATCACTTATTACCAGGGAAAATGAAAACCACAATGAGATACCACCTCACAGCTGTGAGAACAGCCCATTAAAACAAAAAACAAAAACAGAACAAGTACTGGCAAGGATGTGGTAAATCGGAACTCTCTTATTTACACTGCTGGTGGGATTATAAACTAGTCCTGCCACTATGAAAAGCTGTGTGGCTGTAAAGGCAGGAGGGGCCACTGAGCAGGTTTTCTATAATCCCATGCAGACAGGGTAAAGGAGGAGTCAGAGTCCTGGAACCCTCAATGGCTTTTGAAGGTTTTTTATTTAAATTTACCAGGCACATGGCAGGCAGGGATGCTGGGGGGCCGGGAGGCTGGCGGTCCTCCCAGCCCCCAGCAAATTCTCACTATATCTGGGTTCTATCTGGCATTCTCTCTGCTTCTCTTCTCTTGGCTTCTGCTTTCTCGGCTTCTGCTGGCATCCCCATGATGCCGCCCTTATAAACGCAGTCTCTCAGCCAGGTGTACCCACTTCAGGTGCCCGCCATCAGGCATGCATTCAGGACCACAGGGTTCCTTCATGGCAGGAGGGCAGAAAAGCCTGATACTTTTTCCTTACCCTACAGTGGCATTTCCTCAAGACACTAAAATTGGATCTACCATATAACCCAGCAATTCTACTATTAGGAATCTATTCAAAGAACACACAAACATTGATTTGGAAAATTGCACTCCTATTGTAGGGTAAGGTAAAAGGTATCAGGCTTTTCTGCCCTCCCGCCATCAGGATAGATGAGGGAACCCTGTGATCCTGAATGCATGCCTGATGGCGGGCACCTGAAGTGGGTACACCTGCGCTAAGACTGTGCTTTTAAGGACGGCATCACAGGGACGCCAGAAGCCGAGAAAGCAGCAGCAGAAGTTGAAGAGAAGCCAAGATCACCAGAGAGCCCAGATAGAGTGAGGATTTGCTGGGGGCTGGGAGGCCTGCCAGCCTCCCAGCCCCCCAGCACCCCTGCCTGTCATATGCCGGGTGAACCCCAATAAAAACCTGCAAAACCACTGAGGACTCTGACTCCTCCTTTACCCGGTCTGCATGGGATCAGAAAACCTGCACTCTGTCCAGTCCTGCCCCTACACCTATGTTTACTGAAGGACTATTTACAGCAGCCATGCTATGAAAACAATTTAATGGACCAAAACAGATTAATGGATCAAGAAGATGTGGTGTATATATATATACGCAATGGAATACTACTGAGCAATCAAAAAAGATAAACTCATGCCATTTGCTGCAACATTGTAGGGTAAGGAGAGAGAGAGAGAGAGAGAGAGCCTGAGAGCCCAGATAGAGTGAAGACTTGCTGGGGGCTGGGAGGACTGCCATATGCCTGCCTGCCATATGCCTGGTAAATCTAAATAAAAGACCTGCAAAAACCACTGAGGACTCTGACTCCTCCTTTACCCGGTCTGCTGGATCAGAAAACTTGCACTGTGTCCATTCCTGCCCCTACAAACATGGAAAGAGCCATAAGGGATAGTGCTGAGTGAAATAAGTCAGAAGAAAAAATATAAATATCAAATGGTTTCACCTACATGTGGAATTTAGATAAATCAAATAAAGGGTCAGAAAAAGTCAAAACATGCAAACTGACCATAGATCTGAGGCATCCAGCATCCAGTGCAGAGGCAGGTCAAAACAGGGGAGAGAAGAGCACAAAGGATTATAGTGATGGGTCCCAGGTGTGACGGTAGTGGGAGGACTTCAAGGACTACACTTGAGAGGAGAAATCAAATACTATCCAAAATTAATGATTCAAGAAAAACTAAGTACTTTATCTAAAAATAAGCTTTAAAAATGCAATATTTATTTATTGAGGTAACACTGTATATGATTTAAAAAAAAAAAAGAGTCCCCTAGTACTGTTATCAATGTTTCTTTTGTTATCAATGTTTCTTTTGTTCTATTAATAATCGCCTTATTTATCTGGTGGCCCTTTGCCACATACATGTTTATAAGGGTCAAGTATTTTTTTATTTTTAGGGTCAAGTATTCTTATTGTATTAGGTCCTTAAACATAATATGATGTAGGGTGTGGAAAAATGTCAGGCTTTTCTGCCCTCCCACCATCAGGATAGATGATGGATCCTTGCAGTCCTGAATGCATGCCTGATGGCGGGCACCTGGAGTAGGGTGTGGGCATAGGCAGATGGGATTCACCTGGGCTGAGACTGGGCTTTTAAGGGCGGCGTCACAGGGATGCCAGTAGAAGCTGAAAGAGAAGCCGAGAAGCAGCAGAACGAACAGAAGAGCAGAGAAGCAGAGAGAACGCCAGAGAGCCCAGATAGAGTGAGGATTTGCTGGGGGCTGGGAGGACTGCCAGCCTCCCGGCCCCCCAGCACTCCTGCCTGCCATATGCCTGGTGAACCCCAATAAAAGACCTGCAAAAGCACTAAGGACTCTGACTCCTCCTTTACCCGGTCTGCATGGGATCCTAGAAAACCTGCACTGTGGTCTTCCTGCCCCCTACATATGTACATCTCTATCTCTTATTATCTTTTGTAATTGGCAATCTATTCTATCTGATATAAGTATAGCCATTCCTGGCTTTTTTTTTTTTTTTTTTTTTTGCTTGTAGGATTGTCTTTCAGCCTTTCACTCTGTACTTGTTTTTATTGGTAGATGGGTGTTCGTAACCATCGCAGGCAGAGTAGGGTCATCATCAGTTCAGGCAGCTTAAAGGAGAACTTTGGAGCCCTCAGCATCATACCCACAGGTTTTCTTTTTTTTTTTTTTAATTGTTTATTTTTTTTAATTTTTTTTTAATTTTTATATTCCCCATACAACTGCACCCCTCTTGTTTTGACCCGATCCCTCCTCCCCACCCCCATAGTGTGTCTCTGGTTTACAGTTGTTTGTTGATTTTGATTGTTTCTTTCTTATAGTTATTCTTTATCCTGGTCCCTTATTTAGGTTTTCCAGATTCCTGCTATGAATGAGACCATCCAGTATTTTTCCTTTTTCTTTCTGACTTATTTTGCTGAGCATGATCCCTTCCAGCTCCATCCATGTTGCTGCAAATTGCATGAGTTTCTCTTTTTTTATTGCTGAGTAATATTCCATTGTGTATATGCACCACATCTTCTTGATCCACTATTTTGGGGCATTTGGGTTGATTCCATAGCTTAGCTATTGTAAATAGTGCTGCTATAAACATAGGGGTGCAGGTCCCTTTTGAATTAATGTTTCTGTGTCCTCTGGATAAATACCTAGGAGTGGAGTTGCTGGACCATATGGAAGCTCTATCTTTAGTAGGTTGAGGAATCTCCACACAGCTCTCCATAGTCATTGGACCAGTTTGCACTCCCACCAACAGTGCAGGAGAGTTCCTTTTTCTCCACATCCTTGCCAACATTTGTTGTTGTGGTTTTTTTTTTTTTTAATATGTGCCATTCTCACTGGTGTAAGATGGTATCTCGTTGTAGTTTTGATTTGCATTTCCCTGATTGCAAATGATGTTGAACATTTTTTCATATGCCTGTTGGATATTTGCATTTCCTCTTTGGAGAAGTTTCTTTTTAGTTCTTCTGCCTGTTTTTTTGACTGGAGTATTTTCTTTGTTGTTGTTGAGTCTCATCAGCTCTTTGTAGATTTTTGTGATCAGTCCTTTATCATTAGTGTTGCATGCAAAAATTTTCTCCCAGTCGGTGGGTTTCTCTTTGTTTTGGTTATTGTCTCTTTTGCTGTGCAGAAGCTCTTTAATTTGATGTAGTCCCAGCTGTTGATCTTTGCCTTCGCTATCACTGCTTTGGGTGATGTGTCTGTAAAGATGTCTTTGAGGTGCATGTCATGTAGTGTTTTGCCTATATTTTCTTCTATGTATTTTACAGTTTCAGGTCTTATATCTAGTTTTTTAATCCATTTTGAGTTGGTTTTTGTGCATGGTGTGAGGTAATAGACAAGTTTCATTCTATTGCATGTAGTGACCCAGTTTTCCTAGCACCATTTATTGAACAAACTTTCTTTGCTCCATTGCATATTCTTTGCTCCTTTGTCAAAGAATAGTTGACCCCACAGGTTTTCTAATAGTTTACAGGGGAAAAAAGCCAGCAGGGTGACAGCAACTTGGACCTCCTGTGAATCTCTAAATGCTCTTTCCTCTGGACTTCCTCTCTCAGCCTTTGCTTGTCCTCTTGAACCCGTCGTCCATTACTCTCTGCACTCTGCCACACCATCTATATGTAACTGCCGTTATATCCCTGACTTCCAGGCACTTATGTACACCCACACCATTCCACAGGTGTCCACCATCAGACATGCCCACACACCCAAATGCCTCCCACATTCAAGGCTACAGGCACAAAATCTTGACCATCACTCACCCTACAATGGGTTTCCAGTAAACAACAGAAAGTTAGACTTTGTTTTGAATTCTACTCAGCCACTCTATTCCTTTTAACTGTTCAACCTTACTGGGTATCAAGATTTAAAGTTACCTACAGCACTGCATTACCTGAATTGTGGGGTGTGTGGTCACAATGATCCCAATTCCTTGACCAGTCCTCATTTTTCAGGCTTATGCCAGCTTCAACCTCTAGGCAGTGGTTAAATTTTCAATACAATGCTGAATGAGGACTATAATTTCAATTGGACTGTAAACGTTGAATTGTTCTTTTTGCATTTTGAGTAAGGAGCCTGACCTTGGGGCAAATGCTATTATTAAGACAAGTGCTTAAGATGTGTGTAGTGAAAGAAGTCTATTGTCTCAGTTTTGGTCCTAGGTCCTACGTGGAGGTAAGGCAGGTGTTTTCCATATCACAGACTCAAGTCTTCAATAATAATCTCTTCTATAATGAGAAAGCGATGATCAATTCTGGTTCCTGTCAGTTCATGCTCCTATTGTTTCAGACTGGGAGCCTCAAGTTCAACTGAGTAATCATCACTCTGCACTACCATTGTGGTTATTACTGTAGTTCACCAGTGGGGCTCTCTGTCCTACACACCAAGACTGTGTACCCCCTTCTCCGGTGTAGTGCCTGCTTTTTCAAGCCCCCAATGTGGGTATGTGCCCTCGAGTTAACAGTAGGCAGACTCTACAGCAGCCAACCCTCCCTTCTGCTGGTTTTACTACCCAATATTACTCCAAAACACAGTTTAATCACAGTTTTTCCTGCCCCTTTTCACCATTGCACCTGATATATGTGCTAGTCATCCTTTTTTATCTTCAGGGTAATTGACTTTGTTTCATTGTAATTTGGTTGTGAATAAGTAGCAAAAGTGAGTCTAGTGTCCAGTATCTTCACTCATTTTACTGGACTGAATATTTTTTAAAGTGTTCTAAATTGTCCAGGTTCTAGCTATATAGTGACAACTTTCACCCAAACTTAAACTCAGGGCTGTGATAAGAAATCTTAGTCCAATATTACTGTGCTTGAAGTTAGTTCCAGCATTCTCAGCCAGATCATAAGTTAGAGCCACTTCCCCTCTGAATCCAGATATGGCAGGCAAGGAACTCTTTTTCAGAGGTGATTCATCCAGGGGGTATAGCAGGATCTGCATTAATTGGCCTCCTGCTGAGACAAAGCTGAGAGAAACATAGGAATTCCAAAGAAATAAGCAGTAGCTAGGCACTTTTGAAAGCATTTAGCTTTCAAATTTATGGCATACACTGAGCAAAAAATAAAAAAAGAAAATATTAAAATTTGTCAAAATATAAAATGTTTCTTGGGTTTATTTTTGGATTTAATCTTCTATAAATGAAGAGTTTCACCCTAGGATCATCATCCTTCTAAAACAAAAATATAAGAAACTTGCTTCAATAACGAGTCTTAGAATAAAATTTATTTTGTATGCCACCTGAAGATTGTTAAATCTTCTCAATAATAGCAGTGTGGCAAATAATCAGCCTATGAAGAAACATACTTTTTAAACAATTTGTGATAGTGTTTTCATGCAAAAAAGTAAAAGGGCAGAAAAATAATCCAAAATTAATTTATGAATATAATCTATCAGAACTTTTATTGTAGAGACAATTTGAAATTATTCTTTGAGAAAAATAATTGCCTTTTAAATTAATAATCATATGTACTTGGCAAGCCTTACTCTAAAGATGTAAATCAGTCAATTGAGTCCCAAAAAAAGACTGAATTCTTTCTGTTTTCCCTTTTATTGTCAGTGGATAGTAAACAGGCTTCTTGCTTTAACTAAGAAAAAGGAGGTCTGTTTTTCACTTAAAGTTATGTCAGATTTATTTCTACAAATAACAGTGTATAGGACTTTGAAATAGCTATTAACAATCACCTTAAGCCAGAATAACATGGGTGACTGACACCTGAAACTTCCATTACTTATAAAATCACGATCATCAAAAGTAGTGGCAATTGGATCTCTTGTCTCTAAACGCCATCACTAAAAACAATAAGCTAGATTCTCAATTCAAAGTGTTCTTTTCTTCTTTAGAATCTCACAGAACAAAAATCTGACCCACTATATAAACACTCACCAGTACGTGCTTTAAAATGTCCATAGGGTTGTATACAATTTGTGCTTTGAGTTTGGGTTTTTGTGTGTTTTTTTTGTTTTTCATTTCTTTATCATGTCCACTAGAGATCTCTGAGAAGAGTAACTTGGCCCTTACAACACCACCATTTTCCAGGATGCTTGCCAAGTGAGTACTTAGGAGGATGGCCTTTGGGCTGGGAGAAGTGTGCTATCCTCTCTCGGGGGACTAGACACAATCCAGCAGGCTCCCAGGAGGACAGGTTCTGTTATCTCCTAGCTCTTTTCCATCTCTGACTAAATAGATGCTAGTTGTTTCCAAGGGGTTGATATTTCAAGTTAAATCAATAAATATCCTTCTTTTGCTGTCTCTTTGAATTTAACAAGTCATATTCTTATTACTTTTAGTTTCTTATTTTCATAATTTGACAAATAAGAGGGAAAGGAAGGAATGAAGGAAGGAAGGAAGGAAGAAAGGGAATTACAGATTTTCAATCCTTCATTGAATCCAATAAGCAGCTCCTCCAGCACCACTCCATCTGGGTTCAGAAGAAAGAACCATTCACTTTTCCCTGGGAATTTATTGTATTTCTAGGGTTTTTTCAGTCTTGTAAATCTTATTTTGTCATAGTCACAGATAATATTTTAAAGTAATATTTATTCTTTCTGATTTTTGTTAATTTAATTTTCCCCCTAGTTTATATGTCCCTTTAAAAAGTTACTTAATTATTGTTTTACTTTATGGCTTAAATCAAACCTTGTATGAACACCATAGTGATTTTATGATTTAGTTCAAGGTTGAAACCATCACTGCAAGAACATAAAGAATTTTTTTTTTAAGATTTATTTATTTATTTATACAAGCACTGGGTACAGTCAGAAGCGCAGGAGGGTGAGAGGATTCACCAGAGCCAGAGCAGGGAGCAGAGCAGGCAGAAGGACCGAAGTACACTGCTGAGGGGAGCAGCGGGGGGGGGGGGGGCAGGAGAGGTCTGCGCACCATGTGGGACCCTCGTCCGGTGGCCGGGGAGCAGCCGGGGATCGAACCGGTGCTGCAGAGGCTGCGGGAAGCTTTGCAACCCAGCACTCAACCGCTGCGCCACCGGGGAGGCCCAAGAATTTTTTTATAGTTACAGAAATATCTACGTTAATAGTAGCAATTCATTTAAAAAAAAAAAAAAGAAAGAAAGAAAAGAAGTGATTTTAAATTACAAACTCCAAGGCATGTTGTTTTAGGTAGATGTTGTTTCTATCTATACCTTCACTCTATTCATTAAACAATTTCAAGTAATTTCCAGACAATATTTCAGGCTAGAAGGGGATAGCAAGGCACCTCATTGTTATCTCCTGTGGAGCACCTCTTTGCCACTGCACAATTAATGTTTCTTTCTAAACATCTCAATGTGGTCTTTTCGACCCTCTGGCTGTGACTGGTTTTGTGTCCTGGTTCTATGAGTGTGTTGCTTTGTCACCCAGGAGGCTGATCATGCTTCCATGCCCCCTTTTGTAGACTTCAATTATTAATGTTAAGGTCTAGGAGATCCTGCCAGTATGAAGATGGAACACTTGCTTCAAAGTAGGACTTGCCATTCCAGAACAAACTGTCTGTACTATTATTGCAAACACTGCTTTAATTTTGGACATAGTGAATCCAAAAAGTAGATGCCCTACGTGACTTCCTCCGAGATCTTTCTTCCCCAGAAGGAGCATTCTGGCCACAAAATTTTTTTTTCTAATTTCTAATAGCTGTTCCATTTTTTCAAGGATTGTTAAAAAATCACGTAAGACCTACTGTTCAAGAAGCTAGGCCCACTCTTCTTCTTTTGTTTTCTTTTTAATTTTTTTAATTTTTTTAAAATTTATTTATACATAACAAGAACTGGGGTACAGGCCAGAACCGTGGGGGGTGAGAGGATTCACCAGAGACAGAGTGGGGAACAGAACAGGAGGACTGACTGAAATACACTGCTGAGGGGAGAAGTGGGTGCGACAAGAGCGGTCTGCCACGCCATGTGGGTATCCCCCTGGCCAGCCGGGATTGAACCTGCTCTGCCAAGGCTGTGGACAGCTTCATAGGTTACATCTTAACCCCTTGCACCACCAGGGAGACCCACCAATTCTGATGTTTCACATGGTAATATTCTGCCTCTACATTTACCCTGGCATGAAGTAACAAAATGAGAAAGCAGTGATCACCCATGTTGTCAGTTATGGAAATCTGTGTATAGGATATCTTTTTATTCTCATGATGGAAAAACAAATAATGACATCCAAGGAAAGATTTGCCTTCATCTGCAAAACTGAAGCTAAAAACATTCATCAATATCAGAAAGTTAGTCATCCTCCTTAATTTTACTCCAATAATATCAAAACAGAATTAATTTTATTTTTAAAGGTATTTAATATAAATTTTATATATTATGCTTCACAAAAAAGGCCAGTTAGGCTTTTTTTTTTTTTTGACAACTGCAATTCACACTCTTTCCTCTCATTTTTCCTTCTAATACTCTCTTTTTAAAATTTCTTCTCTAGCATGGGTAAACTAGCTGGAAACTGATTTGAGCTCTCAAGTTTCAAATAATATGGTCACAGTAACAACTCTTTGTATTGCTTTTGAAATTTCTAAGCACCTGGAATTAACTAATCACTTCCCTTCATGCAGACTGCTCTGAAGCAAGAGTTCTAAAAAGATTTTTACTACTCTTCTGGAACTTGAGATAGTAACTGAATGTAGACAGAGTTTGGTTCTAAGTTCAGTTTTTCTATGTCAATCAGCACTTGCCCTTTACTTCAGAATAACATCTAGAATGCCTAATTGAAATTCAAATATTTCTAAGTTTATTTCAGCTCAATTGCTCAATTGCAAACAGCACAGGTAGGAGTTTGATCAGCAATGGATATGAAATGTTTCTCAATATATTCTTCTTATCACATAAGGGTCAATCCTCAGGCATTTTTGCTTATTTTGAATGCCAAAGGTATAGTGTATTTTGAGGTATCAAGATTTCAAAAACCAAGTGTATCTGTAACCTGAAAACAGAAGCTTAAATTTAATAATGTAATGAATTTATTCCTGCATCGTTTATATTTTAGATATTATCCTTTTAAACAGTAAACCAAATCTGTGTGCAAATGTAGCTGATAAAAAATAAGTCATTATTACTAAATAAGTTAGTGAATATTCAGGTAAAAGTTATATGAAGATTTGAACAAGGAGATCACAGAATATTTTTTGCAATCACCTCATTAATATATGTTTATTGAGCCTATGTTTACCAGGAATTGTACTTGACACTGGAGATATGTGTAGAAATGAACACAGCAGATATTATCTCTGCCCTCTTAATGGCCTCTGATATAAATGATAAAAAGGAAAGAGTAACCTAAGTCAATCCCTTTTTTATAACCAAAATGATGGCAGCAATGAAAATTATAAAGGTGTGATTCATGTGAACTTATTGCCAGAAAACTGGAAATAAAAATCCGATGGGTATTTGTACTCATACAGCAAGATTTAATTGAATTTTTTTAATTTGGAAGTAGAAGACATGTCAAATGCAGTTTACTTTTCTTAGCCAGTAATTATATTTTCTTACAAGTGGCTATTGCATTTTTAGAGACAGACACAACAAATAATAAGAGGTTTCATTTGAGAGGAGAAACAAGCATAGTGGGGGTTTTTTTAGATGAAAGGGGTATAATAAATTTATGAGACCTCACATACAGCTATAATATAATAAATTAGAAGGGTTAATAGAATTGTGAGCTACAGTAACCTGCACTAGTAGAATGTCTATTTTATGGAGCTCGATAATACAGTTTATCATTGATTCCATGGGAATTCCCACAATATATTAACTGTGGTGTAACAATAAAGCACACACAGTAAGGGGCATGTCCCTTTTGACACACATTCTCTTCCCACACTTATTTTACCAGGGAAACAACTCTGGTGCAGTTTAATTAAACTGTGCTGCAATGAATTAGTCCAGGTCTCAGCCCTCTGACAGAGAGAGGCCTGGCAGTACCACAGGGGTTTGTACCCTTCTGACACGAGAGAAACTTCAGAGAATCTAAGGGGGAAAGTGGAGGGTCCCTCAAATGGCAGTGTCACCAAGCGAAACTAGTGCTGTCAATCAGGCCACTTAAGGACCCACTCCTTTGCAGTTTTTATTTTTCCCATTCGTTGACAATGGGTCGATCTGTTGGAAAATATCTAAATACCTTGGGAAGTTTATGTTCTGTTCCCGTGGATGGGGATATTACCATCATTGTTCACTTTAAACAAAAACAACCTTACAATTTTAAAACCCACCGTGGATTCACTAGCTAGCTTTGGAAAGGCAAGCCAGAAAGTAATAACTGGAAATAAACTTAGGATGATGATGAGTTCAAATAAACTCTATTGGAAATAAAATATGAATAAAAGCATTTTTGTTCAAAATAAAAGCTCTCCAGCTAAACATGATATAGAATATCTAAGATGGGGAATGGATTACAGAAAATACCTTATTTCCCCTGAGTTTCTGATCAACAGTGTAGTAAGGTTTTACCTCCCCCCACCATGACACAGAAAATCTTGCATTATTGATGAATATTCTTATTTTAGCTGAATGTTGTTTATTAATTCATGAGGTGTTTTTGGAATTGAAAAATAAAAATTATGAAACAATTACATTTTTAATAATTGCTTCTAGCTAGATACATTGAATACTTAAGTTAACCAACACAGAAAGACCTCTGGGGAATTTATTAAACAGTGGCAATTGACGTCTAATAACTTGGCTCCCATAGAATTACTGAGCTCCATTTACATGCAAGACACGTCACCTTAGTGACAGGTACACCTTGTCACCACCACCCTGCCTTTGACTGGACCCTGCGAAATGAAAATCCCATCAGGTTCATGTAGCAGCTGACCCCACACTCTCAACGCTGCTCTTTGCCCCGTAAGTGAATATTTGTCACTGTTGCCCAGGTATGGAACTCAGGTGATTCTATCACTACTGCATTTTCCAAAGAATGAGGTAATCGTAAATTTTTTTTCCAAGCTTAGGACAAAAGATGAAAATCCGCCTAGAAGAATGGATAGGCAATTTAAAAGAAGGAATAGAATGTTTTAATCACAATGAATATGATTTTAACCATTACAAAAATTATCTGGACTTGGAACATTTTGGCCAAAGGAAAGAAAGAAGATACATTGTTGCCTGAAAGCTTTTTCCTATTATAATCTTTTTCCTAATTAGATAATAAAAAATATAAATATTTCTACAGAGGCTCACTAAAATAAATAATGCTCCTCTTTCCTCCTAAAACAAAGCTTACTTTTCTGTAATTTGGGACCCACAAGATAATAAAATTCTCACCACAATATTTTTAAGCTAAAGGGATAACATTATCTCCTCTATTTGTTGTGCCTTAGAAATCCCAGAAATGGAGTAAGTTAGTTCATAGGTGAGGTCGCCAGTTTTCTGGAAATATTCTTCATTTCTTTTTTTTGTTTGTTTTACTTTATCTTGGTCAGTATTTTTCCTAAGATTTAGTGATTTTTCTCTAATTTATATGACTACAGAATTTTGGAAGTACAACTTCATACCCACATGTCTACATCTCTCACTCATTTCCCACCAACTCTCAGTGCCACACCCTATCACTTTCCCCTTCCTCTCCATCCTCCTTCCACTTCCCCTCTCCCCTCTGATAATCAGGATATTTTTCACAGATACTAAAAATAATTCTTGTTTTCCAGTATGTTTTCTTTGGTTATTTATATTCTGCAAATGAGTAAAACCATCTGGCAACTGTCATTCACTTTCTGACATTTCACTTAGCATAACCACCTCAAGGTATATCAGTTTTATTCCAAAAGACACTATTTCATCTCTTGTAATGTGAGTATTGTTCCATTGTTTATATGTACCACAATTTCTTTATCTAGTGATCTCTCATCAAGCATTTAGGTTGGTTTCATGACTTGGTTATTGCGAATAATGCAACTATGCATATGGAAGTGCGTAAATATTTCCATATTAATGTGTTAACATTCTTTGGGTAAATCCCTATGAGTTATATTGCTGGGTCACATGGCATTTCCATTTTTTTTGAGAAATTTCCATAGCATTTTCCACAAAGGATGTACCAGACAACATTCTCACCAACAGAGGAGAGATATGGACAATCTCTGACAAGGAGACATAATTATACAATGAAGTAAAAGCCTCTATTAACAAATGATGTTGAAAAACTTACACAGCCATATGCAAGAAAATGAAACTAGATCATACACAGAAAATTAATTAAAATGGATTAAAGGCTTGCATATAAAATCTGAAACTACAAAATGCATAAATCTTGCCAACATTTTTTTCGACATCTTCCAACATTTGTTTCCAGTCATTTTGATGTAGGCAATTCTTTATCTCATTCTCTTTATGGGGGTGATGTGATACCTCATTGTGGCTTTGATTTGCAATTCCCTTATAATAGACGATACTGAAGTAATTCATGTGACCACAGGCCATGTGTATGTCTACTTTGGAAAAGTGTCTATTTAGATCTTTTGCCCATTTTTTATTTGATTATTTTGTTTTTAGTTATTAAATTGTATGTGTTCTTTCTATGTTTTGGAAATTAACCCCTTGTTAGATGTCATATATAAACAACAACGCCAATCCATATGCTGCCTTTATTTTTTCTGGTGGTAACTTTTGCTATGCAGTTTTTTTAGTTTGATGTAGTCCCATTTGTTTATTTTTAATTTTATTTCCCTTTTCATAGGAATTGTATCTCTGAATACATCTCTGTAGTCGGTGTCCATGTGTGTTTCTCCTATAATTCCTTTTATGTATTTTGTAGTTTCAGATTTTATATGCAAGTCTTTATCTATTTTGAATTATATTTTTGTGTATGATCTTGCTTCATTTTTTGCATATGGTTTTGTAAGTTTCCCAACATCATTTGTTAAAAGAGGCTTCTGCTTCTCCATACTATAGTCATGCCTCCTTTGTCAAAGATTGTCAATATTTTGAGTTTTTATTGACAACTCACATTGTCAATAAATGTGAGTTTATTTGTGGCTCTCTATTCTATTGTATTAGTCTTTGTTTCTGTTTTGCTTCAAGACCACACTGTTTTGATTACTATCACTTTATAATACATTTTGAAGAGTAGTGCGTTTTTTTCTAATTTTCTCTCAAGTTTGCTTTGACTATTTGGAGTCTTTCATTTTTTCATAAAAATTTTATAATTATTTGTTCTATTTTCTTAAAGAATGCTTTTGGTATTTGTTAGGTATTGTATTGAATCTGTAATATGTCCATTTAAACAATGTTTATTCTTCCAATCCATGAATATACAATATCTTTCCATTTTTTGTGTTTTCTTTCAAGTTTGTTGACAGTATCTTACAATATCTACACACAGATTCTTCACCTCCTTTATGAAGTGTATTCCCAGGTAATTCATTCTTCTTAGTATTTTAACTTCTCTTTCTCTTCATTTATTATTTGCATATATAAATGCAATAAGTATTTGTGTGTTGATTTTGTATCCTATCAATTATACCTATTTATTATTTCTAATAGTATTTTTGGTAGAACCTTTTGGAGTTTCTACATATATTAGCATGTCATCTGTGAATAGTGAGTTTCATTTCTCTTTCATTTCAGTTCCTTTTATGTGTTTTCCTTGTCTGATTGCTCTGCTAGGACTTTTATATTATGTTGAACAACAGTGGTGACAATGGATATCCATGTTTTGTTTCTGATCTTAGGGAAAATGCTTTCAATTTTTCACCATTATTATGATATTCACCATGGGTTTGTCAGATATGATCTTTATTTATTATGTTAAAATATGTTCCCCTTTTCCCCATTTTATTGAAAGATTTTATCATAAAAAGGTGGTACATCTTGTCAAACTTTTTTCAGCATATATTGAAATGATGATATGATTCTTTTTTATCAGTTTTTGTTGATGTGGTAAATGACATTTTTGGTTTGCATATGTTTAACTAGTCTTCCATCATTGGAATGAAACCCACTTGGTGATGCAAAGAGATTTTCTTTTTCTTTTTCTTTTCTTTCATTTTTATTTTTTACATTTTTTTTAATTTTTATATTCCCTATACAATTGCACTCCCTTATTTTGACCCCATTCCCTCCTTTCCCTGCCCTCCCCTCCCCACAGTGTGTCTATGGTTTATAGTTGCTTGTTGATTTTGATTGTTTCTTTCTTTCTTTTTTTTTTTTTTTTTTGTGGGACCCTCACCTGTGGCTGGGGAACAAACTGGTGCTGCAGAGGCTGTGGGCAGCTTTTACTAGATTCCTGCTATGAGTGAGATCATCCAGTATTTTTCTTTCTGGCTTATTTCACTGAGCATGATCCCTTCCAGCTCCATCTATATTGCTGCAAATTGCATGATTTTATCTTTTTGATTGCTGAGTAATATTCCATTGTGTATATGCACCACATCTTCTTGATCCAGTCATCTATTTTTGGACATTTGGGTTGTTTTCAAAGCTTAGCTGTTATAAATAGTGCTGCTATAAATATAGGGGTGCAGATGCCCTTTGGAATTAATGTTTCTGTGTCCTTTGGGTAAATACCTAGGAGTGGAATTGCTGGATCATATGGAAGCTCTATCTTTAGTAGGTTGAGAAATCTCCACACTGCTCTCCATAGTCGTTGGACCAGTTTGCACTCCCACCAGCAATGCAGGAGAGTTCTTTTTTCTCCACATCCTCGCCAACATTTGTTCTTGCTAGTTTTTTTTTTTTAAATATATACCATTCTCACTGGTGTATGATGGTATCTCATTGTAGTTTTGATTTGCGTTTCCCTGATTACAAATGATGTTGAACATTTTTTCATATGCCTGTTGGCCATTTGCATTTCCTCTTTGGAGAAGTTTCTTTTTAGCTCTTCTTCCCATTTTTTGACTGGATTATTTTCTTTGTTTTTGTTGAATCTCATCAGCTCGCAAAGAGATTTCTTAATGTTTTACTAGATTCAGTTCGCCAAGATTTTGTTGAGGACTTTTGAATCTATGCTCGTCAGAGATATTGTCTATAATTTTCTTTATTGTATGCTGGCCTTTTTATGTTTGGGGATCAATGTAATGTTGGTCTCTGTAAATGTGTTTGGGAGGGCCTCCCTGGTGGCTCAGGTGGATGAGCACTCTGCTGTGAAGATGTCCGCAGCCTCTGTAGTGTGTGTTTGATCCCAGCCGGCGGGAGCAACCCACATGGCGAGCAGACCTCTCCTGTCTGGCCTGCTGCTCCCCTCAGCAGTGTATTTCTTCAGTCTGCCTGTTCTATTGCCCACTGTGTCTCTGGTGAATCCTCTCATCCTCCCGTACATCTGGTCTGTACCCCAGTTCTTGTATAAATAAATAAATATTAAAAAAAAAAAAGAAATGCTCCTAGAAAGGAGTAGCTTTTAAAAAAAATTAAAATAAATGTGTTTGGGAGCTTTCCCTCATCTTCATATTTTTTAACTTTTTGAGAAGTATGAGTATTAGATATTCCACACAGGTTTGGTCAAATTCACTAATGATGCTCTCTGGCCTTGGACATTTTTTCCTCAGTCTTTTTATTACTATTTTAATTTATATGTATGTGATTGATCTGTTCAAGCTGTCTATTTTATCCTGGTTTAGTGTTGGAAAGGTTTACTATTTATAAAATTTGTCCATTTCTTCTAGGTTTCCCAGTTTGTTTGTATATAATCATTAATGGTAAACTTCTATGATCATTTGTATTTCTTTGTTATTCATTATAAGTTTGCCTCTCTTATTTCTGATTCTTTTTATTTGTGTTTTCCCTCTTCCTTTTTTAGTGAGCATAGTTAAGTGTTTGTCAATTTTGTTTATCCTTTTAAAGAACCAACTCAGTTTCATTGATTTTTTTGTATCATCTTTTTGCTATTCATTTCCACTGTAATTTTTAAAATATCCTTCCTCTTACTGATTTGGTTTGATTTTTTTCTTTTACTTGTTCCTTTGGATGTAAAGTAATACCTTTTACTTTAGAGATTTCTTGCTACTGATGTGGGACTCTTTTGTTATGTACTTTCCTCTTAATATAGCTTTTTAGAGCATCCTATAGGATTTGGTAGTTTATCTCTATTTTCATTAGGTACCAGGTAATGCTTAACTTCTTCTTTGATTTCTTCACTGACCAACTGTTGTTCAAATACATTTTGTTTAGTCCACATTTGTATTTTTTCCAGGTTTCTTTTGTGGTGAATTTCCTGCTCTATACCACTGTGATCAAAATTATGCTTAATTTCAATTCTTATATATTTTGAGATGTTTTGTTTCTCAGTATATGATCTATCATTGAACATATTCTATGTGCATTTCAGAAGAACGTACATTTCTTTTTTGGTTGGAAGTTTCTGCTGATGTCTCTTAAGTACATTTTATCCACTGCTTCATTTAAGGCCATTATGTTTTCCTTATATATATTCTGTCTGTATGATCTATCTCTTGATTTTGGTGTTGTGTTGAAATCACTGCTAATTGTGTTGCTATCAATATGTTACTTTAGGTCTGTTAAAGTCATTGTCTATGTTTTGGTGTACCCGTGTTTGGTGTGCAAATATTAATGACAGTTATATCTTCTGTTATCTCCTTGATCACTAGATAGTGCTCATCTTTGTCACTAATTACTTTTATTGACTGAAAGTTTATCAGATATAACAATAGCAGTTTCCACTTTTTTTCTGTTATTGACTTAAAATACTTTGTTCCAGCCTTTTACTTTGTTCACCTTTAGCTCTAAGATATGTTCCTTGTATACATATTTCTGGGTCAAATTTTTTTTTTTAATCAGACCTGTCATTCTGTCTTGTAATTGGAGATTTCAGATCATTCATGTTTAAGGAGATTATTGATATAGGAGGATATATGAGTCTTATTTGTCATCATTATTTTCTTTTGATTTTTGGTTGTTTATCTTTCTTTTTCCATATTTTCTACTGGTCTTTTTATTTGGAGACCTTTCCTTGGTAGCTCTCTGTTCCTTCATTTGTTCTTCTAAGTGTCTCTCTATTAGGTTTTTGTTTTGTGTTTATCATGAGGGTTGTGTCAAACTTTCTATATCTGAAATAGTCCTTTTTGTTATGTTGCTGATTCATCTTTCATTTGACTATACTGATTTGATTGTTTTCTGCCATCTCTTTAATATTTTGCTCATTTCATATTATTCTTATTTATACTTCTGATTCCATGTTACTTTTTATGGATTTGCTTAAGGTTTTGTGTTCTTTTTGTGTAGAAGAACTTCTTTTAACATTTCTTGTTGGACAGGTCTGGTTTGGTAAGCTCCATTAGCTTTTGTTTGTCTGGAAAAGCCCTTATTTCTCTGCTTTCTTTGAATGATAACTTTGCATGATAAAATTTTCTTACCTGGCAGTTTTAATCTTTCAGAATTATAAATACAGCACTACACTCTTATCTAAATTTGAGTGCATCTGCTGAAATATCAGATTAGTCTACTGAGGTACTTTGTGTGTTCTATTTTTTCCCTAACAACCTTTAATTTTTTTCTTCATTTTGATAATTTAACAGTGATATGTCTTGGTAAAGACTGTTTTGCATTTAAATATTTTGGTGTACTTTCAGTTACCTAAACATCCACATTGAGAAAGTAATCAAATAAATGCAATAAGTGAATCATTCTCAAAGCAACTTTTCTGATATCTTCAAAAAAATCAGTGTGAGATTTCAAGGGTTAGTTTTTAAACCTGCCTTTATTTGATTTTTTGTTTAGGTTCTCTATATTCCACATATAA
Organism: Talpa europaea; assembly: GCF_964194135.1. Lineage (NCBI taxonomy): Eukaryota > Metazoa > Chordata > Mammalia > Eulipotyphla > Talpidae > Talpa > Talpa europaea. The sequence goes on along the minus strand of NC_140071.1, from coordinate 83,448,006 downwards.
GTGGTAGCATACAATAATTTTCTTTCTCCTTATAACTTATTTCACTTAGCATAATCCCTTCCAGTTCCACCCATGTTGCCAAAAATAGAATGTTTATCTTTTTTTGATTGCTTTATAATATTTTATTGTGTATATATACCACATTGTCTTGATCCATTTATTTGTTTAAAGTCACCTAAGTTTATTTCCATGGTTGACTATTGCAAATAGTGCTGTAATATCATGGAAGTGTAGGTTTTCTTTTGAATTACATGGTTTTATACCTAGAACAGAAATTACTTGGTTGTATAGCAGATCCATATTAATCTTTTGAGAAACCTCCATACTGCTTTTCATAGTCACTGGATCAGGTGTGAGTAGGGAACTTAAGGGACCCAACAGAGTATGGTAAAGGATTGTTAGGGTACTGATGGTGGGCAGGCTATAAAATTACACCTAAAACCTCTGAAGCAGGTAAACCTACTTTCCCCCAGTAAACGAAATTTGGGGGCTGACAAGAATAAGTGTCATGAAAATAAGAGATACAGTCTTTATTTTAGATTAAGAAGATATGACATACAAAGTTCCGAGGCAGAGCAACATGGCGGTGAGGAGACGCTGCTAGTAAGATCTCCCATTAAAAAAAAAGTTAATAGGGAGGAAAAGCAGCAGGTCCCAGTGAGAACTGGGACACGGAAGATAAACGGACGACTCCAGCAAACTACCTGAAGAAGAAAGTGGCGATAAAAGAGGACTAGAAGGGAGGAAAGCGCAGAACCCTGCTCCCCTCCCCCGCCCAGAGAGTCGGCACTCTCCGACCAGCAGAGAGGAGGAAAAAAACAAACTAAAACGACCAACAAGAACAAACTACTCAGCAAGCGGGACTGTGAGTGGAAAGGAACTATTGCAGCCACCACACCCCGTGAACGAGAGCTGTGGAGAACCCTGTAGGATTCGCCGCAGCGGTGAGCGAACGGCTCAGGGCGCCATTAGAGAACAAAGAGACTCTGGAGGAGACCTGCACACAGCCCGGGCTGCCAGTAAGCTTGCGCAGAAAAGCAGCGCGCTTGGCGCGCTTGAAAAGCATACTCAGATCAGGATCGCTGCTGCCCAGGTCCCCGCGCCTGCGACCTAGGGTTGCGGGGAGACGCACGGAGGCCCTCACTGAGGTGAAAGTCCCTTCACTGAGTAAGCAGGAACCAGGCACCCAGGCACGGGAGCGGGGTGCAAAAGGCGCCATTCCTGCGCCACTGAACTGGGCTACAGCCCGCGTCCTGGAACTGAGGGCTTTGGAACTGAGACCCGGGGCACGAAATTCAGGGCGTGGGTTCGGCACGACGGTGGGGCACAAGGCAGACACAGCACCCCAAAGCCATTGAGGTTTACCCTACCATTCCCGCTCTGTTCCCTGTCCCACTGGGTGGGGGGGGCAAAAAACAGACCCCCCAAGGACAATAGTAGAGATCTCTGGCGCCACCTAGCGACCGGGAAAAAAAGTCACTAACACCCCATAGAACAGGGAAATTTCTTAAGACTGCTTGAAAAGGGCAGAAGGCTCCCAGAGGACCCAGTGGCCAGCTGGGAAGTTAGCCCACGCCAGGCCCCTTCCGACCAGCAGTCTGAGCCCACAGAGGGAACAGGCACCCACGGCCGGAGCAGACCGGGCGAGTAGAAGAGTATGCCTGAGACCGGAAGCGCAGGGACTGAGTCCCGCGTCACCATTTTAGAACAGGGACATTTCTTCAGTAAGGACTGCCTGAAACCAGCAGAAAGCTCCCTCAGAAGCCAGTGATGGCTCCTGGAGGAGCCAGAGGGAAGCGGAGAAGTTCACCCAAGATGCCGGCCAGTCCGAGCAACACAGTGTCCCAATGCATACGACAAATTAGAAAACAGACAGTAGGAAGTAGAAAAACCACACGCAACCTAACAACTCCTCAGGAAAAAAGCACACCACAAAAAGAAAACCACCCTCCAGATTACAAAGACAGTAACTTGGAAGAACTTCTGAGACTTCCAGAAAGAGAATTTAAAATTGCTGTGATTAAAAAACTGACAGAAGTCATAAAGGAAAACAATGATATGAGAAAAATAATCAACGATCAGAAGAATGAAATTGAGTCTGTAAAGAGGGAAGCAAAAGAAACGCAGGAGATCAAAGAATTAATGGAGGAACTAAAGAACTCTGGGAAAAGCAATGAAAGCAGAATAGATGAAATGGAAGCACGAATAAGTACTCTTGAAGACACAGAAATAAAAAGAAACAAAACAGAAAAGGAAAGAGAAGTACGAAGGAAAAAGAATGAAGAAAGACTTCGGGAACTATCTGACTCCATGAGGAAAGGAAATATAAGAGTTATAGGAATTCCAGAAGGAGAGGAGAGAGATGTAGGAACAGAGAAAATATTCCAGGAGATAATTGAAGAGAACTTCCCAAATGTGAAGAAGGAACTGAAAATTGATATACAAGAAGCAAGAAGAACACCAAACTTCCACGACGAAAGGAAAAATACAGCAAGACACATAATAGTAAAGCTCCCAAGAATCCAGGACAAGGAAAAAATAATGAAGCTGACAAGAGGGAAGAAACAGATAACATTCAAAGGAAAACCAATCAGGCTGACATCGGACTTCTCTGAAGAAACACTACGGGCAAGGAGAGAGTGGAAGGACATAGTCAACAGACTCCAAGAAAACAGATGCCAACCAAGAATACTCTATCCCGCAAAGCTCTCCTTCCTCTATGAAGAAAGAATAAGGACCTTCCCAGACAAACAGAAAATATGGAATTTCATTACAACTAAACCCCCACTCCAAAAAATACTACAAGGAATCCTAAAGCCAGAACCTCAGAGGGACGAATAAAAACGAAAGAAGGCCAAAAAAAAGTTATTAAAAGAATAAATAAATAAAATCAAAGGAAAGACAAACAATGGCAAATACAGATGCTAACATATCAATATTAACTCTAAATGTAAATGGACTAAACTCTTCCATAAAAAAACACAGAGTTGCAGCCTGGATTAAGAAACAAAACCCAACCTTTTGCTTTCTCCAGGAAACACATTTAGCTACAAAAGATAAAAATAGGCTCAAAGTTAAAGGATGGAAAACAATTCTACAAGCAAATGGACCAAAAAGAAAGCAGGAACAGCTATACCTATATCAGATAAAACAGACTTCAAACTCAAAAAAATAAAAAGAGACCCCAATGGTCACTAATTATGATCAAGGGGACAATAATTCAAGAAGAAATAACACTCATTAACATATAGTCACCAAACGAAGGAGCACCAAAATATATCAGACAACTGTTGTCCTCTCTGAAAACAGAAATCAGAGAAAACACACACGTAGTGGGAGACTTCAACACACCACTATCAACAATGGATAGATCAACAAGACAAAAAATAAGTAAAGAAACTAAAGCTCTAAATAAGGACCTAGAGCATTTGGGCTTAACAGACATCTATAGAACACTAAACACCAAAAAAACGGAGTACATATTTTTCTCAAGCGCACATGGATCATTCTCCAGGATCGATCACATACTGGGGCACAAGAAAAACATCAACAAATACACCAAGATTGAAATCATACCAACCATCTTTTCTGACCATGAAGGCATCAAACTAGAAATAAACCATAAAAGAAGGCAAAGAACTATCCTACCTCATGGAGATTAAAAACCACACTACTGGAAGACCACTGGACAAACGAGGAGATCAAAGAAGAAATTAAAAAATTCTTTGAATTGAATGACAAGGAGGACACCAATATCCGAAATGTATGGGATGCAGCAAAAGCAGTAACAAGAGAAAAATATATAGCAATAGAAGCTCACATCAAGAAACAAGAACGAACTCAAAGAAAAAACCTAATCTCGAAGCTCAAAGATCTAGAAAAAGAAGAACAAAAAAACCCCAAAACCAGTAGAAGAAAAGAAATAATAAAAACCAAAGCAGAAATAAATGAAATTGAAACTAAAAATACATTCCAAAAGATCAATGAAACCAAGAGCTGGTTCTTTGAAAAAAAATCAATAAAATAGACAAACCCCTAGCCAGGCTCACAAAGGAAAAAAGGGAGAAAGCACAAATAAACAGGATCACAAATGAAAGAGGAGAAATCACAACGGACACAGCAGAAACCAAAAGAATAATCAGTAACTACTATGAACAGTTATATGGAAACAAGTTCAACAATCTAGAGGAGATGGACAAATTCCTACAACTCTACAATCACCCAAAGCTCGAGAAAGAAGAAATAGAACACCTAAACAGACCAATTACAAGCAGCAAAATTGAAATGGTAATCAAAAACCTTCCCAAAAACAAAAGCCCAGGACCTGATGGATTTACAAATGAATTCTACCAAAGATTCAGAGACGAATTAGTGCCTATCCTTCACAAACTCTTCCAAAAAATTGAGAAGGAAGGGACAATACCAAACACACTCTATGAAGCCAACATTACACTAATACCAAAACCGAATAAGGACAACACAAAAAAGGAAAACTACAGGCCGATCTCCCTAATGAACACTGATGCAAAAATCCTCAATAAAATTTTAGCTATCAGAATCCAACAATGTACCCATAAAATAATTCACCACGACCAAGTAGGATTCATTCCAGGGACACAAGGATGGTTTAACATCAGAAAATCAATCAACGTTATCCAACACATCAACAAAAAGAAATATAAAAACCATATGATAATATCAATAGATGCTGAGAAAGCTTTCGACAAAGTGCAACACCCATTCATGATAAAAGCCCTTGAAATTCTTGGGATACAAGGAACATACCTCAACATCATAAAGGCCATCTATGACAAGCCAACAGCCAGTATCATCCTCAATGGTGAAAAGCTGAAAGCAATTCCATTAAGATCTGGAACAAGACAAGGATGTCCACTCTCACCACTGCTTCCCAATATAATACTGGAAGTCCTAGCCATAGCAATAAGACAAGAGAAAGACATACAAGGAATCCAAATAGGAAAAGAAGAAGTCAAACTATCACTATTTGCAGATGATATGATAATATACGTAGAGAACCCCAAAAACTCCACAGAAAAACTAATTCAACTAATCAATCAGTTCAGTAAAGTGGCAGGATACAAAATCAACACGCAAAAGTCAGTAGCCTTCCTATACACAAACAATAAATCTGAAGAAGAAGAAATAAAAAAAAAATCTCTTTTATTATTGAAACAATAAAAAATCAAATATTTGGGAATAAATCTAACAAAAGAGGTAAAGGACCTATACAAAGAAAACTATAAAACACTGTTAAAAGAAATAGAAGAAGACACAAAGAAATGGAAAGACATCCCCTGCTCATGGATTGGAAGAATAAACATTATTAAAATGGCCATCCTACCAAAAGCAATATACAGATTCAATGCTATTCCAATCAAAATTTCAATGTCATTCTTCAAAGAAATAGAACAATTATTAATGAAATTCATATGGAATCACAAAAAACCACGAATAGCCAAAGCTCTCCTGAAAAAAAGAAGGGAATGGAGGCATCACACTCCCAGACTTCAAACTCTATTACAAAGCCATAATCATCAAAACTGCATGGTATTGGAACAAGAACAGACATACAGACCAATGGAATCGAATAGAAAATCCAGAAATAAACCCACAGTTTATGGTCAACTAATCTTTGACAAAGGAGCAAAGACTATGCATTGGAGCAAAGAAAGTTTGTTCAATAAATGGTGCTGGGAAAACTGGGTCGCTACATGCAAAAGAATGAAGCTTGACCACTACCTCACACCATACACAAAAATCAACTCAAAATGGATTAAAGAACTAGACATAAGACCTGAAACCATAAAATACATAGAAGGAAATATAGGCGAAACACTACGGGATTTGCACATCAAAGACATCTTTACAGACACATCACCCAAAGCAGTGATAGTGAAGACAAAGATAAACAGCTGGGACTACATCAAATTAAAGAGCTTTTGCACAGCAAAAGAGACAATAACAAAAACAAAGAGAAACCCCACCAACTGGGAGAACATTTCTGCACACAACACTAATGATAAAGGACTGATCACAAAAATCTGCAAAGAGCTGATGAGACTCAGCAACAACAAAGAAAATAATCCAGTCAAAAAATGGGCAGAAAAGCTAAAAAGAAACTTCTCTGAAGAAGAAATGCAAATGGCCAACAGGCATATGAAAAAATGTTCAACATCCCTTGTAATCAGGGAAATGCAAATCAAAACTACCATGAGATATCATCTTACACCAGTGAGAATGGCACATATTAAAAAAACTAGCAACAGCAAATGTTGGCGAGGGTATGGAGAAAAAGGAACCCTTCTGCACTGTTGGTGGGAGTGCAAACTGGTCCAACCACTATGGAGAGCTGTGTGGAGATTTCTGGACCTACTAAACATAGAGCTTCCATATGATCCAGCAATTCCACTACTAGGTATTTACCCAAAGGACACAGAAACATCAATTCCAAAGAGCACCTGCACTCCTATGTTTATAGCAGCACTGTTTACAATAGCTAAGCTTTGGAAACAACCCAAATGCCCAAAAATAGATGACTGGATCAAGAAGATGTGGTACATATACACCATGGAATATTACTCAGCATTCAAAAAAGATAAACACATGCAATTTGCAGCAACATGGATGGCGCTGGAAGGGATCATGCTCAGCGAAATAAGCCAAAAAGAAAAAGAAAAATACCGGATGGTCTCACTCATAGCAGGAATCTAGTAAACTTAAATAAGGGACCAGGAAAATGAATAACTATAAGAAAGTGAAAATCAGAATCAACAAAAAACTATGAAACAGAGACACTTTTGGGGGTGTGGGGGGCGGGAGGGGAGGGATTGGGATCAGAATGGGGCGGTTGCAATTGTATGGGGAATATAAAAATAAAATTTATTATTTTAAAAAAAGAAGATATGACATACAAGAAATAAATTCAGTATGTAGTTTTTGGTTCAATCCTGGTTTGAAAAAATATTAGAAGAATTGAAAAAATCTGAATACATATTGAGTATTAACAGAAAATTGTTACTTGTATCATTCAATATCATTTGCATTATTATTTTTTTGTTCTTTGTGTGTCCGTGTTTGTTAAAGATATGAGATATTCTTATTTTAGAGAAGCATGATTAATTATGTATACTTGGGGATGATATAGCATGATATCAGTAAATTTATTTTTAAGTTGTTTAGCTGAAGTGTGTGTGTGTGTGCCTAGATAGAGAATGGAAACATGGCAAAAGTTACATTTTTGAACCTAGATGATAGTCATATACTGGGTACTAATTTTCTACTCTTCTATATGTTAAAATTTTTCATAATAATAATACTAAAATTTTTCTATTCAAAGACAGAGATACATTTTTGTCACTCACAAACTGTACTGAAATATTAACTAGTAAATATAAACTTTAGTATGAAGAAAATTGAACTCAGAAAACAATGGAGAACAAAGCAACTGGTAATATAAATTAATAGAAACAACAACAGTGATGACTACTAGAAGGGGGATAGGTAAAATCAACAATGGAAGTAGAACAGTCAGGTGAAAAGTTGAGGACGATTCTAGGAATTCAAGTTAACAAAGAGGCAAATTAACTATAAGAATTTTTAGAACAAATATGGATATCAAGTTTTTGAGTATTCATTAACATGGAAAATGTATTACTTCAGAAGAAAAAGGAAAAAATTGTAAATTATATTTCAATAGAAAGTAAGAGATATAAGAACAGAAAAAAGTAAATAGAAAATTAAAAATTATAAATTATAATTTATAATTATAAATTAAAAATTATAAATTATAAAATAAATAAAAATTATAAATTAAAAAATATTTCAGTTATGGTATTAAATATAAATGAATTTAACTCCCAAGCTAAAATATTCTCAGATTGAATGTTCAAAATTATAACCATATGCTATTCTTAATATAAATTAACAATGACCCATATAGGTGAATATCAAAGACATGTATTTTGTTTCTGAGAATGGGAAAGAACAAAATAATATGATACAACTTATATAAATGTTTAATACACACTAAAAAAAATTAGCCACAAACTACTAGTTATCATTAAAAAGGAACAAATTTTTAGTCATTTTTGAAAGGCAAAATTACAGAATATACTGATTGCCAGGGGCTAGGGATGAAGTGGATGCCATCATGAGAACTCTGGTGATAGTATAATTCTGTATCCTCCTATGCTAGTTATACCAATCTATGCATGTCATAAAAAGTACAGAACTTGGGCTTCGCTAGTGGTGCAAGTGGTTGAGCGCAGCTCTGTGATGCTGTCTGTAGCTTCTGCAGCATGAGTTCGATCCCTGGCCAGGGAGCCACCCACATGGCTCAGCAGACCTCCCGTGGCTCACCCACTGCTCCCCTCAGCAGTGCTTTTGGTACATCTGCCTGTTCTGCTTCCCACTCTGTCTCTGGTGAATCCTCTCACCCTCCCATTTTTTTTATTATTAAAAAATAATAAATAAATCTTTAAAAAAAAAAAAGACTTCACTCTTTAAAAAAAAAATGTTTTGAACAGTCACTTTACTTCAAAATATGCACAAAAACTTTAAGAGGAGAAGGATACAACTTAAATTATCACAACTCTATAAAAATTATTAGATAAAGAGGATTTTAGTGGCATTTTTTATAATAGCTAAAACTTTATAAGTGAAATTAACTTAGATATCCAAATATAGACAAATGATTGGGCAAAGTATGGAAAATTTATTAAGGGACTTTTAGGAATTCATGCAAAATTATGTTTATGAATTGAGAGAAAATGCATATGATTATTTAAGCCAAAAAACCATAAGATGATAAATGTAATGCAGCTTTTTTTAAATACAGCAATGTATTAAATAGTATTGTAATATAATACCAGCAATTGTCCCTGAAAGGTAGAATTGTGAATGTCTGACTGATAGAGAAAATGATTTATATTTACATTTTTATACTGTTCAACAGTGTCCAAAAAAAAAATTATAATAAAATGATTTTGAAAGCTCTTCTAATAAAAATCACATAAAACAAATCACTTAGAAACAAACACTTGTGTAAAGGATATTTAAAAACAAAAGCAAAAGCAAAAAAGCTTCTCCTTCTGAACTGAAGTGGTTGTCAAAATGCAGCTTGGACAACAAAGCAGAGACACTTGTTGGTGAGGAACTTTCTGAAAAAGCTTATCTACATCATCTTTAGACTCCATCCTTGAAGACCAAGTACAATAAAGGAGAAACAGAAACCCATGACCCGACCAAGAGTGAATCCTGTGGCAACCCTCCCCCAACTTCACTCTCACCTCAGCCCCCATCTCCTGAGACTCATAGAGAATTTGTCAGATGCAATTTGCCTGAACCTCTTGTCTTTAACAACTTAAAATGATGGAAAAATCTAAAACCATTACTGATAAATTTAATTATATTTTATTAAGTCTTCTTTAACAAAGCTATTTCTATTTAAAAATAATATGTATTATTTTTTAAGGAAAATAACAGGGAAAATAATGATACTCCTGAATATTTAAAACTATATAAACAATCAAATGTGACCAAATGAAAGAAGTAAAATCACAGAGGACAAAAACTGTCAAACACCAATTTACTCTAAGTCATCTGTGTTAGGCAGAGTGTTTAAAAACATTAAAATATCAACGACTGTGTTACTGTGATTTCTCCACAGTTTTCTACAGCTTATCAATAAATGAGCTACAAAAATAGGTCAGTTTTATTTTTAATGTAATTGTTTATTATAATAACCATATATGCACAGCTTTTTGTTTTTTTTACAAATTCAAGCATGTAGGCAGTAAAATAAAGATAAATCTCTTCCTCAACCCCAATGCCCATTCCAACCATCTGGATGTAAAATTAATAGTTTCTTGGGCCTCATTGTAGAAATTTTGGGGACTTCTACAAGAATACATATACACACACATTTTATGCATGTATGAAACATAATATGCCTACTGTTCTATAGTCTCATAAAAAATTATTTATTTTAAAATCTTCCATTTTGGCATTTGAAAGTAAACTTCATATTTCTGCATGCATGAGTGTACTGTATTTTACTGAAAAATCTCCTACTGATATATATTTAAGTTGCTCCCCGTTCTTACATTACTATCTGATAAAATTAGTATCCTTGTACATATATTTTTAAATAGTAGTTCAAGTACAGTAAATTCTTAGCATTGATATTGCTTGGTTAATGTTATATGTATTTAAATTTTTGAGAGATGTTAACAAATTACTCTCTATGTAAGAGTACAATTATTGACACTCCCACAAGCAGAGTATGAGTAGCACTTTCCCCACAATCACACCTTGCAGCATTATTCCATCATATAAGGCATATACCTTGATTAATGTATACTGTTTCATCTATAGCTAGCCATCTCTCCAGAAGTCTAATCATAAATTCTTCCATGCTATTCTTGCCTTTGGAAGCATGTGCTTACCTTAGCTGTATAATTCTTGATTCCCCGTTTGGGCATTAATTATAAATTCAAGTAGTACCAGATTTTGTTACCCTCATTTTTATAAAAGGAAATACCCTATAACATAATTTCTAACACAAAAACTTGGGTGTGTTGAAATAATCTTGATGGCACATCCAAATGTAGTCATTAAAGAAATGTTTCTTATGAAAAAATAAAATAGTGGTCATTTATTTTTGGAAAATATTCTTTGATTTTATATTCTTTTTCAAATATAACTTAATAATGTTTTTAGCCTTCTTCATGCCCTCCAAAATAACTTTGAAATGTTTATCAGATCTTAGATTGATATCTCATCAAAATATATATTTTTCAAACCACAGTAATGAAAATTAACTTCCTAACTATTAGCAATATAAAAATTAATAACTTCTTACCTGAAATCTTTGAACTTCTCCAATATGTCTCTTAAAAACTTTACGAAGTAGGAGCTATGGAACATTCTGCTGACAGAAAATGGAAATCTCTAAGTTTGGACACAGGCATAAAGTGGCTCCTTTTAAGAGAGATTTTCTTCTACTACAAGCCAGCTGTAGACATAGTCTAGAATGGGCCTCGGAAGAGTTGAGCTGTGATATATTAATTTACACCTACTGTGCAATAAATGAGAAGCCAAGACCACAAACCGAGCACATAACTTACACCAAATGAAAAAAAAAAAAAACATTTAGTAGCAAAATACTATGGTATGGCACCTGGTAATCTGTAATATGTCTAAAGCAAATAAACAAGAAAAGTGCCTGAAAATTTATGGTATTATTAACTAACACATGATGCCAGAATATCTACAATAATAAAAGAAATTATCAAACTAGATCTTGAAAAGTTTGATCAAATAATGAAAAAGTCTTTAATGGTTAAAATTATGAAATCCATAAGTGAATGTTGTTTCACAAAATATGTGTAATTGATATTAACAAATCAGAATATGTAATGTTTATTTTTATTCCATAAAGTAGTACTCATTTTTAACTTGAATTGTTTTCTGATTTTTTTTTAAGTGAGATTGGTTCACAACACTTTGTGTGATTCATAAACATAGTATCTCACCTGCTCAGCTGCACATGACCATAGCACACCCACCAACAGGTCCATATCTATATCCCCTTCCCTCTTTGGCAGCCTCAGTTCTACAGTCAGATTTCTAGGGTTTGTTATTGGTTAAGCTTTATTTGACTCTCTGTTTTGTCTGACCCTTTTTATATTCCATATATAAGTGACATTAGTCTTTCTTATCTGGCTTATATTGTTTATCATAATCCTCTCCTGTCCCATCCATATTGTCACAAATGGCAAGAGTTCATCTTTCTTTTATAGCTAGCTTGTATTTCATTCATACATACATATCTTCCAGATGCACTCATTTGTCTTTGGTCATTTATGTTGTTTCTATCGCGAGACTATGGCAAATAGTACTGCAGTGAATACAGGAGTACATACATCCTTTTGAATTGGTTTTTTTTTTTGTTTGTTTGTTTGGAGTTTGGTTTTGGGTTTTTTTTTTCTTTTTTGCATTCTTCAGAGTAGATCATATGGAAGATCTATTAATATTTTGAGAAATCTCCATGCAGTGTTCCATAGTGGATAAATAAGTCTACATTCTCACCTACAATATATAGGAGTTTCTTTTTACCTTGAAAGCTGACTACAGAACTGAAGCATCCAGAGGAGGTAAGGAAGCACAATGGACTATCGTGGTGGACAATGGGTGATTTGCTGGTGGGTGCATTGGGCAATACCCAATGAGGGTATCCAAATCTCACTTCAACTAAAAATAAATAATTTTTTAAAGTTCCTTCTTATCTACTAACTTGCCAACGGTTGATTCTGGGGGTTACTTTGCATGGGCCATTCTTACTGGAGTAAGGTGGTATCACTTTTGTGACTTTCATTTATATTTTTCTGATAAGTGATGATGAGCATAGGTTCCTGTGCCTATTAACCACCTGTATGTGTTCACTGGAGCTTATTTAGCTCTTCTGACCATTTTTTGATTGGGTTATTTGCTTTCTTTTTGTTAAGTTGCTTGAGTTCTTTGTAGATCTTGGATATTAGCCCATTGTCAGATACATGGTGTTCAAATATTTCATCCCATTCAGTACGGTGTTTTGTTTTGGTGATAGATTTTACTTCACTGTAAGCAGCTTTTTAGTTTGATATAGTACCAATTGTTTATTTTCTCTTTTGTTTTTCTTACTGTTGGAAATGTATCCACAAAGAATCACTAACGCCTGTGTTATGTATTGTTTTGCCTATGTTTCAATTTATTTTATGGTTTCAGGTCTTATACCCATGTCTTTTATACATTTTGAGCTAAATTTGTGTATGGTATAAGAAAATAACAGTTTCATTATTTTGTCTGTCCTGTTTTTCCAACATCATTTATGAAAATGCTTTCCTTACTCCAATATATACTCTTGGCTCCTTTCTCATAGATTGACTCTCCAAACAAGTGAATTTTCTTTCTGAGCTCTTAGTTCTATTCCATTTTTCATTATGTCTGTTTTTGTTCCAGTACCATACTGGTCGATTATTAAATCTTTGTAGTATAGTTAGAAGTCTGTGAGTATGACACCACAATTCTCTCTCTTTTTTGCTAGTATTGCTTTGGCTAGTTGGGGTCTTTTGTGGTTATATATGATTTCAGTAAAGTTTGTTCTATTTCTTTAAAGAATGTCCTGAAACTTTGACAGAGATTGCATTGAATCTGTATATTACTTTGAGTAAGATGACCATTTTAACAATGTTTCATCATTTTTTTCTTTTTATTTTTTTCTTCCACCTGAATTTTTTGTGCATTCCTATCTTCAGTATCACTGATTCAATCTTCCATTTGGTCTTTTTCACTTATGTAGCTTTCCTTCTGATAGGAAGATAAGATCTTCCATGTCTCTTTGGTTGGATTCTATGGAATTGTTCTCTCCTTGAAGTATATATTCTCTCAAGGTCTCAAGTTACCATATGTTGTGTTGTATTTTGGGATTTTTTTAGTCTGTCCATTTTGCTGTCTCAGATTTTAGTACAACTAAGAGCAGTTTGCTCAGGGGATCAGCACTCTCCCACTGTGTAAGGAAGAATGTGTCAGAGATCATGCCAGGTCCACACCTGAGGTTTCACTGACCTCCCAAGGGGTGCACAAAAAAAAAAAAAAAAAACTGAGCATACCATGTTCACTGTGGCTACTCACAATTTCTTCCTGTCTGTCTAAGTGGGGTCAAGAAGTCACACAGGAAGGATGTACAGTCATCCAGCTCCTCCAATGCTTGGGGTCTAGGATTCCCCACTGATTAAGCTAAGAGCAGTATGCCCAGTTAAAGCAAACTCACCCATTGTGCAGAGAAGCAAATGTCTGATATCAACTTCTGCTAACTCCTTAAGTAGGGCTCAACGAACCCACTGAGCAGACTTATTCACTGTGACAGCTGACACTTTCCATGCACAAAGCAGATTCTTGCTTCTGCACTGCCTTTTGAAATGGTAGTCTTATATCACTAAAAATGATCCTAGCTAGACCCAACAATGTGCTGCTTGCCTGGCTACCACACATACCACATGCCAGGATCTGTTCCTTTATTGGAGAGAAGAGGAGGAAGCAACAATGAATTAAAGTGATACAAGATTAGATTTGAAGACATCAGTATGAACTCATTTTAAGTTAACATAGACTTATATGGATAGATAAAAAAAATAATTATACCTATGTGTACACACATGGATTAGTATATATGCATATATTCTAGTTTTTTCAACTCTGATAAGTGCCTAGAAGAAATGGTACTCCTGTTGTAATGAAAATGTCTAGTATCCAGAACTTGGTTTTTAATACCATTCTCCAGTAAGAGGAGCCAGAAATCATTGGCAAATGACTAAGTTTAGAACCAAATTAGAAAAAATGCAAGATGGTACGGACCATCGCATAGTACCAGAAAGTAAGGAAATGCTCAAAAAAGAACTCCCAGCAGCCAAAGGTAGAATAATTTAAACAACAAAATAAATTAAATTAAATTATAACTCTAGTACAAAATACACATGAGTTAGTACAGATATAAACAATTGAATAAATAAGTTAAATAGGGCAAAAGAGACAAATCTCCCATATAAGAGCATTTCAAATAACTTATGCAGGCATGCTCCACCTCAAGAAGGTGAAGTTTAACCCCACCATCCCATCATTTTGGGCTGCACTTAGAGACTTGTTTACTAAGCGTAGAGAATGAAAAGTTAAAAAAGAGGGAAAAGCGGGCCTCCCTGGTGGTGCAGGCGGTTGAGCGCAGTGCTGTGAAGCTGTCCACAGCCTCTGCAGTGCCGGTTCCATCCCTGCCGGCCGTGGGGATACCCACATGGCCAGCAGACCTCTCCTGTCTTGCCCGCTGCTCCCCTCAGCAGTGCATTTCAGTCAATTTGCCTGTTCTGTTCCCCGCTCTGTCTCTGGTGAATCCTCTCACCCTCCCACGCATCTGGCCTGTACCCCAGTTCTTGTATTAATACATCTTAAAAAAAAAAAAGAGGGAAAAGAAATTTTACAGTAAAGACATACTACCTTAGCCAAGGGATCATCAGTGATAAGCCAGATTGACAGCAAGTACACTATATGATATAATGAAAATTACACTTTGCCTTCCTGATAATCTGCCCAAATACCTAAAACCACTCTTATGTTTAAAAAAAGGACAATTCCAAATTGAGGAACACTGTACAAAAATGTAATGAACCAAAGATGCTAAGGAGATAAGACAAATAACTGTAATGTGGTATCCCAGATATAATCTATATATGTAAGCTGACTTAATTTTTGCAACTATTTTTAGCTTTTGAGAGTCAAGGCATTTAACTAGATTTCCAGAATTACATACTATTCAGCTAATCTAAATACCATGAAAAAATGTTTCAAGTTCGGTCAAGAAAATTTCAAAAACTTCACACAATTCTTATTCTAAAAGAATCATCCTGATGCTTGTCAAAAGTTGTTTAGCTAAAAGAGAAATAACATCTGAGTTGAAGGACAGAAATCTAAATGATGAGGAAAAATATTGTAATATTTTTTTATTATAGATTATAAAATTTATATATTTTGTATTGCATTATTATTGTGTTATATAATGAAGATGTCCTAGATATAAGCAAAATAATCTCAAGTGTCACAAAAATATTTTTTAAAGCTTTGAGTGTTTTGGCAAATAGATGGGTGAGAATTCACATTATTTTTAGAACAGAAGGTAGAAAGTAGACAACTACTCCCTATTCATACCCATTTTTCTGAAATATTAAATTATAACCACCTTAAAAACTAATAGGCTCCAAATGAGTATTGGTTGTGGATGTTCCCTGAAAATAAAAAAAATCATGAGAAAAAAACAAAAAATCATGACTAAGAAACACACTGGTAAGATTCCCCAGGCCAGTGCAATATAGAGCAAGCCCCAGTGAAGTGCCCACCAGTCACCGTCATCCCCACACACACCAGGAAGACCTCCATCCCAGTGTGAGAGTTGGAGCCATCCCAAGCTGAAATCTCACAAATAGATGTGCATCCCTGAAACCTGGACTGGGAAGCAAGAGAGGGAAAAAAAAAAAAAAAACAGTTACATGAGTCCTCAGTAAGTGAAGAAATCTCCAGAACCCAATCCTAAAGATATGGGAGATCTTCTCTACCTATCAGATATGGAATTCATACTTTCCATATTAAAAAAATTCAAAGAACACAGAGGAAACAAAAAAATGAAAAGACGGTCCCTGCTCATGGATTGGAAGAAACAACATTGTCAAAATGCCATTCTATCCAAATTGATAGAATGCAAATTCAATACAATCCCAATAAAAATTTCAATAGCATTCTTCAAACAAATGAAACAAAAATTACTGAAATTCACATGGTACCACAAAGTACCCAAATATCCAAGTAATCCTCATGAAATAAACAATGAAGAATGACAGTGTAATACTTCCAGACTTCAAACTATACTATGAAGCCATTATAATATAATATAATTGATACTGGTAAAAAAACAGACACAAAGACAAATGGAATACAATTGAGACCCCAGAAATAAACCCACACCTATTTAGATATATGATAAAGGTATAAAAAATGTATACAGGAACAAGGAAAGCCTCTTCAATAAATGGTGTTAAGAAAACTGGAAAGTTACAAAAAAAGAATGACCACTTTCTCATACCACACACAAAAATCCAACTCAAAATGGATGAGAGATGTGGACGTAACACCTGAAACCATGAAACACATATAAGAAAACAGGCAAAACATTACATAACGTTGGCTATGGTCGTGCTTTGAGGATTCATCTCTGGCAGCAAGGAACAATTGAGGCTTCACCAAACTAAAAAGCTTCTGTGCAGTGAAAGAAACCATAACTAAAAAGAAGAGACAGCCAACTGATTGGGAGAAAATATTTGCACCATGTCCATCTGACAAGGGACTGATATCAAATGTCTAAAAAAGAGTTCATGGGCCTCCCCAGTGATGCAGCGGGTTGAACGCCGCTCTGTGAAGCTGCCCACAGCCTCTGCAGCACGGGTTCAATTCCCAGCTGGCCAGGGAGAAATCCACATGGCGCGGCAGACCTCTCCTGTCTAGCCCACTGCTCCCCTCAGCAATGTCTTCAGTACATCTGCCTGTTCTGCTCCCCACTCTGTCTCTGGTGAATTCTCTCACCCTTCTGTGCCTCTGACTGTACCCGAGTTCTTGTATAAATAAGTAAATCTTAAAAAAAAAAGAGTTCATACAACTCAACAAAAACAAAACAAATAACTCAATCATGAAATGAGCAAAACAGTTAAGTAGGCACTTCTCCAAAGAAGACATACAGATGACCAACAAGCACATGAAAAAAAAAAATGTTCATCATCATTTATCATCATAGTAATACAAATCAAAATCACAATAAGATAGTACAACACACCTGTGAGAATGGCCTATATCAAAATGAGAAAACGGAACACTCTTACACTGTTGGTGGGAATATAGACTGGCCAAGCCCCTATGGAAAGCAGTAGGGAAGTTTTTCAAAAATTTAAAATTGAATCTGCTATTCCACTCCTTGATATGTACCTAGAGAAAACAAAAACAATAATTTGAAAGCAAACTTTCTCTCTCATGTTTATTGCAGCACTAGTTACAATAGCCAAGTGTATTTCATCATAAAGATATTTACAAGTATTTTTCATGTTTATTAGTGAACACATTTTCTCTGTTCAAAAATTAAAGTGAAAATAATGCCCAGCATAAACTAGACAATACCAGCTGATAATATATAAGACACATACATATCAGACATTACACAATAACTGTAAGGAACCAATAAACACCTCCTATTAACTATAAAAGGAAAGAGAACATTTATTTTGTTAAGTTTATTTTCAATTTCTTTTTTTAATATTTATTATTTTAAATTGGGGGTTACGTTTTGCTCTTCCATATGTGCATATATTCCACTCACCCTCCACCAAACCATCCATGCTAATTCCCCATCTGCTTTCCTCTCCCACCCTACTTCCTCTCACCAAATTACCTGTGGTAACCATTATATTCTTTCACTGAGTTCAAGATTTATTCTTACTATATTTTGCTTGTGTCTTTTTGGTTATTTATATT
The DNA here is from genome assembly GCF_964194135.1 of Talpa europaea. NCBI lineage: Eukaryota > Metazoa > Chordata > Mammalia > Eulipotyphla > Talpidae > Talpa > Talpa europaea. Next base: position 83,429,889 of record NC_140071.1, on the reverse strand, counting down.
CCACAGAGGAGTGAAATGATATGCTATCTGACCTTGCTTTTTTGGTTTATTTCACTTAACATAATAACCTCAAGGTCCATTTTTCCCCCAAATGTCATTCTCATCTTTTTCACAGCTGTGTAGTATTCCATTGTGTATGCATTCCACAATTTTATTAATCCATTAGTTTGTTAAAGAGCACCTGGGATGGCAATTATGGACAGTGCTGTACATAAATCCTTCCATATTATAGTTTTCATGTTATATGGATAAATATCTAATAGAGGTATTGCCAGACCATACAGAATTTTCACAATTATTTTCTTAAGAAATCTCCATAGTGGGCCTCCCCTGGTGGTGCAGCAGTTGAGCGCTGGGTTGCGAGGCTGCCTGCAGCCTCTGCAGCGCCAGTTCAATCTTGGGCCACCAGCAAGGGTCCCACAAAAAAAAAATCTCCATAGCATTTTCCACAGTGCCTGGACCAATTAGCCTTCCCACCTACAAAGGATGAGAGTTCCTTTGTCACCAAAATTTGTGGATTCTATTCATTAGTGACCATTCTCATAAGTGTGGGGTTGATTTCCACTCAGTCCCTTTATAGTAAGTAATACCGAATCATTTCTCAATGTCTGTAGGCCATCTTAATGTCTTCTTTAGAAAAGTGTTTATTAGGTCCTTTAACCATTTTTTATTAGGTTGTTTTGTTTTTGTTATTGAATTATCTAAGAACTTTGTAAATTTTGGCGATTAGCCCCCCATCAGATGTGATGTGGAAATAATTTTTCCTATTCTGTAGGTTGTCCTTTTGATTTTGTGATGATTTCTCCTGAAGTTCAAAGGTTTTTTAGTTTGATGAGGTCCCACTTGCTCATTTTTCCTTTTGTTTCCCTTGCTATTGAAATTGAGTCCCCAAATAGATCTTTGTGGTAGATGTCTGATATATGTCCCCTATGTTTTCTTTTAAATACTTTATGGTTTTGGTTCTTATATCCAGATCTTTAAATCTGGATTATTTTTGAATTATTTTTTTGTGTATGGATTTATATATTGATCTCATTTCATTTTTCTGCTGGAGGCTATCCAGATTTCCCAAAATCATCTATTAAGGAGGCTATCTTGTGGTTTCATATAAATTTTATAATTGTTCAATTTCCTTGAATAACGTCATTGGTATTTTGGTAAGTACTGTATTGAATTTGAAATTGATTTTGGTAATATGACCCTTAAAATGATATTTATTTTTTCAATCAAAAGCATGGGATATCTTTCCTTTTCTTTGTGTCTTCTTTTATTTCCTTTAACAGAGTACTATAATTTTCTCTATGCAGTTCACATTTTTCTTTAAGTTTACTCCCAGGTATTTCAGTCTTTTTAATGTGATTATAAATGGTATTTTACTCCCCATTTCCTTTTCTTCTGATACATTGTTTGCCTATGAAAATATAACTGATGTATATGTACTGATTTTATATCCTGCCACTTTACCGTATTCATTTATTATTTTTAGCAATTTTTTGGTAGAATCTTTGGGATTCTCTAAGTATAGTAATAAGTCATCTGATGATGTGACAGTTTCACTTGTTTTCCAACTTGAATTCCCTTTTATGTATTTTTCTTGCCTAATTACTTTAGCTCTGACTTCCAATACATGTTGAATAATAGTTGAATAACAGTGGTAACAGTGGACATCCTTGTCTTACTCCTGATCTAAGTGATAATGCTTTCAGCTTTCACCATTGTGTATGATGCTGGTTGTGGTTTGTCATATGGCTTTTATGATGTTTAGATAAGTACTACTTATTCCCATTTAATTAATGATATTGAATCTTGTCTAATGCTTTTTTGGCATCTATTGAACTGATTATGTGGTTTTTAATCTTCTTTTTTGTTGATACTGCCTATCTGCCTTTTGTTAACCTATCTGCTAAAAATACTAGCATTTTTAGTATTGTTATTTTAAAATCTTTGTCTGGTAGGTCCTCTATTTCTATATCTGTTATATTTGTTCCAGGACTTCTGTTGCTCTCATTTTGTTCATTCATCTTGTGTTCAGATATTCTCTGTTCCCCAGCATGTCCATTGCTCTGTGTGTGTGTGTGTGTGTGCATGGTGCTAAGGATTTAGTTTCATTTGTTTTTCTTCTTAGTTTACCTTGGCCTGAGGTGGGGCCAAGAAAGGAGTCTGGGGCTTCAATAGTCAATCTCAATTTGAGTAGTGAAGTCAGTCTCCTCTATCTTCTCTTCTTTCATTCAAGAGCAATGTCCTTATGTTGTCTTAACTTCCCAATGTCTCCCTATTGCTTATTTCTGCCACAGGTTATGATCTATGAAATTTGAGTCACCCAGTGGTGGGGAGTTAGGACTGAATAACCAGGTTCATGCTCCAGGATTAAGTTGTGCTCTGCACTGAGGCAACACTGCACCCAAGTATGTCCATCACACCTGTACTGCCTTGTTACTATGGCTGGCAACAATTGCTGTTGTGCCCCACTCCTGCCTCTGATGCTGCTTCTGCAGGGCAACAATATGTGATTACTATTTGTTTAATTTACCAATGGATTTGTGTCTTTTTCTCTGGTATTGGGATTTTCTTTTTTGGCATCTGGCCTGGTTCAAACTGATGTCTCTTTGATCTCACCTCGAAGTGAGGAAGAATGATAGGATTTCAGTGACCAAGCCAACCACAGGATTCCCAATTTCCTGGTGTGTACCCACAGACTGCCCACTACCTGTGGTGGGGTTAGTATCCACTTACATTAGTAGCAGAGTTTCTCCAGGGAATTTCTCACTGTCACCCATCATCACTTGAGTGGTCAACTACTAACCCACCACTTGTCAGCTGGGATATTTATTCTCTCAGTCACACACCTTTCTCTTCTTCCTTCTTTCCTACAAATCCGACCTTAATTTAAGGTCTCTGTGGGTAACTCCTGGGACTCTATAGATGGAACAGAGCATCTTTATCTTCCTATGAGCAAATATTTGTTATAGTTGTTTTTAGAAGAAAAGGTGAGCAAAACCTCCCTATTCTGTCATGTTATGGGATGGGTTAAGTCCTTGAGCATATTTTCTTTTTTTTTTTTTTTAATCTTAAGAATTACCGATTTTATTTAAAGGTCTTCAACAAATACAACATATTTTCTTACAACTCGCAATTGCACACCATGAATCTGAAGATAAAAAAAGATAATGATTGAATCTAGTGTGGCATTTTCACAACCAAATTCGCTTGAGAGAGATATTTGAAAAATCATCTCAAAATAGATGCCCTTAAAAAACCACTTGATAAAATTCAACACTCATCTCAGTATACATTCTGCAGAAGCCAGAAAAAGAAAGAAATCCCTCAGTGTGTCAAAGAGTATTAATTGGAAACAACAGTAAATATCAATTTAACTTTACCATTTAAGGCCAGGAGATCAAGACAAAAGTACTATTACTGCTAATTATTTTTTTACCAGAAATCAGTGTACTTTAAAAAACCCTGTTCTAGTAGTAACAAAACATATAAAATACCTATGGTAAATGGAAATGTATAAGATTTATATGAAGAAAACTCTAAAGCTTAGATAAAGGGCACTCAGGAAAATATGATGTATCTGGTTCCTTCATGAAAAAATTGAATTATTATATATAACACATATAATGATAAATGTATATTTATATCTCTATATACAAATATTTAATACATACATTGTTATTTCCCCCAAGTTCATCTATAAAAGTGCTGCAATTTCTAACCCCCCAAATGATTACATTCATTTGTAGATTTTAGCATGTAAAGATGCCACTAATATTTAAAAAATTAAGTTATGGGGCAATATGTATAGCATGATGTTATGAAAAATTAAAAAAAGAACAGTTAGTGCCATATACACATGCATACAAATAGGTTTATTTAGGTTTAGAAGGTAGCAGAGTGAACTATTAGCAGGGTTTAATTAAAGAAGTAACCTGCATATCTACAATATAATAAATTAACATAACCAAATCTATACAAATAAAATCGATAAAATTCTAAATGTCACATATAATCAAATATTAATTTATTCAATAAATATGTACTGACCATTTATGTTTATCAAATATCTATTTCATAATGTATAGAAGAACTGAAAAGCCTACGAAAAATTTTCTGTTTTAAGCTTTGAATATCTTGGGGATTAATTAGGTAATTTATTTAATGTTATTTTGTAAACAGATTTTTTTTTTAAATAATAAATTTTATTTTTATATTCCCCCATACAACTGCAAACCACCCATTCTGACCCCAAACCCTCCCCTCCCGCCCCCCACCCCCCCACCCCCCACCACTCTGGTTTATAGTTTTTTGTTGATTTTGATTTTCACTTTTTTATAGTTATTCATTTTCCTGGTCCCTTATTTAAGTTTTCTAGATTCCTGCTATGAGTGAGATAATCTGGTATTTTTCTTTTTCTTTTTGTCTTATTTCGCTGAGCATGATCCCTTCCAGCGCCATCCATGTTGCTGCAAATTGCATGTGTTTATCTTTTTTGAATGCTGAGTAATATTCCATGGTATATATGTACCACATCTTCTTGATCCAGTCATCTATTTTTGGGCATTTGGGCTGTTTCCAAAGCTTAGCTATTGTAAACAGTGCTGCTATAAACATAGGGGTGCAGGTGTTCTTTGGAATTGATGTTTCTGTGTCCTTTGGGTAAATACCTAGGAGTGGAATTGCTGGGTCATATGGAAGCTCTATGTTTAGTAGGTCCAGAAATCTCCACACAGCTCTCCATAGTGGTTGGACCAGTTCGCACTCCCTCCAACAGTGCAGAAGAGTTCCTTTTTCTCCACACCCTCGCCAACATTTGCTGTTGCTAGTTTTTTTAATATGTGCCATTCTCACTGGTGTAAGATGGTATCTCATGGTAGTTTTGATTTGCATTTCCCTGATTACAAGTGATGTTGAACATTTTTTCATATGTCTGTTGGCCATTTGCATTTCCTCTTCAGAGAAGTTTCTTTTTAGCTCTTCTGCCCATTTTTGACTGGATTATTTTCTTTGTTGTTGCTAAGTCTCATCAGCTCTTTGCAGATTTTTGTGATCAGTCCTTTATCATTAGTGTTGTGTGCAGAAATGTTCTCCCAGTTGGTGGGGTTTCTCTTTGTTTTTGTTATTGTCTCTTTTGCTGTGCAGAAGCTCTTTAATTTGATGTAGTCCCAGCTGTTTATCTTTGCCTTCACTATCACTGCTTTGGGTGATGTGTCTGTAAAGATGTCTTTGATATGCAAATCACGTAGTGTTTCGCCTATATTTCCTTCTATGTATTTTATGGTTTCAGGTCTTATGTCTAGTTCTTTAATCCATTTTGAGTTGATTTTTGTGTATGGTATGAAGTAGTGGTCAAGCTTCATTCTTTTGCATGTAGCGACCCAGTTTTCCCAGCACCATTTATTGAACAAACTTTCTTTGCTCCAATGCATACTCTTTGCTCCTTTGTCAAAGATTAGTTGACCATAAACTGTGGGTTTATTTCTGGATTTTCTATTCGATTCCATTGGTCTGTATGTCTGTTCTTGTTCCAATACCATGCAGTTTTGATGATTATGGCTTTGTAGAATAGTTTGAAGTCTGGGAGTGTGAGGCCTCCATTTCCTTTTTTTTTTTCAGGAGAGCTTTGGCTATTTGGGGTTTTTTGTGATTCCATATGAATTTCATCAATAATTGTTCTATTTCTTTGAAGAATGACATTGAAATTTTGATTGGAATAGCATTGAATCTGTATATTGCTTTTGGTAGGATGGCCATTTTAATAATGTTTATTCTTCCAATCATGAGCAGGGGATGTCTTTCCATTTCTTTGTGTCTTCTTCTATTTCTTTTAACAGTGTTTTATAGTTTTCTTTGTATAGGTCCTTTACCTCTTTTGTTAGATTTATTCCCAAATATTTGATTTTTTTGTTTTGATAATAAAAGGGATGTTTTTTTTTATTTCTTCTTCTTCCGATTCATTGTTTGTGTATAGGAAGGCTACTGACTTTTGTGTGTTGATTTTGTATCCTGCCACTTTACTGAACTGATTGATTAGTTGAATTAGTTTTTCTGTGGAGTTTTTGGGGATCTCTATGTATATTATCATATCATCTGCAAATAGTGATAGTTTGACTTCTTCTTTTCCTATTTGGATTCCTTGTATGTCTTTCTCTTTTCTTATTGCTCTGGCTAGGACTTCCAGTATTATATTGAAAAGCAGTGGTGAGAGTGAACATCCTTGTCTTGTTCCAGATCTTAATGGATTGCTTTCAGCTTTTCACCATTGAGGATGATACTGGCTGTTGGCTTGTCATAGATGGCCTTTATGATGTTGAGGTATGTTCCTTGTATCCCAAGAATTCCAAGGGCTTTTATAATGAATGGGTGTTGCACTTTGTCGAAAGCTTTCTCAGCATCTATTGATATTATCATATGGTTTTTATATTTCTTTTTGTTGATGTGTTGGATGACGTTGATGATTGATTTTCGGATGTTAAACCATCCTGTGTCCCTGGAATGAATCCTACTTGGTCGTGGTGAATTATCTCATGGATACATTGTTGGATTCTGATAGCTAAAATTTTATTGAGGATTTTTGCATCAGTGTTCATTAGGGAGATTGGCCGGTAGATTTCCTTTTTTGTGTTGTCCTTGTTTGGTTTTGGTATTAGTGTAATGTTGGCTTCATAGAACGTGTTTGGTATTGTCCCTTCCTTCTCAATTTTTTGGAAGAGTTTGTGAAGGATAGGCACTAATTCATCTCTGAATCTTTGGTAGAATTCATTTGTAAATCCATCAGGTCCTGGGCTTTTGTTTTTGGGAAGGTTTTGGATTACCATTTCAATTTCACTGCTTGTAATTGGTCTGTTTAGGTGTTCTATTTCTTCTTTATCTAGCTTTGGGTGATTGTAGAGTTGTAGGAATTTGTCCATCTCCTCTAGATTGTTAAACTTGTTTCCATATAACTGTTCATAGTAGTTACTTATTATTCTTTTGGTTTCTGCTGTGTCCGTTGTGATTTCTCCTCTTTCATTGATGATCCTGTTTATTTGTGCTTTCTCCCTTTTTTCCTTTGTGAGCCTGGCTAGGGGCTTGTCTATTTTATTGATTTTTTCAAAGAAGGAGCTCTTGGTTTCATTGATCTTTTGGATTGTTTTTTAGTTTCAATTTCATTTATTTCTGCTTTGGTTTTCATTATATCTTTTCTTCTATTGGTTTTGGGGTTTTTTTGTTGTTCTTTTTCTAGATCTCTGAGCTTCGAGATTAGGTTGTTTCTTTGAGTTCTTTCTTGTTTTTTGATGTGAGCTTCTATTGCTATATATTTTTCTCTTGTTACTGCTTTTGCTGCATCCCATACATTTCGGATATTGGTGTCCTCCTTGTCATTCAATTCAAAGAATTTTTTAATTTCTTCTTTGATCTCCTCGTTTGTCCAGTGGTCTTCCAGTAGTGTGGTTTTTAATCCCCATGAGGTAGGATAGTTCTTTGCCTTCTTTTATGGTTTATTTCTAGTTTGATGCCTTCATGTTCAGAAAAGATGTTTGGTATGATTTCAATCTTGATGTATCTGTTGATGATTTTCTTGTGCCCCAGTATGTGATCGATCCTGGAGAATGATCCGTGTGCGCTTGAGAAAAATATGTACTCTGTTTTTTGGGGGTTTAGTGTTCTATAGATGTCTGTTAAGCCCAAATGCTCTAGGTCCTTATTTAGAGCTTTAGTTTCTTTACTTATTTTTTGTCTTGTTGATCTATCCATTGTTGATAGTGGTGTGTTGAAGTCTCCCACTACGTATGTGTTTTCTCTAATGTCTGTTTTCAAAGAGGACAACAGTTGTCTGATATATTTTGGTGCTCCTTCGTTTGGTGAGTATATGTTAATGAGTGTTATTTCTTCTTGGAGTATTGTCCCCTTGATCATAATGTACTGACCACTGGGGTCTCTTTTTATTTTTTTGAGTTTGAACTCTGTTTTATCTGATATAAATATAGCTGTTCCTGCTTTCTTTTTTGGTCCATTCGCTTGTAGGATTGTTTTCCATCCTTTAACTTTGAGCCTATTTTTATCTTTTGTAGCTAAATGTGTTTCCTGGAGACAGCAAAAGGTTGGGTTTTGTTTCTTAATCCAGGCAGCAACTCTGTGTCTTTTTATTGAAGAGTTTAGTCCATTTACATTTAGAGTTAATATTGATATGTTAGCATCTGTATTTGCCATTGTGTTTGTCTTTCCTTTGATTTTATTTATTCTTTTAATAACTTTTTTTTTTGGTCTTCTTTCATTGTTATTCGTCCCTCTGAGGTTCTGGCTTTAGGATTCCTTGTAGTATTTTTTGGAGTGGGGGTTTAGTCATAATGAAATTCCGGATTTTCTGTTTGTCTGGGAAGGTCCTTATACTTTCTTCATAGAAGAAGGGAGCTTTGCAGGATAGAGTATTCTTGGTTGGCATCTGTTTTCTTGGAGTCTGTTGACTATGTCCCTCCACTCTCCTTGCCCGTAGTGTTTCTTCAGAGAAGTCTGATGTCAGCCTGATTGGTTTCCCTTTGAATGTTATCTGTTTCTTCCCTCTTGTCAGCTTCATTATTTTTTCCTTGTCCTGGATTCTTGGGAGCTTTACTATTATGTGTCTTGCTGTATTTTTCCTTTCGTCGTGGAAGTTTGGTGTTCTTCTTGCTTCTTGTATATCAATTTTCAGTTCCTTCTTCACATTTGGGAAGTTCTCTTCAATTATCTCCTGGAATATTTTCTCTGTTCCTACATCTCTCTCCTCTCCTTGTGGGATTCCTATAACTCCTATATTTCCTTTCCTCATGGAGTCAGATAGTTCCCGAAGTCTTTCTTCTTTCTTTTTCCTTCGTACTTCTCTTTCCTTTTCTGTTTTGGTTCTTTTTATTTCTGTGTCTTCAAGAGTACTTATTTGTTCTTCCATTTCATCTATTCTGCTTTCATTGCTTTTCCCAGAGTTCTTTATTTCCTCCATTAATTCTTTGATCTCCTGCATTTCTTTTACTTCCTTCTTTAGGGATTCAATTTCATTTTTCTGACCATTGTTTTCCCTCTTTAGGGACTCAATTTCCCTCTTCTGATCATTGTTTTCCTTTATGACTTCTGTCACTTTTTTAATCATGGCAGTTTTAAATTCTCTTTCTGGAAGGCTCAGAAGTAATTCCAAGTTACTGTCGTTGCAATCTGGGGGGTGGTTTTCTTTTTGTGGTGTGCTTCTTTCCTGAGGTGTTGTTAGGTTGCGTGTGGTTCTTCTACTCCCTACTGTCTGTTTTCTAATTTGTCGTATGCATTGGGACACTGTGTTGCTCGGACTGGCTGGCATCTTGGGTGAACTTCTCCGCTTCCCTCTGGCTCCTCCAGGAGCCATCTCTGGCTTCTGGGGGAGCGTTTTGCTGGTTTTAGGCAGTCTTTACTGAAGAAATGTCCCTGATCTAAAATGGCGAAGCGGGACTCAGTCTCTGCGCATCCGGTCTCAGGCACACTCTTCTGCGCACCCGGTCTGCCCCGGACGTGGGTGCCTGTTCCCTCTGTGGGCTCAGACTGGTGGTTGGAAGGGGCCTGGCATGGGCTTACTTCCCAGATGGCCACTGGGTCCTCCAGAAGCCTTCTGCCCTTTTCAAGAAGTCTTTTCTTAAGAAATTTCCCTGTTCTATGGGGTGTTAGTGACTTTTTTTCTGGTCACTAGGTGGCGCCAGAGATCTCTCCTATTGTCCTTAGGGGGCTGCTTTTCGACGCCCCCCCATGGGACAGGGAACAGAGCAAGAATGGTAGGGTAAAACTCAACGGCTTTGGGGTGCTGTGTCTGCCTTGTGCCCCACCGTCGTGGAGAACCCACGCCCTGAATTTCGTACCCCGGGTCTCAGTTCCAAAGCCTCAGGTCCAGGACGTGGGCTGTAGCCCAGTTCAGTGGCGCGGGAATGGCGCCTTTTGCACCCCGCTCCCGTGCCTGGGCACCTGGTTCCTGCTTACTCAGTGAAGGGACTTTCACCTCAGTGAGGGCCTCTGCGAGTCTCCCCGCAAGCCTAGGTCGCAGGCACGGCGACCTGGGCAGCCGTGATCCCGATCCGCGTTTGCTTTTCAAGCGCACCAAGCGCGCTGCTTTTCCGCGCAAGCTTACAGGCGCCCGGGCTGTGTGCAGGTCTCCTCCAGAGTCTCTTTATTCTCTAATGGCGCCCCGAGCCGTTCGCTCACCGCTGCGGCGAATCCTGCAGGGTTCTCCACAGCTCCCGTTCACAGGGTGTGGTGGCTGCAATAGTTCCTTTCCACTCCCAGTCCCGCTTCCTGGGTAGTTTGTTCTTGTTGGTCGTTTTAGTTTTTTTTTTCCTCCTCTCTGCTGGTCGGAGAGTGCTGACTTTGTGGGCGGGGGAGGAGAGCAGGGTTCTGCGCTTTCCTCCCTTTTAGTCCTCTTTTATTGCAACTTTCTTCTTTGGGCAGTTTGCTGGAGTCACCCGTTTATCTTCCGTGTCCCAGTTCTCACGGGGACCTGCCACTTTTCCTCCCTATTAACTTTTTTTAATGGGAGATCTCACTCGCTGTGTCTCCTCGCCGCCATGTTGCTCTGCCCCCCCCTTGAGCATATTTTCAATTTCACACTTGAATTGACAAAAACATTCAATAAAAAATGTATTTTCATTACACATGATAAAAATGGTATAATTTCATTAGTAAGTCAATTATTTTGTGGATAAAAGAAATAACCAAAACATTCACAAGAAAATATATATGCAGTATATTATTTGATATTTAATTTCATCAGTAATCAATGAAATATTAAAGTAACAATTTTTTTCTATTTGTTAATGAATTAAACAGTTGAAAATAAATGAATATATGCCTATTATACATAATTTCAATGTGAATATTCCATTTTCTATTGTACATAATTGGAAAAATCCAGATTGTGCTATTCTCAAAGGCAATTGTTTTGGACTCTTCAAAATTCAAAGCTGATGAAACGAATAGTGGAATCAAGCAAATTCTATATTAAATGAGATTACTTAATAGGATGCTTAGTAGTTCTTTTAACTAATAAATATGACCGATTGTGTGTCCTTGATTGAACCCTGGACTGAAAGAATATAAAGGAAGGCAGAGAAGAAAGGAGAAAAGATATATAGTCATATAAGGGCCATTTGGAAGATAGTTGAGGAAATTTGAAAGTGGACTACATTTTAGCAACTATTATGTTAATTTTAAATTCTTGGGAAAATAATATTGAGATTTTCTAGGTGAGTCTTTGTTTAATAAGTCACCTGCAAAGATATTTAAAAATAAAATGCTGGGCCTCCCTGGTGGACCAGCAGTTGAGCGCTGGGTTGCGAAGCTGCCCGCAGCCTCTGTGGCACTGGTTCGATCCCCGGCTGCTTCCTGGCCACCAGAGGAGGGTCCCACATGGCGCGCAGACCTCTCCTGCCGCCCACTGCTCCCCTCAGCAGTGTGCTTTGCTCCTTCTGCCTGCTCTGCTCCCCGCTCTGGCTCTGGTGAATTCTCACACCCTCCCGCGCTTCTGACTGTACCCAATGCTTGTATAAATAATAAATAAATAAATCTTTAAAAAAAAAACTTTAAAAAAAAATAAAATAAAATGCTATGGTGTCTGCAATTTACTTTCAGAGGTTTGGTAATTTCAATAAGAGATGCCAATGTAGGGCCTACCTAGTGGCTTAGGGGTTAAGTCTCAGCGCTATCACTGCCATAGCCTGAATTCCATCCCCGGCCAGGGATCTGACCCACATATCTATAGCAGACCTCTCCTGTCTTGCCTGCTGTTCCCCTCAGCAGTGCATTACAGTTCATCCACCTGTCCTGCTCCCCACTGTATCTCTGGTGAATCCTCTCACTCCCCACACCTCTGGCCTGTAACCCAATTCTTCAATCAATCAATCAGTAAATAAATAAATAAATATTTTTTAGAAAGAGCTGCCAATGTAAGGCATTCATCACAATGTGAGTTAAACAGCAAAATAATTATAGTCAAAATGTTCACAATTGAAATACTGAAGTGAGATAGATAGATGATAGACAAATAGAGATATTGATATCCTTATGCTTTTGGTAATTTTTCCCACAATGAACCTATAGTATTTAAGGAGAACTATTTCAAAAGGTTGCTGTTTCAATATGAATGATTTTAATGCTATTTCTTTGAAATAAAAGAAGGTCCAAAGAATCACCAACTTAAAGCAAAGACCTGTAAGTTTGCAAAATAGTATTCCAATTTTTATTGATAAACTTCTTCAGATTCAAAGATTCCATTCAAATAAGCTATTTGATGAAAAGGAGATAAAGAAACATGATTTCTTCAAACATTGGTTCCTGTAATCAAAACAAGGACTTCTATAGGAAAAACAGAAATATGAAGATGGGCAGCCAGATATGTACTATGCAGTTTAAGAAGACTAAAATAATAGATTTCAAGACATTTTCAGATCTTCTGAAATAAGTCAAACATTAAGCATTTATCAACAATCACCCTAGTGATAAAATTTCACTAGTAAAATTCAAAAACAGTGATCTTGAGGAAGGAAAAACAAAATGCTGAGGCATACAATGTCATAAGAACAAACTTTACCAACCATGTTTTTTCTACAATCAGTGCTGGCACCAACATAAAAATCTCTCTGGATCCTTTCCATTGTGTACTGAACAATGACCTCATGTCATCTTTGCCACATGTACTGATAGTTTCTATCTACCATTTACCAAACAATAGGAAAAGTAGAGAGAGTTGATTTACAAAGTCTTAGGTCTACAAATGGGACCATTTGGAAAGGCAGTTTTCTTGTGCAACCTGTCTTCTCTAACTGAAACCTATTCAATAAGACTGTTCATTCCTGACCTCCTGCCCTCTTGACACTGATCTGTCCTAAAGAGGATGCCCATATACTGTCTGTCAAATTTATATTAGAAAGCCATAGCATCAGGTCCCTATTTCTATATTGCACACAATGCTGTATGTCAAAGTTTGATAAACATGAAATCACATTTTCAAAGGTTAAAACACAAGTGTCAGTCAGTCAAAAACAGTTGACCACTGTGAGTGTCTCACTAGTTGACCTTGAACTCTTCCGTGGCTCTGAGGTCAATGGTATGTCATCAGAGGAGAAATTTCTGATAGATTTATGATAAGTTCACTTCTTTGACTATGATCCTGACATTAGAAATAATTATAAATTGTCCATCTTCAAACACCTACTTATTGAGTGAAAAACTTTCAAGCAATGATATTGATGTTAACAGGAGTTATACATGCATATCTGCAAGACAAAGAAGTCTAAGTTTCAATTGAATATGGAACTCAATGAAAGAGACAAGGTAAAAGAGAAACAAAGAAATGTTCAGTACTTACCACAGATTTTATGTTCACCTATAATTTATATATATATACATATATATATATTATAAAGGAAAATTAGGAGGTAAAATTTTACAAGCTTCTGCACAGGTCTGAAAGAATTGTGAAGTGGGTCTTTTATATATGGCTACTGTATACCATTTAAACTTTGCTCATATTTATAACATGCCATATGAATATATGAATATGATCCAAAGATTATCAGATTAAGTTAACATTAAATATGAAGGAATTGAGTATAACCCAAGAAAAAGTTAGCATGTGTTAATAGTAAAAAGTATCATGTATCATATTGGATCTTAACTATTCTCAAAATGAATTTCTTTATAAGAGATATTTTGTTAGCTAGTTTATATTTGTTAGATTTTTCTGACCTGTAAGAGACAAAAAAAAATTACTTCCTTTTCTTCAGTTTTTCCAATATCAAAGTTATAAGCTGTAAGAAATCTGTTGCAGACACTCACAAATGATTATAATGAACATCCTTTTGTTTCTCTCATCCTTTGAACATTAAGGATTAGCTTATCACTATCCTCCCAGGGATGCACAAGAAACATGAAATTTATAATTTCTCTACTTGATTTAGAAGAAGATATCCACTTGAGTATTCTGCATAGAACAAAGGAACATATATAGGCTGTTTCCCTAAATATTTGTTGTGTTTGAAATGTTGTCAGCTATGTGATATTCTGTACTGTGCCTTTCATATTTGATGTAGTGTTGCTGAAAACAATACTATGCAGTTTTATTTGTATTTAGCATACACAGTTCTTTAACTCATTTGAGTTTCGAACTCAGATAATAAAGTTCACTACAGTTTAATGTCTTTGTACATTTCCTTCCTGCTATTTGTTAATACAAGTAAAAATGGTGACTGAGGGTAACATAGCCCTTAAAACCTATACTTAGTAATTTTAGTCTCACATCTACTTGCAGGAGAAATACATGACAGATCTATTGTTCTGTATTAGCAGGACATTGTCCTAGTATATGAACACATGCAAGCTACTCAGGGAGGCCTTTGAATATTTAAGGCAAGACACTAGTGGCTCATCCCAGTGGGAACCACAGAAAAGGGGAACCTGATTAAATTTAATGTCATTGTCACTTTTTTTCATTGCGAAGAATTATATAGGTAGCCATAGCTACCACACTGTTCAGACAGCATGACCACAATATTCCCCCTCAGAGGTTGGCGTCAAGGACTGAGTTATTCACTCAAAGAATGTGATTCATTGCTGGATGTGGTTCTAACAAGATTAAAAGAGTCATCACTATATAAAATGCATAGATATACTCCAGGGGCAAAAGGAAAACAAACCACTGCAGCTTTTTGATCACTGATTAGACTTTGCAAGAAGAATGTACTGAAATTATAAATACTTATTGAGAATAATTTAGCTTGTGAGTTGAAGTCTCTCTTTTTTCCATTTAAAAATTAATTTGAAGTTTAATAGTTTTAATATAAACTGTGGGAGGAGTTTAGGACAAAATCCTCTTTTTATACTTATTTCTTTTAAAACTGAAGCCATTGACTCAATGTTTAATTATGGTCCTCTACAGTATGTAGTATCTCTAGGTAAAACCTACTAATTCATAAAAGACTGCCTGTTCGGCATCAGCAAATAAGAACTATAATAATCTAAAAATATTTACAAAATATGTTCTCTTTCATTAAAATGGGATTTCTCTTAAGTACCTAAATTTACAGTTTTCCTTGTCTTGGGTAAATATTTTCATGGGTGCAGAGTCATTTCTAAAAATATAGTTCACCTTCTTAAATGAAATGTAAGGTTATTGACAATTAAAACCAGATAGTTTTCATTTACTTCATTTAATCAAAGAATTCTGTATGTCACAAAGGAAGCATGCTATTATTTAGCCATCAGTGTTAACATTCTTAAATTTCTTATCATTTTTACTAATATCAACTAGTGCTCTTGAAGGGCAATATAAAAGTGGATGCTGACTGCTGCATAAGGTAGTCCTCCAAGGAAGTAATTGGTGGATTTTGATAAACCCAGGGTAAGTAAGCTAGTAAGTAACCAGATTTCACTCCCAGATAGTCAGTTAATCAGTTCAAATTCAGTCCATATCAGTTAAATGAAAGCCATCCCACCTGAATGTCATTCACTGGAGTTTATAATATGAACAAGGGGTAGATACCATCTGATTAATTGTGGACACAAGTCTACAACCCAGCACCCATCATCATAATTGGTTCCCTTGTTTGAAGTCTCAGGAGACTGAATGGACAATGGAATTTGAACTACCAACATATTCTGATCTCTCCAGGGAAAGATGAAGGCTCCCTGGTGGGGTGACTTGGAAAAGCTAGAAATATCGCTATTGTGCCTTAGACCTGTCCTATAGATAAATAGAGTTTCCTCTGGACCAGTTCGCAGTTAGGCAACTTCACACCACCAAATAATTCATTCTGCATACATCAGATTAAAGCAATATTCTTTAATGATTTCTTTCAAAATAAAAGCATAACTGAGCTTCCATATTTGTTTTAAGTTATTTGGTAACAATTTTGCTAAAGAACATTAATTATATTACCAAGACTTTTAATTTATACTCTAATTAAAACCTAATCACATTATCTTCCATTATAATTTTATTCATTGAAATGAACTCATATCTAGACTTTTTAAAATTTGCATCTTATTTCATAGTATGAAAAACACTAGTGTCAAATTTGGAGAACTTAATTTCTATTTTTAAAAAAAACTCTGGATTCTGCTTATTAATTTTCTTAATTTGATGCTTACAGAGATATCAATTTATTGAAAGTTGGGTTGATTACCATGGAATTTATGAGAAAGACAACTGTATGCAGAGGAAGCTTTGGAGAAGCAACTTTGCCCCTGAAATACTAAGGGATATTTTCCTCGGTGAAATGTTAATGTGCCTTCAACAATAAACTAACAATGCCTTTCCTGAGGCTTGTGGTGTGGTCACGGTGGTGATCTTGTCTTTTCTTCTTAATGTGCTCCCATACCAGAGACAATACAATGGTCATTCACAAAAACTACAGTATGGAGAAGTTTAAGATGTTTCTTCTGTAATGTTTCTTTCTTCCATCTGCAGCTGGGGGCTTACAGCTGGTATTTTGTTTTGTTTTGTTTTGTTTTTGGTAGTCTGTGTATGTGCATCTGTCTGTGTGCCTACCTGAATGGATTTTCACTGCTTAACTGTACCAGCATGCTATTCATTGTGATAGTTTCAATAAGAATATTTTACTGTCCTTTGACAACTTCTGAGTTTAAAGCAAGCTTTGCTGATGTAGGATGCTATCTTATTCAATACTCTGTTATACTCATTTATAATTACCTGAAATGTTCTCATATAATAAAATGCCTAAGAGTTGCAAATGCTATAAAATGTTATATAGTTATTTTAAATTTAAATTTACTGTAAATTAATGCTTATATTTTAATACATTTATGTATTTGAATATAAATATGAATTATAAGATATTAGACTGAAAAATATTTAACTAAGTTTTATCTGTAAGGGATTTTTCATTGCAAATGATTGTCAACAGGAAAAAGAGATTATTGAAAGAGGAATAACTGAGCCATGAATAGTGTTCCTGATACTGTATCTGAAAATTTTGTAACAGCAAAAATAAGGTAAAATAAATCATAAACTAACTAAAGTTAGTTTCTGCTTTTTAATTTATATTCTACCTAGCACTTAATAACAGGTCATTAATAGATTGTCTAAAACCAGATATTAAAACATTACAAATTTGAGTGATTTTAATGACTCTGTGAACTGTGTATTTATAACAAAAGTGATGACCACTTGTGATGTTGTTATATACCCAGCACTCAATATAGTGCTTTATATAAGCATATTAAATTAAAACTCATATTAAATTAAATCATGTATTATCAAATCTATGAGGTGAGTACAAGTATATCTGTTGCACAAATAGAAAACTAGTGATTAGCGAGGCTAAATAAATTGCCTAAGTTTCATTCTGATCTGGTGCAATTTGAAGTTACATCTGCCTGACTTTTAAAACTGTTGGTCTTAACCTGACTAGCAAAAGCAGAAAGAAGAGAGAGAATGAGTGGGGTCTCCATGGTGGCGCAAGGGGTTAAGACGCAACCTGTGAGGCTAGCCTGTCTGCAGCCACTGCAGCATGAGTTTGATCTCCAGCAGGGGAGCAGCCCAGCAAGCAGACCTCTCCTGGCTCGCCCACTGCTCCCCTCGGCAGTATGTTTTGGTCAATCTGCCTATTTTGTTCCCCACTCTGTCTCTAGTGAATCCTTTCACCCTCCACACCTCTGGCCTATATCCCAGTTCTTGTATGCATGGGTAAATAAATCTCTTTTTTTTTAAAAAAAAAAAAAAAGAAGAAGAAGAATGGGCCTCCCCTGGTGGTGCAGTGGTTGAGCACTGGGCTGCGAAGCTGCCCACAGCCTCTGCAGTGCTGGTTTGATCCCCGGCCACCGGCAAGGGTCCCACATGGCACGCAAACCTCTCCTGCCGCCTGCTGCTCCCCTCAGCAGTGTATTTCATCAGTCTGCCTGTTCTGCTCCCTTATCTGGCTCTGGTGGATTCACTCACCCTCTCGCGCTTCTGACTGTACCCAGTGCTTGTATAAATAAATAAATAAATCTTTAAAAGAAAAAAGAAAAGAAAAGAAGAAGAAAGCAAATGAGGGTATCACACTTACGAACCTAAGTTAAATTGTAAAACCATTATAATTAAAATAGCCTGGTACTTGGTGGGTGGGGGAAGACATAAGACCAGTAGAAGTGAATCAAATCATAGAAATAAGCCCAGATGTGCATGGACAGTTAATATATGATAAATGAGCCAAAAAGACACTGGAACAAGAATAGCCTCTTCAATAAATGGTGATGGGAAAACTAGATAGCTGCATACAAAAGAATAAAATTAGACCATGATTTCACATCATACACAGAAACCAACTCAAAACTGATGAAAGATTTGTATATAAAACCTGGAAACAGAAAATACACAGAAGAAAACATAGGCAAAACACTCCATGACATAAATTTCATAAACATCGCCAGAAGGAAGGAAAACAAAGAAGAAAAGAAACTAATGGGACTACATCAAACTAAAAAGCTTTGTACAGTGAAAGAGACAGTGACCAAAACAAAGAGACACCCAAATGAATAGGGGAAAATATTTACACACAATACATCTGACAAAGCATGGATATCAAAGGTATAAAGAAAATTCATAAAACTCTACAAAGCAAAACAAATAACCCAATTAAAAATGAGCAAGGGAAATAAACGAACATTATCCAAAAAATACATTCAAACAGCCAACAGGCACATGAAAAAAATGTTCACCATCACTTATTATTAGAGAATGCAAATCAAGGCCACAATAAGATACCACTTCACATATGTGAGAATGACCCCATATTGGAGAGACCAGAAATAACAAGTTCTGTCGAGGATGTAGAGAAAAGGGGACCCTCCTACACAACTGGTAGAAATGCAAACTGGTCCAGATTCTATGGAAAGCATTATGGAGGTACCTCAAAACATTAAGCATGGAGGGGCCTCCCCGGTGGCACAGCTGGTTGAGTGCAGTGTTATGAAGCTGTCCACAGCCTCTGCAGCGCAAGTTCGATTCCCAGCTGGCCAAGGAGATTCCCACATGGCGCAGCAGACCTCTTCTGTCTCGCCCGCTGCTCCCCTCAGCAGTGTCTTCAGTCCGTCTGCCTGTTCTGCTCCCTGCTCTGTCTCTGGTGATCCTCTCTCCCTCCCCTGCCTCTGGCCTGTACCCCAGCTCTTGTATTAAAAAAATAATTTTTTAATTATAAAAAAACATTAAATATGGATCTGCCATTTGATCCAGTAATTCTACTCCTAAGCATTTACCTAAAAAATTCAAAAACACTAACTTAAAACTAAACTTGCACTCCCATGTTTATTGCAGAGCTATTTAGTATAGCTAAATGATGGAAGCAACCAAAGTGCCCCAGAACAGATGAATGGCTCAAGAAGATGTGGTATATATATATATCTACAGTGGAATACTACAGAATGATCAAAAAAGAAAAATTTATGCCATTTGCAGTAACAAGGATGGACCATGAAGGAATAATGCTAAGTGAAATAAGTCAAAAGGAGAAAAATTAATACTAGTGTCATTAAATTTATGGAATATGAAGTAACTAAACTAAGTCAGGTAAACACAGCTGAAAAGCTAACCCTTGACAGTTGACTTACTGAACTGAAGCAACAAGGTAGGGAGAAAGGAAGGAAGGGGTAAAAACAAAGAGGAAAGGATGAACAATGTTGTATGGTGTTGGAATATGGGTGAATTGGTGGTGGGTACACCATGTCGGTAATACCTGCTGGGGGTATCCCAATATTACCTCAATTTAAAAAAATTGGATTTAAAAACTAAAAACTAAAAATGAAAATAAGACCTCCCTGGTGGCACAAGAGGTTAAGTCTCAGCATTACGAAGCTATCAGCAGCCACTGCATCTCAAGTTCCATCCCAGGCCAGGGAGCTAATCCACATGGCACAGCAAACCTCTCCTGTCTGGTCCGCTGCTCCCCCCAGGCTGTGTATTTCAGTAGATCCGCTTGTTCTGCTCCCCACTGTCTCTGGTGAATCCTCTCACCACTGCCCCCACCACTGTCCTACACCCCATCTCTTATATGTATAAATAAATAAAATATATCTTTAAAAATAAAAATATACTAAAAAAACTAATGGCATCAAATAAATTTATTATATAGCCTCACCATATTTATATACAAAATTTGATATTCATCAATTGTGAATATTTTGATATACTATTATTCAAATAATATCCCTTAGTGTATATCATCTGGCCTTTGTTAATATTGGCTTTGCTCTGTCTTTGTTGACAAACTTAATGTTTGCTAGATAGGTGGTCTTGGGTATGTCTATTTATCTCTCTGAATCTCAAACACTCCTCTAAAAAGTGAAATAAATGAGCTAGGTAGGTCTTTAAAAATCCTCTATCAATTCATTTTTGCTATAGAGCAAACTATGCCAAAACTGAGTGGCTTAAACAAAACTAACCCTACATTAGCTTATAATTTTGAGGGTGAGAAATTTGGATTGTGAGCTCAGATGCTGGTGGTTCTGCCAGTCATAGCTTGGTTCAACCATTCAACCACATATCCAGGAAAACCAACCATCTCAGTTTCCTTAGGACTGAGGATGTTCCTGGGCCATGGGACTTTCAGTGCCTAACTGGGAATGTTTCAGGCAAACCAGGATGAGTTGGTCACCCTACATATATGTATTGTCAGTTGGTGTTCAAGACTTCACTTATGTGTGGAAAATAAATCATTATCAGCTGAAACAATAAAGAAAATGAGCTGCAAGTCTGGTCTTCTTGCCAGGCTTGCACTGGTTTATTCTCATTATAGTGGATATAGTATTCCCAAGGGCATCAAGAAAAACAAGTCCGGTGTGAAAAGTCTGTATTTCTGTTACATTTGCTAGTCTCCCACAGTTTGAAGCAAGACATATGACCCAGACACAAATAATGAAAATATATATTTCACCTCTTTATGAAAGGCTACACAAAGTCACTCAGGATTTCATTTCTGTGGTCATCTACAAAACCATCCATGGAACTAACAGAAATTAAGTAGAGAAGTTATAGTCTCTCTTTGGTTATACTGTCCTGAGTATACAATGTATACCTAAAATTGCTAATCCTGTATGATTAGTTTTATTAGATCCCTTAAGTGAGAAACAGACAGTATTAAAATTGAAATGATGAACCTATATCATATTTCTTCTCTTAATTTCTGTTAACATGTTAGGTCCGAAAAGATATTCAAAACTAAGATGATATACATAGAGGAACATTTCTAAGTAGTTTCAGCTGTGGTCTAAGAGGACGCTAAAAGCCTCAATGACCAAAGACTGAGGGCAACATAAAAATAATTGCCTCCCTGAGCCTCCCCTGGTGGCGCAGTGGTTGAGCGCTGGGCTGGGAGGCTGCCCGCAGCGTCTGCAGCGCCCGTTCGTTCCCCAGCCGCCAGGGAGCGTCCCACAAAAAAAAAAAAGAAAAGAAAAGAAAATTGCCTCCCAAATTTGATTTTTGTGAAATGAAAAAAGTTACAAGTAGGAAAAAAAAGTGATTTTTCATAAAAAAAAAAAAATTTTGCTATGGTCTGCAAATTTTTGTTTTGCAGGAACATTTCATCATAATTCCAAATTCTGTTCACATGCAGGAGGAAGAGGGGGTAGGAGTATTGAGGCCATTTTAGAATTCTGCCTATCACATATGACAAATAATAGATAATTATAATAATCCAGATTATTATACATCCATGGAACATGTTTTGTGCCCTGATGCTCTGAAAAAAATACTTTTATCAAGATGTAATATTTCTGGGGCCTCCCTGGTGCCGCAGGCAGTTGAGCGCCACACTGTGAAGCTGTCTGCAGCCTCTGCAGCGCGGGTTCAATCCTGGCCGGCCCGTGAGAATCCCAAATGGTGCAGCCGACCTCTCCTGTCTCTGCTCCCCTCAGCAGTGTATTTCTTCAGTCTGCCTGTTCTGTTTCCCGCTCTGTCTCGGGTGAATCCTCTCACCCTCCCCGCGCAACTGGCCTGTACCATTCTTGTATAAAAATAAATAAAATCTTTTTTTTAAAATACACTATTTCTATTGTTTTGTTTCTTACGTCACTTGATTTTAGTGAAAAATGATCTTAGACATAGTCTTTTGAAAACTATTTCTCTATATTTTATATAAATGGTGAAGTTATTGTTCAAGCTATATTCTGTGCTCCCCTTTTAGGAGGGCTGCAGCAGAAATTTCTTTTATAACTTGCTAGGAGGTATTTAGCTTTTCCTGATAAAGAATTTTTTTTTTCTCTTGTACTGGGAATGTATGGTTGACTTCTTCTTTAAATTTTTCATTAAACAGCAGATTTAAATAGGTTTTTACTGTCTATATATGTATATATGTAGTAGATGAATATTTATCTCTTGTTTTTAAACTTGCATTAAAACTTTTCTAGTGTTAGCTTTAATTCTTAATTAATTTTTTTAATTTTATTTGAACTTAAAGTTTTAATTTAGCATTTAAATTAATTTTGTTGTGGTAATCTCAAATTGTAGAGAATAAACATGACAAATACATGCACTAGATAAATCATAGGGAGATAGAGGAATAGAAAAGATACACAGAATAGTGATGAGAAGAAAAAACAAAATAAAAATCATTTATTAGTCCCATTTTATAGATTGCCTATACCATTATCTCACCATTTTAATGGTATTTCAGTCTACTCTATGGTCTGGAAAAGTCTTGTTTTTTGTCCTTGGTGTGGTTCATCAAAAAAGAAAACAATGATAAAATCAACAATATTTATTTCAATATTAAAATGAGCATTTGGTGTTCGCTAATTCTATATTCATATTATTCCATAATTCTAAGAATGATTTTAGAAGAATCTCATAGTCATTATAATTCTGAGTTTCTGAGCATTCCTATTGAATTCAAATATTTACTCTTCCCTGATAGAAATAGCTTATCTCAGTTTGTGGCAGGGAAGTGTAAAGGGTAAACGTGGGACATCTTGTGCTAGAAAGCAAGGAACTGCTCAAAGAATACTGAAGTGATGTCAAAGGAACAAAAGTGCCAGCGTGAAGCTGCTCCCATTGTCCAAACCTGACATACTATCAACATCAGAAAAAAACATATAACACATGAGGAAGGGTGGCGGGGAGGAATGAGACAAAATGGAGACAGAGATTGCAATGGAGAAGGAACACACTTCTTTTTTTTTTAAGATTTATTTGTTTATTTATACAAGCACTGGGTACAGTCAGAAGCGCGGGAGGGTGAGAGAATTCACCAGAGCCAGAGCGGGGAGCAGAGCAGGCAGAAGGACCTAAGTACACTGCTGAGGGGAGCAGCGGGCAGCAGGAGAGGTCTGCGCGCCATGTGGGACCCTCCTCTGGTGGCCGGGGAGCAGCCAGGGATCGAACCGGAGCTGCAGAGGCTACGGGCAGCTTCGCAGCCCAGGGCTCAACTGCTGCGCCACCGGGGAGGCCCGGAACACACTTCTTTATAGGGGAATAACAGATAAATCCAGAGGAATGATTGAAAAATCATGAAGTGATGAAACTCAGAAAGGGGAACACTCCTAGCTTTTGTCTGGGTAGAAATTTTCAACATTAAAAAATAAATTAGGGGGCCTCCCTGGTGGCGCAAGGAGTTAAGACTTAACCTATGAAGGTATCCACAGCCACCGCAGCACAAATTCAATCCCCAGCTGGCCAGGGAGCTACCCACATGGCACAGCAGACCTCTCCTGACTCACCTACTGCTCCCCTCAGCAGTGTATTTCATTTAATCTGCCTATCTTTTCCCTATTCTGTCTCTGATGAATCCTCTCACCCCCCACACCTCTGGCCTGTACCCCAGTTTTTGTATATATAAATAATCTTTAAAAAAATAAATTAGGACCTTCCTAGTGGTGCAGGGGTTAAAGTCTCAGCGCTATTAAACTCGGCACTATTAAATTTCACCAGCCATTGCAGCCCTAGTTAGATCCCAGCCAGGGAGCTGACCCACATGGAGCAGCAGACCTCTTCTATTTTTTCCCACTGCTCCCTTCAGCAGTGTATTTCAGTAGATCCTCCTGTTCTGCTCCCCACTCTGTCTCTGGTGAATCATCTCACCTCCCATACCTCTGTCCTATACCCCAGTTCTTGTATGCATAAATAAAATCTTTTTTTTAAATTAATTAACAACACAACAACAAATGTATATGTAGGGGCCAGCATCATATTTTGTTTTAGAAAATAATTGATATTAATTTGATATTAAATTGTCACTTTATTAATTTGTTGAAAATTTCAGAATTATAGGAACATATGTACTTGTAGTCAAAAATTATTCAAAAATATTCCAAAGCCTAGTAAAAGTGTTTCACTTGCACTACTGACAATGTTGGTTAAGATATACAATATGGTGCTTAATTCAAAGTCAGCAGAGTAAAGGAAAGGAGTATGAACTTCTGAGTCAGCCAAGCCTTGGTTTGAATCAGGTTCTGCTACTTGTTATCTGAACAATCTCACACAAATTAGACACCTTACTGGATCCTTAGCTTCTTAATCCTTAAACAAAAAAGAACATAATAATATTATGTTCACTTTGAACACTAAATGAGGTGAATATGTAAAGCACCCGGTGACAAGCATCATTCTTTGTGACAAGCTCTGACCTGGATCCAGGGTCTCAGCAGTTAAGAAAACAGAAAGAGAGCATTCTCCTTTGGAAGCGCCTGGTCTTCCAGAAGAAAGAAAAAAATCACGCAAATTACTACATAATTACAATTTCGCAAATGATGAGAGAATATAGCAAGAGTAACTAATGTACTCATAATTAACATATTATTACATATGTGTGTGTATATATGCAATTACACACACCTACATACTCAAATATATACATTTCTAACACTGATCAAAATGTCAACTAATCATTGACAAATCTAGAGCTAGTTTTGTATTGATAATGTAGCATTTCTTCTTTTAAAGTTATGCTTTACAAAGATAATGTTTATTAAGAAGTTTACATACCACTTACATTTAAATTATATTTCAATGTATGAAATGTATTTTACAATGTGAAAGATAATAATAATGGAGTCACAGGTCTGGAAGGGAACAGAAGAGGTCATATCATTAAATGGTTACTTTTCAGGCAAATTTTCACCTCAAATCCAATCAAATATTCCCTTTTATGTTTATTTAAAATATATTTTCATCTGATACTTACTATATGAATGAAACTTGAATGCATAAAACAATATGGAAAAAAGATTATGCTAAATAAACCATACACAAAGGGACCAATATTGCATGATTTCTCTTATATGAGATAGCTAGATTAGTCCAATTTATAGAGATAGTAAAATAGTAGTCAACAGGGGCTGGAAAGAAGAAAAAAAAAAAAGATCTGGACATGGATAGTGGTGATAATGGTTGCACAATGGTGCAAATGTTCTTAATGTCTCCCAAAGCAGAAATACTTAAAAATGGCTAGAATGGTGAATTGTGTGCCATTAAATCATAGTATTACAATATTGTAATGAAATAAACTAACAAAATTTACATGAATAGGGGCCTCCCTGTTGGCACAATGGATTAAGACACAGCACTATGAAGCTATCCACAGCCACTTCAGCAAGGTTCAATCCCCACATGGCACAGCAAACCTCTCCTGTCTCACCAGCTGCTCCCCTCAGCAGTGTATTTAAGTCAATCCACCTGTTCTGTTCCCCACTCTGTCTCTAGTGAATCCTCTCAACCCCCGCACCTCTGGCCTGTACACCAGTTCTCGCATGCATAAATAAATAAATCTTTTTTTTTAAAGTTTCATGTTTTATAAATGTATTCATGTAATTTTTTTTAAGATTTATTTATTCATGCATACAAGAACTAGGGTACAGGCCAGAGGTGTGAGAGGAGAGAATTAACCAGAGACGGAGTTGAAAAGAACAGGCAGACTAACTGAAATACACTGCTGAGGGGAGTGGCGGGCGAGATAGGAGAGGTCTGTTGTGCCATGTGGGTCACCTCCCTGGCTGGGGATCGAACTGGTGCTACAGTGGGCTGTGGATAGTTTCACAGTGCTGTGCTTAACTCCTTGACCATCAGGAGGTCCCCAAAACATAAAACTCTTAATATTTGTTGTTTGAACAGGGGTCATAGTGAAGAAAAATATTTTCAATGATTGTGTAACATACAACTCCTTTGTGTAAATTGTTTGCATTTGTATATTATTTTTCATGAATGTAATAAAGTTTTAAAATAAAATTTACTTTCAAGATTGAAGCCCTGTAACTGCTAAAATATATTCATACCTGGTATCTATAATATGCAGTTATTACTTT
Organism: Talpa europaea; assembly: GCF_964194135.1. NCBI lineage: Eukaryota > Metazoa > Chordata > Mammalia > Eulipotyphla > Talpidae > Talpa > Talpa europaea. The sequence goes on along the minus strand of NC_140071.1, from coordinate 83,403,639 downwards.
TATATGAAAAAAATCCAGTTAATTTTCTTTACTGAGAAAAAGTAAAGAACAAAATATAAGGAATAAGTCAACAAAAAAGCTTATGTGAATCTGAACATAAAAGTGCTTCAAGTATTCGCTTACCAGGACCTCCTCCACTTGTATACAGTGACTTTTGTTGTTATGACAGGGACTGACAAGCTTTCTAATAAATGAAAGTACTCAGTGCTAATACCTCAAGAGTGGACCTGAAGTTGGGCAAGCAATCAGGAGAACTTGAGTGTTAGACCTAGAAAGGGGAGGGAAAAGAATTGACAGCATTCATGTTGATCCCATAAGAAAAATGAGCATTTTCCAGTTATTAGGTTTTCCTCTATGCCAACACATAGAACTTTCTTGGCAAACTTGGCGAAAATGTCACCTGACAACGAAGGACTGTATTGGTTGTGTTAGCCATTTTCCTGTTCTGGGAGAAAATCAGGATCAGGGATGTTAGGCACAAGGTAGAGAGAAGGTAGAGAAAGTTAAGCCCTAATGCAGAAAAACCATCAAGGTATCACAGTACCCAAGATTCCAGCCTTTCTTACCTCCATGAAAGATATAAAGACTTTTTTGGTTTCTAAGTTTTCCTTTTGTACATGAAGCTCTGAAATGGGACATACACACTGGAAAGTTAATGTTATTCTTCTAACAATTATAATTATTCTAATCATTACTAAGAAATTCCTTCAACAATATACACTTAAATCTATAGACTAAATGTTAACACTAACTTACTATATACCAACTGAATCCTTTTATATAGATAGGCTAATATTGTTGGAGGAGTTGAACAATGAATACATGCTACTATTAGAGTTAAAATATTTTTAAGATCTTATTGATTGCTTAAGGACACTACTCAATCCCAAGGCACACACCAAGCTATAACTCTATGTATTCTTATACATATGTGTGTGTGTGTGTATATTCATCTAACTTTCAGCAGGATCCAGGGCTCAACACATTCCAAAATTCATTGACATGCATTAGTCTATCCTAGCTCTAACTTGGAAAAGAATTTCATTTATTTCTTTCCACATGACCTAGACTGACACAAATCATATTCTAGCTGTTCAGTTATGTTCATTGTCTGGCAATTTTTTCTACTTGATTTTTAATGCAGGTACCTTTTCTTGAAAATGGGAGGGTTAAAGGCATATTTTGTCATTAAGGCAGATTCTGTTTACCTTTAGAATTCAATATAAATAAATTAAAGTATCTTAACCATAATAATGTGATTCAGTTCAGAGGGAATAACTTTTTTTTGAGGATTTAATCCCTGGGCTCCCTTCACCAAGAAATAGCTTTTTGGATTTTCAGTGTATGCTTTCAAAGACAATTAAAGACAAAGCAACTAAAATTAACAGTAATTTGTTCCCAGAGCTGCTTTTAGGAGGTGGTGAACTTTTGCTTTGTTTACTTGAACCCCTTTGACAAAGTCACGCTTCATTCAATCTATTTTCTAGTTTCAATTGGAAATACATTACAAGTTGTTTATACTTCCCAATGGATGGGCTCTTCAGCAATAAGTGCTATGTTAATAGGAAAAAATGTGAAACAGGAATTAATTTTGATAATCTCCTGTTTCATAGTAATTTCTAAATGACAGTTCAAAGCAGTTTCATTGTTTGGCTTGCTTGTTTTTGTTGTTTAGCTTGCAGATGTATTTGGTTAATGTCTGCCCCCACCCCATAGAATCTATTATTTTCTTCTTCAACCATCTAGTCAGTAAATTTTGTCAATCTGAAGTCAGTTATCAAGAGACAGAGAGGGGCCTCCCCGGTGGCGCAGCGGTTGAGCGCTGGGTTGCGAAACTGCGCGCGGCCTCTGTGGCGCCGGTTCGATCCCCGGCTGCTCCCCGGCCACCAGAGGAGGGTCCCACATGGCGTGCAGACCTCTCCTGCCGCCCGCTGCTCCCCTCAGCAGTGTACTTCGGTCCTTCTGCCTGCTCTGCTCCCCGCTCTGGCTCTGGTGATTTCTCTCACCCTCCCGTGCTTCTGACTGTACCCAGTGCATGTATAAACAAAACAAACAAACAAACCAGCAAACAAATAAATAAAGCATGCCTCTATAAAAAAAAAAAAAAAAAAAAAAAAAAAGAGACAGAGAGAAAGAGAAAGATTTTCATAAGTTTACATTGAATGTCATATATCTGAAAATTAATCTTCAAAACATATTTAGAAAAAAGTATTGCAGCCCAACCGGTAAAATCTACTAGTTATTCCAGCAACTGAAGTCAACTTAAGTGTAATTTTTTTTTTTAAAGGTTTAATGTGCTTTTTTAAAAAAAATATTTATTTATTCATTTATTTATTTATTTATACAAGCACTGGGTACAGTCAGAAGCATGGGATGGTGAGAGAATTCACCAGAGCCAGAGCAGAGAGCAGAGCAGGCAGAAGGACCAAAGTACACTGCTGAGGGGAGCAGCGGGCACGACAGCAGAGGTCTTGGCACCATGTGGGACCCTCGCTGGCGACCGGGTATTGAACCAGCACTGCAGAGGCTGCGGGCAGCTTCGCAGGCCAGCGTTCAACCGCTGTGCCACCGGGGAAGCCCTTTTTACCTATTTAAAAGAGCTGACATTTTAAAATTATCTTTAGATAATTCAGAAGAATACTTTCATGCAAATTATTTATATGATAGGTACAAGACTTTTTAAAGATTTATTTATCTTTATTTTTTTTTATACAAGCACTGGGTACAGTCAGAAGCGCGGGAGGGTGAGAGAATTCACCAGAGCCAGAGCGGGGAGCAGAGCAGGCAGAAGGACCAAAGTACACTGCTGAGGGGGGCGGCGGGCGGCAGGAGAGGTCTGCGCACGGGACCCTCCTCCTGTGGCCGGGGAGCAACTGGGCATCGAACCTGCGCGGCAGAGGCTACGGGCAGCTTCGCAACCCAGCGCTGAACCGTTGCGCCACCGGGGAGGCCCAATTTAAGTGTAATTTTAAAACTTTGGTGCAAATTCCTTAGTGATCAGATCCTCAAAAGATTTTGAAAATAGAAAACACAGAGCTATAAAGTGATAATTTTCCTCGGGAACCATTGCTCAGGTGACTTGTATAGAGCTATCCTCAAACTTATCACATGAATAAGGTATATTATTTCTTTTATATCATCAAATACTAATTACAAATTCATCCTTTAAAGTTGATATAGGGCTCCCCGGTGGCGCAGCGGGTTGAGTGCTGCGCTGCGAAGCTGTCCTCAGCCTCTGCAGCACTGGTTCAATTCCCCACTGGCCAGTGAGAGACCCACATGGCATGGCAGACCTCTCCTGTCTTGCCTGCTGCTCCCCTCAGCATTGTTTTTGGTCTGTCTGCCTGTTCTGTCTCTAGTGAATTCTCTCACCCTCTCGTGCTTCTGGCCTGTACCCCAGTTCTTGTATAAATAAATAAATAAACAAACAAACAAACAAATAAATAAATAAATAAATCTTTAAAAAAAACAAAGTTAATATAATGGACAACAGTTACTTCAAACTTTTTCACTAAAGCAGAGAATAATTTTTTCTGAATACTCAGTAGCACTCTTAGTTTTGTCTGGTAGCATAAGGTGGGAGGATATATGATAATAGCTCTGCTGTTTACTGATGAATTCTAATTTATTTATTGAATTCAATCTACCAAAAATGAGAAAAAAATTAAAGATCTTTATTTTTTTCAGTCTTTAATGATCTCTGAAAACAAAACATTGGTGGCCTTAAAGATAACTAAGTTTCATTTAATATAGTTCTTTTAAAAAGTTAAATAATATCTCCTTATATTTTTAGAAAAAATCAGTTTTTCTCCTTTTTCCTGATAGAGAAATCAAAGGAAAAACATATAAATAAATAGAAACAGAATAAACATAATGTAAAAATTACATGTAATTTAGAAATTAAATGGTGGAAAAGCCGACGGAAATAATTGCTAGTTGCCATAGACAAAAAACACAACCTCCAAAATGATTTGATCCTTGAAGTCAATAAATATATTTCCTCTTCCCCTGCAAAAAGATACCATAAAACTTTACAAATATCACCACTATACAAATTTTGGATGGATAGGCATATTTGTAGGGGAGAGGGATCAGAGAGAATGTAAAGAAAAGACAATAGAGTTGGGGTATTATACCAGATACAATAACATCTGCATAAAATTTGCCAGAAGTTAAAGCACTGCTTCACTCCGCAAAGGAAGTGTGGCATCTAGTGGACATTTTGCTTCTGCAATACCTGCCGTAATTTGCAGAGAAATAGATGTCCTGTAGGATAGACTTATGTGCTTTAACTGTTTTGTTGCTGCTGTTGTTCTTCTTATAGTTTTAAATAAGCCATGTTTTCCTCTTCAACATAAAGTGAGATTTTTTATGCTAACCTGGCAATAAAATTCTAGTTGCTTATATGAAAAAAAACCTTTAGAATCTATACTTTCACAGTGATATTTATCTAAGTATGCCTACCAATATTTTGAAAAATACTATATGAGATTATAGTACATTTTATAGTACAAATTATAAGTACATGAAATTAAATTATTTTCATTTTTCCTGAAGTATTAAGTTTCACAAAATGCGAAATGCTTTAAGCATTACAAAAAATTAGTGTGTAACTTCCTGTACATCATGAATGTCTTTCACAAATCAGAAATCGTGCTAATAATATTGAACTTGAATTTGTAGGATTCTAAGGTACATGCTGACTTTTTCCAAATAACACTATTTTCAAAATAAGGAATATTAAAATACAAATTACAAAAACATTTCATGCTTTGTTGACTTTAGTTATTTACTGATAATTCAATTGAATAACAAGTAGCAATATCAAGTTCTGATAATAATTTACTTCTGATTATTCATGACACATAGTACATTAACTTTCTACATTATGGAGTCATATTTCAAAATCACCTTTGTCTTCCACTCAAATCACAAACTTAAAAAAACTTTCAAGTTTCCAAATTGCTATTTATTAAAATTTAGCAACTTCAAAATAGTTTGGCCATTTTCCATGAGTTCACAAATTTCCAAGTTACCAAAGGACTCTAGGCAATCTTTTGCTCCCTCTAAAATATTGTTTTTCTAATATTGATTATCCATGTTTTGATAAATTTGTTTGTTTGCTTATTGAGTTGGCCTTTTAGCAAAAGAAAATATGGAAGAATAACTTGTAACTTTTAGGTAGCAGTATGAAATGCCTGGCATTTATGAGAATAGAAATATATACTTTTGTTCATGATTTGGTCCCCCCTAGTGGACATGAAGTAACACTGTAAATTAAAATTCTTACATAAAAATCCAAAGGCCAGTCAGAGTAATAGTGACTAGTGGCAGGTTCAATAGAGAGAACTCAGTGATCAGATCACTGTGATATGTTCATACTCAACTTGATATCTAAACATCCATTGTTCAAAATATGGATGAAAGACTTTTAAAAGATTGATAGCTTCAAGAAGAAAATTGTATATTTCCCAAATTAATATCTTGATGATTTTTTTTTTAATACTGAAATGAGACCTTTATTTATTTGGAAACTATTTTGTTTATTTACCAGGTAGATAATTAAACATTCATACTCTGCTTTTGTTAGACTTTTGTAAGTTTGGGAATACACCTTCTTCCACTTCTTAAAAAGATACCTTACTCTTATGTGTCCAGGATTTCTTAAAAGGAAAACTTTTCTTTCACATATGATAATATAATATTCCTTCCATACCTTTCTGAAATAAATGAATGAGTGAATAAATAAAATGGAATGAATCCGTTAATTTTAAAATAATATTTGTGTTTAATAACACTTCTCAATAAAAAGCTCTATAAAACTTTGAAGAGAGGAAAGGGGAGGAAAGAGAAAAGGAGGAAATAGCAGGAAAAATGTGTATGGAGTTGTTCTGCAACCCCAGAGAAAGGGAAGATTTCACTGGTATAGGCATGTCTGCACTGTGCTATACAAATAGCTATGGCAAAAAAAAAAAAAAAAATGCAACTAATGCAAGTGCATTCCACATTTAGTTACAAATGGCTTCAGTATTAATTACAATAGGGCTCACACCAAAATTAAATGTGAACGTTTTCCATGTCTAAAGCACTATACAAAAAGATAATACTAATGGTATTGCTGTTTTTAGCAGCAATAATAACAAGACCAACAGTCTTACATCATAGTAAACACGGGCTTTACAGTTTTAAGTTATTTATATACATTACCTTATTTGAACCTCACAACAACCCTACAAGGTGGATTCCATATTATCCTTTATTTTATAGATGGCAAAAATGAGAAACACAGAAGTTAATTGCCCAAAGTCGCACAATCAAGAAATGGTAGAGTAAGGTTTTAACCAGTAATCCAAACTCCTACCTCTGTGTGCTTTAACTAATAAACCTCTTTACAATAATATTAACATGCTAATAATAGTAATGGCAATAAAAACCTGGGAAGCAAATATATTAACTACATACATTAGAATGGAATTCTTATGACCCCAATGTGGGGAAATTATACTTAAAAATTCCAGAATTACTATCATACTTTTATTGATGTTAATAGTGTCCTGCAGATTTATGTTTACATTTCAGGAAAAAAGTTGCCAAAGATATCCTCTTGGAGAATCAGCTTCTTGCTACAGATTAATATTTAGAATGAAAACATAAAAGTGACAACAATCTGTACCAACTTGTAAAAAGAAAATAATGTATTTAATCTAAGATATCCACTTGTTTTGTTTTTTTTTAATTTTTTTGAAGTAACGAATCACTTATAGCCTTTCAAAAGCACTGGATTAAAGGGAGATTTACCTTTTTCTTTAAAAACGACTTGTATGTAAAGGTTTGGAAGTTCCCCAGTTCTGGGTAATAAAAGTTGCAGGTTTAGACAAATGTATTATTCTTAGGATATTTGGAAATGAATTAGTGATATTAAATGATAAATAAATACAAATTTCTAGATATTTCTTAAAGTTTTAAAAGTTTAAAATATCAAATATGCCATAATAACACCATTATATATATTAACACTAATCTTTGTAGTAGTCACCATTATTGTCTCACATTGAAATTAGTGTCTTCCTAATTTGTAATTAATTGGTTTAGTTTTATCTTCTGCAATAATTTAACTTTAGTAATAGTCTAACATGAGTAATTAAAAAATTTAAATTAAATGAATTTCTTATACAAGAAAAGATAAAAGTAGATTTTTTCATTTTTCTTGTGCAATTGAAACATCCCTGATCGCTTTAGTAGTGGAATTTTTAAAATGTTTAATAACATCAAAAATATAAACTGATTAATTAGAGCCAACATCAAAGCATTCCCAAAACTATGACATTTAAAAAATAAACAACCTTTGGCTAATAAAAAAAGTGAATGAATACAACAATAATGAACAATAAAATTTGCCTACCATCTAATTTCATTGATTCTCAACATTTGGTTAGCAGCCCAGATAATAATCACTAGAACATTTCAGAGAAATGTAAATTCTTAGGCCCATATCAACACTACTCTGTCTGAAACATTGAAGGTGAGGCACAACAGTGTTTTAATAAACTTTCCAAATATTCCTATTACTTCTCACAATGATCCAATAATTTCTGTAATTCTACAATTACATTTAGAATTATATAAATTAATAATTATAGAAATTAATAATATCTATACTTTACAAATAGAAGTTAAACATTGTCTTAATAGTCCCAAAAGAGAGAGAGCTAAAGATCCCAAGGATGTTCCTTAGATTCAAAGATACAAATAAGTTTAAAGTAAAAATATAGAAAAATATATATTGTACAATTAATAACCATAAGAGAGTTAAAGCATTTATAGTAATATCAGACAGAACAAATTTTAAGACCAAAAATAATGCTAGAGAAAAGAGTAACATTTTCAGTTAAAAGGGTCGATAAGTCAGGAAAAGAGACCAATTATAAATATAATCCCATCTAACTAAATCCCAAAATACAATAAGCAAAAAATACTAGAATTGAAGGGAGAAATAGACAACAGGAGAAGCTTCAGTACCTTACTTTCAATAATGTGCAGAACAATGAGACAGAAAATCAAAATGGATATAGAAATCCTGATAATACTATTGGCCCCCTTGACTAAAGTGATATCTTCAGCACATTCAAATGCATATGGAACCTTCTCCAGGACAGAGAATGTTACACCATAAAGCTTTATGTTAGATCATAAAGCAAGTCTCAAAAAAACTTAAAAGAATTTACATCATACAAAAGGTTCTGTGACTGTAGATATCAAAATGGGAGAAAATGCTGAACCTATGAGTCAAAGAAGATACCACAAAGGAAATTGGAAACTATTTTCAGCTGAGCTGCTGTGCTCAGGTCAACAGACATAAACCATGACCTGGATCACCCACAGACCACAGGACTTTTAAAATATGATCTTTACTGGCATCAGTGATGACCAGTCATGCAGGTAAGGACCACAGACCCTTGGCCTCATGCATACTGGAAGATTCCTGCCAAAGCCCCACAGCCCTAAGTCCTTCTGGCCCCAGTTCCACCAGCAAGGAACCTGGACTCTGTGCCCAACACATGGGAGGTTTCAAAACCCAAGCAAAGAACTCAAGGCCCTGCCAACACCAACAAATCCTCATCTCACCACTAAAGACCACATAATATCTGGCCCAATATACAAGAAGCAGATCAACATCCCAGTCAAGGCCCTAAAGACCCATCAGACACCAGTAAATACCACCCCTGGCAATAAGGACACCAGACCCCAACAAACTGCTGAAGATGTGGCACAATTTCCAAGCTAAGACCTCAAGCCACACTACACATAAAGGATTCCCAGACCCACTGTTAGGAACTTGACTGAATGAGGCAGTAGAACCAATATCCAGCAGAATTTTTTCCCACAACAGCATGTTCTTAAAAGCAAAGAATGGAGACATGGAAAAATATAATAAGGGCCATATAAGTCCTCAGGAGAATGCTACACCATTGATAGAGAAAATATTTCTACAACCCAATTGTGAATACATAAAAGATATGTTCTTCCTACTAGATACAGATTTCAAACTTGCCATAATAAGGAAATTTAATGAACACAGAAAAAACACAGAAAAAGGATCAAATATATGTAAAAGAAAATTCAGAAAAACAGATATATGTCCTGAGAAACAAAATCCGCAAATAAAAGATAAAAAGTGATACTCTAAATAAGAAAATAATGGAATTGTAGGATATAAAAGGATCAAAGAGGAGTTGAAAATACTTTAGAAAGCTAGGGAAGTAAAATAAACCAAATATGAGAGTAAATCATTGAACTTAAAAATGTGAATACACATATAAGCAAGGTAAAAGGAGAAAGGGGGAATCAAAGCCAAGAAAATGAAGAAACACTTCACAACCTATCCCACTCCATGAGGAAAACTAATATAGGAATAATAGGTACCCCACAAGGGGAGGAGAAAGAGAAAGGAACAGAGAAATTATTTAAAGAAATAACATAAGAAAACATCCTGACCTGGAAAAGGAACTTAATACACAAATCCATGAGTGAAAAGAACACCATGTTACCTTAAAAAAAAAAAAAAAGTGACACCTACACAAAAATATACAGTGGTGAAACTCCTAACTGTTCAAAAAAGAAAGAATATTAGGTTGGTATGGGGGAATGCAAATAACCTATAAAGAAACCCACAACATGCTAACATCAGACTTCCCTGAACAGACTGTAGGCAAGAATGAATGAAACGATGTAATGAAAAAATTAAATATAAGATCTACAGCCAAGAATATTCTATCCTGCAAGGCCCTCCTTCAGATATGAGGGAGAAATAAAGACTCTCAGACAAACAGAAACTGCAGGACTTTGAAAAACCACACCAAACCTCCAAATTATTTTTTTAAAGATTTATTTATTTATGCATACAAGAATTGGGGTACAGGCCAGAGATGCGGGGGTGAGAGGATTCACCAGAGACAGAGTGGAGTACATATCAGGCAGACCGACTGAAATACACTGCCAAGGGGAGCAGTGGGCGAGACAGGAGAGGTCTGCTCTGCCATGTGGGTTTCTCGTTGGTGGGCAGGAGATTGAACTTGTGCTGCAGAGGCTGCAGAGTGCTTCGTAGTGCAGGGCTTAACCCCTTGCGCCACCAGGGAGGCCCCAAACCTCCAAAAATACTAAAAGGAGCTCTGGTATGTAAGGAAGAGACATGAACATGCACAAAGAATAGAAAAAAGAAATAAATAAAGCCACAAAACTAAGGACAAAAAAGGCAGCAACAGATTTTTTTTTTAAGTTGAAAGCTTTTTTAAAAAAAAAAAAGATTCATTTATTTGTTTATACAAGAACTGGGGTACAGGACAGATGCACGGGAGGGTGAGAGGATTCACCAGAGACAGAGCAGGGAACAGAACAGGCAGATTGATGAAATACACTGCTGAAGGGAGCAGTGGGCAGGACAGGCGAGGTCTGCCGAGCCATATGGGACCCTCCCCGGCTGGCCGGGATTGAACCTGCGCTGCAGAGGCTGTGGAAAGCTTCACAGCATGGCGCTCAACCGCCTGCACCACCAGGGGAGGCCCAACAGATTTTAATTTATCAATAATGCCACAAAATTTAAATGGACTAAACTCACAAGTTAAAGTAAAAACAATATCTGGTTGGATTTGGAAACAGAATCCAACCTTCTGTTGTCTTCAAGAGACACACCTTAGCTCAGAAAATAAATATAATCCCATATAAAGGGTTGGAAAACAATTCCATAAGTGAATGGAAGCTAAAGAAAGGAAGAGATAGCCATAACAGATAGCCATATCAGTCAAAATTGATTTCAGTTAAAAGGTTAGTGAGAGACAAGGATGGACACTAAATGATGATTAAAGGAACAATACACAGGAAGACATAACATTCATCAGTGTATACTCACCATATGATGGAGCACCAAAATATATTAGGAAGCTACTATAAAATATGAAGGTAAATATTGTAATATATCTATATATACATATATATGTAATAGGAGACTTTAACATCCCACTCTCAATAATGGACAGATCAACAAGACAGAAAATGAATAGAGACACAATAGCCTTTAAAAAACAAAAAGAATTAGACTGCATGGACAGATATCTATAGGGAAGTGTATCCCAAAAAATAAGTATACACTTATTTTTTTATTTTCTCAAGGGCATTTAGGACATTCATCAGGATTGACAACCAATTCAGTCATAAGAGTGAAGTATCAAAAAATTCACAATGATTGAAATCATGCCACGAACTTTCTATTAAAGTCAAGGTATCAAGCTAGAAAAAAATACAAAAGAAAGGAAGGATATAAACTAATAGATGACCACTTAACAAAACACTATTAATAGATTATTGGGTTAATGAGGAAATCAAATGAAAAAATACCTAAGACAAATGACAAAAGAAAAAAACTTTCAGTAGCAGGATACAAAATCAACACACAAAAATTAGTTGCATACTTAGATGCAAATAATGAGCTAGAAGTGAAAGAAATTAAGAAAATGATCCCACTTACCATCACACTAAAAAAGAATAAATAAATACCTAGGAGTAACCTTAAGAAAAGCAGTGAAAGACCTATGCAAAGAAAACTAAAACACATTGTTAAAAGAAATAGAATACATAAAGAATGGAAAGATATTCTCTACTCATGAATTGGAAGAATCAACATTGACAATCAACATTGTCAAAATGGTGATGCTACACAAAGCGATACATTGATTCAATGTAATCCCAATAAAAATTTCTTTGGTATTCTTCAAAGAAATGGGACAAAAATAACTAAAATTGTATTGAACCACAAAAAGCCCCAAATAACCAAAGCAATCCTGACAACAAAGAGGATGGCAGTATCACACTTTCAGACTTCTGACTATACCATAAATCCATGATAAATAAAACAGCATGGTATTGGAACAGAAGCAGTAATGGCATTGAATAGAATTGAGGGCCTGGAAATAAATCCAAACTTATTTGGACAGTTAATCTCTATAAAGAAGCCAAGACTGAACACTGGAACAAGAAACAGGTTTTTCTTTGTACCTTTTTTACCATTTTTGTAAATAGTACTGGGAAAATTGGACACATGCAAAAGAATGACACATGCAAAAGAACGAAACTAAACTATTATCTCACATAAAGTATGAAAGTCAACACAAAATGGATATGACTTGGATGTAAGACCTGAAACAATAAAATACATACACGAAAATATAGGAAAACACTTGATGACATAAGCTTCAGTGATATTTTTGTGAATTCATCTCTACCACCAAGGAAAGCAAAAGAGAATACAAACAATTGGAACTACATCAAACTAAAAAGCTTCCTCACAGTGAAAGAAACCATAATTCAAAGAAAAAACACCCTACTGAATAGGAGAAAATATTTGCACACTATACATGAGACAAGGGGATTACATCAAAGATCTACAAAGAGCTCAAATAACTCAACAATGAAAAAAAAAACAACACAATCAAAAAATAGGTAGAAGAACTCAATAAGAATTTTTCAAAGAAGACATACAGAAACATGAAAAACTGCTCATTATGCTTAGGGAAATACAAATCAAGACTACAGTGAAATGCCACCTCCCACCAGTGAGAAGGGCCCATATCAAAAAGACCAGAAACAAGTGCTGGTGAAGGTGTAGAGAAAAAATAACCTTCTTACGTTGTTGGTGTAATGTAGACTCATCTAGTTTTTATGGAAAGCAGTATGGAGTTTTCTCAAGGATTAAAAATGGAACTTCCACATTACCAAGCAATTCCACTCCTAGGTATCTACCAAAAAAAAAAAAAAAATTAGAGTAACACTAATTTGAGAGGAAACTTGCTCTCCTATGTTTATTGAAGCTCTTATTTACAATAGCCACAATATGGAAACAATCTAAGTGCCCCAGAAGAGTTGAGTGGATCAAAAAAAATGCGGTATATATAAACAATAGAATACTACTCAGCATTCAGAAAAGATAAATTCATGCTATTTATAACAACATGGATGGAACTGGATGGGATTATGTTATGGAAAATGTGTTGGAAGGAGAAAGATAAATATCTCATGGTTTCACTTATATGTGGAATACAGAGAAACCAAATAAAGAGTCAGATAAAGCCAAACTCAAAAATTAACCCTTAAAAGCAGATTATAGAACTGAGACATTCAGAGGGGCAGGTGGGGGTTTGAGCACAAAGTTGGAGGGAGCACAATAGAAATCATAGTGAAGAGTGGCGCTTTGGTGGTGGGAGCACTGTGGTAGCAGCAATGGAAAGGAGGTGAGGAACCCTGTACTTCCAAAACATAAAAAATGTTACCTTGATTTAAAAAAAAAAACTCCCAGTCAAGAATATTTTATTCTAGGGCCTCCCCGGTGGCGCAGCGGTTGAGCGCTGGGTTGCGAAGCTGCCCGCGGCCTCTGCGGCGCCGGTTCGATCCCCAGCTGCTCCCCGGCCACAGGAGGAGGGTCCCACATGGCGCGCAGACCTCTCCTGCCGCCCGCTGCTCCCCTCAGCAGTGTACTTCGGTCCTTCTGCCTGCTCTGCTCCCCGCTCTGGCTCTGGTGAATTCTCTCACCCTCCCGCGCTTCTGACTGTACCCAGTGCATGTATAAACAAAACAAACAAACCAGCAAACAAATAAATAAAGCATGTCTCTATAAAAAAAATAAAAAAAAAAAAGAATATTTTATTCTACATGACTCACCTTCAGATATGAGGAAGAAAAAAGAGAACTTCTGAGACAAATAGAAGCTGAATGAATTTGTAAACACTAGACCTCCTCAACAGGAAATGTTGAAAGGCACTCTCATTTCTAAATTGAAGAAAATATCATCCCCCCAAAAAACTGGACAAGGATATAGATAGAACCAGAAAACTAAGGACAAAAAGGAGTAGTAGACTTTCATATATCAGTAACCACTCTAAATATAAACAAGAATGAACTTGCCAATTGAAAGACACAGACTAGATCAGAAAACAGAAACCAAATTCCTGCTCTCTCCAGAGAAAAGCATTGGGAAACAACCCTACAAATGAATGACAAGGAAAGCTGGGACAACTATATTTATATCAGTAAAATATATTCCCAGCCAAGAAATGGGGAGATAGAAAATACAAATAGCCAAGGAAGTCCTTAGGGGAAAAATACACCACAAAGAAACAAATCTCCAGCACCCGACGAAGACATGAAAGTCCATATTTTGCTATCAGATACAGAATTCAAAATTGCCTTAGTTAAGAAAATCAAAGAATTGCAACAACACAAATAATTTTTTTTAAGTGGAGCGACATGCAAGAAAACCTCAGAAAAGCAATTGAATGCTATGAGAAACATAATCAATGAAGAGAAGATGGAAATTGAAACTTCAAATAAAAAAATATTGGAATTGCAAGATGTAGAAAGATCAATAGGGATCATAATAAATTCTGTAGAAAACAAGGAAGTAAAATAGGCCAAATGGAAAATCAAATCAATGAGTTCAAAGACACAAATGGGGAAAGAATCACAACAGAAAATTAAAGAAAACAAAAATGAAGAAACATTTCAAGAATTATCTGACACATTGAGGAAAGGAATTATAATAATCATAGATATACCAGAAGGAGAAGAGAGAGAAGAAAACTGAAAAATTATTTAAAGAAAAATTGGAGTAAACTTTCCAAACTTGAAGAAGGAACTGGACATACAAATACAGGAAGCTAAAAGAACACAAAGCTAACTAAATAAAAGGGCATCTACAGAAAATCATGTAGTCATAAAATTTATAAAAGTCCAAGACAAAGGAAAAATAATTAAGCTGATGAGGAGGAAAAAACAGATAACCTATAAATGAGTCCCAGTTAGGCTAACATGACCCTTCTCTTAAGAAACTCTATGGACAAGAAGAGAATGGAGTGACATATTCAAAATACTCCAGGATAAAAATTACCAGTACAAAATATTCTCTCTTTCAGAATTCTCTTTCAGCAATGAGGGAGAAATAAGAGCTTTCTCAAACAGAATATTAAGGAGTTTACAACCACCGGATTCTCCCCTCCAAGAAATATTAAAAGGAGCTTTATTGAAACCAAAGAGAGAAATGAACAAAAAGAATCAAACAAGAAATTAAGTAGAACCACAAAACGATGGACAAAATGGCAATAGCAGACTTTCACATATAGACAATCACACTCAAAGTCAATGGACTGAACTCACCAATAAAGAGTATCTAGTTGGATTAGGAAACAAAACATTCCAGTGCCTCTAGGAAATGCACCTGCATTCCAAAGATAACTATAGATTGAAAGAAAAAGAATGGAAAACAATTTTACAAGGAAATGGCACCCAAAGGCAGGGGCAGTCAAACTGAAACCATGCAAATATAAGTAGGCAAAATTATCACAGTTGATGTGTCACTTACAACTTGAATTTCAGGACATGATCCAGGCTCAGGGCTCAACAACAACAGCATTTATTTACAAAGGGGAGAGAGAAACAGAGGAGTTGGAAGTGAGGAAAAGAGTTAGTGGCAAGGCCAGAGACAGTAGCAATGGTCAAGCAGCAGTTTGAAGAAGAGATCAGACATGAATGTTTCAAAGGTCTCAAAGTTCTCTGCAAAGGCTGCTCTAGAGGTAGCACCACAGCAGTCAGCAATAGCAATCTGAAGGCCACCAGGCAGCACTGGACACTGGACCAGTTGGCGCCAAAACCTAAAACAATAAACCAGTTCAGCAAAGGTGGCAGGGGACAAAATTATCACACAAAAATCAGTTGCCTTCTCATATGCAAACAATGAGATAGAAGAAGAGGAAATTAAGAAAGCCATCCCATTTGCAATCTCACAAAAATAAAATTAAATACCTGGGAATAAACCTAACAAAGGAGGTGAAGGACATATACAAGATATACTAATAAACATTATTAAAAGAAATAGAAGACACAAAGAAATGGAAAAATATTCCCTGCTTACAGATAGGAAAAATCAACCTATTTGTCAAAATAGCCATATTAACCAAAGCAATACACAGATTCAATGCAATCCCAATCCCAATGAGATTCTTCAAAGAAATGACAAAAATGTTACTGAAACAATTATGGAAACATGGACCCCACAAATAGCCAAAGTTCTCCTGACTAAAAGAAGGAAAATTAAGGTATCACACGTCTAGACTTCAAACTACACTATAAAGTCATAATAATTAAAACAACATGGTGCTGGAACAAAAACAGACACAGACCAATGAAAAAGAAAATCCAGAAATAAAACAACACATTTATGCACAAGTAAAATCAGGATAAAGAAGACTATACACTGGAACAAGGAAAGCCTCTTCAATAAATGGTGTTGGGAAAACAGGACTGCCACATGCAAAAGATTGAAAAAGTAAGTTGCAGATATCACTATACATAATATCAACTCAAAATGTATAAGACATGGAGGTTAGGCCTGAAGCTGTAAAATACATACAAGAAAATATAGGCAAACACTGTGAATATCAAAACCACAATGAGATAACCACCTCACACCTGTGAGAATGGCCCTTATCAATAAAACCAGGCACAAGTGCTGATGAGGGTACAGAGAAAAAAAATAACTCTACTACGCTATTACTGAGAATGTAGACTGCTCCAGTCCCTATGGAAAGGAGTATGGAGTTTCCTCAAAAGATTAAAAATGGATCTATCATACAAGATAGCAATTCCATTCCTAGGTATCTACCCAAAGAACATATAAACACTAATTCAAAAGGAAACCTGCACTCCTATGTTTATTGCAGCACTATTTACAATAGCCAAAATATGGAAAAATAAAGCAAAATTCCTCCAAACAGATGAGTGGATCAAGATGTGGTATATATTCACAATGGAATACTACTCAGCAATCAAAGCAGATAAACTCATGCTATTTATGGCAACATGGATGGAGTTGGAAGGGTTTATTCTAAGCAAAGTAAGCCACAATGAGAAAGAATAAATACCAGATCATTTCACTTACATGTAGAATATTGAGAAAACAAAGGATTAAGCAAAGCCAAACTTTAAAACAAACCCTTGAAAATTGACCACAGATTTGAGGTATCAATGAAAGGGGGGGTGGAGAGGGAACGGGAATAGGGTGAATTTGGGGGGGTCAAGAGCAGAATGGATGATGGTTGAGGACTATGAGTCTTTTGGTGTTGGGGGAGCTATAATGCCCACACCTGATGGGGGAAACCCCATGCTGTCAAAAAATTAACAAGGATGTAAAATGGTACTTCACTAAAAAAAGTTATTTTTAATACCTTGAAGATAAATGAAAATGAGACATCCTACCAGAACCTGTGAGATGTAGCAAAAGCAGCATTAAGAGGGAAGTATATAGCAGTACAGGACACATCAAGAATGAAGAGTTCAAATAAGTTATCTTCTCACCCTAAAGAACTAAATAGAAAAAGACAGACAAAAGTAATCAAAAGAAAGTAAAAGAGAGGAAATAATAAAAAAGTAGAGCAGTAATAAATTAAATAGAAAACAAAAAGACAACCCAAAACATTAAAGAAAACAAATGTTTCTCTGAAAAAAACATTAAAAATATATACAAACTTCCAGCTAGGTTTACACACACAAAAAAAAATGCGAGTGCTCAAAAAAATAGAAACGAAAATTTTAATTGTCATTGTAGAGACTGAGAGGCTCATATTAGATTACTACGAATATTTGTATACAAGTAAGTTGAATAACCTAAAATTGATGGACAAGTTGTTAGGAAATAAAAGCACTGAAGACTGAATCAGGAAGAAACAGAAAACCTGAACAGTCACACTTACAAGCAAGGAAATTGAAACAGTAATTGAAATCTCCAAAAAAAAAGTCCTACACCAGTGGGTTTTACCAGGGAGTTCTGTCAAACTTTTCAAGGAACTAAAACCCATTCTTCTCAGACTCTTTCAAGAAATTGAGAAAAGAGGGATACTCCCAAGAACATTTTATGAAGCCAGCATCACTCTGAAACCAAAACCAAAGACACCACTAAAAAACAAACAGATGGTTTCACTTATATGTGGAATATAAAGAAACTGAACAAAAGGTCAGGAAAAACAGAAAAATTGCAAGCTGACCATAGATCACAGACATACAGGGGAGGGAAGAGCACAGGAAATTATGGTGATGGATCACGGGTGCTATGGTGGTGGGAGAACTACAGGGACTACATCTGAGGAGAGAAATCAAATACTGTCCAAAAATTAACAATGTAAGAAAACAATATTTTAAAAAATCTTCTTTTGATGTAGAGATTGGATTAGTCTAATTAGGAATATGTAGCCCTATATTATGAAACAACCATTTTGGTAAGGATTGAAATAGGTGAAGTAGAAATTAGTGGTTCCAAATTCTGATTCTCTTTACTCTCTCCCCTTAGTTGAAAGAGGTAATCTCATGGGAAGCACCATCAAGAGAACAACAGAGGACATTTCTTACTTTACTCATAAGAGGAACAACTTACAATTTTTTTCCAGAAACAGGACTCCATTGAATGAATCCCAAAGCATGGGGTAAGCATCTCCTGTCCCTCAGAGACAAACACAAATTGCAATAGGAGTGACACCAAGGAGATCCATGCATCAGTGTAATGGAAGTGCAGCCAACACATAAGCCACCCCTCACTGACCACTCAAGGCACACTGCAGAACCTGGAGAAGTGTACAATTGTAAAAGCCAGTCACAGGAGTGAGTGTTGGAGGAGGTCACAGAGAGAACATTACTGCACTAACCTCCTCACCGGCTCTTAGGATGGCTTACTGCACAATTCTCAGAGACAGAGCCATTTCAAGGACAGCCTTAGAGGGCAATGTGTTGTTGAGACCTTCTCGGGTCATAATTACTGAACCTGTTATTATGGCTTCTATATGATTTTTTTAATATTTTATTTATACAAGAACCGGGGTACAGGCCAGATGCGCAGGAGGGTGAGAGGATTCACCAGAAACAGAGTGGGGAACAGAACAGGCAGACTGATGAAATACACTGCTGAGGGGAGCAGCAGGCGAGACAGGAGAGGTCTGCTGCACCATGTGGGTTGCTCCGAGGCCGGAGGGGATGGAACCGGCACCGCAGAGGCTGCGGACAGCTTCACAGTGCTGCCTTCAACCACCTGCGCCACAAGGGAGGCTCTTCTATATGATCTTTTAAGATTCTGCAGGAAGGATACAGAGATCTAATTGTCTTAAGGTTACCTAAGGTAAGCTTCCAAGTAAGTTCCCTCACCTTTTAAAATCACAACTTACAATTTGGAGTGACCTGCTTTTTGCTTCAGTATCTTACCCTACATGGAAGGGCCAGTTTTTTTTTAACAAATTGCACTCATTTGAAGGAGATAAAAGCAGAAGTGAATTGCCTTAAGATGGAGCAGCTTCATCAATCCCTTCATTTTGGATTCTGAGAAGGCACCCACTTCACTGTTGTGCTCCCTGGTAGAGCTGCTAAAGGTATAGAAAGATTGTTTTGGACGAGTGCCTGGGTTTCTATCTTTCATGTCAGAACCCAAAGTAAAGATCCTTTATCCTGTATTTTTCTCTATCTTTAAAGTTTGTCTTGGTAAATGGGGGCTGATGGAGGAATAAATCAATCTTTCAGGAAAAAATAATGATGACTAGACCACATCCTCAGGAAAGATATGACTTTTGATAATTTTGATACTAAAAATGTTGTGTTTATTTTTTTTTTCTTTAGCACAGATCAGGGTTGCCTGCTACTGGGCTCCAACTTTAGTTTGTTTGTGAGAAATGAAGAGTATCAGTAAGCAAGCAAGATACACACTGCAGCACCACCAGGCACTATCTTCCAATAAGGGTTCTTCTAACTTCTGTCATCAAAACTAGGGTTAGTTTCTCAATGTATCTCATCCTGGAATGGAAGTTTCTCGTTCATTTCAGTGTTTCTATGTTTCCAAGAACAGTGACATCATAGAGCCACATGAGAAACTAGCATGTTGTGAGTAACAGTGACTGTTAAACAATGTAATTCAGTGCAAAAATAATTATGGGTATACAAAAGTACTGTTAAATCTTCTATTTCTGCCTTGAAGTCTTATAGGTGTGGGATCAGTCCCATCAAAAGGATCAAACTTTTCTCAGTGGGACCAGAGTAGACCTTCAGTCATCTTAATAATGAGAACTGGAGGTCAATCCAGACACTGTGAGCCTCAGGGGGTTCATAACTTTAGGGGTTCATAACCATTGCTTAAAAAATGCAGATATTTTTGGTTTGAGATTAGCGGGGGACTCTGGGGTTAGGGAAGCTTCTGTTCTTATCCAATTCCTTCTCCTCTCCCTAAAAGAAAAGATCAACCTATCCTAAACTTCTGCTATGTCTTAATTGAAGAAACAATTACTATTCTCCCTTTTATTATAACCTAGAAGAATATAATTTGGAGGTCTCACCAGTTCTAGGTTTAAACTCAGATTAAGGATGAGGTCACTACCTTATTTCTGTCATGTGAATTCTCTTACTCACTCCTAAAATGCAGGATAAATATTCCTGGTTGGCTTCATTATGGTTAGAATTTACAACAATGTGAATTCTCCATATATTTGTTTTTGAATCCATTGTTTTTCCTTTGCCAACCTTTCTGATGCTGTCATAATTACTCATCTAGCCCAAGAAAAATCCAGAGGGGTACAGAATGATTTATTTTGTATCCTAATACAAGGAACTTCCTCAACGTGCTATTTTTTTATGGTATTGTTTCAGGGCAACCCCAAATGGGAAAGGGATGGCCTGGGTGTGAGTTCTCACCAGATGCTTGAAAAAAAAAAAAAAAAAAAAAACTCAGAACAAGACCCAAGGGCCAGCGTACATAGAAAGGTTAATGTTTATTTACAAGGCAAATTTAAAAAAGGGGTGCGCAGATAGTGAGATAGAGATATGGAGAGATTAATTGATCAATAAGTCTTACCAATAACACTGCCTGAGTTGGGGCCCGGGTGCAAGTTGAATGCAAGCAAAACCAAATTTCCTCCAGCCTCATGTCCCTTATCTTCTATCAAGCATGGCTGCTTAATTCCACCCTTAGTTCCCAGAACTCTCCCTTTCAAGAAGTGAAGGGTCATGGTGGATCCATGGCATGAAGTGAGTTATAATCCTAGCTGCCTGGGATTTCTTTGGCATGGAAGTGGGGGAGGAGTTCATAATACATTAGTAGGTGAAGTTCATTCAGGACATACTGCTTCCCCACCAGTACCACTTCCAGAGATGAGAATAAGAGGGAAATCAAACAACATCGTGTTTACATATTGAAAGGTCCATGCACAGGCCTGAATGCAAAAAACCCACCAGGCAGCCCATCTGGGAACAGGAATGCCGAAGTCTGCCTAGAGAATTCAGACAATGAACCTTCCCCAACCCTACAAACCTTTTCTCAGACAAAGAAACTCCCCCTGCCCTACAAATCTTTTTGCGCCTTACAAACTTTTTCCTGCCATATGAACCCAGTTTCCCACCTGACCTCTCCTCACCCTATAAAAGCCTGCCTCCCCCGACAACGTGCGCGGCTTCACTGACCCCCACCTTGGGTCTGTGAGGTCTGCCTGGGGCACAATAAATTTTCCCTTCTGTAACACACCCAACCCATTCCGGGTAGGTTTATGAATGATTCTAGCAGCCACATGCTCTTCGCCGTTGTTTGTAGTCGCCGTACTCCTCCGTACACTCCACTGCACTCCTCCACCCTCGACACCGCACCACCACCACCCCGCACTCTGCTGCACCACCCTTATAAACCAGTCTCTTCGCTCAGGTGTACCCACCTACGCATGCCCACCCCCTACTCCAGGTGCCCGCCATCAGGCATGCACTCAGGACCACAGGGTTCCATCATCTATCCTGATGGCGGGAGAGATCAATTAATCTCTCCATATCTCTATCTCACTATCTGCGCACCCCTTTTTTAAATTTACCTACCCTACAGTCCACCCCCTCAGGATTTCCTGCCATACAGTCCATATGTTTCTCTTAGTCTTAAAGAACACTGCAGCCATGGCCCACAAAAGCAAATGAAATACATAACAAAATGACTATTTTCCTAGGGGCAGAAAGACAGAGAAGTTACCGGTACCAGCAATGGGAGATCCCTCCCATCTGGCAATATACATGCTAATTTGGCATCTGAGGACAATATTGTCGCTGGCATCAGTGGCCTTCCAGGTCGTGAGTACCACGCTTGTTTTGCCAGTGAAGAGGCATCAGTGGGTTCTACATGCAGCAGGAGTGGAGAGCTCATAATGGGCCACACAGTTATTACAAATGTCCCCTTGAGGATTGCCCACTGATCTGCCACCCCAGGGTGGGTAACTCGCACCCATGGCGGTCACTGCACAGTCACCCATGGTGTTATCTGTAAATCAGCCGTCAGGCCATGACCCCAAAGGGCTATCAGAGCCACCCAGTGCATGTGGGGAGCCTTCACAGTCCAGGGCCATTCCCAGTCCACAGTCTGCCCTGGGTCCACTCCAGTTGGGGCTGGCAATAGGATGTTGCCCTGCTGTCCAAGTCCAGGTTTTAACAAAATGTCTGAAGTCTTTATTTGTAATTGGATGGGAGCAGCAGCACAATGTAGCAATGCCTCCACTGGAGCCAGGCCACCTTTCCTGCTCCTCTCATTTAATGTCTGCAACACCTCCCATAGACGTTGGCTCCAC
Organism: Talpa europaea; assembly: GCF_964194135.1. Lineage (NCBI taxonomy): Eukaryota > Metazoa > Chordata > Mammalia > Eulipotyphla > Talpidae > Talpa > Talpa europaea. The sequence goes on along the minus strand of NC_140071.1, from coordinate 83,380,981 downwards.
CCGGCCAGCATCTGAGTGGGGGCAGTGGCTCTTTGTCCTTGCTTCAGCAGGCCATTATACTGCTCTATAATCCCTGCAGTTCTGGGATTATAGGGAGTGTGAAACTTCCACTCAACACCCATGTTCTTGGGACACTGCTGCACCCAGGCTCCTGTAAAATGAGGCCCTTGGTCGCTCTCCACTACCAGCGGACGTCCATATGCAGCACATAGGCGTGCCAGTGCTGCCAAAACTGCCTTTTGGTCCGCATGTGGAGCAGGGTAAGCTGCCAATAACCCGGTAGCAGTGTCCACACAGGTGACCACATATTGTTGTCCATCGGGGTGAGGTAGTGGTCCAATGATGTCAATCTGCCAACGTGTCAGGGGTACCTGCCCCCACAACACCTGGCCTGTAGATGCAAAAGGTCTCCGGGGCTAAGTCCTGGAACACACTACACATTTTCTTCTAAAGTGACAGGTAGACCCCAGGAACTCACAGTGGCCCACGTTGTCTTTTGCCCTGCGTGGAGCAAGCGTCTGTGTAGCCACTGCGCAACATCCCGCCCTGGAGCAATTTCAAGCCATCGAACTCAGGCTAGGGTATCTGCCTCATCATTGCCTGGTGAGGCTAATGGGACATGTCCTGTGACATGATAAACAGTCACCTGCTTCTGATGCCCCAGATCCCATAGATCTTTCCACAGGGCCTGGCCCCACAATAGCCGATGCATGACTGTCCAGTCATTTAGATTCCATGTGGAAATCCACAGTGTCAGGTCCCTGTACACAGCCCAACTGTCAGTACAGATTACTAGAGGGGAAGGCTCATGGGCCACCACCATCCATACTGCTCACAGTGCAGCCCATTGACTGTCTGTTTCTGGGTGTATAGCCACATCTGTCCAAGAGGCTGGCTGGCCCCAGCTGGAGCCATCTGTATACCAGGCCTCTGCTGCAATCGGTGCTCATCCCTCCTTGTAGGGACTAACTTCAGGTTCAGCTTCCACACAGGCTTCTGAAGTTGGTTCCATATTAACATATGTCACAGGACCAAGAACCTCCTGCAATTCTGCCCGTAAGGGGCTAGTTGACAGGGTGCAGGCTGTTGTAAGTATGCCACCCACTTCACCAAAGTGGGTGTTTGAGCAGTACCACTATGGGACTTTGTTGTCCAGTCCCGTACCCATCCAGCTATTGGGTAAGTGGTTCTCACTGAGACAGGGGCTGTGGCATTTATACTTTCTGTGGCTAGTAAGGCTGCATATACCACAGCTAACTGTTTCTCAATTAAGGAATACCTAACCTAAGCCTCTTTCCAGAGTTGGGACCAGAACATAATAGCTGTCGTAGCCACTCTGATTTCTGCCAGAGTCCCCACCCGAACCCTTCCTGAGTAACATGCACATCCAACTCTGGGTCAAAAACCTGCAAGGCCTGAGCAGTCTTTATAGTTCGTTTGGCCGTGGCAAATGCTGTGCCTGCCTCAGCTGACCAATCCCACCTGGCTCCCTTACGTATTAACACATACAAGGGTCGTAGGAGCTGGGCCATGTGAGGTATAAATGCCCTCCAGTAGCCCAGCAGACCCAGAAAGGCTTGCAGCTGCTTCACTGTGGTTGGAGTGGGGTAAGCTTGCACTTTATCTATTACAGCTTCAGAGATAACCTTTGTCTTACCTGACCAAACAGCTCCCAAGAACTTAACTGACAGTCCAGGCCCCTGCAGTTTGCTTTCATTGACTGCCCAGCCACATGTTTTCAGGAGTGTTAATAAGAGAGGTACTGCCTTTTCCAGATCTGTAAGGGAGTCACTTGTCAATAAAATATCAATATAATGGTATAAATGCACTGAAGATGGCCTTTTCCACCAGGCTAAATCTGCTGCCACCAGCCCATGACACAGAGTAGGGATGTGCAGGTATCCCTGTGGCATCACAGTGAATGTCCACTGCCGGCCTTCCCAGATGAAGGTGAACTGGTCTTGACTTTCTGGGGCTATATCTATTAAAAAAAAAAAAAAAAAGGCATTTGCCAGATCGGCTACAAAATGATACATTCCCAGCTCGTGGCTCAGACGATCCATCAAATCTGCCACTGAAGGCACTGCAGCATGCAAGGGGGGAACTACTTTATTCAACTCATGATAATCTACTGTCATGCACCAAGAGCCATCGGGCTTCTTCACTGGCCACACCGGCAAATTGTAGGGGCTGTGGGCAGTATGCACAATGCCCACTTTCTCCAGTTCTGATATTGTGCCTGTAATTTCCTTGCAGCCTCCGGGCAACCGATATTGCTTGGTATTAGTCACTCGCCTAGGGACTGGCAGTTGTAGGGGTGGATGCTTACCATGTCCTCTCACCACTGCCTTTACCACAAGCACTCTAAGGCGAAACTCTCTGACTGTGGTTTCTAGCCATAAGCCACGTAGTACATCCACCCCCAGGATGTACTCCGGGATGGGCGATATATAAACTTTATACTCTTTCAGGGGTAATCGTCCAATCCCCAGATAGTCTCACTGCTGTCACCTTGACACTCTGGCCTCCATAGCCATCAATATAACAAGTAGACCCATGAAATCTTTCTGGATTTCCACAGAGCAGAGTACATTCTGCTCCTGTATCTACCAGAGCTAAAATCCTTTGCACGTTAGTCGGGGACCAGTGGATGCCAAGCTCCACATGTGGCCTCCGGTCCCCGCCCGTCTCCTGTGGATGGGTTCCTTGGCCCTCACCCTATTCGAAAGCGATCAGTCCATCACCCAAGGACGGGGTTGGCAGCAAGTGGTCTTCCAGGCACAGGGCACACGCCTGAGGCCTGGAGCTTCCAGGCTCCCCCTGAGCAGCAGTCCTTCTCATGGGTGTGAACCTCTGGTCTTCTCGCAGCTGCTGCCATAATTCCGACAAATATGCACTGGACTGCGTGTGTATTTTAGTGCTATCTACACCTGCTCTCACTAAATCCATCCACATTTGGTTACGGGTGACTTTAATAGGTTCTGTGATGCCAAGAGGCTTCCTTGCCCTCCTTGGCATTCCTTTTGACCTTTCAGAAACTACCCGTATTCCTTTCTGAGTTTGAGAGTGCCAGCTCTCAACTTCTCCCAAGCTGGCTATCATTGTTGTGACATCATGTATCTGACGTCCCACATAGGGTGCTAGAACTGCCATGAGGGATCCAAATGAGGATGAGGGGGCATTTTTTAATACCAAGTCTCTCATCCCTGCTGTGAAACGCTTGTCGTCAGGACCACGCATATTCACATTAAACATGGCCTGCCACATCCCCAATTCCCGAAGTACCTGTACCAGCTCGGCGTATGTCTGCCATCCGCTCACTGTCTCCGGCAGGTCTCCTGCATCAGCCCATACTGTCTGTATGGCAGCCATTATCCACTCCAGGAGGGTGTGGTCGCCCTGGCCATACCGCCGGCTATTCTGTAGCCTCTGTCGCAAGGATGGGTGTGAAGTCACAGAGGCCAGTCTCTCCATCTCTTGTGCCATGCAAATAATCCCATCCACCCCAGGTCCCACAAACGTGGCAGCCAGGCTGCCAAGGGTTCCCCTGGTTTCTGGAGGAACTGTTTGCCCAAGTCCACCAGTCCATATGTATGGTCCATAGGTAGTAAATTCCGTCATTTGTGGTGGTCCAGCAGCCTGATCCCCTGGGGCCATGGGTCGCTGCCACTTCATTTTCTGAGTCACCACCGGGAGGGCCCAGAGCATGGGACCAGCCTCCTCTTCCTCTCCAGAGGAGTCTGGCATCTCCGGGGCCGCAGGTTGGTTTGCCATCGCCGGTTGAGGCTCAGGCAAAGGGCCAGCCTCCCTCTCCTCCTCTCCTGAAGAGGGGTCTGGCATCTCTGGAGTCTCAGGTTGGTTTGCCACCACCGGCTGCGATTTAGGCAAAAGGCCAGCCTCCCTCTTCTTCCTTCCTGAGACGGAGTCTGGAATCTCCGGAATGGTGGGTTGGTTTCTCCGAACTTCTTCCTCCAGAATCCTCAAATGTTGTTGCAGTATCCACATCTCTTCTCACATCTCTTTTCGCATCTCACCACGTACTTGCTGGATTCTAGATTGCTCTTTCTGCCTGGACTCTTGCAGAGCTGTGAGAAACACCCATCCCACGGCTCCTGCCGCCTCACAGGCACTACATCCATTCAGGGTTTCTTCTATTTCATACAGGGCCTGTTCCAACTGCCCCGGGGATCCATCTATCTCTGGCCATTCCTGGGGACGTGCCTACTGGGCAAGGAGGTTGGCCACCGAGTACCATCTGCTCGTGGCCGGCCACCCGGTAATTCCTCCCCAGGTTCCAAAGGGTTTCATCTGCATAGAGCCGTCCTGCTTTGAACTGTCCTGCCGTCTACACCAGTTGTAACGCACCCAACCCATTCCGGGTAGGTTTAAGAATGATTCTAGCAGCCACATGCTCTTCGCCGTTGTTTGTAGTCGCCGTACTCCTCCGTATGCTCCACTGCACTCCTCCACCCTCGACACCACACCACCACCACCAACCCCCACTCTGCTGCACCACCCTTATAAACCAGTCTCTTCATTCAGGTGTACCCACTTACGCATGCCCACCCCCTACTCCAGGTGCCCGCCATCAAGCATGCACTCAGGACCGCAGGGATCCATCATCTATCCTAATGGCGGGAGGGCAGGAAAGCCTGATACCTTTTACCTACCCTACACCTTCCTTTGAGAAATTTAGCCTGGCTCTCCTTTTCTTTACCGCGCCGAGCCTTTCACATACTGATATAAGAAAGTGTTATAGATGCATTTCCATGAAAGGGGGAGGAGCATCACAGTACAGTGAAAGGGCAATATTTACCCTGCCCCCACATGTATGCAAATTTTTGTATTATTACTAAATTCAAAAACTAAGTCCCTTGACTCCTTGCCCAACAAGAAAGTTGAGGAGGCTTGGATGGATAAAGAGAGTGGATGGGACTGCCATGGGAACTGGATCATTATGCTGATGATCCAGATCATCAGTCAGGACACACCCTAACCGATCAATGATGCCTGGAGTATAAATAAAGCCTCAGGACCCTCTCAGAAAAGTAGATTTCCTGTTTTACTCGCTTCTCTAGATAGTTCTCCTTTTTGTTCTCGATTCTGTGATAAATTCTCTCATCCTTGTTTCTGACCTACACTGGTGCTTCTCCAACACAGATACCTTGAGTTACAATTCCCAGTTGCTGTGTTGAAGAGGGGGCTGTATAAATAGTAGGTGGAAGAAAGGAGAGGCATGTAGAAGGGAGACTTGTTGGTGAGACACAAGGAGAAGCTGTTCCTGGTAGCTTTACTGTTTTGTCAGAGACAAAGGCAGCTCGTAAGTAAAATATCAGGCTTTTCTGCCCTCCCGCCATTAGGATAGATGACAGAACCTGGGGCCCTGAACGCATGCTTGATGGCAGGCACCAATAGGTCACGGGGACGCCAGCAGAAGCAGAAGAAGCAGAGAAGCAGAAGCAGAATGAATGGAAGAGCAGAGACCACCTGTAGGGTAAGGAAAAATGTCAGGCTTTTCTGCCCTCCCACCATCAGGATAGATGATGGATCCTTGTGGTCCTGAATGCATGCCTGATGGCGGGCACCTGGAATAGGGTGTGGGCATAGGTAGATGAGATTCACCTGGGCTGAGACTGGGTTTTTAGGGGCGGCATCACGGGGATGCCAGCAGAAACCAAGAAGCAGAGAAGCCAAGAGAGAAGCAAGAGAAGCAGAAGCTGAGAGAAGGCCGGAGAGCCCAGAATGAAGACCGGCTGGGAGGCCTGCCAGCCTCCTGGCCCTCTAGCACCCCTGCCTGCCATATGCCTGGTGAACCCCAATAAAAGACCTGCAAAAACCATTGAGGACCCTGACTCCTCCTTTACCCGGTCTGCTGGATATCAGAAAACCTGCACTGTGCCCGGTCCTTCCTGACCCTACACCACCAGAGAACACCTGGGAGCCCAGATAGAGTGAAGAATTGCTGGGAGGACTGTCAGCCTCCTGGCCCCCCAGCACCCCTGCCTGCCAAGTGCCTAGTAAATCTAAATAAAAAACCTGCAAAAGCCACCAAGGGTTCCAGGACTCTAACTCCTTCCTTACCCTGTCTGCTGGGATCATAGAAAACCTGCCCTGTGCCCCTTCCAGCCCCTTACACAGCTGTTTTCTTGACTTTCTGATGTACTATTTGTTGTGATATCATTACTAAAATTTAAAGACAAATTCCCCATTTTTTGCCCAGCAGGCAAGTTTGGGAGACTTGACTGGATAAAGGGAGTAGATGGGATTGCCTGGGAACCTAGACATTAAACTGATGATCCTCTGTGCTCTTTCAGATCATCAGTCAGGACACAATGAGACTAGTCACCCTATTAAATCAATGATGTCTGGAGTATACATAGTGCCTCCAGACCCTCATTGTGGGCAGCAGACCCCTTGGTCTTGCCTGCTGTGTCTCTTATGGAGTGTCTTTCAATAAATCTGTCTGTTCTGTTCTCCACTCTGTCTCTGGTGAATTCTTTTGCCTTGGGTACATTTGGTTTTTTGGTCTCTCCTATCCCAGCCCTCAGAACCGGCCTAACCCATTTCGTATGGTTCTCCATAAGAAGTTGTCTTACATGTGTAGCTGGCTTTTGGGCCTCTGCCTCTCTACTTTGGATCAAGCACTTGGTTGAACACTTGCCCATAACGGGATGGGTAATTTTCAGAGTCTGTTATTTGATAACCTTTCTTCTCTCTTTCTTTCTTTTTTTTTTTTTTTTAATAAATTTTATTGTTATATTCCCCATACAATTGCAGCCCCCCATTCTGACCCCAATCCCTCCCCTCCCGCCCCCGCCCCCCTAAAAGTGTCTCTGGTTCATAGTTTTTTGTTGATTTTGATTTTCACTTTCTTATAGTTATTCATTTTCCTGGTCCCTTATTTAAGTTTTCTAGATTCCTGCTATGAGTGAGACCATCCGGTATTTTTCTTTTTCTTTTTGGCTTATTTCGCTGAGCATGATCCCTTCCAGCGCCATCCATGTTGCAGCAAATTGCATGTGTTTATCTTTTTTGAATGCTGAGTAATATTCCATGGTATATATGTACCACATCTTCTTGATCCAGTCATCTATTTTTGGGCATTTGGGTTGTTTCCAAAGCTTAGCTATTGTAAACAGTGCTGCTATAAACATAGGGGTGCAGGTGTTCTTTGGAGTTGATGTTTCTGTGTCCTTTGGGTACATACCTAGGAGTGGAATTGCTGAGTCATATGGAAGCTCTATGTTTAGTAGGTCCAGAAATCTCCACACAGCTTTCCACAGTGGTTGGACCAGTTTGCACTCCCACCAACAGTGCAGAAGAGTTCCTTTTTCTCCACACCCTCGCCAACATTTGTTGTTGCTAGTTTTTTTAATATGTGCCATTCTCACTGGTGTAAGATGGTATCTCATGGTAGTTTTGATTTGCATTTCCCTGATGACAAGTGATGTTGAACATTTTTTCATATGCCTGTTGGCCATTTGCATTTCCTCTTCAGAGAAGTTTCTTTTAAGCTCTTCTGCCCATTTTTTGACTGGATTATTTTCTTTGTTGTTGTTGAGTCTCATCAGCTCTTTGCAGATTTTTGTGATCAGTCCTTTATCATTAGTGTTGGGTGCAAAAATGTTCTCCCAGTTGGTGGGGTTTCTCTTTGTTTTTGTTATTGTCTCTTTTGCTGTGCAAAAGCTCTTTAATTTGATATAGTCCCAGCTGTTTATCTTTGCCTTCACTATCACTGCTTTGGGTGATGTGTCTGTAAAGATGTCTTTGATGTGCAAATCACGTAGTGTTTCGCCTATATTTCCTTCTATATATTTTATGGTTTCAGGTCTTATGTCTAGTTCTTTAATCCATTTTGAGTTGATTTTTGTGTATGGTGTGAGGTGGTGGTCAAGCTTCATTCTTTTGCATGTAGCGACCCAGTTTTCCCAGCACCATTTATTGAACAAACTTTCTTTGCTCCAATGCATATTCTTTGCTCCTTTGTCAAAGATTAGTTGACCATAAATCTGTGGGTTTATTTCTGGATTTTCTATTCGATTCCATTGGTCTGTATGTCTGTTCTTGTTCCAATACCATGCAGTTTTGATGATTATGGCTTTGTAGTATAGTTTGAAGTCTGGGAGTCTGATGCCTCCATTCCCTTCTTTTTTTTTCAGGAGAGCTTTGGCTATTCGGGGTTTTTTGTGATTCCATATGAATTTCATCAATAATTGTTCTATTTCTTTGAAGAATGACATTGAAATTTTGATTGGAATAGCATTGAATCAGTATATTGCTTTTGGAAGGATGGCCATTTTAATAATGTTTATTCTTCCAATCCATGAGCAGGGGATGTCTCTCCATTTCTTTGTATCTTCTTCTATTTCTTTTAACAGTGTTTTATAGTTTTCTTTGTATAGGTCCTTTACCTCTTTTGTTAGATTTATTCCCAAATATTTGATTTTTTTTGTTTCAATAACAAAAGGGATGGTCTTTTTGATTTCTTCTTCTTCAGATTTATTGTTTGTGTATAGGAAGGCTACTGACTTTTGCGTGTTGATTTTGTATCCTGCCACTTTACTGAACTGATTGATGAGTTGAATTAGCTTTTCTGTGAAGTTTTTGGGGTTCTCTATGTATAATATCATATCGTCTGCAAATAGTGATAGTTTGACTTCTTCTTTTCCTATTTGGATTCCTTGGATGTCTTTCTCTTGTCTTATTGCCCTGGCTAGGACTTCCAGTATTATATTGAAAAGCAATGGTGAGAGTGGACATCCTTGTCTTGTTCCAGATCTTAATGGAATTGCTTTCAGCTTTTCACCATTGAGAATGATACTGGCTGTTGGCTTGTCATAGATGGCCTTTATGATGTTGAGGTATGTTCCTTGTATCCCAAGAACTTCAAGGGCTTTTATCATGAATGGGTGTTGCACTTTGTCGAAAGCTTTCTCAGCATCTATTGATATTATCATATGGTTTTTATATTTCTTTTTGTTGATGTGTTGGATAACGTTGATTGATTTTCGGATGTTAAACCATCCTTGTGCCCCTGGAATGAATCCAACTTGGTCGTGGTGAATTATCTTATGGATACATTGTTGGATTCTGATAGCTAAAATTTTATTGAGGATTTTTGCATCAGTGGTCATTAGGGAGATTGGCCTGTAGTTTTCCTTTTTTGTGTTGTCCTTGTTCGGTTTTGGTATTAGTGTAATGTTGGCTTCATAGAACGTGTTTGGTATTGTCCCTTCCTTCTCAATTTTTTGGAAGAGTTTGTGAAGGATAGGCACTAATTCGTCTCTGAATGTTTGGTAGAATTCATTTGTAAATCCATCAGGTCCTGGGCTTTTGTTTTTGGGGAGGTTTTTGATTACCATTTCAATTTCGCTAATTGTAATTGGTCTGTTTAGGTGTTCTATTTCTTCTTTATCTAGCTTTGGGTGATTGTAGAGTTGTAGGAATTTGTCCATCTCCTCTAGATTGTTAAACTTGTTTCCATATAACTGTTCATAGTAGTTACTGATTATTCTTTTGATTTCTGCTGTGTCCGTTGTGATTTCTCCTCTTTCATTGATGATCCTGTTTATTTGTGCTTTCTCCCTTTTTTCCTTTGTGAGCCTGGCTAGGGGTTTGTCTATTTTATTGATTTTTTCAAAGAACCAGCTCTTGGTTTCATTGATCTTTTGGATTGTTTTTTTAGTTTCAATTTCATTTATTTCTGCTTTGGTTTTTATTATTTCTTTTCTTCTACTGGTTTTGGGGTTTTTTTGTTGTTCTTTTTCTAGATCTTTGAGCTTCGAGATTAGGTTGTTTCTTTGCGTTCTTTCTTGTTTCTTGATGTGAGCTTCTATTGCTATATATTTTCCTCTTATTACTGCTTTTGCTGCATCCCATACATTTAGGATATTGGTGTCCTCCTTGTCGTTCAATTCAAAAAATTTTTTAATTTCTTCTTTGATCTCCTCATTAGTCCAATGGTCTTCCAGTAGTGTGGTTTTTAATCTCCATGAGGTAGGAAAGTTCCTTGCCTTCTTTTTATGGTTTATTTCTAGTTTGATGCCTTCATGGTCAGAAAAGATGGTTGATATGATTTCAATCTTGGTGTATCTGTTGATGTTTGTCTTGTGCCCCAGTATGTGATCGATCCTGGAGAATGATCCGTGTGCGCTTGAGAAAAATGTGTACTCCGTTTTTTTGGGGTTTAGTGTTCTATAGATGTCTGTTAAACCCAATTGCTCTAGGTCTTTATTTAGAGCTTTGGTTTCTTTACTTATTTTTTGTCTTGTTGATCTATCCATTGTTGATAGTGGTGTGTTGAAGTCTCCCACTACGTATGTGTTTTCTCTGATGTCTGTTTTCAGAGAGGACAACAGTTGTCTGATATATTTTGGTGCTCCTTCGTTTGGTGAGTATATGTTAATGAGTGTTATTTCTTCTTGAAGTATTGTCCCCTTGATCATAATGTAGTGACCATTGGGGTCTCTTTTTATCTTTTTGAGTTTGAAATCTGTTTTATCTGATATAAGTATAGCTGTTCCTGCTTTCTTTTTTGGTCCATTTGCTTGTAGGATTGTTTTCCATCCTTTAACTTTGAGCCTATTTTTATCTTTTGTAGCTAAATGTGTTTCCTGGAGACAGCAAAAGGTTGGGTTTTGTTTCTTAATCCAGGCTGCAACTCTGTGTCTTTTTATTGAAGAGTTTAGTCCATTTACATTTAGAGTTAATATTGATATGTTAAGATCTGTATTTGCCATTGTGTTTGTCTTTCCTTTGATTTTATTTATTTATTCTTTTAATAACTTTTTTTTTTTTTGGCCTTCTTTCATTGTTATTCGTCGCTCTGAGGTTCTGGCTTTAGGACTCCTTGTAGTATTTTTTGGAGTGGGGGTTTAGTTGCAATGAAATTCCGGAGTTTCTGTTTGTCTGGGAAGGTCCATATTCTTTCTTCAAAGAGGAAGGAGAGCTTTGCGGGATAGAGTATTCTTGGTTGGCATCTGTTTTCTTGGAGTCTGTTGACTATGTCCCTCCACTCTCTCCTTGCCCGTAGTGTTTCTTCGGAGAAGTCTGATGTCAGCCTGATTGGTTTTCCTTTGAATGTTATCTGTTTCTTCCCTCTTGCCAGCTTCATTATTTTTTCCTTGTCCTGGATTCTTGGGAGCTTTACTATTATGTGTCTTGCTGTATTTTTCCTTTCGTCGTGGAAGTTTGGTGTTCTTCTTGCTTCTTGTATATCAATTTTCAGTTCCTTCTTCACATTTGGGAAGTTCTCTTCAATTATCTCTTTGAATATTTTCTCTGTTCCTACATCTCTCTCCTCTCCTTCTGGTATTCCTATAACTCTTATATTTCCTTTCCTCATGGAGTCAGATAGTTCCCGAAGTCTTTCTTCGTTCTTTTTCCTTCGTACTTCTCTTTCCTTTTCTGTTTTGGTTCTTTTTATTTCTGTGTCTTCAAGATTACTTATTCGTTCTTCCATTTCATCTATTCTGCTTTCATTGCTTTTCCCAGAATTCTTTAGTTCTTCCATTAATTCTTTGATCTCCTGCATTTCTTTTACTTCCCTCTTTAGGGACTCAATTTCTTTCTTCTGACCATTGTTTTCCCTCTCTAGGGACTCAATTGCATTCTTCTGATCGTTGATTATTTTTCCCTTATCATTGTTTTCCTTTATGACTTCTGTCAGTTTTTTAATCACGGCAATTTTAAATTCTCTTTCTGGAAGGCTCAGAAATTCTTCCAAGTTATTGTCGTTGCAATCTGGGGGCTGGCTTTCTTTTTGTGGTGTGCTTTTTCTCTGGAGAGTTGCTAGGTTGCGTGTGGTTCTTCTCCTCCCTACTGTCTGTTTTCTAATTTGCCGTATGCGTTGGGACACTGTGTTGTTGGGACTTGCCGGCATCTTGGGTGGGCTTCTCTGTTCCCCTCTGGTTCTTCCAGGAGTCATCTGTCAGTTTCAAGCAGTCTTTACTGGAGAAAGGTCCCTGTTCTAAAATGCCGATGTGGGGACACACTCCCCTGTGCGCCTGGTCTGCCCCGGCGGTGGGTTCCTGCTCCCCTCTGGGCTTGGACTGCAGGCCAGAGGGGGTCTGGCGTGGGCGAACTTCCCCCGCTCACCTCTGGCTCCTGAGGAAGCCTTCTGCAGGTAGTCTTTACTGAAGAAATGTCCCTGTTCTAAAATGGTGATGTGGGACACACTCCCTGCGCTTCTGGTCTCAGGCACACTCTTCTGCGCGCCTGGTCTGCCCCGGCTGTGGGTGCTCGCTCTCCCTGTGGGCTCAGACTACTTGTTCGGAAGGGGCCCGGTGTGGGCTAACTCCCCAGCTGGCCACTAGCTCCTTCAGTAGCCTGTGCTGGGGTCAAGTCGCTAGGTGGCACCAGAGATCTCTCCTAGAGCCCTTGGGGAGCTGATTTTCCACCCCGTGGGACAGGGAGCAGAGCGGGGATGGTAGGGTACACCTCAACGGCTTTGGGGTGCTGTGTCTGCCTTGTGCCCCACCGTCGTGGGGAACCCACGCCCCTAATTTCGTGCCCCGGGTCTCAGTTCCAAAGCCCTCAGTTCCAGGACGCGGGCTGTAGCCCAGATCAGTGGCGCGGGAATGGCGCCTTTTGAATCCCGCTCCCCTGCCTGGGCGCCTTGTTCCTGCTCACTCAGGGAGGGCCTCCGCCCGGGTCTCAGTTCCAAAGCCCTCAGTTCCAGGACGCGGGCTGTAGCCCAGATCAGTGGCGCGGGAATGGCGCCTTTTGAATCCCGCTCCCCTGCCTGGGCGCCTGGTTCCTGCTCACTCAGGGAGGGCCTCCGCTGTCTCCCCGCAAGCCTAGGTCGCAGGCGCAGGGCCCTGGGCAGCTGCAATCCGAGCGCCGCTTTCGCGCAAGCTTACCGGGCGGCCGGGGCTGTGTGCTGGTGCTGGTCTCCTCCTGGTGGGCGGGGCTCTCTTTAATGGCGCGTGGAACTCACCTCCGCGGCGGATCCTGCAGGGTTCGCCTCAGCTCCCGTTCACGGGGTGTGGTGGCTGAAATAGTTCCTTTCCACTCACAGTCCCGCTTGCTGCATCCGTTTTTCTTGTTGGGCGTTTTGGTTTGTTGTTTCCCTCGTCTCTGCCGGTGGGAGAGTGCCGCCTCTGTGGGCGGGGGAGGGGAGCAGGGTTCTGCGCTTCCCTCCCTTCTCGTCCTCTTTTATGGCAACTTTCTTCTTCGGGCAGTTTGCTGGAGTCGTCCGTTTATCTTCCGTGTCCCAGTTCTCACTGGGACCTGCCGCTTTTCCTCCCTATTAACTTTTTTTAATGGGAGATCTTACTCGCAGCGTCTCCTCCCGCCATGTTGCTCCGCCCCCCTCTCTCTTCTCTCTTTCTATGCACACTCAGAGTATGCTTTTTGCCTTTGTGTACATAGATGGCCAAACCCTTTTAGAACATGTACCCCTTAACTGTGTGGGAGTCACCGGGTACCCCTGGGTTGTATTGTTGGTGGTTAAGATAATGAGTTTCAGTGTGTGGGTTTCCCTCTGAGAAAGAATTCAGCAAACATTGCCATTCATCAGCACACAGCAAGTTTATGAAGGAAAAAGAAATACCTGTATAGACACAGGTGGGCAGGAGAGCTGCAGTTTTGAAAGAACTTAAAAAGAAGATGTCTGAATAGATATAGATAGTCTTGAAAGACAAGAACTTCATTTTGCCAGAGCAAGGGGCATTCTTTCATAGCGTTCTTGGATGGAATTATTGTGAAAATTATCACCTTGTGGTCTAGTTGGGTTGTTCTTCTACGATTGATAATCCTCTCTGCCCCCACCTCTGTCTGATGATCTTTTCTGACCCCACCATAGATTCCTGGAAACTTCTATAGCCAGATTATTTTAAACATTCATTAATCATCCCTATCCACACCTCTGCTGTTTGCCCTTGTGAGAACTCCCATGCTAAATTTTTCTACTCTTAGCTATCAGTATGGCTATTGAAGCAGAATTAGAATTGAAGATTTTAAATGGGGAAATGTCATGCTTGGAACCACTTCAAAATATTCAAAAATAAGGACAAAAATGGACTTGATAATTGCTGAAACTGGATGTGTGTCCATGGGCACTCATTAGATTTTTTCATATTTCTTATACAAGTTTTCATGATAAAAAGCCAAAAAGAACTCATCTGGATTGCTACTAATGAAAACATAAATTCCATTCTAAAAATGAATGGAATTACCTACTAAAATTAAAAATGTTTACCTTTTGATTCCTCATCCTATGAAATCTAACCTACAAATATGATAACAGTAATATTTATGTACAAGGATGTTGATTCTACCACCATAACAACAAAATGATGGGAATCTAAATGTTCATTTGTTGTAGAAATAAATTCTAGCCCTTTACCCAGGCAGAGGAAGAACAAGCGGTACTTCAGGAATGGTGAGGTCAGGAGAAGCTTTATTACTCATGCATGAGGTTCCAGACCTGGGTAGCCCCATAAAGTCTGAGCACTGGTTTAAAGTCCAAGAGTTCCTTTTATACACAACTGTGTCCATATCTGTTACATTAAAAGCATCATTTTTCAGCAGACACAACCATTTGCGGCAAAGTCCCCTGACAAGGGGGGAAGCCAAAAGGGGAAAGATGTAGGCATTCGGGGATGGCCTTGGAGAAACAGACCAGCTGGTTGGCTGCCCGACCTTGTAGATAAGAGTGCTGAGGCCCTGGCCATGAATCTTGAAAGGGAAGGAGCTGTAAGTAAGCAAGCTTGATAATTATGCCTGCAATGGAGTGTTCATTGCACCTGGGCTGGAATTTCTGCTGGAATCTTTATTATATTCATTTTCTCAATAATATATTTTTGCTTCAACTAAGTAAACCAACTATTAATAAAATGTGGATATACTATAATTATCTTTTTCATGAAATGAATGTATATGGACTAACATAGAAAATGGTCTATGTTAGATCATTTTTTTTTTAATTACAAACCAATATTATGGACATTATGTGTCTATCTACAGTACACTGAAGTATATCAGTTTGAGGGAAAAGCTGAAAAAGATACAACTCAAACATGGAGTGGTTAATAGAGTACAAGTTTGTTTCCACCTGTGCTATAAATATTTTGTGCTTTCTTTTTTTAAAAGATTTCTTTATTTATACATGCAAGAACTGGGGTATAAGCCCTAGGTGTGGGAGGTGAGAGGATTCACCAGAGTCAGAGTGGGGAACAGAACAGGTGGATCTACTGAAATACTCTGATGAGAGGAGCAGCGGGCAAAACATGAGAGATGTGCTGTGCCATGTGGGTTGCTCCATGGCCAGCTGGGGATTGAACTCTTGCTGTAGTGGCTGCAGATAGCTTGATAGCGCTGTCTCTAACCCTTGTGCCACCAGGAGGCCCTACTTTGTGTTTTCTTAAGTAGAGGGATGGTAGGGTTTTGTTTACAGATCACACAATGAATGGTAAAGCTCAGGAATACCAGAAGTCTGGCTGCAGAAGCTCTGCTTTAACTACTCATTGAACTGTCTTCATCTGGAGCAGTATATAAAATACAAACTATGGAGAGCTGTGTGGAGATTTCTTGACCTACTAAACATAGAGCTTCCATATGATCCAGCAATTCCACTCCTAGATATTTAGGACACAGAAACATCAATTCCAAAGGGCACCTGCACGCTTATGTTTATAGCAGCACTGTTTACAATAGCTAAGCTATGGAAACAACCCAAATGCCCGAAAATAGATGACTGGATCAAGAAGATGTGGTACATATACACAATGGAATATTAGTCTGCAATCAAAAAAGATAAACACATGCAGTTTGCAGCAACATGGATGGAGCTAGAAGGGATCATGCTCAGCGAAATAAGTCAGAAAGAAAAAGAAAAATACCAGGTGGTCTCACTCATAGCAGGAATTTAGAAAACCTAAATAAGGGACAAGGAAAAAGACTAATCAATACAAAGTAAAAATCAAAATCAACAAGCAACTATAAACCAGAGACACACTGGAGGAGGGGGGAGGGAGGGGCAGGAAAAGGAAGGACTAGAGTCAAAATAAGGGGGGGGTGCAATTGTATGGGGAATATAACCATAATGAAAATGCATACATTGTGCAAAGACGAAAAATGATGTAAGAATTATATAAAATAAAATATTTTTAAAAAAACAAAAAAAAAATCTCAGAATTTATTTTTATTCATCCTTATGTATTATACACACAGTCTTGATTCCTAATAGCTTAACATTCTATAGTCAAGAGGACCTTTAGTTTCAAAAAGTTTTGACCCATTACATTTCAGTTCCAGGTTATTCCTTTAGAGATTTATTTACTGGAAAGAAAGACGAAGAACTACTTACAGAGCTTTAAAATAAATCATTGCTAATTGTGGTGCCATTAAAATTGCCTCAATAGCTTGAATGGGGTAATTAAGCCAATTATCTTGAAAAAGCTGAAATTTTCGGTGAGCTACTACCCCTCTGGCCCCTTTGCCTAGTTTCCCTACCATTGTTTGGAGCTTGTTTTGAAGCACAATACCCTCTTTGTTGAAGAGCCATAGGTTTAAAAATGTTCTTGCTCAAAGGTGACAGAATCCCTTCATCATTAATCCTAGGAGGACCCCACCCACCCCCACAGAAGATCTTAAATTGTAAAGGTTCTCAAGTATGTGCCTGTTAAAACCAAGTCCTTTTAGCCTGTTTCTTGCCTTTCTCTTCCTGCCTCCTCTGCAATTTTTTTCTCCCTTAAGGCATTTTATTTAAGTAGAGACACTGAGTTACATAAAAGAGTCAAAGAACATTTTCTTACCTATCCAGCTAAAGGAATTTTCTTGAAATGACTTGAGATAGGATTAGTGAAAAAGAGAAAGCCCTCTGCCAAGAAAAGCAAAAAATTGTTAATAGTGCCCAGAATTAATTAGATGAGCAGTTAACATTACTAATTTTTTCCCTTATCTCCACTGCCTTTTTGAAGACTGTGACTTACCGGTGTATTTTGTGGCCAAGATTTCTTTTATGGAAAAATTTACCTTACCAAGACAGAATACATGAAAGCAATTTGAAGCACATATAAGAAGGAGGTTCTGATTTTTTTTTCAAAGCCTAGTTTTGTAGTAGCCTGATCTATTTCATTCCTTTTTACAGTATATTAGTCCAGAAACACCCTTGTGTACAATGCATGCTTAGCACAAACCTGAAAGTATTTTCACTCCTGGAACACTATGTAAAACTCAACAGTTATGATGGATTATTTAAGATCAACACTGATTTACTTGTGATTTGGAGAATTAACCTGTTATTACTAAGCTGTTAAAAAAAGAGGCAAGCATTGCCATTTGAACAGCATGACTGGAACTAGAGGGGATTATGCAAAGCAAAATAAATCATGAGAAATGCAGGTATCTGATGGTGTCATTTATATGTGAAATATAGAGAAATGAAATAAAGGGTCAGATAAAGCCAAACCAATAACTCACCCTAGAAATAAATCTGACTGTGGAACTGAGACTAGCAGAGGGGGAGTGGGGAAGAGAAAAGTGGGGAGGGGACACAAAGAACTAAGGTGGAGGATTATGTGTTTCTTGGTGGTGGATGTGGTATGGTAACAACACCTGCAGATGATGACCCCATGCCCTCTAAATCAAATAAAATGTTGTAAACCAATGTTACCTCATTGGTATATAGTAAAAATAAAACGACAACTGACCCAAAATGAAGTCATTTGTGCCATGCCCAAGTGACCAAATCAAGGTTGACTATCTAAGCTTCAACCCCTCCCAATGTGATCTTCAATAATCCCAGTCAAAAGAGCACAGGGGGGCCTCCCTGGTGGCAGTTGAGTGCAGCGCTGTGAAGCTGTCCACAGCCTCTGCATCGCAGGTTCGACCTTGCCAGCCCGTGGAGAGACCCACATGGAGCAGCAGACCTCTCCTGTCTCCCCTGCTGCTGCCCTCAGCAGTGTATTTCAGTCAGTCTGCCTGTTCTGAGCCATCCCAGGAGTGAAGTGCTCTCAATCTAGATGGCAGCAGAGGAGGAGCCACCAGGGATATGGGCACCATGAAATTCCCAGAAGTTTTTAACCAACTGAGTGACGGCCATTCACTGATAATTGACTGTCTCTGTTTAACTCACTATAAAATACCCAGTTAGAGATGAGGTGTTGGAACGGTTTTCTTTGGAGCATGATGCTCACTATTTTCAAATTGACTTGCTGATCTAACAAAGATATTAAAGATTTAGTCCCTCTCCTTGTCATTTGATTTCAACAATTGTGGCAGGAAGAAAAGAAGCCAGTATTTCCAGCAAAAGTAATAAGGAATTAAAAATATGTGTTATAGGGCAACCCCGATATTAAACGGGTTCCTGGCTGTGGGTCCTCACCCGCGCGCTTTAAAGGGACTTATGAATACTCTACTACAGACACGCAAAAGGGTTAATAGAAGGTTTATTTACAAGAGAAAAAGAAATAAGGAAAATGTACAACTCAGGGAGAAAATAGGGAAATAAAGTCTTTAATGCGTCCTACCCGATCCGACGACCTGGAAACCCAAAGTCACTCTCAGAGCTGGCCGGACGCTGCGAGCTGGCTGAGAGCCCAAAAATGGAGAGAGAGCCCCCAAAGCCCACGTGTCTGCCTTTTGTATCCACCTGGCTGCTTAACCCCATCCTCAGGTCCCAGCCACCTTCCCTTTGGTGGTGATGGGATTTGGAGTTCCCAGTGTCTTTGGCTTTGACCTGGGGTGGGGGTGGAGTCCACAAAGCCTATATGGAATTTGCTTTGGGACATCCTTTTCCCCCTAACAATTCCCCCTTTCACTTGTTGCCACCATTTCCATGGTGATGAAGATCAAATATATGGAGGTTGGGATGCAGTCTCAGATGAACATTTTATCAGGTTCCAGTGTGAAAGAAAACCAGTCTCTCCAGGTATTTGTCCATTGTGGAAAGCAAAAGTCCTCCACTCCAGGAAAAATAGTTCATCAGTTTAAGCCAAAAAAAAATCTGGAGGCGTTAGCCAAAACAAGACAGCAGATATGTAAAAATTACAGGAAAAAAAAAAAATCTTAAAATGGTTCAACTGATGTAAAAACACAAATTTTCTCAACCTTGATCCCAAACTTTTAACAGCAAAGCAAAAGTTTGCAAACTATATCTACTTTTAAACCATTTTTTCCTATTTTTGCATAAAATCACAGGATAGAAATAACTAACAGCAATTTTTAGCTGGCTTTGTTGAACTATTCCACACAGGATCAGAGCGAACCGGTGGCATCCAGTCGATGTATGCTTCAGGTATAAAGTTGGTCTCATCAGACTCCACCTGGGCTTTCCTCTTCTCGAGAGTACCAGGGCATTTTCGTTGACCGGGTTGTCCAGTCCTGCCAATGGAGGCAAGCTTCCTCACCTTCTTTGGAGGTCTCTGGAACCCTACAAACAAGGCAAACAGGTTCTCCTCTTCTTGGTTCAGCTCTGTTTCAACTTTCTGGAAGAACTCCACACAAAGCCACACAATCAAACTCACGTCCAATTTTTTTGTTAAAACAGACAAAATCCCTATGGAAGTTATGCAAAAACAGACTCTGAAATAAGTAGCAAAAATTACTACCACTATTTGTATGCTGTGTTGGTATCAAGGGGAGAGAAAATGTGACAAGTTAGTTTTGCTGGAAAAAAAATTACAACCTTTCAGCAGATCCTGGTTACTCAAAACAAAACAAAACAAAACAAAACAAAAAACTTCGTGGACCAGGACAGAATGCATAAAAAAATTTCCAGTATTATGTCAAAGAAACCTTAGTAAATGTCAAGTGTATTTCCAGGTCTATTCAGTCCTTTGTAGGGAAGTTATTTTACTCTCAACAGTTCCATCAATAGGAATCTGTTGAGACCTTTTCTCCCTATATTTCCGGAAACAATTTCTGTAGGTGTGAAACAATTGAATTATACAACATTACAAGGTGACAATCACCATTGACAATTTACATACATACCAGATACTACTGTTAACATTTTGTACATACCAAAGTTTTACCATTTTTCCGAGTGACAATGCTTCCCTTCCAGTTTTACTTCATTAGGTGAAAGCCAAATAAAACAAATTCATGTAATGCCTTCCCAGGAGGAAAGGAGAAACTTCGTGGAGTATCTCAGGAGCTCTACTGAGGTTCCACAAAATTTCCTTGCATCAGTCAAATGACAGGCTACCAAATTTGTACTTGAATGTAGATTTCTGGGAAGCTTTGCCATAAATATCAGAAAATTAACAGAAACAACAATATTCAATCTCTGTGAAGGCACCGGCTTAGTTCAGTAGCACAATGTTGACAATCAAACCATAACTTTTTTTTTTTTTCTTTCTATCCCCAACATCTATGGGCACCATGTATACCAATTTGTCAATCACTGGAGGTCAAGACGGTTAGACACAAGGACATACTGACAGACAACATATAGACACAAAGAGCTCTTTAGTTACCATTCATCACGCGTGGGATATCCCATACAACTGCAGTTTGTCTGATAGGCCAAAGTAACAATAAAAAAAACAAGCAAAAAAAAACTTCAAAGTAAAAAAAAACAAAAGTTGATAGGAAATAACAAAATCAAAATTAAAAACCTTTCTATGTAAAAAAATACTGTCAGCATATGCATGATCCTAGATGTTATTTCACATCTCCTAAACTTTGAAAGGAAGAGATTGGTTAGAGCATGTTAGTTTTTTTCTTCTCAGGGTTTCTTCAGAAAAAAAACGAGTTCTTGGGTATCCTGCAACAATAACTGGAAAAGAAGTCAGTAACATTCAAGTTTCTTTCTGTTTCTTAAATAAATATCTCAAGTCTTCAATGGGTTCACAAGACCAATGGGACTTCGTCTCTGGGTCAGTTCCTTCTGGCGCTTTCTTAACTCTGGAATGATGTACCCAGGGTTTTATACCTGCAAGTTTCAGAGAAGTATGTGTGCTTAGCAAAACGTCATATGGACCAGTCCATTTTTCTGACAACTGGTTTTGGGCATCCCCACTCTGCCAGGTCTTCAGTAAGACCTGATCTCCAGGTTTGAAGGGATGCAATGGTTGATCAGGAGGCATAGAGATTCTCGAGGTTGCAAAGTTATGAATTACTGTCAGAACCTCCTGGATGTGTTTCACATATTGTGTGATCCGGCAATCTTGAGCTATTTCCGGACTGGCTTTCAGAACTGAGGCCTGGAAGGGTCTTCCAAACACAATTTCAAAGGGGCTTAATTGTAGCCCACTTCTAGGTGCCACTCTTATGCGGAGGAGGGCAAGGGATAGTACCTGGTCCCAACGAAGCTGTGTTTCTTGGCACAGTTTCGCCAAGGTTTTCTTTAAGGTATGATTCATTTTCTCCGTTTGTCCAGAAGACTGCGGTCTCCACGCAGCATGCAATTTCCAGTTGATCTGTAACGCACTGCTTACTGCATGAGTAACATCAGAGACAAATGCTGGCCCATTATCACTCTGGATAGAATCCGGCAACCCAAAGCGAGGAATTATCTCCTTTAGCAGCTGTTTTGCAACCTCGGAAGCTTTTTCCGTCTTTGTGGGAAATGCTTCCACCCATCCCGAGAACGTATCCACAAAAACCAATAGGTATTTGAAGTTGCCCGTTGTTCTAGGCATTTGTGTAAAGTCCACCTGCCAGTCCTCAAAAGGGCACTTGCCTCGATATTGAACCCCAACGGCTTTGGGGTGGGAGTCAGTCTTGGGGTTATTCCTGGCACATAGTTGACAACCTCGGGTAATCCGTTGTGCTATTCTATGCAAATATGGTCCCTTCAAATATGGGCGCACAGTTTCTAATAAGGCATCTCTCCCATAGTGGGATCCTTCGTGAAGATGTTTTAGCACCGGATATACCAGGGCCTCCGGGAGGAGTATCATCCTATGGGAGTTTACTCTCCAAGTAGAGCTGGGGTCAAACTCAGTAAATCCCCATGCACGAGCTCTCTCCTCATCCTGCTCGGTGTATTCAGGAGCATACTGAGTCAGGTCCACAAGAGGGATGAGTGCACCCTGGAGGGCAGAACGGGCAGCGACCTTAGCTGCCCAATCAGCTGCCCTGTTGCCCTTTGCCAAGTCAGACCCACCCTTTTGGTGGCCAGGACAGTGCATCACAGTGACAGCTGATGGTAAAGCTACTGCCTTTAACAAGGCTAGGATTTCTAATGGGTGTTTGACATCCTTGTTGCTAGCCGTAAGAAGTCCCCACTCCTTCCAAATGGCCCCATGCATGTGGAGAATCATAAAAGAGTATTTTGAGTCGGTAAATATATTGACTCTTTTACCTTTTGAGAGTTCCAAGGCACGGGTCAGGGCTATTAATTCGGCTTTCTGTGCTGATGTACCTGCCGGAAGGGCCTTGGCTTCCACGGTGTTCTGGAGCGTCACCACTGCATATCCAGCACATCGACGGCCTTGATCCATAAAGCTGCTGCCATCTGTAAATAGCTCCCACTCTGGATCCGGCAGAGGCTGGTCCGTTAGATCTGGTCGGCTGGCATACACTGTGTCTATGGTTTCTAAACAGTTATGGATTAAAGTGTCATCCTCAAGTCTGTCTGCATTGCTTAGAAGCAGTGTGGCAGGATTCAGGGAATTAGAAACCTGCAGTTTCACATTAGGATTGTCCAACAGAGCTGCTTGATATTTTCCCATTCGCCCAGCAGTTAACCAAAGTCCACCCTTCTGCTCCAGCAATGTCAAAACCTGATGTGGCACACACACAGTGATGAGCTGACCCAATGTAAACTTCTCTGCCTCGTGTAGGAGGTCACAAGTGGCAGCCACAGCACGCAAGCATGAAGGCCATCCCTTAGTGGTGTGGTCCAACTGTTTGGACAGATATGCAACGGGCTGCATTTCTGGTCCCAACAATTGGATCAGCACTCCTAGGGCAATCCCCTGTCTCTCATGTACATAAAGTCTGAATGGCTTCCTAAGATCCGGAAGTCCTAATGCTGGTGCTGAAATCAACTTTACTTTTATTTCATCAAAAGCCTTTTGACATTCCGGAGTCCAAGACAAAGGTTCAGAGTCCAGGCCTTTGAAAGCATCATATAAAGGTTTTGCTATTAGTCCAAAATTAGGAATCCAAATCCTACAAAACCCAGCCATACCCAAAAATCCGCGCAACTGTTGCCGGTTACTGGGGATTCTAAGGGCTGAAATTACCTGTTTTCTTTCCGTCATCAGGCTCCGTCTGCCTTTCTTGATTTCAAACCCCAAATACATCACAGTTTGTTTGCATATCTGTGCCTTGTTAGGTGACACCTTGTAGCCACATTTTGCCAGGTAACCACCTGGCAAATCAGTACCACTATGGTATTTTCCAGACAAGATTCGTAGTCTGGACTTGCAATCAATAAATCATCTACATATTGCAATAAGACACTCTGGTTTAGTTGAACCTTCCTGAGATCCCTGGCCAGTATTTCCCCAAAAATAGTTGGGGAGTTATTAAATCCCTGTGGAAGCACAGTCCAGCAATACTGGAGAGTTCTCTTGGACTTAGGGTCCTGCCACTCAAAGGCAAAAAGCAGTTGATCCTGGACATCACAACTGAGTATGTTGCTCCAGTGTCCACCAAGAAATCAATCAGACGATCCCCCACAGCGAGGGTTACCCGGGGCTCCGAGGGGGTTATTTTGATGGGTTTAAGATCTAGTGGAACCTCTGGGCACCCCTATTCTTCATCTGAACCTTCTCCATGAACTATCATTTGTCTCCTTTCCTCCACACTTGGCTCCCGATTCCTTCTACTCTGTCTATATTCCCTCCTATCTTCACCTGAGACCCTACTCTGTGCTATCACTGGTCTCCTGTCCTCTGTACTGGGCTCTCGATTCCTTCTCCGTCCGTATTCCCTATCATCATCTGAGCCTCTACTCTGTGCTAACATTTGTCTCCTTTCCTCTCTCCTTGGTTCCTGGTTCTGTGTGCTCCTCCTATATTCCCTCCTGTAACCCCTACGTGAATCATCCTGTCGTGGTGTCCTCAGTCCTCTATCCTGCCTTCTGTAATTACTGCGTCTGCCTCTTCCCTGTAACTTGGGACAACTGTACTTCCAATGTCCCTCTTCCCTACAGAAAGCACACTGATCTCTTCCTAGGGGTTCACGTCTCTGTCCATTACTGTTTTCCCGAAACCCTGGCCTGTGCTCTCTTTGTACAAAAACAGTCGCAGGTTTCGGTCTCCTGTCCTCTCTCCTGTTCTCTCTATTATTATAAACCTTAAATGCTAAGTCCACTACCTGGGACGGACTCATCTCTGTGACGCCGTCTACCTTTGCTAACTTTCTCCTTATGTCTGGAGCACTATTTGTGATGAACACCATAGTGAACACACGAGCATTTTCTGGGGCATCTGGATTTATATCCGTGTGGTCTGTATACGTCTGAATAATCCTCTCAAGGAACTCTGATGGATCCTCATTAGCCCCTTGTGTAAGTTCCAATATTTTGTTAAAATTTTTTTGTTTGGGGATTCCCTGCTCCAGTCCTACCAAAAAACATTTTTTATAGTGATTCAACTTCGCCAGTCCTCCATTGTTGGGGTCCCATTCAGGATCTACCTCTGGGACAGCAATCTCTGGCTCTGGGTTTTGGCTATCCTGTTGGTGGAGACATGCAGCCTCCTCCCTGGCTTTCCTCACTACTAGCCTCCGCTCATCTAGACCTAGTAAAACTTGTAACATCATCTGTATATCTGCCCAGTTAGGGTGGTGGGAGAGAAAAACGGAGGCAAACAAGTTCACCATCCTGTTAGGAGCCTGCCGGTACGAGGGAACAGAGTTCCTCCAAGTTAGGAGGTCCCCGGTGCTAAAAGGATGGTGCGACCAAAAGTACCCAGCAGGTTTCCCCTCTTCATTCATGCCACCTATCGCCAGCTGGCGAAGAGGAAACTGTCCTGCCACAGAGCGGTCGTTACTGCCAAAATGGGTGCCGCTCCTAGTGTGGGGAGGAGACGCCATGATAACTACCTCCCTGGAGGGCAATGGAGGCTGTGAAGCCTCAGGAATCTGTGCGGGAGGGGCATCAGGAGGGACCTGGTAAGGCCTTTGTCCTGAAGCCTCAGGAGTCTGTGCGGGAGGGGCCACTTCACTGGAGAAGGCCTTTGTCCCCACGAGTTTAAGGTATTTAGCATATGAATCTCTTCCTCTTCTTCTAAGTATGCCTTTCTGCAGTCCTCATGGGAAGGAGAACATTTATCTCTTCTCTGCACCATTATTCTAGCCTTTTTCTGCGTCATATCCCATTCATGGAGGGCGGCCTGTATCTGGTCCTGCACACTTTTAAAGGCGGACTCAAAAACGTTACGATTTTCGTCCCTCACACTGCCAATAGCTGAATCAAAAAACTGATTTTGTCGTTGCACTTGATCCTGCATGCTTTGAAAAGCTGACTCAAAAGTCTGATTTTGTCGTTGCACTTGATGCTGCATTCTTTGAAAAGCTGACTCAAAAGCCTGATTTTGTTGTTTCATAGCTAAGTTAAGAGCTTGAATTTGTTGCAGCACATTCTCAATATGTGAAGGATAACCACTACTTCTCATAGAAACAAAAATGTAGCACATGGCACCTATGCACATTACCAAAAAAACACCTAGAAGCACAGACTGCAAAGGGATGGCTTGTAAACCATTCACATATGTATACAGAATTAAAATCATGTGCCATAAGCTAGGTCTAATCCAATTATTTACACTTATCAAACTGGTGGTAATATTTAATGGAAAAAGGCTACTTAAATTCAAGGCCGGAAAAAAACTGAAAGAACCCAAGTTAGGGATTAAACTGCTGAAGTTCATGGTTGAGGCCACGTTTGGGTCAAAACCACACCCACAACGGCCATATGTGCGGGGGAAAAGAAAAAAAAAAAACTTTTCAAGACGTGAAACAAAGAGTTTCACTGCGAGTCCTGCAGACCTAATGCGCTTTTATGGTGACCAACGCAAGAAAAATTACCTTGGGCTGGTCAACCACGGGTGAAACTTGCATATCACGTTGGACGCCAAGCTGTTATAGGGCAACCCCGATATTAAACGGATTCCTGGCTGTGGGTCCTCACCTCAGAGCTGGCCGGACGCTGCAAGCTGGCCGAGAGCCCAAAAATGGAGAGAGAGCCCCCAAAGCCCACGTGTCTGCCTTTTGTATCCACCTGGCTGCTTAAGCCCACCCTCAGGTCCCAGCCACCTTCCCTTTGGTGGTGATGGGATTTGGAGTTCCCAGTGTCTTTGGCTTTGACCTGGGGTAGGGGTGGAGTCCACAAAGCCTATATGGAATTTGCTTTGGGACATCCTTTTCCCCCTAACATATGTACATATGAAATAAAGAGTGATCCTTATCAGTAAATGATGATAGTCAATGAGATTTTAAACATATAATAAGTCCTATGTCAAGTCATGTAGTAAAGAAATTCACTATAATTCAGATAGAAGTAGAATTTCAAAAATATAAATATGACAATTAAGTGGTGGGACAGACTACTAATGCAATGCACCAAGTGGCAAAAAAAAAAAAAAAAAAAAAAAAACCCGGCATGGGTACGAAAATCACATTACAGTAAAAATAAATTTTAACCTGGAGCTTGGGGAGAAATCATTCTGTAAGTAGTGTCCATGTCCCTTCATAATTTGTAACTGTATATAAAGTTCCCAAATCTTGACCAGTAGCCTCACTCATGGGCAACGGTGCCCATGCCTGGTCACCTAACAAATTAAACAAGTGCTGCTAGCTTATGAACTTAAGTTGAAGTATATAAGTGAGTTCAACTGATGTTAAACTTATGATTTTACTTTGAAATTTATAAAATACATTGTTTATAAATATCATTTAAATTTTTAAAAGGAAATCCAATAGTAAACCTCTAAGTTAAAACTTATCAGATTTGTAAGTAGCATTTAAATGTTTAAAAGGATTTGTTGCATTTGCAAGTCTTCCTTGATTGTTTGAAGTATTTGAGAAAATAAAAATGTTAAATTATTGATAATATTTGAAATTTACAACTTAAATTGTTTTAAAATAAGTAAGTGTTTTCTCCCCCTAGACATTTAAAAATATCAACTGACTGTCTTCCAGTTAAAGGATAAGAATATTTCAGAGGTAGACACAAAAAAAAAAAAAAAAAAACCAGAGAAAATAACTGAGTATTGCCTTTGGAAATGTATCCAATGACTTTCTGAGTATTGAAATAAAGGAATGAGTAGTATTCTTAAAAGCTTCTGATTATACTACCATTGAATAGAATGCCAAAATTTCTCTGATCTTTACCACATAATGCACAAATTTACTGACAGTGCATATTTAGGTTAGAGGACTTTTACTCACAGAATTACTTAATTGTACTCTCCATCACCTAATACATATACATTTTTTAAAATGTGAAAGAAAGGGAAATGGGGGGAAAAAAAGAAAAAGGCAAGATTCTTGCTTTCCAAAGACATTCAAATGTTTGGTTTTTATCTTTTCCTCTTCAGGAAATTATTTACTCACCAAATATTTTTCTGCTGCCAAGTGCCAATCTTATTAGATGCTAAAAAGAAATAACCTTGAGCAATACATGGTCCATAGCTGTGACAAATTTAAACAGAATTAAGTTACAGGAGAACAGATTTTAAAAAGAACAAACAACAGTGGGTGTTACTTTGCTAATTAATTTAAAATATCCCTAAAATGGACTGCAATTATGCACTTTACCGTACAACTATATCCTAATAAATACATTGAAACTAAAGGATAGATGTGGGAAAATAATTATTGTAATATGCTATTATAGTAAATGCCTTATAGCTCAATATTTAAGATAAACATTTCCATATCTCAGTCTTACAGACTAGTTCAGACTAGTTATTGTTATTGAACATGAAGACAAATAAAACAGTCTAATTATGCTCTTTGGAAAAATAGTTTTTAAAATGGTCACAATTACTGTAGTTTAAGAATTACTTTATAAGTTTTAGCAAATCAAAAGGACAACAATTCTTACTTCTGGTCCATGAAAATTAAATCTGAAATTATTTTTAGCCTAGTAAATACAATTTTGAAATGCCTTCTGCAGATATTATCGCATATAACAGATCTGGACAAAAATACTTGAAATTCAAGTTGCTTAAAATCCTTTGCATAATAAAAAATATTCTTACATTTCATAAGATTTTCAAGGACATAATTAAGCACAGATAAGATAACCATGTCAGTGTAAATTCTTCTGGTTCTTAAGAACATATTTCAATTTCAGAAACCACTTTACTATATTTGTTCTTTTCTAAGAGTTTCACCTATTTCCAAAAACTAAAGGTATAATATAGTGAAAAGTATAACTTATATCACCTCTTTCCTGCAAGAGTTAGTCAGATTTATTCCAAATACACAAAATTCAAAGGGGAAGCATTAAAGACTAATTCTACTATCTTATGTATAAAATATGGGAAAAAACTAGGCTAATGTTGCACTTTCTAAGATTAAGAATCCTCTCCTCTTTCTTATGACTCTCTGTTTCCTTCTTCTGCCCAACTGCCTTAACAGCACTGCACAACTTCCTATTCTTTAAACACTGTTTAGCACACCGAAATTGTACTGATTCATTTCCATCATTTGACATCATAGTTGGTTTATTCTCATGTTTTATTATACATTTCCTTCTACTCTGTTGGAGCAATAGAAATTATTCTCCCATAAACTTTGACACCACTAATGGGTACATTAAAGTTGTTTGCTTACCTTTTAAAAGAATGAAATAATTATCTTGCTCTCATTCAAATTCAAAGATCTAGTTTAGTTTCTTTGTAACTGAAATGCTTACTTACTGCCTCTTCACTGGTTCTGTAATCTCCAGGCTGCCTCCCACTTTCAAATCACTCCTTAATCTCATTTGAGAAGACAATGGCAATAGTGACTCAGGGCAAACATTTGATTTGAGAGACATTCCAGTATTTCATATCTTACCTCTGGAACACATAGTTGAGTAACACCAATCCCATGCTATTTCTTGATTTCCAACTGCATCTTAAACTATTATTGCTCTTTTACCTTGTCCTTGGAGAATGTCTAAAAGTGTTTGGATAGGGAGATTTATCTTGCAGAAATCAGAAACTAAGCAGTGCCAGTTTATAGAACCTCAGACCCAGCACCTGCATCTGACTCTCAGTCACATCTGTTGGCTACTATCTAAAGCATAAAGTTTTTGTGTTTGCTGCCACATAAAAGAAATCCAAACCAAACCAGCATGAATTATTTTATTGACAAGGCAAGAGGGTCTGTGTGACAATTCTTGGGAGTGATAAAATTCTTATAATGGTTTTAGTCATACTTGTTTTCCATCTGCTTATGGCTCTTCATATGTTCCAATACAAAACGGATTTTTAGTGGGACTTAATTTTAATGTATTCAAACTGGTAAGCACCTTCAGTGACACTTTCTAGTAGACCATGTTATAGCAGGTAAGTACTTAAGAGTACAGAATTGGTTAGGACATACTGGCACCCAGTTTATATATGATATTTAATAAATTTTTGTGTTTGATTCCGTTTAGTAAAATCCAAGAGCAGATTTGTAGCGTTTGGAATCTTAGGGTCTACTTTACTTTAGGGACAACAATACTGTGTTTTAACTTCTACTCTTCCCTGTTTGGTACAGATCCTATAATCCAAAAAGTGTTAATAATAGTGACTATATATTCACCACTGCACCCCTGTGACTTCCTGAACAAAAACAGCTGGGAAAATTGGAGGAAAGTCATTAATCTTGCAGCTCAAACCATATACCCCCAATCCCCCAACCCCTCCACACCTCCACATCAGCACACCCTACCCTCTCAGCCCCTATAGCCCCCACCTCCCCAGCTCCCACACCCACAAATTCTTGAATAGGACAACTGGAACCCAGGGCCTAAGTGGAGGTTCAGGGTAGATTGTATTATTTTTTAAAGATTTATTTATTTATGCATACAAGAGCTGGGATGGAGGCCAGGTGTAGGGGGGGGGGGGAGGATTCACCAGAGATAGAGCAGGAAGCAGACAGGCAGATCTACTGAAATACACTGCTAAGGGGAGCAGTGGGTGAGACAGAAGAGGTCTGCTGCACCATGCAGATTAGCTCCCTGACTGGGGATCGAACTCATGCTGCAGTGGCTGCTGATAGCTTCATAGTGTTGAAACTTAACCCCTTGTGCCATCTTAGGAAGGCCCTCAGAGCTGGCAGACATTCAGGGTGAATCTACCTCTTTTGTTCCTCTGCCCCTGGGTTGGGCAGGAGTCCTGTTTCTGCACAGGTCCCATGTGTGTCCCTGTGTTTGGTTTCTGTGTTCTTTTTCTGCCTTAAGCACTTTGTCAGGCAGCAATATCTTCTCTCTTGAGAGACTATGACGGCCACCACCTTGACATCATGGTGGATTCAGCTTGGATGGTACATTATGAACTTTGGTTCTCTACTCCTCTCTGAATCCTTTGGACCCTGCACAACCTCTTGCTTATGTTTCCTAATGGGAAGTTGCTGGATTCATTCTCCTAGCAGCTCTGCTCTTGGACCTTGGCCACTCTGCTTTGGGTCCTGCCTATTTGGTTGAACAATGGTCCACAAGGGATGGGTGATTTTGGACTTTGATCTGGTATCTGACATTATCCCCCTACTCCCCTTCTCCTTCTCTCTATTCTGTTTGAACTTATCACCAATTAAAAATTGGGGGGCCTGTTAAAGTTTGATTATTTTGCTTGTATGTGTGTGAACACTTAGAATGGGTAACGTGGGATTGCCACTTAACTTTTTGGGGTTTATTGGCACCTCTTGGTTTTCCCCAGTATCAAATATAATAAAAAAGAATTAAGCTAGTGAACTGCCTTTCTGACAAAGGAAGACTATAATTGTCCTTCTTAGGCTCTACCATAATTTCAATCTCAAACACATACCATCAGCCACAGTGTGAAAGACAAATATACCTAACAATTAGATTTCTTTTCAGATTATTATAATAGTGAGACTGATAGGGGCTAGGGAGGAAGGGAAGAGCACCAGTTGTATAAGAATCTGCACATACATGCACAGCATAGGCTGCATGTACATGTTATATGACTATTGATCTCTATTCCTTAAACTAAAACTCTCGCTTCAAACTGAGATTCCTGCCCTGATACTGTCTAAAAGTATGCCAGATGTTGATGCCATCAGATATTAATCAGAATTAGCAGGCCAGGGTCAAAACAACTGGAAGGCACATAAGAAGTTCCAAAAACTGAACAAGACAAATACCAGAAATATTAACCGTGACAAGATGTTTTCATGTACTGTTTGCTTATGACTATAGAAAAAGGCAAGTTTGAGATGAGATGTCAGAATAGTTTCTTCAGGGTATTATACACATCATTCTCTCAGACTGATGGCTAACAAACTGAAAAATAAAAGTGCCTGTAGACTCAGTTCTTATTTCTGTCTATTGGCTTTTTGGTAGTGACAGGCTGCAGCACCCAGACCCTTTCCAGTAACAGAAGAATGGTGATTTGTCTTACCCAGGAGTTTGTGACAGCAGGTTTGTTGTTTATGGTTAGCCATTTCATGGAACACAAAAGAATAGGGAGGCAAGAAAATGTCCTGGCTGTCATTTCTTCCCAGGAACACAGGGCTCAGAGGCAGATCAACATTTTCAAGACTATTACAGTTATTCAAATTAAAGAAATATCATTCATCCTGAATAATGCAGAGCTGATCATAAATATTTTGAGTGGAATGAAGCAAGGTTTAAGATAGAGTTTCTCAAAAATTCTTGTTGGCATTGTTCTGTAAAATCAATTAAATCATCTGTTAAGTAGTGGTAAATGTCAGTTGTTTTAGGGTCTTAGAGACCCTAAAAACGTAGAATTTTAAAAGAGAGTTGCCTAAAAGGAAAATAAAATAGTGTAAAACTTTGCATTAAAATAAGGAACTAGTTGCATTATAAGGTTGTTGATGAGAATCTTTTGGTTACAATGCAGCACTGCTTTTGAGTTCTATGCTCTCAAAAGTTAGGATTTCAGTGATCTTGGTAATGTTGTTCACAGTCCCGATTACATCTTGTACAAGGTCATGCTTGCCCCATGCATCTTTCAGGACTGCCCAGCGCTGTAGACAATGACTTTTGTTAGCAAAATCTGGCCTTTGTTTGGGTTGTTGCACTGGTATATTCTTCAAGGTTTCATAAGGCTTTGAGGTCATAGGGCTTCAGCTTTAAGTGCTTGTCATAATACTCTGGAAAGGGTCTACTGTATGGCAGCTTAGTGTCCTAGAAATTTGAGCAGCCAGGCTTTAGTTCTCAGTGGTGCACAATCAGGCAGAGTGGAGAAAAATGGAAATGGTTTATAGATATATATTGTTTTATTTTTTATTTTTTTAAAGGTTTATTTATTTATTTTGTTTATTTATACAAGCACTGGGTACGGTCAGAAGCGCGGAAGGGTGAGAGAATTTACCAGAGCCAGGGCGGGGAGCAGAGCAGGCAGAAGGACCGAAGTACACTGCTGAGAGGTGCAGCAGCCGGCAGGAGAGGTCTGCGCGCCATGTGGGACCCTCCTCCTGTGGCCGGGGAGCAGCCGGGGATCGAACCAGTGCAGCAGAGGCTGCCGGCAGCTTCGCAACCCAGCGCTCAACCGCTGCGCCACTGGAGAGGCCCTTATTTTATTTTTTGTGTAGAAGAATTGGGGTGTTGGTCAGAGGTATAAGGGAGATTCACCAGAGACAGAGTGAGGAGCAGAACAGCCACATTTACTGAAATACACTGCTAAGGGGAGCAATGGGAGAGACAGGAGAGGTCTGCTGCACCATGTGTGGATTAGCTCCCTGGCTGTAGTGGTGATAGTGCTTTAACCCCTAGGTCACCAGAGAGGACCTATGGATATATATTGAAGGCAAATAAAGAATTTAACATTTGGTAAGGATTTACAATTTGACTAACATAACTGTATTCAATTTATTTGCAGGAACTAAAACAGGATTCTCCCCAGGATGGAGGTTGAAGCCATTCATATCTTTGCCAGACAAGATAGCATTTGCATATCTATCAGTTACCTGTAAATTACAAATGCAAAAGATCTCAATAGCTGTGTACTGCTATAGAATCTGATAAGAGGGAAGGTGTGTTATAAATGATGCAGTTTTTCACTGAAAAACAAAATTTCCCTCTAGTCACATAATGATTCTCTTTCATCGAGCTTTCATTGGTTAACAATTCTGTATGTGATTCAGAAGCGCAAGCTCATACCTCCTCAGATGCATGTCAACACACCACACTCACCACAGAGGCACCAACAATCTTCTATCATAGTTCATTGCATCCCCCGTTCCACTTTTCTTCCCGCTCTGGTAGCCTCAATTCTACAGTCAGATTTCTAGGGTTTGTTTTGGTTTGGTTTTGCCTTACCCATTCTCTTTCCCTGCATCGCACATATAAGTAAAACCATCTGATATTTGTCTTTTTCCTTCTGATTTGTTTGGTTTAGCATTATCCCCTCCATTTCCATCCATGTTATCACAAATGCCAAGAGTTTATATTTTCTTCATAACTGAATAGTAATCCTCTGTCTGCAGACACTTAGGTTGTTTCAATAATTTGACTTCGATAATTTGACTAGATCTATTTTTAATATTTTCAGACACCTCTGTATAGGGTAATCCCTGTGAAAGGGGGCATTCCAGGTTTCCTGCCCCACCCAAGGGAGGTAAGAGCTGAGAAGGGAGGAGAAGCTACAGAGACTGAGAGAAGAAAGGAAGGAGATCAAGAAGACTTGGAGGAGGCACATGTTGCAGAGAAATATGTGAAGAAGTCTCTCTTACTTTTCGCGTTGGGCTTGTATCTGGGACTTGGGAGAAATGGAACGAGACACTTGAAAGACACAAAGATATGGTAAGAGACCATGCGGAGGCTGACAATGGCAATCTTTTTTTTTTTTAATTTTTTTATTATAAATTTTATTTTTATATTCCCCATACAATTGCGACCCCCTTATTTTGACCCCAATCCCTCTGACAATGGCAATCTTTATCTTGACTTGTGTTTTGATTTTGTTCCTTTCCTTCCAGAATTGCCAGGCCCATTCTGCCCCATACTTATGGGTCCCTACCAAAGTACTTTATCTTTGTAAGCAAGATTTTGAGCCTCAGCAGTCCTGTTTTGGGCCAACCCTGTTCGGCTGTGCATTTATCCACCAAGGGATGGGTGACTGGGTGTTTCATGTGGAAACTATTTTATATATTCTTTCCCTTATCTTCACTTTATTGCATACTGATTATAGTAAAGTTCCTTTCCATTGAAGGTATTACCTGCTAAAGTATATTTGGTGTTGATGCAGCAGGTGGTAGAACCTATTTACAGCAGACAGGTTTGGGGGTCCCAGGGTGCCCCTCATTCTGCCCAGTAATACCTCCATTATGTTGGAGTATGGACCAGTCTTCATTCACTCCAACAGTGTAAGAGAGTGGCGCGGGCCATGCTACTCATGCTGTCTGACAAGGTCCGGGCATGGGGGAAATTTCTGAAAAGTCAGAAAACTCCATAGCTGGCTCCTGCTACTTCCTTTCATTTGTTTGTGGCAGTTATTAAAACCATGGGAATTTTTTATAAGCTTTAGAATAACACAATGAGTGTTGGCATTAGTGCCAGTAATGCCCACTTCACTAGTTTGAGAAATATACCTTCCAACATGATTGATAATGAAACAATTCCCAATAATTCTCCACGTCCTCCAATTTGTAATTCAGTTACCATGAGTAACACTGAGTTCTCTAACAAACCAGGCTTGATAGAACTGATGGAACTGAGCCCGGTAAAATTTCCCACTAGAGAAGGCCCTGAGGCGCCCTGGGAGGCGAAATGGTCCCAGAGATACACACCACATACTGTTCCCATGGCACCGGGACCCTTTGGTTCTATATAGAAAATAGGAAGATGCCCTCGATCTTCAAATGCTTGCTTAGCCTTGTTTTAGTTACCTAGCTTGACTGCATAAATCACGTTGTGTGTAGCACCCGTTTCTATTTTCTGAATAACATATATCATCTAGGGAAATAAGGTAACCAAGTTAATGTAACCAAGAAACCAAATTAATCATGGACTGGGAAAATTAAAAAAGGACTGTGCACTGTTAATGATCATTAATAATTTCTAAAACAATGTAAAAGTAAAATCACATGATTGCATGATATAATGATCAAATAACAATTTCTGATGTACAAATAAAGACCCACTGAGACCCTCAGTGGGAGATGTCTGCATCCTGATCAAGTGTCATTTTCTCCTCACTACCTCATCTACCTCATCTCCCCCCACCCCTCATCCCTCCAATTCGCCAACGCCATTTCGTCCTTGGGGGAACAAGCTCCGGTCGGAGTTGGACTCCGGCAAGAGGGTTCCTTTTTCTCAAGGTCTTCATCAACAGTCATGATTTCTGGACTTTTTGATATGGGTCATTCTCACAAGTGTGGGATGATATTTGATTTGCATCTCTCTGAGAAGCAAGCGATGATGTGCATCTTTTCTTGTTCCTGTTGGCCATCAGTAGTCTTATTTGGAGACTTGCCTATTTAGCTATTCTGCCCATTTTCTGATTGGATCATTCATTTTCTCTTTATTGATTTATATTAATTTTTTGTACATCTTGGGTATTAGAAACATGTGAGATATACAGTGTGTGAATATTTTCTCCATTTGTCTTATCTTTTGAATGATAATTTCTTCAGCTGTGCAGAAAATCTTGTTTCATGTAATGTCATTTGTTTATTCTTGATTTTGTTTCCCATGCCTTTGGATTCAAAGATCCAAAAGCATCACTGAAGCCAGTGCTGCAGAGTGTTTTGCCTATGTTTTCTTTCATTATTTTCTGGTTTTATGTGTTATCTCCATGTCTTTAATCCATTTAGAGTTCATTTTTTTGGTAAGGTGTGAGATGGTAATCTAATTTCATTCTTTTGCATGTGGCTATACAGTTTTCCCAACGGCACTGTTGGAGAGATTTTCCTTTTTTCAATGTATACTATTGGCTCCTATATTACAGAGTAGTTAGTTATCCATAAATGTGTAACATACTGATTTGATTACTACAGCTTTGTTGTATAATTTGAAGTCTAAGAGTGTGATACCATGTTCTTCCTCCTTTTTATCAGAACTGCTTTGGCTATTCTGGGTTTTTTTGTGGCGCCATATAAATTTCAGTAATTTTTTTTTTCTATTTCTTTGAAGAATGTCATTGGTGACTTAGTAAGGATTGGATTGACTCTGTATTTTGCTTTGGGTAAGATGACCATTTTATTTTTTTTTTTTTTTTTTTTTTTTTTTTTTTTTATATAAATTTTATTGTTATATTCCCCATACAATTGCAGCCCCCCATTCTGACCCCAATCCCTCCCCTCCCGCCCCCGCCCCCCTAAAAGTGTCTCTGGTTCATAGTTTTTTGTTGATGAGATACCATCTTACACCAGTGAGAATGGCACATATTAAAAAAACTAGCAACAACAAATGTTGGCGAGGGTGTGGAGAAAAAGGAACTCTTCTGCACTGTTGGTGGGAGTGCAAACTGGTCCAACCACTGTGGAAAGCTGTGTGGAGATTTCTGGACCTACTAAACATAGAGCTTCCATATGACCCAGCAATTCCACTCCTAGGTATGTACCCAAAGGACACAGAAACACCAATTCCAAAGAACACCTGCACCCCTATGTTTATAGCAGCACTGTTTACAATAGCTAAGCTTTGGAAACAACCCAAATGCCCAAAAATAGATGACTGGATCAAGAAGATGTGGTACATATATACCATGGAATATTACTCAGCATTCAAAAAAGATAAACACATGCAATTTGCTGCAACATGGATGGCGCTGGAAGGGATCATGCTCAGCGAAATAAGCCAAAAAGAAAAAGAAAAATACCGGATGGTCTCACTCATAGCAGGAATCTAGAAAACTTAAATAATGGACCAGGAAAATGAATAACTATAAGAAAGTGAAAATCAAGATGACCATTTTAAAAACGTTAATCCTCCCAGTCCATGAGCAGGCAATACCTTTCTATTACTTTCTGTCATCATTTTCTATTTTTTTAACAGTGTCATATTTGTATAGGTCCCCCACATCCTTTGTTAAGTTTACTCTTAGGAATTTATTTTGAAATTTTTTTTTTTAAAGATTTATTTATTTATGCCGGGGATCGAACCGGCGCTGCAGAGGTTGCGGGCAGCTTCGCAGCCCAGCGCTCCACCGCTGAGCCACCAGGGGAGGCTCTTGAAATTGTTTTTTAAATGTCTTTGTCTTCTACCTTGTTTGCACGTAAAAACGCAACTGATTTTTGTAAATTTTTGTTGTAACTTGCCACTTTACTGTACTGATTTATTATTTCAATTAGTTTTTTTAGTGTAGTCTTTAGGCTTTTCTATCTACATAATCATGTCCTCTATAAAAAAATGATGGCTTTACTTCTACTTTCTAATGAAAAATAGTTTCCAAATTTTGGGAACCAGACAGGGATAAAAATTATTTATGAATGTTTTATTTCTATTTTCATTTTATTTTAATTTTTTAAAGATTTATTTATTTATGCATA
This sequence comes from Talpa europaea, assembly GCF_964194135.1. Lineage (NCBI taxonomy): Eukaryota > Metazoa > Chordata > Mammalia > Eulipotyphla > Talpidae > Talpa > Talpa europaea. The sequence continues at coordinate 83,343,460 of NC_140071.1, read as the reverse complement.
CAAGAACTGGGGTACAAGCCAGAGGTGCAGGGGGTGAGAGGGTACACCATAGACAGAGTGGGAAACAGAACAGGTGGATTGACTGAAATTTACTGCTGAGAGGAGCAGCAAAAGAGTTAGGAGAGGCCTGCTGCGCCATGTGGGTAGCTCTCTGGCTGAGAATTGAACTCGTGCTACAGTAGCTGCGAATAGCTTCATAGTGTTGTGTTTTAATAGGGTCACCAGGGAGACCCTATTTCTATTTTTAAAAGAAGAGTCTACTAAATTGTTGAGATCTATAGATCACTCAGGAGAAAAGAGAAAGTAAGGCTTCCCTGGTGGTGCAAGGGGTTAAGCACCGCACTATGAGGCAATTCGCAGCCTCTGTAGCACGAGTTCGATCCCTGGCCAGCCAGGGAGCAACCCACATGGCGCAGCAGACCTCTCTTGTCTAGTCCACTGCTCCCCTCAGCAGTGTATTTCAGTCAGTCTGCCTGTTCTGTTCCCTACTCTGTCTCTGGTGAATCCTCTCGCCCCCCTGTATCTCTGGCCTGTACCCCGGCTCTTGTATGCATAAATAAATAAATATTTAAAAAGACCAAAAAAAAGAGAAAGTAATCCCTTATATGTTGAAAAATAATTTTTTTTTTTTAAATAGAGGCATGTTTTATTTATTTTGTTTTGTTTTTTTTTTTGTTTATACATGCACTGGGTACAGTCAGAAGCGCGGGAGGGTGAGAGAATTCACCAGAGCCAGAGCGGGGAGCAGAGCAGGCAGAAGGACCGAAGTACACTGCTGAGGGGAGCAGTGGGCGGCAGGAGAGGTCTGCGCGCCATGTGGGACCCTCCTCTGGTGGCCGGGGAGCAGCCGGGGATCGAACCAGCGCCGCAGAGGCTGCGGGCAGCTTCGCAACCCAGCGCTCAACAGCTGCGCCACCGGGGAGGCCCTGTTGAAAAATAATTTTAACATCAATAATATTTGAAACAAACAGCCATAATAATCTCCCATAAGTTCATTCAGTCCTATGTAATTAATTCTTTTACTGCTTGATCTTGGGTTAGCAGATGAGCCCCATAAGAAAGGGGCAGAATGGGCCAGGCAAGGCTGGAAGGAAAGGAGCAAAATCAAGATAAAGGCAGCCATTGTCAGTCTCCTCACTTAGGCCAAGTCACCCACGTCTGTTTTAAGTGTATCCTTCCACGTTTACTAAATCTCTGGTACAAGTTCAAGGCCAAGAAGCAAGTGGGTCTTCTTCATATATCTTTCTGTTCCAGGTTCTTTCTCCAAGTCTTCCTGTCTCTTTGCTCCTTCTCTTTCTTCCCTCATCCGCCCTCGTCTTTTTTTTTTTTTTTTTTTTTTTTTGGTCAAGTGCTTTGTCTCAGCCTTTTTCTTGATGCTCAGCTCCACCCTTCCTTGGGTGGGGCAGGGAACCTGGAACCTGGATATCTATGGATATCACACTGTTAGAAATGTAGAAATAAATGAGATCTGGAATGGACTAAAGGAATATAAAACTAAGGATGAATAAAGGGAGTGCAGGATTTATACCATTAATAGTAGTAGGTGTAGTGGGACATTCTTAAATAGCTGGAAGAATAGGGACACTAAAGCACCTAATCTGAACCTAAGTCATTACAAACATCTCATTGTATTAAATCATTTAATCCTAGCACATTAGTCCTGTGAGATTAAGGACATATTTCAGAAACCATACAATTCCAGGTCTCGTACAGATAATTTTCTTCCTAGAAATTTTTATTATACAAACTTTTTAAAACCAGCTCAGAACAGGGCCTCCCTGGTGGCACAGCAGGTTGAGCACAGTGCTGTGAAGCTGTCCACAGCCTCTGCAGTGCGGGTTCAATTCCTGGCCAGCAGGGGAGATACCCACATGGAGTGGCAGACCTCTCCTGTTTCGCTTCAGCAATGTTTTCAGTCTGTCTGCCTGTTCTGCTCCCTGCTCTGTCTCTGGTGAATCCTCTCTCACCCTCCCACGCTTCTGGCTTGTACCCCAGTACTTATATAAATAAATAAATCTTAAAAAAAAAAAAAAAGGAAAAAGAAAAAGAAAAAGATGCTCCTAATCTTAAAAAACAAAAACAAAACAAAACAACTCAGGCCAAAGGGCATTTTATAATTAATTGATTTATTTTAATTTTATATTGCAAATGGGTCTAGTCCACAGTCAACTCTTTTATAGTAAGGATTAGGCTAATTTACTAAAATACACTTCTAAAGTTTATTCATTCTAAAGCTATGAATGAATAAATAAAGCATGGTATAACCAAGCAACAGAATGTTATTTGGCATTTAAAAAACAAACAAGTGCTGAAACATCCTATAGCACGAATAAAATTAAATTAAAAAGTTTGCAAGTAAAAGAAGCCAGACATAATAAGGAACATATTGTATAATTCAATTTATATGAAATGTCCAGATTAGGCAAATCAATAGAGAAACAAAGTAGATTAAACTCCTCTGGAGTTTTAGCTTTGGAATTATTATTTTATAACATTGATTGTTGCTGCAGCAGTGAGGGAGGGATGTGGGAAGGACAGCAAAAACAAAAAAATCAGTATTTAGGAAAACTCCAGTGAGTTTATTATTCAATTAGTGCATTTCTGTAAAATTGCAATTGTATATATGTATATATACATTAAAAATAGTTGCTACTTTCTCTAGTAAATATGATTTATAAGAATATGAAGAAGGCACCGCCCAGCTAGCTCAGTCGATAGAGCATAAGAATATGAAGAAAAAAGTAATTTTTCTACATTAAAAGTATTAATAAATATCATATTTTATATCACTATTGTAATAGGAAAGGAATGTGCCACAAAAGTAAAAATCTGGAATGTATAGGCAAACTGGAAATACTTTAGATCCACCTCTTTTGGTAATTAGATGAATGAATTTGTAAAGAAAGTGATAGGTTAGAAAAGCAATAAGGTCATTTGCTAATTTGATTTGGGCGGACTCTAAACATATATTGACATTCACTAAAAAATCAGGACTAGGGGCCTCCCTGGTGGCCCAGGCAGTTGAGTGCAGAGCTTTGAAGCTGTTCACAGCCTCTGCAGTGCCGGTTTGATCCCCGCCTGGCCTCGCAGCAACCACATGGAGAGCAGACCTTTCCTGTCTCATCCGCTGCTCCCCTCAGCAGTGTATTTCAGTAGATCTGACTATTCTGTTTCCCACTGTCTCTGGTGAATCCGCTGACCCTCCCGCGTATCTGGCCTATATCCCGGCTCTTGTATAAATAAAAATAAATCTTAAAAAAAAAATCAGGACTAGAGGAAAGAGCATGTGGACTGTGGCGATGAATCACAGGTGCCTCAGTTGGGGATAACTGTGGGAAGTACACCTAAGGGGAGAAATCAAATACTATCCAAAAATTAACAGTGATGTAAGAAAATAAATAAATTTAATGAAAATAAAATGAGGATTAATCTGAGATTTCTAGTGAGATTTGGTTGGAGTGTTTTGTGTGTGTGTGTGTTTGGTTCTTATATGTGAATAAAATGGAAGGGAATGTAAACTCAATGAGTGGTTGTGGATTACTCGGCTCAGATCTGGTGACAAGTACTGATGTCATCATAGTCAAACATTTATAAACAAGTAGATAATATGCTAATTTATGCATATATGGTAGAATGTCTTTGTTTTACAAAAATGGGATTATGGTGACTCCTGCATTTTTCATTTCTTTATTGCAGCACTATTTACCATAGGCAAAACCTGAAAACAACCCAAATGCCCAAAAACAGATGACTGGTTCAAGAAGATGTGGCATAGATACACAATGGACTATCATTCAGCAATCGAAAAAGACAAACTCATGTCATCCGCAGCAACGTGGATGGAGCTAGAAGGAATTATGCTCAGTGAAATAAGCCAGAAGGAAAAAGAAAAATATCACACAGTTTCACTTATAGCAGGAATATAGGGAAACCAAATAAGATATCAGTGTAGAAAAATAATAACAGTACAAAACACAACAAAGCAAAAAAAGACAATTACAAATCAGACACATACTGCAGGGGAGGAGAAGGTAGAGGGATCACAGGGAGGGAGGGAGGAGCACAGGGGACTGAGGTGATGGTGCACGGGTGCATTGGGGAAGGAAATTCTATGGGGACTACACATGAGGGGGTGAGGGGAAACAAATTTTGTTTAAAAATGAACAGTGATGTAAAAAATTTTAAAAATTATTAATAAAAAAATAAATTAAAAAAAGGAATTACTCCTGAAATCTTTTCTATTTCAGTAATCATTATTTTTAATGGTTGCACAGTATTCTATGGTACAAATTCATTATTATCTTTTCCAAGAGGGAAATTTAACAAAGTGAGAGTTTTAAATATTGTTGCTATCACTGTCCTTGACCCAGTACACTAGCAGATCCTACCCATGAGGCCTAGCCAAGTAAATTTACTGCTTAAGAACATATGAGATTAGTTACTCCCACTATATTTTAAGTGGAAAAAAATCAAATATTTAGAAATAATTGCTGAAGCCCATAGAAATCAAGATTATAAGAATTTTGGAGGTTGCCTGAGAAGTACCTTAAACAATACTACTTAATCTTCCTAAAATACAGGTCTTACCTTGTTGATTTAAAGCTTAAAACTCTTCAAAGACTTTCATTGCCCTTAGAGGATCCAAATTCCTTTAAATGGCTTTATTAAACATTTCAAAAACTCTCTAGTTCTTTCCAGCCATTTCTCCTCTTTTGCAGTGGATTCCTAAGCCATTTTGAACTATGGAAAATTTACCTTGGAAGATTGATGGTGTTATTTCTGACCTTTTATTTTTTTTTTCTTCTGAATACTAACTTTTTCTCCGAGACTTGTCTTTATAGATGCAGTAACAGCAATAACCTTGAACTGAGCTCTGAGGCCAACTCAAAACAAAAAGCACAGAGAAAGAGGGATTACTTACAGGTGGAACACCTTGAAAAAAACTGAATCTTGGCCTTGTTCTTATAAAAAAAGACTTTTTAAATTGATTTAGATGGAGAAGACCCTTCCTTAGTCTCGTGGTCACGTTATATTATGCTTACTTCTTTGATTTTTCCCCCTTGTCTCCTGAATTATTTAGTTCCCTTTGTCACCAAAAGGCTGAAGACATCAAAACATCAAAATAATTGTAACCCAACAGTATAAACAATTGAGGTCACAACTCTGTGACAACCAGTCATATCTCAATTTAGCTAGGGAAAGACTGCTCCTCCCAGGGTCCCCAAATCTCTGCCCCATTCAGCAGGAAATAGTCCAGAGATGGGTCTTCTCTCATTTTTGCTAAGAATGAGGAACAGGATATAGACAGAGGGAAATTATCACTAACCTGGGAAATATACATTCCCTACCTTTGCCCTGTTCATCCTTGCACTGCTCCTATTTATCTTTTGCAGACAAAACCAGAAAACCACACAAAGCAAACTGAACCCGGATGGATGTAGGAGTAAGACAAGATTTAAGCCAAAACCTCATTATCATAGTAAAAATCATACCACCAGCACCATAACACATCTGGTCAAGACTAAACTTAGAAGTAAAAAGGGCATGAAAGCAGGTTCTGGACCCCAACCCTGACTGTTTTTTGAAATCCTGCTGAGCAGACCCTGAATCCTCTCCCTTACTTAGTACTCCCTCACATAAGTCCTGCTTCTCCCCAATTCAGGGAAGATTGCCTTTGAGATAATAGTTCACCATGCCCTGAGATTTGTCTGCTCCGGATTAAACCTAATTTGCATTTACAAACTTTTCTTGTCTCTCAAGTTTTTCTTGTCTCTTGTGCAGCAAAAAGACAGACCCAAACTCTGATAACAATAATATTTCTTAAATAATCTTCCTAAATCAATAAAGTAACCACTTTATCATTTTCTCACATGTGATCAATATGTTAATGGAAGACACAGGCTCTGAACTATTTCATTACACATTATTAAACTGTTAATGACTATCAGATTTTGTTGTCATTTTTTTTAAAGAGAGAAGGAATAAGAGGTTCCTGTGCCCTATTCCCTGTATTCTACCCCTATATGAGCTACCAAATGTTGTGGAGAAGAACTGGGGTATAGGCCAGAGGCATGGGGGTGAGAGAATTCACCAGAGATAGCACAGAGAAGAGAAAAGGTGGATTTATTGAGAAGCAGCAGGAGAGGTAGGAGAGGTCTGCTGATAGCAGAAAGAAAAACAAAAATTATTTAGAGATAGAATGAAGTTATACCCAGGAAAAAGTGTGGGTGGGCAGAGTCTTGGTTAAGAACAACTGTGAGAGGAGATGAGGCCTCCATTCTTAAATGGTACGCAGGAGCTGTTCACTCCATCTCTACCTGGCATGCACTGCATGGGCACTCTGGGTATTTGTTTATAATTCCAGGCAGCAGTTTCTTAGTCACGCCCCCCACCCCTCTTTTGTGCTCACAGGGTGTAGCTTTATTAGCCCCAGTGCAGGTTGGGGCAGTGGAGAACATTTAGCATGAGTTGCCATGGTGTCAACCAGCTCTGCCTTTCCCATGAAAAGAGGAGAATATTTGGGCATTTTTTTAAGGTATTACATATCCTGTTTAGGAAAATTGCCTTATCATCCAGAAATCTGCCAATTTCAAAGAATTCCCCCCGTTCTGGGTGCTTTTTGCTTTCTTCCAGCTATGTTGGTCTGCCTATAGGTTAGGGTGAGGAGCTGCCTTTCTCCTCTCTGGACATTTCTTGCTTCACCCTGGGCTTTCTCTTTTCTGGCAAGTGTTTCCTGGGGTCCTAGGTATAGTTGACCATTTAATTCTCTTTAGATATTGCCCTAAATGTTTAAGAGCTGACAAACCGGTTGTGTTTCAGAGTGCAGGCCCAAAAGAGCATGTACTGCTCTTGAGGTGACCTCTCACTGCCAGAAAAATAATTACTACAGCAAGCAACAAAGATGCCCAGCTCATGGTAAACAGACAACATTTCAGAGGCCAAGGGTACTCAGTTTCGTTGTAGTTCTGTAACTAAGTTTGAATTGCAACATGATTTAGCAGAAAGCACTAATTATACCCTACCATCTTGCATTTTTTAATACTTTTCTTGTTACCCAATCCCTTAAATATTTTCCAAAGCCTTATACTTAGGGAAACAGATTTGAGAGGCTTTCTTCAGTCTCCTCGCCAGTGACCTTAAAATAAATTACTTCCATTTTCAAAAGCTGATGGTATGGTTATATGCTTCTGAGACATCATGTAGGAGACCCCCATGCAGCAACACAACTAACAGTAGTCTAATTTTAGAGTATTTTATTCTTAAAAAAAAAACTCAGTACCCATTAAATATCACTTTACATTTCCCTCACTACACCTCCTTATATTCCAAAAAACATTATTTAGATAATTCCAAAGCTAACAGTTTACACATTTACCTTGTACCATGTATGAGGAGATGTTGAGAGTACATTCTTCATATTAATTTTTTAATATATTTCTTACATCATTTTTCATTTTTGCACAACGTATGCATGTTTATCTTAGTTATATTCCCTATACAATTGCACCCTCCTTATTTTGACCCCAATCCCTCCTCTCCCAAGCCCCCCCACCCCCGTAGTGTGTCTCTGGTTTATAGTTGCTTGTTGATTTTGATTTTTTTCTTTATTATAGTTATTCTTTTTCCTGGTCCCTTATTTAGGTTTTCTAACAACGTCACATGGCAGGAAATGTCCACATAAAATAAATGAAGAAACTGAGGCACTGAAGATAAAGTAACTTGTCCAAAGTCACATTGGTGATAACTGCAGGACATACATTTGAAGTCAGGTAGTGTGGTTTTTTTATACTCCAACTCTAGCAACTAGTCGAAGCTTCTCTCCTCTCTTTGCTTATGCCATCATTTACAAAAATATATAAACAGGCACATATATATTAATATACATATATTTATGAGTGGGAATGGCATGGTTTTACAAAACAGGCTTCTAGACACACTTTCCTACATTTTGTAGTCCTTGCATATAAGCAGTCATCTTATTATCAATGCTGCAACAATCTTTTACTATATTCTTATTTATTGGTATTTTTATTTCTATAATACAGATCACTAGTTGTGTAGCTACTGAGTTGGAATACATACATAATTTTATTTTAAACTGACGTTAATTGATATTGCTTTACTGCATTACAAAAAATTAAACTATATAATTTACATTTATCAACAACATGAAAATACACACATCCTTTCATGTCTACCAGCAATAGATATCAGATTTTTAAATGTTAGCTAGTTCTTAAAAGATAATACATGCACATATTTCAGTGTTGAGCCCATATAAAACAGTACACATTAAAAAAAACTTGTTCTGTCCAATTCGTTGTCCTTCCTAGAAGCTAGTAATATTGAAGTAAATTGGGAAAATTGTTTAATGTACATAAAAGCAAAAACAAATATATATTGTTGTTCCCCACTTTGTTGTTGACATACAAGTCTACCATATTCACTATTTTTTTTTCACTTTGCATGAATAAATTCTTTATATAATTGGGGTATAGGCCAGAGGCGTATGGGACAAGAGGATTTACCAGAGACAGAGTGGGAAATAGAACAGGCAGAAATACACAGCTTTGAGGAGTATCGTGCTCAACCCTCTGTGCCACCAGTGAGGCCCTGTAACTTTATTTGCTAATCAGTGATTAGTTTTCATCCACATTGACAATCTGTAGATTTTTGAAAGTTGTGATGGGCACATAGGTAACCAATGTATACAGCTTGTCTGGCGAATGTTCATCCTCAGTATGTTTCCTGGACAACGGTACATGGATACGATAGGGGACATTCTTTATTCCCTTGGCCTGGACAGCTTTGTTGAGCCTGGTGTCGATGCGTACATCTGGAGTGCCCATTTCCTGCATTGCAAATTTCCGGATCTCTTTGAGTACTCTAGGGGCAAGCTTCTTGAAGCCAATTCCATGGATGAACTTGTGAATGTTGATTGTGTATTCTCTGGTAACTACCTCGTTGATGGCAGAACTGTCCTTCTTCTCGCCACCCTTCTTTGCCGGAGCCATCCTGCCCGGCCAGAACGTTGAAAAAGCCATATTCACTATTAATGCACCTTACCACTTTTTCTTCATGATGATACCTGAGGAGGCCTTCCTCTACATCAGGATCTCCAGAAGCCTCTCTGCAAGCAATCTTGACTCTAGGCACAGCCACCAGTACTTCAAATGCAGATTCATGGCCTGGTCCCAGCTGTGTAGTGCCTAGCCTTTCACTGTGTGCCCACAGCTTCACTTTGGGAAATGCATCCAACTCAGATCTCAGCCATCAGTATCTAGAAAGTGGATGCATGCCCCAGTTTGGGACTCGTAGGACCTTGTTCTAAATCAGGAACCATTGGCAATATATACTCACTAAACAAAGGAATATCACTATATCAGAAAACTACTATAAAATCTGCAAACAGATGTTGAAGAAAATTCATAGGTAGTTGGAGATTTCAATATTCTACTTTCACCCATGGACAGATGCTGCACCTCCCCCTGCAGTGACCTTTAGGGCTAATGGCTCTCGCCAAGGTCCCTAGGTCCGGCTGGGCAAGGAACCAGCATGCAGGGGGAGAACAGCAAAACTCCCTGAAGCAGGGGAAGTACAGCACAAGTTCCCTGAAGACATAGATAAGACAGAAGCTTATCAAAGGATTACGACCACCAGGAGCTAAAAAACCTTATCTCGTCTTTCTAGAATTACAAACTTTATCCCTTTATTGTCTTTCTAAACTTCCTTCTTTCTTCTATAAAGGTCATTTGTTGTTAATTAAAAAATCATATGAAATCCTTAACACAAGGCTGACTCAAATGAAACGTTACTAAACTCCGTAATAATTAAAATATAGTTTAGGTGAAAAAAGTAGTTAGTAAAACAAAAAATGCGATCATATAGTTTAAAAACAAAACTAATGGTCTATCTACTTAGGACTGAGGTAAATCACTCAGTGATAAGCTAAATCCATTCACTGTTCTGTGCTTTTGGAAACATATATATATACTGGCAACTAACTTAAATAAAATCACACTCAGATTTACACTCAATCGAAGTGTGTCTGTTTGTCATTTCTTCAGCCTAATCCCTGACCACCCTGCACAGTCTCTCAACCCTGAGACGGCCTCATCGTTCACTGCTGTGCTGGTCCGCGGCAGACAGATCAATGAGACAGAAAATAAAGACATAGTAGCCCTAAACAAAGAACCAGACCACATGAGTCAAATAGACATTTACAGGGCATGACACCCCCCAAAAAGCTGAATACATATTTTTCTTTTTCTTTTTTTAAGATTTATTTATTTATTTATACAAGCACTGGGTAGAATCAGAAGCATGGGAGGGTGAGAGAATTCACCAGAGCCAGAGCGGGGAGCAGGACGGGCAGACCAACAAGGTACATTGCTGAGGGGAGCAGCAGGAGTGGCAGGAGAGGTCTGCATGCCATGTGGGACCCTCTCTGGCAATTGTGGATCGAACCTGCGCTGCAGAGGCTGTGGGCAGCTTCGCAGCCCAGCACTCAACCGCTGAGTCACCAGGGAGGCCCTGAATACATATTTTTCTCAAGTGCAAATGGGTCCTTCTCCAGGATTGAACACATACTGGGTCAAAAGACAAACATCAACAAATTCATGAAGATAGAAATCATACCAAGTATCTTCTCTGACCATAAAGGTAACGAATTACAAATAAACTACAAAAAGAAACAAGGAAATATTTTAATTTTTTTAAAGATTTATTTATTTATTTATACAAACACTGGGTACAGTCAGAAGAGCGGGAAGGTGAGAGAATCTACCAGAGCCAGAGCGGGGAACAGAACAGGCAGAGTGACAAAATACACTGCTGAGGGGAGCAGCGGGAGCCGCAGGAGAGGTCTGCGTGCCATGTGGGACCCTTGCCAGTGGCCGGGAATTTAACCGGCGCTGCAGAGGCTGTGGGCAGCTTCGCAGCCCAGCGCTCAACCGCTGCACCACCAGGGAAGCCCCAAGGAAATATTTTAATACATGGACAATAAACAATACACTACTGAGGGACCACTATGTTAATGGGGATATCAAAAAAGAAATCAAAAACACCTTGAGACAAATGGCAGTTAGGACACAAACTTTAAAAATGATTGGGGATACAGCAAAAAGTATTCTAGAGGGGAGTATATAATTATGCATGCCCATATCAAGAAACAAGAAGAAGCCTAAATAAACAAACTTGTCTCTCATCTCAAAGAACTAGACAAAGAAGGCAAACATACCCAAAAGCCAGAAAAAGAAATAATTAACATTAGAACAGAAATAAATGAAATAGAAAGCAAAAACAAAGTCCAAAAGACCAATTAAACCAAAAACTTCTTCGAAGCAATAAAAAAAGAAAAACCTTTAGCTAGACTCACTAATAAAAAAGAAGACTCAGATAAATAGTACTGAAAATGAAAAAAACAAAAGTTACAATACACACCACAGAAATTCATAGTATAATAAGAGATTACCAAGAACATTTGAAATGCAAACAAATTCAAAAACCTAGATGAAATGAACAGATACTTAGAATTACGCAATCATCCAAGACTGAAAGGAAGAAAGAGAAAGTCTGAACAAGAAAACATGATCATACATAACTACAGATGCTGAGAAGGCATTTGATAAGATTCAGCATCCATTTGTGATGAAAACCCTTGAAAATCTGGGGATAAATGGAATGTACCCTTACATAATTAGAGCCATATATGACAAACCACATCTAGTATCATTCTCAAAGGTGAAAAACTGAAAGCCTTTCTACTATGATCTGGAATACAACAAGGATGTCCACTAACACCACTATCATTCAACACATATTAGAAGTCTAGCTAGAGCAATTAGGCAAGAGAAAGCAATGAAATGAATCCAAATTGGAAAGAATTATAAAACTCTCATTATTGTAGATATAGGAGAATATATGCAGAAACCTCCAAGACTCCCCAGAAAAATTTATTGAAACAATAAACTAGTTTGGCAAAGTGGCATGATACAAAATCAGTGCACAGGGCCTCCCTGGTGGTGCAAGGGGTTAAGCACCTAAGCACCAACACTATGAAGCAATCCGCAGCCTCTGCAGCATGAGTTTGATCCCAGTCAGCCAGGGAGAAACCCACATGGCACAGCAGACCTCTCCTGTTTCTCCCGCTGCTCCCCTCAGCAGTGTGTTTCAGTCAGTCTGCCTGTTCTGTTCCCCACTCTGTCTCTGGTGAGTCTTCTCACCCCCCACATCTCTGGCCTGTACCCCAGCTCTTGTATGCATAAATAAATAAATCTTTTTATAAAATCAATGCACAAAAATAAGTTGCCTTCCTATGTATAAATAATGAACTAGAAGAAGTAATAAAGAAACCCATCCCATTTACAACCTCACCAAAAAAAAAAAAAAATTAAATACCTGGGAATAAGCTAGCAAAGGTGATGAAGGACCTAAACATTGCTAAAATAAATAGAAGACAACTCAAAGAAATGGAAAGTTATTGCCTGCTCATGGATAGGAAGAATCAACATTGTTGAAATGGCCACTCAACCTAATGCAGTTTAAAGACTGAATGCAATCACAGTAAAAATCCCAATGGCATTCTTCAAAGAGATAAGACAAAGATTATTAGCATTCTTATGGAACCACATGCACACACACAAAAAAAACCCCAAATAGCTAAAACTCCTTACTAAAGATGAGGGAAATGGAAGTATCACACTTCTGGACTTCAATCTATAATACAAAGCCATAATAAATAAAACAGCATGGTAATGGAACAAAAAAACACACTGATTAATGAAATAGAATTGAGAATGCAGAATAAAACCACACATTTATGGACAGCTAATGTATGACAAAGGAGCAAAGTATATACATTGGAACAAGGAAGCCTCTTCAATAAATGATGCTGTGGAAATTGGCCTGCTGCATGCAGAACAATAAAACTAGACTTATCTCACACCACACATAAAAATCAACTCAAAGCAGATAGAAGACTTGGATATAAGACCTGAAACCATAAAATTTACAGAAGAAAATATAGGCAAAGCATTCCATAACATAGACTTCAGAAATATCTTTGTAAACTCATCTCCAGCAGCAAGGAAAACAAGGGAGAAAAGAAACAAACAGGAATATATAAAACTAAAAAGCTCTGTATAGCAAAAGAGACAGTGATTAAAACAAGGAGACACCATGCTGAATGGGAGAAACTACTTGCACATCACATATCTAATAAGGGATTGATATCAAAGATCTATAGAATGCTTATACAAATCAACAAAAATGAAGCAAACAACCCAATCCAAAAAATGGGCAGGAAAGCTAAAGAGGCACTTCTCCAAAGAAGACATGCAGATGGCCAACAGACATTAAAAAATGTTCATCATCAGGGAAAATGCAAATCAAAACCACAATGAGATAATACCTTACACCTGTGCAAATGCCCCATATGAAAAAATAAAAACCAAAACAAAACACAAGAGGGCCTCCCCGGTGGCGCAGGGGTTGAGCACTGGGCTGCAAAGCTGCCCGCAGCCTCTGCAGCGCCAGTTTGATCCCTGCCGCAGGACGAGGGTCCCATATGGCGCGCAGACCTCTCCTGCTGTCCGCTGCTCCCCTCAGCAGTGTATTTCATTAGTCTGCCTGCTCTGCTCCCCGCTCTGGCTCTGGTGAATTCTCTCACTTTCCCGTGCTTCTACTGCACCCAGTGCTTGTATAAAAAAATAAATACATCTTTAAAAAAAAAAAAATCCTCAAAAAAAAAAAAACAAAATAAAACCCAACAAACAGAAACAACAAATGCTGGTGAGGTTGTGGAAAAAAAGGAACTGTCTTACAGTGTTGGTGGAAATGCAGCTCATCCAATCCTTATGGAAAGAAGTGTGGAGATTCCTTAAATGACTAAAAATAGATCTACCATATGACCCAGCAATTCCACTCTTAGGTACCTATCCAAAGAACACCAAAACACAAATTCAAAAGGAAACCAGAACTCTTATGTTTATGGCAGCATTATTAACAATAGCCAAAATATGGAAACTTAAATGCCTCAGAACAAATGAGTATATCAAGAAGATGTGGTATGTGAATTTTAGTAGCTCTTGGATATTAGCTCTTTGTCAGATATATGATGTACAAATATTTCCTCCCACTCAGTAGGTTGTCTTTTCATTTTAATGATAGTTTATTTTGCTATGCAGAAAATTTTTGATGAGATGTATTGATAATTTGTTTATTTTTGGCTTTGTTTGATTTTGTTTTGGTTGTTGTTAGAATAAAATTTACAAAGACATTCATGAAGTCAATGAATTGTGGAATGTTTTACCTTTGTTTTCTTCTATGTATTTTATGGTTTCAGGTCTTACATCCAAGCCTTTAATACATTTTGAGTTAATTTTGTGTAAGGTAAGACATGGTAGCCTAGTTTCATTCTTTTGCATATGATTGTCTAGTTTTCCCAACACCATTTGTTGAAGAGATTTTGTCCAATGTATAGTCTTGGCTCTTTTGTCATGAATAAAACTGTCCATATTATTGTCGGTTTATTCTGGGCTCTTGATTTCATTCCATTGGGATCTGAGTGTCTATTTTTATTCCTATCCAATGCTGTTTTTTTTTTTTTTTAATTTTCTAGAGGCATGTCTTATTTATTTATTTATTATTTGTTTGTTTGTTTGGTTTATACATGCACTGGGTACAGTCAGAAGCGTGGGAGGGTGAGAGAATTCACCAGAGCCAGAGCAGGGAGCAGAGCAGGCAGAAGGATTGAAGTACACTGCTGAGGGGAGCAGCGGGCGGCAGGAGAGGTCTGCGCGCCATGTGGGACCCTCCTCTGGTGGCCGGGGAGCAGCCGGGGATAGAACCGGCGCCGCAGAGGCCGCAGGTAGCTTCGCAACCCAGCACTCAACCACTGCACCACCGGGGAGGCCCCCAATGCTGTTTTGATTTGTATATCTTTGCAATATAGTTTCAAGTCTAAGGGTGTAATATCTCCACTGTTCCTCATTTTTGTCAGATTGTTTGGCTATTCTAGGTCTTCTGTAGTTCCATATAAATTTCAGTAATGTTTTTTCTCTTTTTTGGAAGAATGGCTTTGAAGAATTGATACAAATTGTGCACTTAATCTGCATATTGCTTCCAATGAGATGGCCATTTAAAAAATGTTAATTGTTTCTATCCATGAGCAGGAAATATCTTTCCACTTATTTTTGTCTTCTATTCCTTTTACTAATGTCTTAAAGTTTTCATTGTCAAATTTTCACCAACTTTTTAAAGTTTACTTCTTAGGTATTATCCATAGGTATTTAATTCTTTTTGGTGCAGTAGTAAATGAGATTGTTTCCTTTATATCTTTTTTTCTATATTCTTAAAATGAAAAATATTTAAGCAACAAATAGTAGTGTAAAAATACTACTAAACTCAGAATTAATTTCAGAAGTTTGCAATAGAATTCATTAGCCCCAAAATCCCAATTTGGAACACAACTTGTTTTCAAGCACTAGTAATAATTCAACCTGATGTTTCAATGTACACATAAAGACAAAAGTAATAATGATGGTAAATGTTTTTGATGAATTCTCATATATGTTAAGCATATGCACCACCCAAAACACCCATCTCTACTTCTGATCTTTTCAGTCTGGTTTTACCCTTTACTATCCAAAAGCAATGATCACTTTCTAATATGCCACATAATTTATATATTCATTAGTCTAGTGCTAGGTTAAGAGGTTTATCTACTTTCATGTAGCTTGAGCTAATATATAATATAGATTGCCTTTTACCCATTTGAGACACTCAGTCCAGTTGATCAATATTTGTGGACCTCATCTTGAATGACAAAAGATTTCATCTGTAGTCCCAATTGCTTCTTAGGGAATAAAACATTTTTGAGGAAAAATGTCTTTAAATTGATTATAAAATGCTTTATTTCCATAGAGTTCATTTAGACTATGAATACATATTCATTGTCAACTGTTTTATTATTTCAATACATTTTTATTCTTATTCTCTTTCCTAGTTAAACAAAAAAAAAATGTGAAATGAAATGTCTCTTGCAGAGTAAGTTCTTTTATTTTAAAATGCTGCCATGTTATGATTAGGAACTGAAATTCAGGTACACTAAGACTGGTTTGGTTTGTGACTCATATGGATTCTGGGTGGCCTGATGCCCCTGGCAGTTCAGACCTGTAATGACAAATCAGTTTGAATAATGATATTTTTCTCTCACTTTTTAAATTCTTCATGAAATGAATAAGTGTACGTAAATAGTTTAATTTATGTAGGCTGAATATAGGAAAAATAGATTGGGGATTATGCTGTTGGCACATATTAACCAAGATTTCTCTAAAATCTCACATTTAACCTATAACATTTTGATTCTGTTCCCCCACCAATGTAATTCCAAGGCTCAACCTTAAATATTAAAGGTATTTATGTACCAAATTGTTAAAAGGCCTTTATATTTTTCCAAATTCTCATCAATCCAACTAAATTCAGTGAGTTTCAGTCTCAGCTCAAATTATTCATTCCTTTGTTGCCTAAAATATAGAGCATCTATTTCAAAGTGTATTTCAGTTGGCTGTGTCACACGGCTTAGAGTCTATAACAGGTGATAAGGACAGTTGATAGAGAAATATTGTATGCTCTAATAACACAGAAAATGGTTGAGAAAGGACATGAAATACAGCCAGCTAAATGGAGTGGGTTGAGGCATCAGAATGCAAGGAAATGTTTATCAAGGCAAGAGAACAGTTTTTGTAAGGGCTAGGAAAGAAGGGAGAGAACAGTACATGGGAGAAAGTGAAAGTTATGTATGACTGGAGTGGGAGCCTGAGGGCCACGGCTAAAGAGGAATCCAAAGGTCAAGGCCCAGAACATGTAGAAATTAAGTAGTTTATACCAAAGCCTAGGGCAATGGGAAGGCACACAAGTATATAAAGTCGATGACACTTTTTGAAAATGGATTTGAAACTGGCAGACCAGTTAAGAGGCTATGGAAGTTTAAGAAGGAGGAGAAGTTGAAAGAGATGTCTGGCCATTCTCCAAATGAGGAGAATAATGTGAAGAGTCTACAGATTTTGAAGTGAAGAGATGGGAGCAGAAGAGATATTTCAGACACAGAGGGCATCTAGAATTCTTGACTTTAAAGCTAGTAATGTGCTTTCGACAATGAGTAAACTATAGTCCAGGTCTATTTAATGAACTGACAGAGGTAATCTTTAGAGTGGTTTTATAAGTGGATAAGTGCATTACCCCTTCACTCTTTTTACCTTGAATATGAATGTGATGGTTGATATTGAGCAGCCCTCTGGCAAATAATCACATAATGTGTGGATGGAATGCTAAGGATATCGGAAAGAAAGTTAAGAAAGTCTGGGTCATTCATGATATTTTTACTAATTCTGTGACCAAAAACACAGTAAACTTTTTACAAAGAAAATATTAAATGGCCTTAATGTTTAAGTCACTGTTACATTTTCTGTTTCTTGCAGCAAAGGCATTCCTAACTGAACAAGAAGTAAGTAGGGGAAAGAAAGACTTGATACCAAGACTACTTGTGGTACATAAAGATGACCTTTAGGTATGAAGTCTGTAGAACCAAGAAATGATTT